>NW_027271062.1:0-669692 GCF_040938485.1 Diadema antillarum
GATCAATTACAATTGTATGTGATGTAATGCGGCTGAGCAGACGATGTTCGGCAGCATCAGTGATCCCTTAATGATAATGCTGCTGATGATGATGAGAGCAATGGAGAATAATAATAATAATAATAATTAGAAGAAGAAGAAGAAGAAGAAGAAGTAAAATAGGCCCTGCCATAATGTGAGAGCAAATAGTTTTTGTATGCTCGTTGATGTCGCTGTACTGCAATGGGAGACAGCAGAGTAGCCGAGAAGGAGAAGGAAAGGATAGAAAAGTATCAGGACCTGGCCAGAGAACTTCACCGCCTGTGGAATATGAGAACGCAAAGGTGGTCTTCATTATAGTCGGAGGACTCGGAACAACGCCAAAGCAGTGAAACAGTTTTCCAGAGCAGGGCCTATATTTGTGTCTGTACTTTGTATATAATGCTTTTGAAACAGATTCGATCATTACTGGCCTTAGAATCAAAGTTTGTTTATGAAATTGTTTTTGTGGCTTTTTAAGTTGACCTATTACACATGCGATAGTCCTCTCCTCTCTATTGGACACTTGTGTTGTTGCTGTTGTTTGTTTTCATGTTTTTAAGGAGGAGTATAAAAAACCCATATATACTGAGTAGTTATACGAACAAGCCCTCGATGATAAACAGGCAGAGTCCAACACCATGGCTGAATAAAAAAAAAATAATGATAAAACGAAGTAAATTCTGCATAAATTCCTCCCCACCCCCCCCAAAAAAAAAAGATACAGAGCATGTTTCTCACTGTGATATAGTATCTTATACTGCAGCAAGCAGGACCTCTTTTTGTTCTTTTTCATTTTCTTTTTGTACTGCTGCTACTATACCACTACTGCGACGACGACGACTACAACGACTACTACTGCTACTATACTGCTGCTGCTGCTTGGATACTACTACCACTGAGTATACTACTACTATACTACACTACTACTACTACTACTGCTGTTGCTACTACTACTACTGTATACTACTACTCTATTACTACTACTACTACTATACTACTACTATACTCTTCTACGACTACTACTACTACTACTACTACTACTAAAACTACTACTACTGCTGCTACTACTACTATACAACTACTACTACTACTCTACTACTACTACTACTACTACTCTACCACTACTGTATACTGCTATCACTACTACTACTACAACTACTTTACTGTTTATTACCACTTCTACTACTACTACCACGATTACTACTTCTACTGCTGCTGCAGTGTTTCCTTCTTCATCTTCTTCATTATTTCTCTTTAGTTGTTCTTCGTCCACTACTTTTTCTTCTATTCATTCTTGTATATACAAGTATTGGTTCATATTGAAAAAGAAAACTTTCTTACATTTAGCTTGTCAATTCGACTGTAATTAGAAATGCACAATCATCGTTTTATTAACTCTACTCTCCCCCCCCCCCTCTCTCTCTCTCTCTCTTATAGATGAGGAACAACAGAGGTTCTCTGCGTAGTTTGCCATGAAGCAAATCTTTTCAGCAACAAGACTGTCCCTTTGTGATTCACTTTACTATTTTCTCCATTAATAAGAGCTCCTTTAGCAATAGTCTGCATGAATTTGAATTCAGTGGGCTTTTCCCCAACACCTGCAGGTGTATGGGAAAAGCCTAATGACTTAGAATTCAAAATGTACAATGTTTGTTTCTGACACCAGCGATAGGCAAAGTTGCGCCGTTCGTATAGTCAGTACCACGCCCTCTATCTGCGATGGCAGCCTGCCTCAGTGCGATATTCCTAATACTGATCTCCTGTCTGCAAACATGAACCTATGCTGCAACAGATTGACGAATGAAAAGGGATACACCCTTTGTAAATTGCAGGTTTACAGTTGTTTGTATGAATATTGAACACAAACGCATTAAATTTCTGTGTAATTCGAAGAATTCAAAATTTCGCTTGAGGTGTAAGGAACACGAATTCTATACAGCGCATCTTTCAGGGGTTAAAATAGTGGGGGGGGGGGGGCTAAAGTGGTTACAAGAATGCATGAGTAGGAAGCTCACATATTTTAGAGATGTAGCAATGCAATCCATTACAATACCGCTTGCTTAAAAGGTCGCCTGTGTAGAATGTATGCATGCTTTCTTTTTTATTTTGCTTCCTTGAGCCCACACTCATGCATTCTTATAACTGCTATGTCATTATCCTTGTTCATTAGGCGTTTTCACATCAGCCCGATAAAAATCCAAGCTCGAGATATTTTTTAATTTCCCAAGTCAGAAAATAGCGCGCTATTTCGAAACATCGGGCTGATGTGAAAACGCCTATTGTGACTTTTTATAAATTTTGAAAACATAAATCCTCATCCCAGTCACTGTAAATTCTGAAACTCTGCATCCAGTATAACGAATTCATAGTTATTTAAAATGTAAAAGTCTGAAAATCAGCCGGAGTTCTCCTTTAACGCATGCTGATCCCATCAAGATGCGTGTTCTATACACTCAAGCGAAATTTTGAACTCTTTGAATTACACAGAAATTTAATGCGTTTGTCTTAAAATTTCATATAAACAATAAATATCTGTAAACCTATAGTTTGCCAGGGATGAGTGTTTCTCTTTTTATGCTCAACCCAGCTCAGAGGTTTGACCATTCAAAAGTTTGCAGTCAATATGGCGATGCACGTATAGGCCCTCTTACTAAGTAAAATGAAAGCGTGTCTAGCATCCAGGTGGGACGTATTTTGTAAAGGAATTCACACCCATTGCTATCGCTTCATGGCGGTCCATTTCTGTTATGGTCTTGTATACTACATGTAGTACGCGCAATATTCATAGTATCTTTTTGCGGTAATAATCTTTAAAGGTTCCGATCTATGATTTAATTGCATGTTTATGACTTTATTATTACATTTATTGCAGTGTGGATGATGTTTGCAGAAGAGTGCTGAATATTCCCATCAAATATATGGAAACATGAGACGGTTCCCTTTCATTTCAATGTTGCAATAATTCGGTTAAAAAGGGAGAGAGAGAGGGAATGACAGAAAGAGATGTGATGATGTGTCACAAGGGGAATATTATAATGTTCGAGAGCTCCATAGATCAGAAAAGTAGATACATAAATATTAAACATTGTCCAATTGTTCAATTGTGATTTATTTTCATTCCATTCGTTAACAACAACCAAAAAAAAAAAAACGTTAAAAATACCCAGTATACATTATACAATCAGGATTTTATAATTTTGTATAATCATAGAAAATACATAATAGTATCATGCATTAATACAATCTATAAAAATGCTTCTATCAAAATGATATTATTTGTGGGTGTGTTTGGCATGCATAACCAAGACTTCAGGCAGGGCAGAGCACACTCTCCTACAAACCACACGAGAGAAAAAAAATATATATATATTTGGAAGCACAGCTCATAGATCAAGATGAATGGACAAAACATGGATCTTTGCACGTTCATGATGTATATAAGATGTACATAAATATGTTTTGGACAGGCAGATAATACCGGTATAGGAAGTGATTTCAGTCTCAGAAAGACGCAAACATTCGTCTGTGTAACTCAAACTTTTCGTTGTCCTTCGTTTCCCATGAGAGCAATAAATACAAGAGACTGTTCGATTGTTACTCACAGAGACCGTCGCCACGTCGCAGTAATCAATGAAAAATGACCTTTCCCATCCAAGGCTGGTAGGTCTCGTCTGGTTTGTGTGTCATTGTGTGAGTTCGCGCGTGTTTGATTTGATGGTATCATTGGTGTATGAGTGAATGAGAGTGTATAAGTGAATGTAATATCCACACGATTAATCATGACACTATATCGCCTATTTGAGAGACATTACCGGTTCGAGCTACTAGCGGCAGGCTCATGATGGCGGGTATATATCAAAGAAAATGATAAGTACTTTATGCAGTATAAAACCTCATGAATGTCTGAAGGCATGAGATGAGCTGGCACTTTTGTATCTTGCTATACATCATTCCCAACTCAACATTGGAGAATCGTTATGCCTAAAGGTGAAAATAGAGATATTCGGTACTTGTGGTCACTCAATGGCTAATATAGTGTGTTAAATCACCGATACATTTTACACGGTAAGAAAGGCTACATGGGATTGTATATTACAGTCCTGTGAAGAAAAAGAAGCCTGTAAGAATATTGTAGAAAAGGATAGCAAATATTACTCAACACTCATCTGAAGCAACTCGCTGTGGTATAACGTAAGAAAATCTGATAACATAACCGTCATGATACATAGATTATGAACATTTTATACGCATATCACAATAGTAAAATGCAGTGCATAAAAGAAATGTTATTGGATCACCCCCATGATAACACTTCTATAAGGAACACCAAAGGCAGTAGAATTCAACCTGACATAAAACTGCGTGTGCTGTACACTATAATAGTGCCCTATATAAATCATTCACAATGTTAAAGGGATTGTATAGTTTTAGTTGAGACCTAACTTCAGGTTTCTAACATTTTTGGTGAGATAATGAGAAACCTCTTTTGAAATGTGAAAGAGCATTTGATTGTAATTCCAAGAGGAATTTAACGTTTATTTTGATGGAAAATGGTTTTGAAATGGCTGAGATATCCAAAACAGCGATCCTCTGATGAAAGGTGGGACCCACCTTTTATTAAGATCTTTTTGTTTTAAATACTTCGTTTTTGGAAAGCTCAGCCATTCCAAAAGCGATTTTCATGAAAAAAAAAGCTTTGAATTTTTCTTAGAATGGTATGCGCTGCACTATTTCACAGGAGGTTTCTTGGTATCTCGCGAAAAGTCAAAAGCCCAATCCTCATCTCCACCAATACTATACCATCCCTTTACAATATCAACTGTGGTCATGTAATGAATTGCATTTTCAACAATATGAGACATAATATTATATACAAGTATATACCACGTTAGCAGTTTTAGCATGCCCGGTGATACGATTGATTTGTAAACGAAGGACGGTGGGTTTTTTTCTAATTTTTTCTTTAATTGATTGCTGTACGACGGGGATTCTAAAATTCTTGTTCTTAGCAAAGGTTGAAGTGGTTATTACTGTTATCACATCTAACGACGGGGATTCAAAGGGAACGCTTTACGTGTTGTGGTCAACGCATATTATTCCTTGGTACTGTGCTGATTGTGCTAATCTGGATGTTGCAATACGCTAAGTAAGAAAATAGGATAACTAAAATCATCTCGAGATTTTTTTTTTTTTTTGCTTTAGCGCGACGCTCCATCATTAATTTGGTATGAAAGAGCACCATCTCGAATGACATCGCGTTTGCAATTCATCTACTCTTTCCATTTGATCACAACACGCCTCATCCTATATATAGATGAGATGTACTTAGAATATGACGTGTCATGTTTGGTTTCATGGTTAAACGACATGCAGCAGTTTCGTAGTGTGCACAGCCAACCATCTGCGCTCAACAAGTTAAAAATCTGGAGAAGACGTGGAGTGAGCGTTCGAAAAGCGACGCCACTAGCACTGTGGCGTGTTGAACGTGAGTTACCTGAGTGCCACAACGTCTCTGCCAAGCGCAATAGAGCGTTCACACACCACCAACTGGAGCTGTGGCTGTATACATCTCGCTAATCTCTCACTGCGAGTGTCCCTTCAAAAGGCTTACACGTTGTGCGAACCACTGTTGTAAACACAGCTAAAGGAAGCCGCTGCCATTTCGAATACATCATACCCGCTCCTCTTTTTTTCTGCGGGTATTGCAAATCTGCCTTGTTGGATTTTAACGCTGTGTGTGAAGCAAATACAGTGATCGTGTTAAAGATATTGACATCCTCTCAATTCTCTGGAAGCGGAACGCGATTTCAAGAGCACCACACACGGTATCAAACGCAGTCTAGGCGAGCTTGTGCTTACTTGGCCTTTGGTGTGCAGGGATTTCCAAATTTCTCGGAGAAGCCGCAAGCGCTTAATGCAGCTGCTGTGCTGTTTTGAAGTTCAGCTGAATGTTAGGATTGTAGAGATCAACTATCAACATGCAAACAGGTAATAACGGATTAGACAACAGACGAAATGGAGGTGGGAATGGCACTAATAACCTCAAAACGAACAAGAAATGGGTGCGACTAGCAACCGTGTTTGCATACGTACTCTCTGTGTCATTAGTAGCCGTGATCCTGGCGATTTATTACAGCTTCTTCTGGCAGTCGAGCGACAACCCTTCGACTACTGTCTCTCCGACCACTGTCTCTCCGGCCTCTGCTAACGCCACAATGTTGACATCAACAAGCCCTGCAACAACGACGAATGCACCGGTATGTATACATAGATTACGACTGACAACCCATATGTATTGCATGCAATACCTCTCCTACCCACACCCTGTTTGAAATGCTTTAAAATCACCTTCATTCTTTTTGTGTCGCCCCTGTTGCTAACGTAAGCAAAGTTGGTAGTGACATACAATAATGGAAATGAATGTCGTCTGTTCACATTATTTTATTGCGCTACTGTGGTTCTATATGTCTCATATACAGGCTATAGTTACACCAATGACGAGTATTAGTATTATAAATGACAGTATAGTCTTGATAATTATTATTAAGCTCATAAAATCAGCGATAAGCTGATGAAGGCGAGAACACTGCAAGTATATACCTATAGCAACAAATTAGTGTAGCAAATACCGGGGTTGTGATGGTAGTAATAGGAACCCCATTGTATTATGTGAACAGCGACAATGATAATGGAAACTTTTATAATGTACACGTGTAACCGGATAAAATGTTGATAATCTACATCGTTGTCGTCATCACTCGACGAGAAAAACAAATAAACAAACAAAATACAGGATTGATCTCATCATGCTACAGCTGTATAATCCATCGCAATGGCCGATTTATTTTTCCTTCTTTCCTGGTAGAATTGGGCGGGTGATCATCGATCATTTCACTTTGGTAAGATCATTATCATAGCTCTCCAGCCCTGCGTAAAACGAGAAAGCTTCTTTTTTTTTTAATGAAACAAAAACAAAACAAAGCAATATATCATAATAATGAACTCCTGTGGACGGGGAGGTGAAGAGATGCTGGTACATCATGCTCAAATAAAAATAACGGGTATAATGGCATGCACACACAACACACACACATGTATTATACAACACATACACACACAACGCATACACAGAAGGCGTGCATTTTAATTACTTTACGTAGTGTCAGTCCTATATAACTGGTAAAGGATGCAGCACTCGACTGGTACTGACGATGACGCACATCACATAGTTTACATCAGAAGAGATCCTGTTTTCGTGTTAAATTCCCCGAATAGGCTATATGAATGTTTAATGCTGTATGGCGTTGTCAGTTGTCATGCGATTTCCGTTGAAGACATGCAGCATTAAGCTAGTACTTGTACTGAAATTCACGCAGTACGAGGAGAGGTCACGTCGCGAGTAATCACAAAGTATAAACACATTATTTACACCTCAAGGATTCCTCGAGCATCGTGTAAAGGGAGATGCCCTTGTAAGTTGCATGGTACCGTACAACAGTGTGATGTTTCCTGTACATGATGAAATGATACTCAGTAACACTTGGGCAACAACAAAAGCAACAAGCAAATATTTCATTTTCCTGTTTATTCAGTGATGCACGAATAGAATGGTAGATAAGTTTTGTCAAAATCTGAATATGTCATTGTTTTCTTTCCGACTATCTGTCATTACTTTAAATTGTCATTATTATGTATTATCATCATTTGACGATGTTTTCTGTGGGATCTCATTCTTTTTAAAGCTTTGGCATAATTCGTATGGTGAGCATTTTCTACATGCACGTAGGAACAGTGTGTGCTTGCAGAGAATATGGCATTGCTACAACCGACCATTATTCGTATCACTGAATACAGTACTAGGTTTTGCGAAAGTAAATAATGGTGTTTGTTACAGGGATGCACCGGGCGTATTTATAATTTAGGGTCGCGTGTGAGACATTTTGTAGTCCACACGTCAACTAGCAGAATCGATTTGCAGCAGTGCATTCGCTTTATAATAATAGTAATAATAATGATAATAGTAATAATGATAATAATAATGATAATAATAATAATAGCAATATCAATTTATGAAGTGCAAAACATATGTACATATATTTGATTATTATTCTTATGTGCTGCAAAAGCTTCTAATATGCTTGACAATTATGCACAGTTAAATAGATAAAAAAGTGTCTTGAGTCTTGATTTAAAGACTGCTACAATTGGTGATTTCCTGAATTCCACAGTTTGGGGGCTGCGCAGACAAATGCTCGGTCTCCCAACGTTATTTTTGTTTTGCATGTTGGGATTTGTAAAATCAAAGTGTCTTTAGAACCGCTCAGATTATGAGTGTTTAAGTAGGGCCTACGTAGTTTAGAAATGTAACTTGGAGCTTGACGAATGAGTGCTTTGTATACAATCAGCAAGATTTTAAAGGATGGTATAATATTGGTTGAGGTGAGGATTCAGCTTTTAACATTTTGATAGATACTGAGAAAATACTGTAGGAAATGTTAAAAAAGCATACAATTCTATTAGAGGAATTCAAAGTTTATTTGATAAAAATCGGTTTTGTAATGGCTGGGATATGATGTACAAAAACAAAGTAAAACAAAGCATCGTAATAAAAAATAGGTCCCGCCTTTTATTAGGATCATTTTGCTTTAGATATAGCATATTTCAGCCATTTCAAAACCAATTTTCGTCAAATAAACTGAATTTCTCTAAGAACTACATAATCAATATTTCATATTTCATGAGATATTTTGCATTATCTCACAAACACACACACACACAAACTGGAAACCTGCAACCCCATCTAAACCAAAAGTGTATCGTCCCATTAAAAGATATTCGTTGACGAATACCATTGCAGATAGACAGTGATAGAAAGCCAGTGTAGTTCTCTCAGAAGAGGAGTGATCCTCGATAATCTTGGTTTGTTACAGATAGATCGTTCTTTGGCTGTTGCAGCATCGATTTTTGTTGAAGAGGTTGCCAGACAATAGGGCTGAGACAGACATAAATTAATTCGTAAAATCCTCAAAAACCTATATCTTATGTATATTCCGGAAAGTTTTAGCACTCTTAGAGTCTCCTATTTTACAAGCTCTATAGATTATTATCATTATTTTATTAACGTTGTTATCCGCTATAAGTACTATACAATAGTTTCAAAAGTTTAATTATAGTTTGTGCCAAAAAAAAAAAATCCAGTACCATCGGACACTGAATGAATTCAAGGAATACAGAAGGTATCTTGCTGCGTTAATGATCGCTAAAAAAAAGTTTATTCCAAAAAGATTTATTTGCAAAACAATTTTTAGCACATTTCACAACTTATACTTCCCTGTGTTTTCTCACAGCTGATACAGCAGTATATTATTGAATAAGCCAGTATTTCACCTCTTAAGAAATACAAATTGTCACTGAATGATCTGATATTTCCAAAATATTTAAACACTCATATTCCTGTGGTTGAGCTGTTGCAGAAACCAGTAAATATGGCCGCCACCTTTAATTCACAAACCATTATACTGATCTTTGTCAGTCTGTATTGTGTTGCGCTGTGTGTCCTTCACGATTACTGTCAATGGGTACATGTACATTCTCGCCACCATTCGAATTGATTCACTCAACTGAATTCTCTTCTTTGGTGTGACAAAATCGCTGGAGGGTTGACTATGGAAAAGAACAAAAAATAATAACCGTGCAGGCATCCACGGTTCTAGTTCTTTGAATTATACAGTATACTACCCTCAGCGGATATAGTATATTCACGAGGGACACCTTGCTATCGTACTGCTCAGTAGTATACTGTGTTTGGGTGAGTCTTAAACAAGGAGTAGTTGGGCTTGGGGTGGGACGGACGAGAAGACAGAATTGATGGTTATGCAAAATGTATATAGTGAGTACTATGTGCTCCTGTTTATGGATTTGGGGAGGGGTCATTTATGAATATATCTATGAATACTTTGCGAAGAACATGTAAGCGCAGTATAGGTATATTGCATGAAGGTTCACTGCAAGGGCACTGTCAAGGGCACATGAAAATATCAATATGTTTGTCGTGTACAGCCTGCGGTGGGTGTTTAGTCGATCATAGAGACAGGCAAGTCAGCATCATCGTTGATTAGTCCTGTAACTGCAGCCATGTTATTGACTGAGAAACATAACGGGCATGATGCTAAGTATATCCTGTGTGTTAATAAATAAAACAACATAAACAGCAAGGAGATATGGAAAAAAAAATCCGGAATGATATCAAACCAAGGGTGTCATTATAACACTTAAAGTTTGTGCTCGATCCCCGCTTTCTTCACAAAACACCCGGTTACAGCGCGGGGGGGAATGATGAATAGGTAACAGGGATGAGTTAATGTACCATTCAAGGTACAATTGTATACGTAAACAAAGGTGGAAAAAAATACAGTCTCTCTTTAATATTATTGGATGACCTATACTTAACCAGTATCCGTCTGAAAAAATGATACACTGTATATGCCAACTTTTTCCCCCGCTTAAGATTGTGACGTCATGAAGTGGAGCAAATGTATCCTATACCGATCGTACTGTATCAATGAAAAGACCAAAGGGAGGGAGAAACGTCCATCTTATCTTATGATATCGCCTGATCGAGACGAAGATAGATTGATGTCTGTATCGGTGTCGATTCTGTGCTCAGTTAATCAAACAACAAAATATTCAAAAAAAAAAATGGATGAGACATGTTTACATGTTTACCCTGGGTAGATAAGACTTTATTATTATTGTTATTAACATTATTATTATTACTATTATTATTATTATCGTTATTATTATTATTATCATTATTATTGTTGTTATTATTATTGTTATTATTATTACTATTATTATTATTATTATCATAAAGCGACAGGTAAGTGATTATGCACAACGTAGGTGAATTGTGCGTTCTATTGAGACGGACCTTATACCCTCTTATTGCTCAAAGCCAGGTCTTGTTCTTATGATATCTACATCTATTTACTCTCTAAAAAAAATCGAGTGAAAATTTTCACTTTAAAAAGAGTGAATACAAAAAAGAGTGAATTTCGAGTGAAATTGGAGTGAATTTTGAGTGAAAATGCTCATTTTCACTCATTTTGGAGTGACGTCAGGGATCACTCGAAGATTTTGGAGTGATCCCTGACGTCACTCCCAAATGAGTGAAAATGAGCATTTTCACTCAAAATTCACTCCAATTTCACTCGAAATTCACTCTTTTTTGTATTCACTCTTTTTAGAGTGAAAATTTTCACTCGATTTTTTTTAGAGAGTACATATGTGTATTCTGTTGCTATGGTGATGTGACTCTCCATCTATCGCGTGGAGAGAGGGGTATATCTCTGGAGCATCTCATTCATAGCATGGGCGATTGGAACCGCTATCTAGGAATTGCTGCTCTCCATGCACGTATCTGTCAATCACTGGCGCAAAGGTCGTAATGCCCCAGACACAGAGCTCTGCGTCCGGCGTTGCGTTACAAACATTAATATCTTACTTTGGACAGGAGGTAAAAATTTTCCCAGATGGTCTGCATCCAGGCAAGCTGCGGATAGTTACATTTAGTAACGATCACATGCGTAAGTCTGCATACGTGGCGACTCCCTGCGAAATTTTGAAAATTTCAAAATTTCGCAGGAATTTCGCCGAAATTTTGAGTTTTACAGCGATCAGTTACGGACAGTTACGTCTACTTGCGACCCTGCCGATACCTGCGTCTGTTGTGCTGCATTCACCGCGTCTGTATATCCGCGGTGGACGTATTATTGTAACTGAACGTAAGCTACTGTGTGACTGGGGCTTAAAGAGAATGATGATAGAGAGTTTTGGTTGAGATGGAGATTCAGATTTTACCTTTTTTTGCAAGATGATTAGAACCACCTATGAAATATCAAACAGCATACAATTCTAAGAGGAATTCAAAGTTTATCTGATGAAATCGGTTTTGAAAGGCTGAGATATGCAAAAACAAAGCTAAACAAAGTGGTCCTAATAAAAGGTTGGTTCCCATCGTCTCTTTGTTTTCCGATATCTCGGCCATTTGAAAGCCAATTTTCATCAAATAAAATTAGAATTCCTCTAAGAATTGTATGCTCTTTCATATTTTATATAAGATTTCTCATTATCTCACGAAAGAGTGGGAAACCTGAAGCCCCATCTCAGCCAAAACTGTACCACCCCTTTAAAGAATGCTTGCCTTCATGTGGACGTACGGGCTGTCCGAGAGCGCTGTATTGTGCTTCCAACGTATTGGCTGATCTGTCTTTGTTTTTCTTTGTCATGTAATCGCATTGCGACTGGCAAAGTGCTGATGTTCTTTGAAACAAGACCACATGAGGACATGTACATCAATGCATGCATTATATACATACGTGTTACTATACATCTCGGGGAAACTGTCGGCAATGCTTTTATAGGTTTTCTAGACCCTTTATATGAAAGAAAACCCTGAGAGTATAACCCTCAGTGTCTTAGGTAATATTCGCAATAATGAAAAAAAAAAGATGAAGCCTGAATATTGTCAGCACGTAGTGTAATAGCGTTGGTGCTCTCCGTGTGTCGATAGTCTGCACATGCATGTAGTGTTACCATCTTCAGTCCCCAAAACACTCGCAGGCAGTTTTAAATCCCGCAAATTCCCGCTTTTATATAGAGAATCAACATTGATAATGTGAATGTGTGTCAGTACGTAAATGTAAAATGTGTGTGTGTCTGTATGTGTGTATGTATGTGTGTATGTATATGTATACTACAGCTGTACTACTTGTATATGTCTCTGTGACTTTGAACATGTTTGTTTGTGCTGCTTATCTGTATACCTTATGTACATTTCACTGTATAACTGAACATAAATCGCTTGCTTTCTCTAGTAAATGTGCAAATAATAATACCGGCGAAGTCCGTGTTTACATTTTTAAAAGTTTCTTTCGTATTTGCAAAATCGAATGAAAAGTCTGTCCTTTTATAATGTCAAGCTGTAATTGCAATCAATCAGTACTGCATACAATAAGCTGTGGAGGAGTACCTATAGGATATGTCGACGACTTATACAATGTACTGACGTCATTGGAACAAGCCACAATCTTCTTTTCCGAGATATTTGCAAACAGGTTGACACCTTATTATGGTAAGATAGTACGCAGACTTTCTCTTCCCAATACCCTTCACGGATGTTGATGTCGGCCGTCGCCATGGGAATAAATGTTCTCATATTCTGCGCATTAAATGGATATGGTATTGTGTCAATACACCTACATACTAGAGCAGCCTTCCACAGTGTTTGTGGTGAATGAGAAAAGCGACATGTTTGTAACGGCGGCTGTGAACTTTATTATACACTGTACGTGTTTCTGCTATACCTACAATAGAGTTTCACCGCTAATTTGCCGGCGCACCATCTTTGAGACAATATACTGTTGTGTACATAGATTGCACGATAATTATGCGCTCCTCTAAGGCTGCAGATGGTAAAGCAATATAAGCAAGTTGGCCGATTGCACTGTGATAGCCTCTTTCATTTAAATTATTTAGAAGATAATTACAATGTTGTAAAACTGGAAGTAACCTTTGAGAGAGTGGGAGAAAAAGGAGAATGAAAGAGAATGGAGGGAAAGAGGGGAGGAGAGATAGATAGGGAGAGAGAGAGAGATGGAGTTAGAGAGAGAGGGGGGGGGGGGGTTAAAACATAATTATCTATTTGATATATCCTTCATAAATGAAATCCTGTTCAGTCTTTGGTAAATATGGCGTCATGTCCCCAGACATACGAGCACTGCTATACGATATTCTCGATAGTTAAAACAAAAATAATGTAAACTACTAGTAACTTGCTGTCCATCATGTATACTTTGACGACATTCATGGTAATAGTGCACTGTACTTATATTCCATGCTATCCATCGATGGTTTTTCATCGATAGCCTGTGTAAAGTGAAGAAAATAAATGAAGAAAATAACAGATGATTTATCGGTGAAAGAAAAAAGTGAAAAACGTTTTTTTTTTTCGTCATTTTCTCTCAAAAGACATAAACTCTATCTTCTGTAGACCTACAGAAGTATAGTACTCTGAGTCCACCAGACGTGTGGGAGGCGAGGTTAGGTTTGGAGAGTCGCACATGGGATAGAGGGGGGGGGGGGTCTTTTTTCTTCTTGGTATAAAACTTCAGTCAATGAACATTGGGATTTTGAAATTGCACGAAATGAATTTGTTTTTTGTTTTTATCACGATTATGGTAGCATAATTTGTACAATTTCGCTTTGTGTATTCAATAAACATTTAACTCAGGGGAAACACATCAACAATGAGTTATATTATTCAAATTTATGAAGTTCTTCCGTCGTGATGTTTTCATTGCAACTGATTGACAAATTGCCCTACATCGACGTAAATAAGCACTGAATTAATCAGTGTTTTAGTAGTAGCCATGATAAAAAATCATGGGCGTACATACTCGAGCAGGATTCGAACCCACGACCTCCTGATCACCGGACAGGCGTCATCTCCACTAGACCACCGAGCTTTCGCCCGACAGCAAGTGTTGGTTCTAATCCTTATAGCATGCAGCGGGTACTGCTTTTTGTTATTCAAATTTATGAAGTTCTTCCGTCGTGATGTTTTCATTGCAACTGATTGACAAATTGCCCTACATCGACGTAAATAAGCACTGAATTAATCAGTGTTTTAGTAGTAGCCATGATAAAAAATCATGGGCGTACATACTCGAGCAGGATTCGAACCCACGACCTCCTGATCACCGGACAGGCGTCATCTCCACTAGACCACCGAGCTTTCGCCCGACAGCAAGTGTTGGTTCTAATCCTTATAGCATGCAGCGGGTACTGCTTTTTGTTTTGGCAATTTGTCAATCAGTTGCAATGAAAACATCACGACGGAAGAACTTCATAAATTTGAATAACAAAAAGCAGTACCCGCTGCATGCTATAAGGATTAGAACCAACACTTGCTGTCGGGCGAAAGCTCGGTGGTCTAGTGGAGATGACGCCTGTCCGGTGATCAGGAGGTCGTGGGTTCGAATCCTGCTCGAGTATGTACGCCCATGATTTTTTTATCATGGCTACTACTAAAACACTGATTAATTCAGTGCTTATTTACGTCGATGTAGGGCAATTTGTCAATCAGTTGCAATGAAAACATCACGACGGAAGAACTTCATAAATTTGAATAACAAAAAGCAGTACCCGCTGCATGCTATAAGGATTAGAACCAACACTTGCTGTCGGGCGAAAGCTCGGTGGTCTAGTGGAGATGACGCCTGTCCGGTGATCAGGAGGTCGTGGGTTCGAATCCTGCTCGAGTATGTACGCCCATGATTTTTTATCATGGCTACTACTAAAACACTGATTAATTCAGTGCTTATTTACGTCGATGTAGGGCAATTTGTCAATCAGTTGCAATGAGTTATATTGTTTTGTATGACGTTGACCACATAGGTGACATAATGAAAAATGTGAAGAGATTTATAAACAATTAATCAAATATTGTATATTCTGTAAATATTCGTTTTATTGATGATTGATATCCGCCGGCCCCATATAGACCACCGCGGTTCACTGATTATCTGCGCTGCAAGATGGAAACAATTTAAAACTAAATATTATGAACTGTTTCGGGCCACTGATGAGATCATTGTTTCCTTGGCGACCGGCCAACTCAGAATCCATGATTTCAACTACATTCTATATTATAGTGTATGACAATGTTTCCTAATGATGACCAGGGAGGTGTTAAGAGAATTAGTAGAATCTCTTCGTAATTTGTGCAAATTTATGTCTAAGTTCTATAGCATGACAATTGACTGCTTAAAGGGGAAGGCTAGTAACTGATCAGAGGGAATCAGTGGAAATGCTGGGGGATGATTGTTCCAATCCTTATGGGATTCATTCAAGAGTTCATTGTATATCTATTGTTGTGTGAAAATGATTTGCTTCAGAACGGTCTCATATTCAAGTAATGTGCAGATTAATGCTCCGTCACTGACCAGGGACGCTAACCTGGAAGCATTAAACTGCACATTACTTGAATATGAGACCATTATGAAGCAAATCATTTTCACACAACAATAGATATATAATGAACTCTTGAATGAATCCCATAAGGATTGGAACAATCATCCCCCAGCATTTCCACTGATTCCCACTGATCAGTTACTAGCCTTCCCCTTTAATATTTGTCTGGCTTTGGTGTTTCATGCTCCAAGCCGCTCTTTTATGGAGCTTGGATGTGGAGACCAAAGAAGATGTTCTTGATTGTTGATAATTGTACGCCGTATTTGAGAGAAAATACTGAAATCCTGTATGGAACTTGGTAATTTATATAATGTGGCACGGAAGAATTCATTCCCATTTTTCTTCATTCAATCTCTTCGTTACAAATAGGCCCTACCTCAGGACTGAAAAAAGGAATATTAGAATCTCACAAAAAATTAACATTATTTTATAACCATCTTGAGCACATTTTTTGTGCACTTAGTGAGCACTTAAATTTTAGATCTTTCGGATTGAGTAATAACTGGCAAATGCGTGTTTCCGGAGGCGTTTAACACTTAAAGACGTAAATCTTTTACTCGTTTTTGTTTTCTGTGCACACAAAATTGTTACCAAAATTTTGACAGGGACAGCGAACTCCTGCTCGCTGGGTTTGTTATTTAGGAATTATGCATACTTAGAAATTCTGCCTTTTGTCAAAACATGGAGCGCATAACTTGGATAAAGGGGACATTCTAGTTTCTTCTCCTTCTCTATGATATATAGGCCTACCTTCCTTTGATGACCGTTTACAAGTAAAAGAACAGTTGGCAGAGCTTGTTTATATGTGAAGTAATTCCAATATGGTTGCCTTGATACGAATGTGATACCATTATGCAAGACCACTGAATTCTCTATCAATTCATGTTTCAGAGCTATCGAGTCGAAAACAATCAATAAGTGTTTCTCATGTACACGGGTATGACTGCTTTTTCTTTTAAGTGCGGTTCCTTTCAACTTTTTTTTTTGTTACAAAATAAACAGGAATGAAGGAAACGTGGACAGTGATGCTGATCACTCTAAAGCCGATGCTCCGATGAATAAGGTTTCTCCAATGCCAATTACCAAGATATTTTACATTAAAATATTCCACATGAAATGTACTCAATTCATAATTAGCCCATAGTCTCTTTGGATGTGCGTTATACAAACATTGTAATGGTTTTCACACACACACGCACGCACGCGCGCGCGCGCGCGCGCACACACACACACACACATACACATTAAAAGAATATCCAAGCATGCTGCGTAAAAGACGGAAATAAAGAAGAAATTCCCGATTTATACATCTTATCACGTGATTGTAAAGATGATGCTGCGTACTATCGCTGTCACACAAATGCTGGCTTCGAAGCTGTTGTCGAGACAAATTCCTCTTGATTTTCATACATGTATTTAGCGTCAGTACACGGAACAAGTGCCCTCTATCCATTCCGTTCAAGCGCGAAACTTAACTCTCAGCTTGGCTTGTCCTATTCAAAGTTGTGAAGTGAGACAAACGTACAACCTATTTGTGCAACTGTGCCTGTATTCTTTCTGTACAATGTATCTGCACGCGTGATTTATCAAAATCAGTTTGCATTAAGTCATGACCACTATTTAGTTAGACCAGGGAGGTGAGATAAGTACCTCGCTGGTTGGACTAACGTGAATAGACGTTCCGCAGAAATATTCAGTATACCTGCCTTTAGCGTAGTTCACTGTTAGCTGCAGGGATTGCTTATCACAGGAAGTCAATATGCAGTTTTGTTTTGTTTTTTTTACACACACACATACGCGCACACACAAAGACACATACACACACCCACCCACACCCAACAACAACATTAGCAATACACGAACGTACAAGGCATACACACACATACACACACACACACACACACACACGCACACTGCTTATAAACAAAAGCAATATTAAAAAGCGAATGTATGGCACTTGGCATGTCCCTTTGGGAAATGCATAACCGTGTCTTTGCGAGGGCTCGCCCTTGTGGACGTTTACAGCACTAAACATAACATATTTAGCAAATGAGAAAAAAAAAAAACCAAACAGAATTATAGACACGGTCTACATGGTGTGTAAAAGTAAAGGTGCTTAATTTAATGTCATAGAGAATGATTATCACATGTACGGGCAACCACGGGAACAGAAATAATTTTCTTTGTAATTCCATGAAAATATAGGCCCAGTATATCTGGCAGGATCCTCGATTTCAATATTTAAATTGTGGGAGTGGCGTATCTCATGCCAATATCGAGTTTGAATAGCAGCAACAAAAAACAGATACACACTAATGACCTCGACGTGACGGACCCACAGACTCACATGAGAATAGCTGCTGGCAGGATATGTTTAAAGGACGAGATGGAAGGTTATTTTTTGGTTTTATCATTTGTCTCTCTTACCTAAAGTTAGAGAGGATTTGCTATGAACGAAAACAGGTGACTAAAAATAGCATCTGTATAAATGTTTTAATAATCTCTTCTTCTTTTCTTTTCTTTTTTGGTATACGTGTAAGCAAAGAAGCAGCAAATGTAATGTTGATGATTTTTTTTTCATGTATCAGGATATAGCCTTCCTGCTCACACGTATTAATCCATGGGCCAAGACCAGAAAAATGGATTGTTGGTACCATCTGAGGTGGCACAACCTTTTTGGTGTCAGTTTGTTTGTCGGGCATAGATATGCTTATCAAGCTATGATAGCATTTCCAAATGAGTAGCTTAGTCATAGTAAATGAATTTTTAACCAATTTGGTCTCGTTTTTATATCCCTTTACTTCTGAATAGAAACTAAACCGCTATACAAAGAAGAGCACTGCCTTCTGTATGTCCACAGGTGCTCTGTTGTAAACGCGGTGCGCTTAGTCTTTATTCAAGGCAGCGAAGGGAATATCCAAAGGGTTATGACGTCCACAGCTGTCACCCGGTGCGCTTAGTCTTTATCTAGACCAATGTACCGTTATCATATCTAAAGTTCCTCATAAAAGGGATTATCTATACTGTGTTTATACCACCCTAGCAACAAATACATCAGTTTTAAACAAAAATCACTCTGTTCATTTACAATATCATTCATTATAATGTATTGTAGTGTACCGGTACATTGTTTTTGCATTATCTTATATTGTTGGAGGGAAATAAAGCGACATTGGCGTGGTATCAGCGTTTTCACCGTAGCGTTTTCGCCGGAAAATGATAAATAATTGAAAGATACGGTAAAATTCACGAGAAATTGCTTTTGTTGTTGTTGTTGTTTTTAGATAAAAGGACATACACTGTATCATACGCTTTGGATATTCCCTTCGCCGTCTAGAATAAAGACTAAGCGCTGTGGACATCATAACCTTTGGATATTCCCTTCGCTGCCTTGAATAAAGACTAAGCGCACCGCGTTTACAACAGAACACCTGTGAACATACCATAGAGCTGCATTTTACAGCTCTATGGAACATACAGAAGACAGTGCTCTTCTTTGTAAAGCGGTTAGTTTCAATTCAGAAGTATAGGAATATAACAACGAGACCAAATTGGTTAAAAATTCATTTACTATGACTAAGCTACCACTGGCGTAGCCAGGGGGGGCGATGGGGGCGGTCGCCCCCCCTAAGATTTGGACCGGGGATTTGGGAGGCGGAAAAAAAAATGCGTGTATACTGTATGCATGCACATGAAGCGGATCTCCTTTGCAACCTTTCATCAAATAAGATATTTTTTTTAAATATTTCACTCAAAGTGTGCACCAGATCGTTGAATTTCAATTCAAAATATGCAAAATCTCTCGTGCTTGGGAGGGGGTATCCCCCTCCCAAACCCTCCCCCTCTGTGCCTCTTTCCCTAGCTAAGTACACTTTTTAGATTTACAAAAAATTCTGAATAATTCTGGGTGCAGAAGACTTATATTCCGAAAACTGAAGGTTCCCTCATGTATAAGGGGAATTTCCCTTTTAATCGACCCTTTCCTCCCTCAGCCCACCCCCCATCAGTTTGTGTGTGTGTGTGTGTGTGTGTGTGTGTGATTTCCCAAATGTTGCTTCCATCAAATATGCGTTTGCGAGATATCTCAATTTGAACCTTAAAAAGATAAAAGCTCCATCGGAAGGGAAGGGTGGAGATAATACTCGCCCACGCCTTCTCCCTGCTCGCCCCCCCCCCCCCGCCATGCAAAGAAGTAGACTGTGGCTATACCCAGATCGCTTTATTTCAATTCTAAAAACGCAAAAGCTCCGCGAGCGGGAGGGGGAATCCCCCTTCCCCTAAGCTCTACCTCACTAGACTTTATACATACGCACAGATGGTGCACATTCGGAATAAGAGCTAAATTCCGTGATTTTAACACTTCGATGAAAAAGTATTGCACCAAAAATTTGCACCAGATCGCTGAATTTCAGGTCTGAAAACGCAAAATCACCTTCGTGTGGGAGGGGATATGCCCCTATCTACACCCTCGTGTGCATGCTTTTTCTGTTTGATTGCTGAACAGACAGCGTTCATGATATTCAGTGTAAGAATATACAAGAAGACTAGTGTATTTAAATTATACCATTTTATAGGCAAATTGTTCAATAATAATCTACACTAAAATATACTGCAACCTTATTAAACAAGTGGGACTGTTTCAACTCGTTAAAACACGCAAAAACATGCATCAAATTGCACCATTTGCAACATCAAAATGCAAAAAGTTCTTACCGTGGGAGGGGGGACACCCCCCTCCCACACCCTCCCCTACCCCCTCGTTCGCTCCACTCGCTCGGGTTAAGTCGCGTTCATGATATTCAGTGAAAAGAATTTATACAAGAAGTGTATTGGAATTATACCATTTTATAGGCAAATTGGTCAATCATAATCTACACTAAAATATACTTCTACTGCTACCTTCAACAAGTGGGACTGTTTCACGTCAATAAAACGCGCAAAAACATGCATCAAATTGCACCATTTGCAAAATCAAAATGCAAAAAGTTCTTACCGTGGGAGGGGGGACACCCCCCTCCCACACCCTCCCCTCCCCCCTCGCTCGCTCCGCTCGCTCGGGTTCAGTCGCGTTCATGATATTCAGTGAACAGAATTAATACAAGAAGTGTATTGGAATTATACCATTTTATAGGCAAATTGGTCAATAATAATCTACACTAAAATATACTGCTACCTTAAACAAATGGGACTGTTTCACGTCGATAAAACGCGCAAAAACATGCATCAAATTGCACCATTTGCAACATCAAAATGCAAAAAAGTTCTTATACGGTGGGAGGGGGACACCCCCCTCCCACACCCTCCCCTCCCCCTCGCTCGCTCCACTCGCTTGGGTTCAGTCGCGTTCATGATATTCAGTGAAAAGAATTAATACAAGAAGTGTATCTAAATTATATCATTTTATATAGGCAAATTGTTCAATAATAATCTACACTCAAATATACTGTTACCTTAAACAAATGGGACTGTTTCACGTCAATAAAACGCGCAAAAACATGCATCAAATTGCACCATTTGCAAAATCAAAATGCAAAAAGTTCTTACCGTGGGAGGGGGACACCCCCCCTCCCACACCCTCCCCTCCCCCCTCGCTCGCTCCGCTCGCTCGGGCTCAGTCGCGTTCATGATATTCAGTGAAAAGAATTAATACAAGAAGTGTATCTAAATTATATCATTTTATATAGGCAAATTGTTCAATAATAATCTACACTCAAATATACTGTTACCTTAAACAAATGGGACTGTTTCACGTCGATAAAACGCGCAAAAACATGCATCAAATTGCACCATTTGCAACATCAGAATGCAAAAAGTTCTTACCGTGGGAGGGGGGACACCCCCCTCCCACGCCCTCCCCTATACCCACACGCTCGCTCCGCTCGCTCGGGTTCAGTCGCGTTCATAATATTCAGTAAAAAGAATTGATACAAGAAGTGTATCTAAATTATACCATTTTATAGGCAAATTGTTCAATAATAATCGACATCAAAATAAACTGCTACCATAAACAAGTGGGACTGTTTCATGTCGATAAAACGCGCAAAAACATGCATCAAATTGCACCATTTGCAACATCAAAATGCAAAAAGTTCTTACTGTGGGAGGGGGGACACCCCCCTCCCACACCCTCCCCTACCCCCTCGCTCGCTCCGCTCGCCCGGGCTCAGTCGCGTTCATGATATTCAGTGAAAAGAATTAATACAAGAAGTGTATCTAAATTATATCATTTTATAGGCAAATTGTTCAATGATAATCTACATCAAAATAAACTGCTACCATAAACAAGTGGGACTGTTTCACGTCGATAAAACGCGCAAAAACATGCATCAAATTGCACCATTTACAACATCCAAATGCAAAAAGTTCTTACCGTGGGAGGGGGGACACCCCCCTCCCACACCCTCCCCCCCCTCGCTCGCTCCGCTCGCTCGGGCTCGGTCGCTTCGCTCCCTCGCAGACTAACCGCCCCCCCTAAGATGAAATCCTGGCTACGCCGTTGTAAGCTACTCATTTGGAAATGCTATCATAGCTTGATAAGCATATCTATGCCCGACAAACAAAATGACACCAAAAAGGTTTTGCCACCTCAGATGGTACCAATATCTGGCCTGGCCCATGGACTATATAGAGCGCTTCATCATTATTTGATTTTTTTTTTAAAGAATGCAATTCCACTCAATATTTCACTTGACTATAAAAGGAGCAAAATCAAACAAATAAAATCCTAGAACAATTGAATCAAAATCGAACAATAAAATATGAAGTTATTGAATTTTGAGGTAAATCAAAAGTAACAGTGATATTAATGACAGCAACACATTCGAATAAGATGAGGTCTTATGAAGTATCATCGCTTCAACAGATGTCCAAATTACTTGCACACAAAATATTCACCCATGTTCATATTTTTCTTTAAACGAAAATCAACAGGAATATGGTATAGATATCCTGTATCCTTTACATTAATTCGCAATGTTTTGATAATTTCGTAATTGTGAATGTTAAGGGGATAGTGGTTGTACTCTCTAAAAAAAAATCGGGTGAAATTGTTCACTCTTGAAGGAGTGAATAACAGAAAACAGAAAAAATTGAAATTAGAGTGAAACTGGAGTGGATTTTGAGTGAAAATGTTCATTTTCACTCATTATAGAGTGACCTCAGGGATCACTCCAAAATCTTCGAGTGATCCCTGAGGTCACTCCAAAATGAGTGAAAATATTTTCAAAATTCGAACATATTGTACGCTAAATAGAGAACTATTTTTGTTTATTGTGACATTGATCATTTTTCGTTGCGTTGCACATATTAATATCAAATTGAATTGCTGTCTTTGATATTATTTGGGGAAAAGTGTATGTGGATGATTTGCTGAATAAAAATGTCTGAGAGGGAAGGATGTCATATTTCACTGTATAGGTTTGCATTGATACCGACGCCTTGGAAATCAACCACTTTCTGTTTCTGTCAAACTTCTAGTATCCTGTTGAAGATGATGCTGAGTGTCGTTTTTGCGTGTGTCGATTATGCAGCATCACAAATTATTTCCTCACGACTGTACCTTACTTTCCAAAAAAAAAAAAAAAAAAAAAAAAAAACAAGAGTGCCAAAGCATGTATCTCTCAACCGTCTCAACACTGCTGGCGGCCTATTTACAAAGTCAATGACATTTGAAATAATGGTACTGAAAGGATTGCATCTCTGTCATTACGTACAAAAAGTTATATTCCATGGTAATGTTGATTACCGTTGATACTATTCTATGTTCCTACATTTGCTTAGTAGTCTTGTATATAATCGTTTTCATGATTGCCATCGGTATATCAGTTGAGCATGACGCAAATATAGCAGTTATGATGGTGGTTGTAAGAGTCGTAGAACGCGAGTAAACATGTCATAATCAATCACACCTGAGAATTCTATGTCGGAAGGTGCTCCTATAGTCTAAAATAGGATCAAGCTAATAGCTGAATTTTACTGAACAAACATTTTTACTCCGCCCGATGGAAAAAGACAAACATGACATTTACTGAGGAATGGACTATTTTGCCAGAGCACGAGCTCATTCTTCTCAGTACTTTTCTACATTAAAAAAAAAAAAGTGCACATCAACATGGCTGTTGTCTCTTTGATCTACACCCGTTTGCTACCCACAAATCAATGGAATATGCGAAGGATATGCAATAATAATCATTTACCTCGATGTAGGGTAATTTGTCAATCAACTGCAATTAACGCACGTACCCCCCCCCCCAAAAAAAAAACAAACAACAACAACAACAAACAAACAAACAAACAAACAAACAAACAAACAAACAAACAAACTCGACAATAATTACGCAGTACCCGCGGCGCGCTATATTACAGCCGGCACTGGCTGTGGGGTGGAAGCTCGATGGTCCAGTGGATAAGACGCCTGTGCGGAGTACGAGGTCCTTAGTTCGAATCCTGCTCGAGTATGTAATAATGCCCATGATTTCTTTTATCATGGCTAATACTAAAACACTGTTCAAGTCAGTGCTCATCTACGTCGATGTAAGGCAATTGGTCAGTCAGTTGCAATTAAAAAAAGAAAAAAAAACTCGACGGAAGAATTTCACATTTGAAGAACAATTCCATATTTGAACTGCAGGGTTATCACCTTTATTCTATAAACGGAATCATTAGAATGTTTCAGTTTTTTGCTATTTTTCTGATTTGCTTTTTTTTTTTCATTGACGGAGGTGTGTTTAGCTATAATAGTTATAAGATTGATGAATTAATGCCATGCTCTGTAGATGAGGTTGATATCGGACAAATGCGTATAATGTTCCCATTCCGCTGATTCCGTAGTTATACCTCCTTACACTCTTTTCCATCCGACAGATCAGTTTCAGTTTTTGGTTGAGTTCATTTCCATATTTCTAAAGAATGAACAGTACATTGTGGTGACAACATGCACATAAAGACACAATTTTTAACGTGTCAAAAAGAAATATGCTGTATAAGCTGGTTTTTATGGTCAGTATACGCTGATATTGTACAATGTAAAAGGGCAGAGAAAGAAACATGAAGAGAACCTATTCCCAAAAAGCTTAAGCTTACAGGTTTCCAAAAGTGAGGAAAGGTAAATTCTTAGCATCAATAGGGAGATCAGAATTAATCAAGAACTGACTGAAACAAGAATTCACACACACACACACACACACACACACACACACACTCACACACACGCACACACACAAATCATGGGCAATGTAGTACAACCAAGATGTATAGAGAGTATAGATAATTATTCAATTGGCTTTGCATTATTCAGATTTTGTGGAAGTGTCCGTCCCAGTTTAATTATGCAAAAAGAAAAAAAAAAGAAAGAAGTGGCCAAACAGACGAGCCTTCGATAAGACATTGTGCGAAATAAGGAATTTAAAGAGCCGGTTTACCAATAGGCCTATACATCCAAATGTTATGTATCATATTCATACCAGTTTAAACAAAGGCTGTTCCTGACAACGCAAGAAACTGCCCGATGACTACCTGACATAGCAATAACCAATCCATGCACACCCTTTCACAAGTATTTGTACTCATTAGATGTATTGAACATTGAAAGACGCAACTTAGGGCCTACTAGTATTGGGAACGATGCTTTTCAGAGTTACAACACAGCACGCTCGCCGAACCATCTAATTGTACAGGTACACATGTACTTGTGCAAACTTGCTATACAGTGCATATTTCGTTGACAGAAATTATTTTGATTAGATTGACCGTCAAAATTGACAAAAATATAGGTATAAGTGTATTAAGATAGTGTCTTTGCCTATCAGGCATTCTTATGCGTTACTCATCCGACTGCTGTGTGCTTATGAACGTATAATGGTAAAAGCAAAGCTTTAGCTTTTTCTGGTGTTTTGCGCAACGTGTGCTGTTGTATGTGGTGTCGTAAGGTTCTTATGTCTATAAGGCTGCGTTCACATAGAAGTATACTATTCGGGTATTCGGGCTCGTTTTTCGAGGGCACGCGAATACAGTGTAGCTTGAATCGAACGATAGGATTTCCACACACCGGTTCACATAAGAGTGCACTATTCGAAAGTACCGAATAGCTGCGAAAAGTATAGCAAAGTGGGAATCGAGCTTGTTCGATTTTCTTGCAGCGTATACCGTCTCTCGTTTATAAAATAATGACAATTTTGGTCTGGATTTGCCCTTTAGCAAAAATAAGCATGTACACTGTAAAAAATTTGTTTAGTTTCTAAACACCTAACTAAACACTTTTCTGTGACAGTTTAAAAACACTGCGACGCGTTTATATATTAAACATGTTTAGGAACTAAACACATGCTGTGTTTATTTTCAGCACACCCTAGGTGTTTATCACACACACATGTTTATGTTTTAAACGGTTCTGATGTTTAAAAACTAAACACCTGCTCTGTTTATAGCCTAAACACCAAACGTTTACACCATAATCACTCACAGTGTTTAAATACTAAACACCGCACAGTCACATAATCACCCACAATGTTTAAGATCTAAACACTGAACCAAAAAATAAACATGACGCACTGTTTACGATGTAAACACTGCGACATGTTTATTCGCTGTGACAGATTAAAAACACTGCGACATGTTTATTTGCCATTTGAGTGTTTATTCTCAGAACACATGTCTGATTTTTAGATCGATCACAAAATTGCATACACTAAACATGTGACATGTTTACATATTAAACATCGCAATTTCTCAGTGTTTATATGAGACATGTTTACACCTTATACATGCTGAGTGTTTATATGAGACATGTTTACACATCATACATGGTAATTTCCACGTGTTTATATGAGACATGTTTACACATTATACATTCATACATGCTAATTTCTACGTGTTTAAATGAGACATGTTACTCATCATGCATGTTAATTCCCATGTAATTATTAATGTAAAGTGGATTGTTTCCACTTTTGAATGGAATGAGATAAACGCATAACATTATATAGAATTTACCCAGTGATGTACCAAATCATCAGCACACTTACATGGCATAATACAAGGGAAGACGTGGGTTAGCTTTCACAAACATTTTGGCTACAAGAGTCAAAGGCAATTCTCTGAATGTAAGTTATCAAAACATCAGTCAAAGCTTGGGCAATATCTGATGAATAATAAGTTAAAATCCTTTAAACGGGAAATCGAGTCCAATAAATAAGATAGTCTGATAAAAAAGAGTAAAATCTTACAAGTTTAACAGTAAAAATTTGAATGAAATCGGATGAAAAATAAGGAAGTTATAAAATTTTGAAGTTTTGCTAATTTCTGCAAAGCAGTTAAAAGTGGATATTATATGCAAATGAGTGAGTTGACCACGTCATAACCTCATAATTTTCCATTGATCGTGTACAAAAAAAAAATGATGAAATTCAATGTTTATGTTGATGAAATGTGAAACATTATGGTATTACTGGTTGAATAACTTCAGAAAGTGATCAGTTAGATATATCAGGACTTGAGCCTCGGGAATAATTGCGTTTGGATGAAAAACTTTAAATTAAGTAAGTTGTGAGGGATTGACATGCCCACGTTGCCATCGATTTGCATATTCATATTAACCATTCAAGAACTGTTTCCTCAAAAATTAGCGAAACTTCAAAATGTCATAACTCCCTTATTTTACATCCGATTTCGATCAAAATTTTACCAATGAACTCTTAAATTCTACTCTTTCTTATCAGACTAACTTGTATCTGGACTGGATTTCCCCTTTAGCTGTTGCCATGTTTTGCTATACGACACCATACTGAGTTAAATGCAAGATACCTGGGAGTCACTGGCATGTACACGAAGACATAAATGAAATTCTGTCCTATACAGACAGTAAAGTTTGTATATGCAGGAAATGGCACACAACTCATTTTGGAGAAAAAAAATATTACATTTAACAACTACTTTTCAGTCACATGTAATTCTTGGCCTACTTTCAAGAATTGCCTTCTTTCTACTGTATTCAGAACTAATTCTTAGTATTGTAAAACAAACTAATAAACTTGTTGATTGTGAATTGCAACTCAACGCTTCGGAAGCTTGACATATATGTAACACCTCCAGGAACATAACTGCAGTCTGTGAACAAATCCAAGATTGCATCAATTATTGGCAAAGTGCTTTGGGTACCCGAACCAGATTAGGCTCACGGCAAATTATACCATGCACAACACTATGGTCGTATTGGTACTGATCAGGGAGTATAGATGATGCACTCCATCATAGAGAGACTAACATTTTTGAGAGAAATATTAGAATGTTAGTGGATTTCAAGGGGTGAGTGAGAAAAAACTTCTACAACTGTACCTTGCTAGAACCTTGGAGAAAGAAGTCAAACTCAATGGGTATGCTTGAATAGTCTATTAGAGTCCAATCAGTCTCATCATACTCCACATAATCATGGTATGGAGGGCTACTTTCAATCTCGACACAGCAGAATTTTTGGTAAAGACAAGAGGATATGAACAAAGAAAAAATAATGCATTGCAACTGGAGGCGGAAGGGTATGCAAGGCTGTCATGAACACGCGATGTGATAAGCAAGACTCCTCCCTTGTCAATTTGTCAGTCAGTTGCAAGACTCCTCCCTATTCTCCATACATGTTGTACTACATTTCTAATACCTCTCTCCATGTGACGGATTTCAAGAATATCTCAGAAAGAAAATATTAATTACTGAATACTGCATTTCCTATCAGGTCTACAAAAAAATTGCAAAGAATTCCGAACAAATACAACTACTTCCACACCTAATTGCGTCCAATATCTGCTGATTGTATAGGAAGCACCTGAGGGAAAAAAATGAAATGGCAGATACTTTGATTTGATTTGTTTTGATTTCTATATTCCTTTTTGCACAAGAATATAACAGAAAGCCAATCGAACAAAGTTCTTGAGTAATATCTTAACAGTGAATTACAAGGACATTGGTTGATGAATAAAATGAAGTGAATAAAACTGTTTTTCTTAATAGTGCAAAACGATTTCGAGCAAGTGTCTTTACATATTAGATAAAATTACAATTTTACGTACTAGCTGTTAAAAAAGACAATTACACATATCTATGAGCAATAAGAATGAAGGTGACCATTATCGTAAGCACAGAGGACAATAGAATCGCTTTGTTTTGGATATCCCTGCCATTTCAAAACCAATTTTCATCAAATAAGCATTGAATTCCTCTTCGAATTATATAGGCCCCCTACCTTCATATTTCTTTAGAGGTTCGTCATTATGTAATACACACACGTATACACACACACACGGAGAACTGAAGCCCTATCGCATACAAAACCCTATCATCCCCCATATGATTTACTTTATTCTAGTATACAGGTTTACATGCACACTGTCAGTGAAGAAAAAAAAAACAATAGAAAGGTTGCTCTAACAGGTGGGATGCCTCCTAATAGGTCTGTAGTCCATCATGACGATGTGAGACATCACATGGCTAGCGGGAAAAAAGATTATTAATATTCAAAATTTTTATCCATGGTTCATTTCCTTCATATGGCATGTAGGCCTATAGATATACTGTATATCAGTATATCTTGCGATGTCCTTGTAATCCTCAGATGTTTGCACTTTTAGACGGGTTGTATAGAAGTAAGCACATGCATCTTTCATTCTAATCCAGACAGGTTTGGCGTGATCCCTGATCAATTCTTCCATGACGTACTGGTGCTGGTAAAAAGAAATGATTACACAAGGAAAACAAATCAGTTGGCTTTGCAATACAATGGACTTAAAGGACAAGTTCACCTTCATAAACATAAGGATTGAGAGAATGTAGCAATATTAGTAGAACACATCATTGAAAGTTTGAGGAAAATCAGACAATCCGTTCAAAAGTTATGAATTTTTGAAGTTTTTGTGCAGTACCCGCTGGATGAGAAGACTACTGCAGTGTATGAATAACTTAGATGTCACATGCGTACAACTATATAAGGAAAATATACAGAGAATTTCACAAAATTCCATCTTTTGAAAAAAGTACACATTCCCCTGACTCGTTACCGACAAATGTTATGGGTAATATTATTCCCCCTGCCTTTAGAAAGAGGCAAGTCAAGTGCTCTTTTATTATGCGAAAAAAGTGAAAATATGTTGAATTTTCTTTTACATTTTCTTTATACTGTTGTACGCATATGACTCACAAGCTGTAGTAGTCTCCTCATCCAGCGGTTCCAACACAAAAATTTAAAAAATTCATAACTTTTGCATCGATTGTCCAATTTTCCCCAAACTTTCACTGATGTGTTCTACTAATATTGTTGCATTTTCTCAATCCTTATGTTTATGAAGGTGAACTTGTCCTTTAACTGCTCCCATAGATTCTGAAAATGAATGGGTAGCAAAGAAGTTGACTGAATCCATAAGCAAGTTCAAATTAAAAGGAATGACAGAATCCCTTTGTCACATTAGCACTTAGTGTCTTGCGTCAGTTTTTACTCACTTTGCTGAATTTTCTGGACATAGTTCAAGTCTTTTTGTTGTTGTTGCTTCTTTCTTATTCATCATCATTATCAAGCAGAGTTACGACCATTACTGTATCCTTTGTCTCTTGGGTGAAGATTTTCACATCTGTAATTTACACTTTCAACAATATTTGCAATAAATCAATTTTCCATATATATTTTAGGTAATGGAATGGATTCGGGAGTCGGGAGTAGGTCCCCCCCCCCCCAAAAAAAAAAAAAACAACAACAACAACAACAACAACAAACAAACAAACAAACAAAAACAAAACAAAAACAAAAACAAAACAAACACACAGACAAAAAAACAGAAGAACTTAAAGCATCTAAAATCTGCATTTTATAGAAAATCATTTACATGCCCTTTAAGTACATATTCATTGATTTGGCACTGCAAGTTTGAGTACTTACTTGATTTCCACTTTCCACATGGGTAGTATACAGTGATGTACTATCCCCAGTTGATTTACTCTGCTGACTGCAGCATGCCTCGTTCTCTGCCAGCAGAGGTAATGTCTTGCAGTATTTATACAGTCGTCAGGACATCATCGTCACCCACTTTGGTGTCATCGGCATCCCTTTCCAAGACATCCTAACGGGCTTTACATTCAATTTTCACCACCTGTTGAGTTATAAAGAATTTACAGGGAATAAAACTGAATTTCACTCAAAATATAGTCACTAACCCATCGTCATTCACATGAAAGATACTTCATAACTTCGTAAAAGATACAGTGAGTTTACCCGCTAGGCCGCGTTTACCCATAACTACGGTACCGGTCATCTGTAGAGTGTAGGCCTATTGTAACGTTAACAACACTAACACGTTACAGTTAGAGCGTTCCCCGTTCTATATAAACGTTAACCGTTAGATTTAGAAATAGAAAACTAAAACAAACGAGCAAAATCTTTAAGGGCCTAGCCTATTTTTACGCCTACTACAGTTTTACATTAAACGAGGGCAATTTTGCAATAAATCTTGATATTCACCGACTTAGCAGGCTTAGCAGACTTACCGCTTTCATGCAGGCCGGCCAGGCTAGAACTTTATCGCTTCGACGCCATCTTAGCTAGATCCGCTCCTTGGCCTTTAGCTTTAATGCAGTATACAACAGTCATGCAGTCGATCGAGTCGTAAGTACAGTGTAGTGTGTGTACCAAGCCTAGAACGAATGCGCACGTACTGTAGGCATACGCACATACTGAGTAGTACATCACGCTGCTAGGGCAGCACCAGCCAGCCAATCAGACAGATCCATCCGTACAGGTACAAGGTACCAGTGCCGTATATTAAGAGAGTCTGGCCAACTCGGTTTTTGGCTTACGTGTTTTGAAGCCTGTGATTGGTCAAAAGCTGGTCCCGTGATCTACAGGCGCCATGTCGTTACCAAAGGCAATCACGCGGGCGCGAGCAAAGCTCATACGCAGTGCCCATTGTTGATTACGCGCAGCTACGCGCTAATTTTGTTTGCCTTTGGGAAATCCCCAATATCAGTCATGGCGCACTGGGGATAATGAATTGTCATTGCCGTTGTCTACTTTATTGAAGTAGAAGGTATATAATATATTCTAAAATTATTTTGATATCTTTCTGCGATAAACTGAAGATCTGTCATGCCTTTACTCCTGCCCAGCATGGCGTTGCTTGAACAGACATGACTCAAGCGTATTGATGCACCGCTTTCCGACAGATCCAAAACGAAGGAAAAAAAAGTGGGAAATCAGAGTGCGTCCGGAAAACTATATGATTTTTTTTTTAGATTACTCGCGGTGTCTTTTAGACTATCCAAGTTTTGATTTACATTTGTATGTCACAGCCATAACGTACGAAGTGTCGCCGAGGCATTTGTTTGGGTCGTCCGTCCGTCCTTCCGTCTGTCCTTCATTCCGTAATCAATTTTGTGGATACCGTTTGTAATGAAACTTGACATGTATGCATGTGTGAGAGGACGAAGTTTTGTCTTTAGCTTATAAACTTTTATGTAAACACGTTCAAAGTGAAAGGTCAAAGTCATGTACATAATGGTTAATTTCTTAAGATATTACTGCATGTATTTCCCCCATATCTATATAGTAAATAGATATGAAATTTTTGAAGGTATAAGTACGTGCATTTCCAGACGAAACTTACTGCGGCGACTTTGATTCTCTTGTGATTTATTATCATTATTTTTTGGGGGGAGGGGGTGGGGGTCATGGGGGGGGGGGGGGAAGGTCAAGGATCAATGTCAGGTAAAATGTTAAAATTTTACTATCCATTGTTGAAATATTATTACCCGGTTACTCCATACCTTGGAGATTACCCAGTGTAAAAACTTAAAACCAAACACGTAATTTTCATGCCATCATAACTATACAGTTACGTGTAGGGAAGGATTTTGGCCCTGATGGTCAAAGGTCAAGTAAAAATAGTAAAATGACAAGATTTTCCACATATTGTTAAAACAACCACTCAAAGTATTGCCATGAAAATAGATCTTTATAGGTCAACTTACGAGTAAAAATATGCTTAAATTCCTTAATACTTGCTCTCTTAAACAATAAAAGTCATCCATTCACACCTAGTTCAAGGTAAGTAAACACTCTACGCATTAAATTTTATGACAAACATGCCATTTTTTCTCTCAATTATATGAAACTATCGTGTAACATCGTCAAGACGTACTCTACACCTGCTAAGAGAACAATGTAATATGGCTAAGGTATACCGGTAGCCATTTTGACAATTTCATTTGTTTTTTTTAAACCTATTTCAATCTATTTAATGGTCATCTTGATCGTAATTCATATTTGGTACGGATGTCACTGAGGATATCCCTCATTATCATGTTATCCAGGTATTTGTGCTTTCGTTTAATTACAGGTCTTTTTGAAAATTATTTCTAAACAATTTTAGATCATTTTACATACCTTCATACGCGCTTGCCGATGACGTTTCATGTTGTACAGGCTGTACATTGTACATAGGCGTATTCCTTTTGAATTACATACTAGTAGGCCTTCATGTCAATTTCATACATAACTATATTATATGGTACTAAATAGGTTGGTAATTGATGGTTATTTACGTGCAAAACAGTAATAGCTGTGGAATTCGTCTATAGCCTGTGCACTGCTAGAATTGTAAATTTATATATCATTTTGTTATACAATATTCTTGTTCTTTGGACATCTTGTTAAATACAATATACATGTAGGATGCAGTCTAGTGAAAGTTTACGACACGGCATACTGTGCATTCTTCTTTTATTTCTACAGCAAAAATTTATCATATTTATATTCAGGAATTTTCCTTTAGACAGCTTCCCTATTATCCGGTGCTTGTGTCTACAATCATCCGGTCTATTTAGATGTTTAAAAGGATTGATTGTTGGCTTTGTTCAACATGGATGGAATGAAAGAATGTCCCTCCCCCAACCTACACCCTCTCTCTCTCTATCTTTCTATGAAAAAAAAAAGTCAAGCGCCTTTTGGACGCCTGCGCGTACTACGCTAACCCCCAAGCACATACGCTAAAACCTTTAGCGCATGGTACGCTGGGTAACGACATGGCGTCCAATTTATGAGTTGGCCAGACTCTCTTAATATACGGCACTGCAAGGTACGTACGCGCACATCTCCTTTCCCGCCAATTGTGCATTGATTATGGTCATAATAATAGGCATAGCACGAGTGTGCGCTAGAAGCACACGCACAGGGCACCACTGCGTGCGTTGTGGCCGCGACCGTCATGTCACATGCGCTGCTGACTTGTAGAGTACGAGTATCACAGTGTTTATGTTAAACATGTGCGGCGTTTAGAACGTGTTTACGAGGCGTTCTAAATGTAAACGCGTCTGTTTACCCTGACAGTAGAAGTGTTTAGGCCTAACCAACAAACATTTGGATAATGCCCTAAACCATGAACGAAATCATTAACAAAGGCAATTCCCATTTTTTTTCTAGCAGTTAAAATACAGGACTGTACATGCGAAACCAAAATATAATTTTATTACAGTTCTATTACATATTTTTAGGTTATCATTTTTCCTTATTGATTAGGCATTTCCATGAAAGGCATAAAACATGAATTATTTCATAGTGCATCTTGATGTCGTAACAGTTTCCACTTTCTCGTGATAAAAGGAAACTAGAAATTGCAATTTACACACCATTTCCAACACTTTTACATGTATATATGGACATATTGAGATTAACATAGCGTGACCAGAATAAACACTCCAACTAAACACTCCAAGCTAAACACTTTAACTCTCAATACTTTAAACGTGCTATACACACCGGGTGTTTAGATGTTAAACAAAGTGTTTATATTTTCAACACTGTGTTTAGTTCATAAACATGTCGCATGTCGCATTTTTTACAGTGTAGACTGACATTCTGATGCAGTTTAGAAATTGTTAATAAGATTTGCTGCGATGTAGGAGGAAGAAATCCTCACTACATGGGGTGGTGAGTTAACGGTGCGAGTGATGGTGTATTCGGTGCTCGAATAGCGAATAGCGAATAGCGAATACCGAATAGCGAATACCGAATACTTCTATGTGAACGCAGCCTAATGCTCACTGATTTTTACTACTACAGAGGAGAACTTACTTAGTGTACTTGGATGATTCCAAGTGAGTAAGATGATTCTGTAGGACATTTCGATGATAGTGGCTTTGATTTTATCTGATAGTTTGAGATGGATTTAAAAACACGATGTATAGAATTTAGGCAAGTTAACCAGGTACAATGTAGAAACTTTTTGTCAGAGTTCTCTTGGATAACGTTGATTGTGAATCCATTGTATCAACAGTCACCTGTTTTGTCATATTTTGTTGTGTTAAAATTTGATGTGTATCTGTCCACAAAGGTTATACTTCTGGTATAGGCCTACAAAAAGGTTGCCCGAGAATTTCCATTCATATAGCAAAAACTATATAATACAATATACATATCACAGACTCCACGTATTGAAAATTATGGATAAGGAAGGTGAGTCGAGCAGATCGTGACAATCCCTGATCGTCGAAACAGGAAAAGCTATATATATATACATACATGAACAGTTAACTGGTTTGACAGGCAACTTCAGGGAATGTCAAAACTATACTAAATGTAAGTTGCAGCTGAACTGACAGCCACACAAAATGGGACATGACATTATATAGGTATAATTGCGTATACTAGTATGCTATTTTGATAAAGCGCTCGCCAATTTGTCTTGCATGCTCCGCTGCACGTGCTGGACGCGCATTTGAGACGTATCACCCGAGTTTGCTGGTAGCAGAGGAGTAAGACTTGAAACCGGAGAAGTGAATGAATGATTACTGTTGCTGGTACTCGGATAAGGCAACTTCGACGTCTTGGAGTGGCTTGCAATGCTCTTCTTGGTGTAATACTCGGCCCTCGATGGCAGATTCGCAAAAATGCTTTTCATTCCATTTATTTATACTGCTCTAAACAATTTTGAAAATAGCATGAGGTGAAAACAAAAAAGTCAAAGAGCATGAACCACCCGTCAAAAAAAAAAAAATATGGCTCATGCAGAAAGATGGACTGAGGAAATATACCTGTCCATTCTGAAGTAACTGACTTTGTTGCAAACGAAATGTACGTACTTACGTAACCTGAGCTATGATTGTAACAGCCAGTTCTACTGTGAGCATGCTATTATGCAGATAAAGGTCATTACAGACCTTCTCGTGAAAGTGAAATGGACTTCTCTTGAAACTGAGGTATTGGAAAAACTGGATAGGTCTTCATCAAAACTATGACATGTGAATATGACTCTTGTCATTCATGTTAGCGAAAGTTATTCATACAGACGATTTTCTGCCTGGTTGTTTTCAACTGATGTTCTAATTAAAAGATTATTTCATGTTTTGAAAAGTATGTGGTTCAGAGGTCATTGAAGACCACTGCTAACTACTTACTGGTTTATACAGGTTGAATGATCTTATCAACATTTTGAATTTTCCTTGTGTTTTGCACCCCACACCGATCAAAAGACAATTTTGCATAATGAGGTATTGTCCTCTTAAACCTCCTCTTACAACTTAGTGGATATCCGTTACTCAAAGAACATCATACATTCGCTGATGTACTATTATCGATATTGTTGTAAATTGCATGAAAATGAGAAATACGAGTATTCTTATAAGGTGATAATCTACGAGTAATAAGTATAGTTCAAGTAGGATCAGATTCATTAGTCTTGAATTTCCTCGGATGCCCACTCCTCTCCCCCTCCCCCTCGAAAAAAAAAGACGAAAAGAATCTTACAGCATATGCTGTAAGTTTTTCTTTTTTAAGGGGGGGAGCTGGGTTTGAGTCTGACAGACTGACACATTGATATCGTTGTTGTTATATCAATGTGTCAGTCAAATGCACTATGCGACTATTAGTAGCTCCTCCTAATACCATCAGAGAATTGCCTCCAGTTTAATGATCGTGATTGGATCAACCATGTAACTGTCGATTAATTCAAATTCAGAGCAGATTAAGTCTGTGATAACTGTAATGACCATGGCTTCAGCTCCTCCCTGGAAGATCGGTCGTAACTGTTTTTCTCAGAAGTTGGACGACGTCAGTACGCAATATAATATTCTTTGCTTACAGTTCCTTTTATCAAGCAATGGATTTTTATTTAATATGCCATCACCTGCACAATTCTCTGTGTTGTTCCGTTTGCTTGTTTGTTTTTTTAGGAATGAAAAAGCTCGATACTATGTCCATCTCGATTTACTGTAACGTTTGGTTATTTGGAGGTCACCTCTAGGATATTTGGGATAGGGGTGGGGACATAATATATATATATATATATATATATATATATATATATATATATTTATGTGTGTGTGTGTGTGTGTATAGATATATATATACGAATGATTCTGATTAGTCACAAAATAACAACGCAATACATGATCATGATTACTATCTCATGTCATACCGAGGCAATTAAGTCGAATACGCAAAGAGATTGCATACGTGAAAGAAGTCGAGGAGAGGCGGGGGAGGATGGGATATATTTCGGGAGACGTGACGAGAAGAGTCCGAAAGAGAGATACAATAGATCAGATACTGTAGAGGATGAGCATTAACCGTGGCATTGAAACAACTAGAGTAATTCATGTTTCAACTATAGCGTACATGACTTAAAACGCAGAATAGGCAGACAAAAAGGAGATCCAAAAGAAGACACTAACGTGTAAATGCAATTTCAACCAAATAACATGAACTCATGCGCGCGAAGAGCATCGATGAAATCATACTGCAATAATTTAATGAGGTTCATACCAGCAAGCCCGTAGTCTCATGATGATAAACTGAGCCTAGAAACGTCTTGTTCAAGATACGCAAGCAATCTTCTGCTTGAAGGATACATGAAAATTTATGGCTCTGGCATGGTATATTCAGTATTGACTATCAAATTTGTTTGTCCTTACAGTCATTCAGCTGTATTTTCGTACGAGTTATCATTAGAATTTACTCTTTGCCGTGAACAAAGAACAGCTGTTGCCAAGCCCAAATACAATTATGAGGATGTAAAGAGAACAAGGGCGAGGGGATTCTTTCCCGAGTGGATAAGAAGTGTTGGCTGTGTTGAGGGATGGAGGGGACCGATCACCGTGTCGAAATCGTCGATGTTGTAAGCAGAAAACATAATATTTTTTCCACAAAGAATGTTATTAACTTAGCAACATTCAGATACGAGAATGATACATCATAATAATATTATGATACATAAAACAAATAATAGGATTTGACAGGCAACTACAAACAGTCTAAATGATATGAATGCGATTCCATACAGTTGATATGGACACAGCACCTTTAGTTGTTTTTTTTTCAGACCTATATTCATCTACTTTCTTCGCTTGCTTTAAAGAATTACACAATTGGCAAAATTCTAATGATTTCTGTTTTATTTCTGGCAGAATATATAAAGTGCTTTGCATGATGCAAACACACACACACACACACACAAACAAACAAACAAACACATTGCAAAACTTACAGTTTACTGCAGAATCAAGTATAAAAGTCTTCCTATAGTAGTTTGAGTTTGATTCTATAGCATAATTTCCTGTATTCGAGAAATAAGTCTTTGAGAATTCTAATTCGTAAAACAAGTGTGTAGTTGTTTCAGTGGAGCTCGGACAAAACGTACAAAGATCTGTATTAGAAATTCCCATTGCAAAAAGTAATTAATGAACAGTAATATTTCTGTGCAGAATTTTACATTGAAAATGACGAAGAGAACGCAATGAGTGGAAACAAGATAGAGAATTAAATGTCATTGTGATGATAACTTGTCAATCTCTAAACCCTTTTCCTGCCAAACAAAATCTTCTGACCATTACATGGAGATAGTGCTTTGCCCCCAACTATACTTCCTTCCTTTCTTAGAGTGCACTGGTTGAACATCATCATATTATGTTTGTGTGCAGGTATGGACTTGGACATGACTATTTTTTATCGCAGTATTACGGCGGATCGTGACATCGTTGGCAATATCATACGCTCCGCCCGAAAGAGCAGCTTAATGCGATTTCCACCTGAGAGAATAGACCGCTTCATTAGATCAAAATATCACCGCTGATAATATTCTGGCTTTGGGAAATAATGTACTCTCTCTCTCTCTCTCTCTCTCTCTCTGTCTCTCTACATTGGCATTTACATAGGGAAAAAGAAGAAGAAGAAGAGATAATAACTAAAGGTATAAAAAATAGATTAATAGATAAATATGAATTGAATGGGAAAACCGAAGTTTTGCAATGTACCATTATACCATTTATATTGCCAGAACCAAAAGAAACTTTCCATTTGGCAGGAAATGCGCATGCGCGAGAAAACCCGGAATACACTGTATTCGTGTTTCCTTGTTGTTATTGTTGGTGGTTTGTTTGTTTGTTTGTTGTTGGTTTTTTTTCGGGGGGATAGTGCACATTTGCGACTCGGAGAGTACAGATCTGCGTTGTATTTTTTTTTTAATTTGCGTTGTTCTTACATATTAATAGGTCAGGACAGTGCTGTAGGCAGGCGGGCACGATGTCACGTGACCATAAGCCAGAATTAAAACTGGCGAGCCGGTAGGCGAGCATTTACACAGGAAAATGCCTGAATGAAATTGCGGAGTTGAAAAAAAAAAATCACTTCTGAGGAGGGTTTGATATTCAATTTCAGGTTGTTGAGTTTTATTTTATTCGCTCACATACCGTTAGTTGTGTACAGCAACTTCCGACGAAAAACTGGAATGGTCCAAAGAAAAGAAAAACTAAATGAATGAAAATAGGGCTTTTTGGTGGCTGTGTAAATGCCTCTTAAATCGTGTTGCTGGTATATTATATCTTCTCAAGTCAACCTGAATAAGCAACCAACGAACTTCAAATAATAACCATATTCTTTCTTTTCTTTTAAACCAAGATAACAACGATAAAGCTAGACCAGAAGATGTTTAGAGTTAAAAGTTCCCTCTTGGATTAGCCTTCTAGTAAATATAAAAAAACAATAAATTTCAAGATCAGCGTATAGTCTTCATTGCGTTTGACTGGCCATATCGGCATAAACGTCACTCCACTAAAAACAGTGAAAACAGTAGTGCATCGCGTCGCTTTGCGAAATTATTTTGATCGTTTCGGCTCATGGCAAGGACTATCCATAGTTATTGACAGATCACAGAAGTCATGAGGCTAACCATGGAAGATAATGGCAGCACAAAGTCCATAATTTTGCAGGCAATTAAAGAAACAAAGCTATGTCACGCCACCGTCTCCCCCTGCACCTTTTGAAGACGATGGCAATGCGTTTAACACTAATAAAAGTGGGAAATATAATTTAGTACGAAAGTGTCATTTAATAATCGCGTGTATCCTGACAACATGAGCGGGAGAACTAATGTAGAAAATTACATCCAAGCCTGCATGGTAATCCCGTGTACTGTTTATATTTTATTTGTCCATTCTTTTCTTCGTTTCGTAGAAAAAAAAATGTTGAACAGTGGTTAACCCATTCTTTCAGATTTCATCCGAAAAGAGTTATGAAAGATGTTTGCATTAAACCATTTTGTATTTGTGATAGATCTTTAGCCCATGACATTTCGGCGTATATACTCTTATTCATGTACAATCATACATGCTTGTGCATTATGTTGTTAATGAAGTAAATGATCTATTCCAATTCAATTACATTTCACTATTCAGATTTTTTATTTTGGGTGGGGTGGGGAGGATGAGTGATTCATGTCACATGATTGACGTTTGTTTCCTTATAGAATTCAACATTATTTATCATTCTCTTTTGTTCCTGTATTTTTTTCATTTTCTCCACTTGCAGACTGGCCAGCAGTCTCCGACGCCTACCTAATGAAACTGATGTACTTGGGCCTCGCGTTTCCGAATTTTCGAGTCTAGTTCGGACATCCCCGCGTGGTGAGATACAGCGGCAAAACATACACATACACGCACACGCACACGCACACGCACACACACACACACACACACACACACACACACACACGAACAAACAAACAAAACATGACCGTGACTGGGCGATTAATGACATGCTCGTCTTTGTCTAACTGATCATCACAAGCAGTGCTGGAGAGGAGAGAGGAGAATGTATAGTAGAGAGATTATAAGAGAATGAGTGAGGAAAGAGAGGAAGAGAGAAAGGAGAGAATAAAGGAAACAGAAAGTGTATGAATATATTGCAACAACACGACGATACTGTCACCGATGCTTGTGTTTTTGGACTTTTGAAATCAAGTCCGCACAGGGTTCCCTCGGCTAAATGAAACCAAACATGCAAACCATTTCACAGTAGGCCCTACTTGGCTCTCAAGACGCTAAACGCAACCGGACTGTTACGCCAACACCATTTTCCATTGGACGAGAACATCTGTATGGATAATAATGTTTCCAAGTTTAACACCTGTGCTCATAACTACGGTTCTTTGTGTTTTATTTGTAAGAGAGACAGCGTGAACTCCTATGTGGCCTCTACCGTTTGAGCACTTTTAACAATAATGATCCAGAGGAAAATTACTTCTACGTGTAATAACGATGCTATTTATCCCCAAGTATTGCCCGTTGAATAATGATTGAAAATGTAATATTATATTTGTCTGTTTGATTATACCCCAATTTGCGATCCTTTGACAATGAAAATACGGAAAGTGAATTTTTAAAAAAAAGATCATTTCAGATTGTGAAAACATGTCCATTTTTTTTTTTTTTTTTTTGGGGGGGGGGGGTCGGTATTGAAAGCTCATGGTATGTGATGTATGTGATCAAGATTATTATGATTGTCTCCTCCACCCCTGCCGGAAGACGCGTTGTTGTAGAAACATTCTGTATAGACCGCTAAAAAGTATTACAATTTTTAGATCGTTATTTTACTACCTGTGTCGATGGCGCATTGTCTGTTGGAATAAGGGAGAATTAAGAACGATTACCAGTATGAGAGGTTGTTTCTTAATATTTGCTGCGGCCTTGTGAATTATGTGGATTGGCAACTCAAGAATTATGCACACAGTCATACGGAGACGGGAACCCCCTGTGTTCTTGCGCCATACCCACCGTGATATTTTCCACATCTTGTGTTGCCGTGCATTTACGCCGCTGAGGCCTCGCTGGATGTTTACTTTTCCCATTTTGTCCACTTGATAGATCGCCCATCTGATCCTTATTAAACAGGGGCGCAGCAAAACCGTGTGTGATATGAATTTGCCTTGCGTTCTCCTCGCAAACATTTTCTGGAGAATGTTTGGGCCCAGGGAAGGAGAGTCTAAGTTTAGACCATGAAGTCGACTGCGCCAACATAGACATACGTCACATCGTTTAGTCAGAGATGGAGGGTGTATTATAAAAGTGTTAACTATGAAAACCTGGTGTATTATGAAATCGGTTTCAAATGTACGTATTTATACTGTAAATATTTGTACACAAAATTGGAGTGTTATACCAAAATTGTCAGGATCTTGATACCAATTAACTTGCCTTTTTACCAAAATTATTGTAACATTTTAAATGTCTGTTCGATTGCGGAAAATAATGTTGCCGAAATTGCAGTATATATTCATCGTATGATTAGACTGTGTTTGTTTAGCTACGTTATCCTCAAGCTAATAAAACTTTGTGTTATTTTCTTCATTACCTTTCATCGTTATGGTCTCAAGTATCGTTTGCGTAATGCATAGTTATTGTCAGATGTGTATAAACTTATTGTGTTAAAAGGGCATATGTTTCTGTTTGATGGTATAATTGCATAACGCACTTATATACCTGTGCTTTTGCCTGTCTTAGATATTCTCATTATATACCTTGCAAATGTATGAACTTCGCTCTCCATGCATAGCTATATAACGACACTGCAAAATATTTGTTCATGATATAATTACGTACCAGTAATGTAACAGACAGAAATTAAAAAGAGAAATAATGATATCAAACATCTGAACATACAACTGTATACTGTTGTCTCTCTGCCGAAGCCAGATAATCTCAATAACTATTTTGCATGTCCTTTGCGGTTGTTCGGATTGTTATGTACAGGACTAGGGGCATGTGATCAATGTGTAGTCATGACAATGGTACACTTTTTATTCTTCATGATACGTGTATATTTCTTGATGTTGTCATACTCTTTTAGGACAAATTTAATTTTCAATTTTCTAACTATACGACATTAATAAGCGTAATCCTTGAAAATTACTTTGCCTTTAAACATTTTGATATCAACTTTGACAGCTGATCTATTTCATTCAGTGATGAATCAGTCATAAAACTATTAACCAAAGCAACATATTAGCTTAAAATCAGACAAGAGGTTCTTAAGTAATCGCACTGGTAATGTACATTGTAATACTCATATTCTATTCGGGACAGAAGTTGGTATATACCAATGTATGCATTTATTATCAAAGAAACACTGTGTTGACCATCACCTGTATATTTGGGGCAAGAACGTGTTGAAATATTGCAACTGTAAGTGCAATTTAAGGCACAAAGGTAATTGTCATAATCATGCAATTATTATCATCTGACCTAAATGTATGTTATCCAGCAGCTCTGTAGAACTGTTACAGATTGTTCATGTCTTCACGGGTGAATACAATTGCTTTGTAATGTAGTGGTTGAAATTCCCATGACCACAAGAAAACAATGGATTGTCATTATTCTGAGTTTGCTTTGTACGAATATGCGTGCAAAGATGGATAATCATACAATACAATAATGTACAGCTTGTATACTCGTAATACGTAACGAAGGGAGGGTCAAGTGAATACTGATAGGGAAATCCAAGCAGCTCTCAGTTACCGCCGATACCACTAAATACACTAAAAATAGTCTCCGTTAAGCCGTGCTCGCTTGGCGCAATCCCCGGAGCTTGAATAAGAGCTATGGCGAAATTGCTGTACATAAACGCAATCCATTATAATACGAACGTCACGTTCGAATGGAAGCACTATAGTACCCATAGTAAACATAAAATGCGATCCTTTGAGGATCTCTCCATGGCTGGGTTGAATTCATGATTTACCTTGTCGCGTGAAATGCTATGCTGCGCATGCAACAATGTAAATTAATCTTCACCGCCTTGGCAGGACTTGATCCAGAAAACCACATAGACGGGTGTACACGAATTGGTAATAATTAGTTCTATATTGCTGCGATACAGTAGATGGGCATCAGTGCAACAAGATCTTACTTTTCACCTATCACGGTAAGAATTTTCCATTTTAAAGTGTAACGAAATGTCTTGGGCCTGAAAATCACAGTATTCCTGAAGATACTTCAGAAGTATGGGCCAAATACTTGTGACTATCCATTATGTAAAAGCTGATAAAGGTGATATTAACACCCTCATAACAATGAAATAAAAAGTGTAGAGTAAAAGGCCATTTAAAGGTCAGAAAACGCATTTGTAGGCTAATGACGCCTCTCCTCCATGCCCATAAAAGTCTTCTCTCCATTTTTGCGTTCGCACGAAGGCACCATGGGAATATCTTGCAAGAAATGAAAAATTTAAAGGGACATCAACAGGATTCCACACAGAATGGAATAGTTTGATGATGCATTGCATTAAAAAAATGAATAGAAAACAGCATTTCCCAAATGAAGAGATTGATGATGTTAATGGAAGCTTTGTTAACCAGTCATTGACACTGCATTGTTCTAGAATGATTTCATTTTTTTTTTTCAGACTGGTCGTCGAGGTCACGTGACCGTGTAGTTTTTCACATTTAAAAGTTTTCATTGTGATGATATTGGCAACATGAAGTATTTTATTCACATTTAGTATGAATATTTAATTGTGCATGTGGATGAAATTGTCACTTCCGCTCATAAATATTCTTTTGATCGTTTCATTGACTGTATACCGGTGTAAGAATTATGTTATCACCTACAAAAATACGTGTACTACAATAGCAATTCTTCATCACTCTATTATCTATCACATCCGATCATGGATGCCATTATGAATTGCATGGATGAAGAGATGTCATTTCCACTACGATTTTTATCTGGCTAACATTACTACTTTATCGCAGACATGGAAAATGTCAGGGGCCAATGTTAAGAAAAATAATTCTGTAAATGTCATTCCTTCATTGAATTCTCTTATTGTTAGTGTGTGAATAACACTGTCATAGAGCAGTCGGCGTAAGACGTTCTATATGTTTAAAGACATGTATTTTATAAACTATATCAACTGATAATGGTGCTTTTTCGTCATACTTTTACAAGACTCAGAATTGTTTTCTTGCTGGTATCTAGTATCTGCTTTCTGTCAAGAAACTAATCTCATCGGAATGTATAACTAAATGTATTGTTTGTTCATAATATAATACATCACGAGTAGATTAAGAAAAAAGTTTGGAAGCCAGAAAAGAAGCTGTAATCTTAGAATGTTTTCATTTCTTCCTGCACGTGGAATATTTGGGTTCTGTCACTTGAATATATTTTCTGCACTTTGACAGATATTTGCACACATGAAAATTGGAACACGATGGGATTGAAGATCGAAGTGGATAATCATGAACGAGGATTGTCAGAGGATATGATGAAGAAGGAGGAAAAATAGAAGAAGTAAACATAGATGAAATATATTTATTTTCATGATAATTTACATGCACTCTTTGTGTCAGATGTGGTTGTACATGACTAAATGGTGAGGAAGGCTTTCAGTTTTCACAAATGTGTGTAATTATGTGAAGGAAGTGGATATACTGTAGTTTCTCATTGTCACTTCAAGATCATCTTTGACAATTTATCGGTGACTGATTTTATGACTGTAGAAGTATTTATTTATGCATTTCTGTGCCATGCTGTATACAGTGGGTATGAATTATTACAATGTGTTAATCATGTTTCCATTAAAAGTTCATAATGCCTCTGCACATGTTGCTGTTTTTGTGTCGTTGGGTTTATGTTTTTGGTTTATTCTGGCTTTTCTGTATGGAGATCCCTGATTCGAGTTCATTGGAACAGCTTCTGCACCCCTTCAAAGGCAAGGCGCTTTATCCTGATTGCCTTGCCCTGCGGAGGGGAGTTAAAACCATCGGTCTCATAAGAATCTAAAACTCACATAAAAATAGCTGGGCCGCTCAACGTAACTAGACTCCAAGGTTAGCTAACACATGTCCACTACGTCTACCTCGATTGTCCCGTATAGAGATGTCTTTGCGACACTTAGGCGACCAATAATTGCATCAAATATCTGAAGTACCTTCCGCACTTGACCAAGATTAGTGTTCGCTTGCTTGTGACTGTATCATACTTCTTTCACAAATTAATGCATTTTTCAATTATATAGAATGATGGAGACATTTCAATAAAAATTACTTTTAGAATATCTGAAAACAATAAGCTTCTTTTTTTTTAACGAGGGCCCGTTTAAAAGAGAGAGAGAGAGAGAGAAAGAGAAAGAGAGAGAAAAAAAAGCCTGAAAAAGATTTGATTATCGTCATGGTTACTGCACACGCCCCTCCCTCAAAGGTAACCTGTTGATAACGGATATAAATTGTTAAGCTTCGAAAATGTGACTTCATCCCGCTCCGATTTTATGGCCAAATAATGCAGATATTATCCGCGTAATTGACTTTATGAAAGGGTATATAACATGTACTCAACCCTCCTCTGCATAGCATACAAATATAGTTTTGCCTTGAGAGTTTCTGATTAATAAAACTATCGGTAGCAGGGACTCCAGATTAGTGATCGAGGGGTGCAGAAGAACGGAGGCTCATAGTTTTAACAGAAACGAGAAATTAAGCTGAGTATTTTGTTTCATATTTTTGATTAAAAATTATTCAAAAGAAGAGAGAAAAATGAGGCGAGGTCTGGTGAATACGATGTTGTGGAGGGATCTTACAGTGATCGCACAAAACAGGGCACGATGTCAGAATTGCTTGGTGAGACTTCACGAAGTGACCGTAAGAAGCAGCGCGCGATGTCAAAATGACTTTGTGATGTCACTGATGCACTATTGCTTTATAGTGGAGCGGCATAGCTTGAAAAATTAGAGGAATTGTGCATTTTATGATAAAAGCACCAAATTTCGCACACATGTTGACAATTACATTTGAAATAAATTCAGATATTGGGCCATCGAAAATAGCGCCCTCAACGGCCATGGCAGCCATTTTTCAAAATGGCCGCCATAAATGACTTTTTTCGTAAAAATTTACAAATTTCAGAAGGGAAAATCAATAAGATTTTGCAAACGAGTGGGAAATAACATTCAAAATAAATTTAGATATTGGGCCACCGCAAATTACGCCCTCAACGGTCATGGCAGCCATTTTTCAAAATGGCCGCCATAAATGCCATTTTTCGCAAAAAATTACAAAGTTCAGAAGGGAAAATCAGTAAGATTTTGCAAACGAGTGGAAAATAAGATTCAAAATAAATTTAGATATTGGGCCATCGAAAATAGCGCCCTCAACGGCCATAGCAGCCATTTTTCAATATGGCCGCCATAAATGCCATTTTTTAGTAAAGATTTACAAATATCAGAAGGGAAAATCAATAAGATTTTGCAAACGTGTCGGACATAGCATTGAAAAAAAGTTCAGATATTGGGCCATCGCAAATTGCGCCCTCAACGGCCATGGCAGGAATTTTTCAAAAAGGCCGCCATAAATGCCAGTTTTCGTAAAATTTTACAAATTTCAGAAGTGAAAATCAAAAAGATTTGGCAAACGAGTGGGAAATAACATTCTAAATAAATTTAGATATTGAACCATCGCAAATTGCGCCCTCAACGGCCATGGCAGCCATTTTTCAAAATGGCCGCCATAAATGCCAGTTTTCATAAATTTTACATATTTCAGAAGGGAAAATCAATAAGATTTTGCAAACGAGTGGGATATAACATTTGAAATTCATTTAGATATTGGGCCATCGCAATAACGCCCCCTAACGGTCATGGCAGCCATTTTTTCATAAATGGTCGCCATAAATGCCATTTTTCGCAAAAAATTAACAAATTCAGAAGGGAAAATCAACAAGATTTTGCAAACGAGTTGAAAATAAAATTCAAAATATATTTAGATGTTGGGCCATCGCAAATTGCGCCCTCAGCGCCAATGGCAGCCATGTTTAAAATTGGCTGCCATAAATACCACCTTTTTCTCCGAATTTACTTATTCCAGAAGGAAAAGTCAGTGAGATCTTGCACTCAATTAAAAAAATTTCGTTTGAAATATATCTTGCGCCTATGTATTACATTATTGTAAATAGCGCCCTCAATGGCCATTGCAGCCATTTTCAAAACTGCCACCATGGATTCCATTATCTTTTATTTCCTGATTTTACAAAAGGAAAAGTCAAGATTTTGCACACAATTTGAAAATTATGTTTGAAATAAATATTTGTATTAGATTATTATAATACTGCCCTCAACGGCCATGGCCGCCATATGCCAAAATGGCTGCCATTGTCATAGTCATTTTGTTTTAAAAGATGGTAATTTCAGAAAGAAAAGTCAACAAATGTGTACATAAATTGAAAATCATGTTTAGAATCTAACAATATATCTAGATTGCATTAACTCTAGAAACTGTTCCTTCGCAAATTTTCAAGAAGAAAAAAATGATTATAACGGTAATTGCAGCCATTTTCCAAAATGGCTGTCATAGATGCCATTTTTCTTTAATGAAGATGTTCTAATGCCGCAAGTTGACAATACATACAAAGAAGTTTAGACATTGAGCCATCATAAACTGTGTTCTCAATGGCTATTTCAGCTATTTGTCAAAATGGCTACAATATACACTTCTTTTTTTTGTCTTGAAAATTTGCTTTAACTTCAGAAGGAGAAGACAGTAGAATACTCACAGAGACATTACATAATCAGAAATATGGTGTTACGGAAAGGAACATTTAAAATAAACAAGGCAAATGCTTAGCAATTGTATCTCACCAATGATGAATGCATATTTTACGTGGCAAACATAAAAAATTTCCGAAAAAAAAGTAATATGAATATCCAGGGATAATAGCGCCATGTATCAACTTTGACAGTAACACCATATCATTGAATATATGGGATATATGACGTGTATCTATTCTAAAATGTAACTTCCTAAATATTCTTAAAACAGATACGAAAAAATGGCCTTTCATTTTACTAAAGAAGTTAATTTACTTGCTATGCTTCCATAAAACACATACCTTTGATATCCATACTGTTAGCCGTCACACACGAAATACTGCAATTAGAACTAAACTGAAAACATGAATTTAGAGCTAACTCATCAATGAAACCTTTTTTTTAAATCTAAATTTCTTTGACCACCAGATTGCATTAGATATAATGGCTGTTTAGCAATATTCTATTGCTTTCTCCTTCTGGAATAAGCAAATAAAAATAAGGAGTGTGTGGAAGCCATTTTGCCAAAGAGCTGCCATAGCCGTTGGGGACGATGTTTAAATGGTGGCTCAATATCTTCATTTCAAGTTTAAATTCAAATTCAAACCTGAATTTATTTGAATGTCTTTTGTCAATTTGCACAAGAAATTATATTGTCTTCTTGTGGCATTATCATATTTTCAAGAAATAAATAGCATCTATAGTGGCCATTTGGAAAATGGCTGCCATGGTCGTTGATGGTGCCATTTGTAATGACCTCATATATTATTTTCTTTTGAATATGATTTTCAATATAAAGGTATGTACAAATTTCATTGATTTTCTCTCTGAAATTAGCAAATCTTTCCAGAAAAGAAAAGAAAAAAGAAAGAAGCAGACATCCATGGCGGTCAGCATCGCCCTTGAGAGCGCGTTCTAAGAAGACTTTACACTTAAATTTATTTCTTGAGCATAATCTTCAACTTGTTTGCAAAGTCTTATTGACTTTTCCTTCAGACATCAGCAATTTTTTGCAAAAAACAAAACAAAACAAGGGGGCATCTATGGCAGCTGTTTTAGAACTTGGCTGCTATGGCTGTTGAGAGTGCACTTTTGGATGGCCTATTATCAAATTCAGTTTGAATGTAATTTCCCACCTTTGTGGAAAAAAAAAGACATTCATGGTGGCCATTTTGAAAAATGGCTGGAATGGCCATTGAGGGGGCAATTTGCAATGGCCCAAAAAGTTTACTTTTGAATGTACTTTCCCACCTGTTTGCAAAATCTTGTTGGCTTTCCCTTCTGATTTTAGTAAATCTTTTCGAAAATATAGCATTTATGGCGGCCATTTTGAAAAATGGCTGTCATGTCCGTTGAGGGCGCAATTTCCGATGGCCCAATATCGACATTTATTTTAAATGTCATTTCCCATTTATAACCAAAGTTTCATTGACTTTTCCTTCTGAAATTAGCATTTTTTAATGAAAAAGTGGCACTTATGGTGCCCATTTGAAAAAAAAATGGCTACCATAGCCATTGAGAGAGCAATCTTCAATTGCCCAATATCTGGATTTATTTTGGATGTAATTTCCCGCTTGCTTACAAAAAAAGACCATTGGCTTTCCTTTCTAAAATTTGCATTTTTAAAACAAAAAATGGCATTTGTGGCAGCCATTTTGATGAAAAAACGGCTACCATGGCCGTTGAGGGCGCAATTTCCGATGGCCTAATATCTAGATTCATTTTGAATGTAATCAACATTTATGGGATAAATCTTATTAACTTGTCCCTTCTGAAATTAGCAAAATCATCGAAGTAGTGGCACATTAGACAGCCATTTTAAAAAATGGCTGTCATGGACGTTGAGGGCGCAATTAACAATGACCAAATATTTAGATTCATTTTGAAAGTAATTTCCCACTTGTTTGCAAAATCTTACTGGCTTTCCCTTCTGAAGTTAGCAAATATTTTGAAGAAATGGCATTGATTGCGGCCATTTTGAAAAATGGCTGCCATTGCCGTTGAGGGCGCTATTTCCGATGGTCCGATATCTAGATTTATTTTGAATGTAATTTTCCATTTGTAACCGAAATCTTATTGACTTTTCTCTCCTAAAATTAGCAAATTTTACGAAAACATGGCATTTGTGGCAGCCATTTTGAAAAATGGCTGCCACGGACGTTGAGGGCGCTATTTACGATGGCCCAATATCTAAATTTGATCTGAACGTTATTGTCAACCTGTGTACGAAATTTGGTGCTTTTATCACTAAATGCACAATTTTTCGGCTATGCCGCTCCACTATTATAACATTACGCGAAGTGAGTGCTTGAAGCAGCGCACGACGTTATAACTGCTCTATGACATCACATTTCACAAATAGTGTACTATTTGGAAAATGTCGTCATAAACATTCTAAAATGGTTGAAAATATGTATGGTCACGTGATGCTCTTTCAACTAATCACGAGAGGATAAATTTTTGATCCAAAATATAATATCTAATATCAAAGCGTATACCTTATACAAAACCTATTCACAGCTCAACAGGAAATTATATTGGTTAGATACACTGACCGCATATATGACCTACGAAATCTCAGTATTGTGGATTGTACTGCAGCTGTGCTGGATTAAGATGAATTCACTGCATGGGTAGCAAACTCCCCAATTAATATCGTTGAGTTGATGATACACAAGTGGCGGCAATTGATACTACCCCACATTGCAGATGTATAGATTGTGGTCATGGACAATCGAGGTTGTGTTCATCACTACGCTCGAGGCTGGATGCGTGCAGGCTTGCGCACACATATACAGATTCACATGCACCTATTGACCTATACCCCCCCCCCCCCACACACACACACACACTCATTCACAGTAGCATACATGTACACAATAATCATGTACGCTCTACCGTGCACACTAAAGTGTACAACTAAATGTGTAGACAAACATTGGTTTTTCTGAAAGGGACCTGCCAGACGATTGCCAGTCGCAGAAACTGTTTACAACAAAAACATGTATCAGTTTGATGTTTAACAGTCAGGGAGACTGCCGATTTTTAGGGAATGGAGATATTCGCGAAAAATCGGGAAAGTTGGACTTAATGAATTATTCATGACCTTTCCGCAGTCTCTGGCCGAAGCTCGACGCGTACAAAGTCAATGGCTATCACTGCATCGTTTTGACATGCATGTCTTTAAAAATTCACCTTAAAAAATCCTCATTTAATGTTGATATTGAAATTTCACCCAATGAAAGATGAATAAATAAAGTTTATCTCCTCCAAAAATCAATATTCACATATAGTGAGGAAAATTTGTAATTGAAGGATGAAAACGCGAATCCAAAGTGTATTTTTTGAATCTCCGTGTCATAGTTTCTTTCAAGGCGTTCTTATTCAACGAAACACAGGGACGGACTGTGTGTGTGTCTGCAATGCGCTATGCATGAATCGCGTTAACACAGTGCACGCACGTACCGTGCGTACGTGAGCGCTGTTACCGCTGAGCGCCTTCAACGTCTGTGGGAATTGTGGTAGCCTGTCATGCTTTTGCCGATATTTCTATCAACAATTCAGTTATTTTTTCGTCAAATGATCAAGAATTGGTGAGAACTGGTATTGAACTTAGATAGTCCGGTCCCCTAAACTCCTGGTTTGCCCGTATTTCTGTGGAATGTCCGAATGAAAAGAGCAAGAGAGGACCGCCACCGTAGGTGTTCTAATAGGTTGCATGACGCTGGAGCTCTCGCACAGCCGTCGAACGTCAACTGCGGACCGCCGGAGCTCCGGGGTTCTTTCTTTTGCTACATGACCATCAGTGTCCTCATACTTTCTTGCTCTCTTGCGATCATGCTCACTGGGTTAAAAGTTACAAGCCTCATGCAACCACAAGGTTACCTCATCTAGATCATCGCAACATCACACGTACACTATCACGGTAATGAACCAGGGAACTATATTGCAACATCCACCCTCACTTTGTCTCTAGAAATGTTTGATCAACACGTCACAATCACATATGCTTTTAAATGCTTTTAACTAAAATAGTTGAAATTGAAATAGAGTTAATAGATGATAATTACCTCTCACTATTAGTCTTGTCTTGTGAAGGTTTTTGTTGTTCTTCAAACTTGCATGTCTCTTCCTCGTGCTCTAACTTCGATCTAAACATAGGTCTGCACGACCATGCTCCGCCTTCCAACAACACAATGTCGATGTGCATGGTCAATTCACTTGCTGTTTTGTTTTTTCTGCCATGGGGGTCGCGAAAGGTAAGTGATTGGGGATTTTGCTTATCAGCATCATCACTGATCACGGGTACGCAGCAACAGAACGATGGAGGAGAGAGGGGGAGAGAGAGGAGCGCTAAAAATAGCTACACACAACGATCCGTCCTCCAACTCGATGCGGATGACCCTCCGTGTGTGTACGCTCGCGTGTGTGTACGTGTTTCTCTCTCTCCCTCTCGGTGAATTATTCTCATAGCGACTGGAAAAAGAACATCTGTAACGGTTCGCTCTGACCATATCGCGTCGCTCCGTTACGTAACATCTACTCGCGGTTCAATGTTCCCTCTTTTGGGGGATTTCAATCTTCCCTCAAAATAGGTAGTCTCCCTGACTGTTTAATGATGAATTTACACACCAAATATTGGATATCGGAAGACTAAAAACCATGGAGACACTTTGTGTCATACGATACGCTGATGGGTGTATACTGTGCGTAGCCTGCTATCATACAGCCATTGTTTTTCGTTGCCAAATAGAAATATGAAATAATTTGTCATTTTGTATTAACAAAATGCATTTATTTACACCCATTCTAATGTACATTCCTCATTTTCCTTAAAGATTGAACGTAAAATATATTAGGCAAAATATAAACATTGTGTATGTTAAATACATGAATGGTGCCTTCGAAACTATCAAAAGGTATTAAAAGGTAATTCATCAAAGGTATTAAGCTTAGCGTTTTATTTTGGACCCCCGCTAGAGAACCAGTGTGACCCTGCTATACGTCACGCTCGAACACGTCGGCTCGAATTTGATGACTTGCTTTCGAATTTCGTAATAATGGTTTAACACACTTCCTTGCGTGTCGCCAGAGATCGACAAATTTCCAATGTATTGTATTGTTTTGTATTGTATTGTATTGTATGCATTTACATCGTTTGACCTAGAAATCTCTGGATGTCTCCTCTAAGAGTATTTGAGTAGCATGTGGTAATTGGAACTGACGTTACTGTACCACGGGCGTGATCAAGCATAGTGAGTTCACATCTTCGGTAGCAAACATAGAGAAGGAACGAGGGGAAAAAAAGTTGGGCCTTGCTTGTTATGATAAATGGGAACGATAGGTGTTCAAAGTCACAAAAGGGAACCTCATCCTATCATTCTTCATTTATGACTGACTCCATAACTAAGTTTTATTGTCTAGACTGTTTATTTTCATTTGTAATACCGACTTCAGGCGACTGGCGCTCATTCATTACAACAGTCCCACAGATGGAAACCAGCGTCCAACTTTCCTAACATCGCATATGGTTGCCTATACACGCGGAACAGTTGGTGATAGTCGCTGTGATGCAAGCCGTAGTGATATTTCTCGCTGGAGCGAAACGCTTCCAGCGTCGTCGCCAATCTGTCCCATGCCTCAAAGCATTAATATTGTAGATGACACATGCTTCACGACGATATACCTGATATACATAGTCAAACGAGATTTGAGATTGGTTTCTTGATCCAAATGGCTGCAGCTGAACGTCATCGTCTTACTTCACATTATCTTTAGTTTCAAAATACTTATGCGGTCTATAATATTGTCTGGAACCCAAGGTGGCCTTTGCAATGTTCGCACCACCCTTTCTAGAGAAGACTCTGCGATCATATTACATGTATCCCATTTGACTACGTAGGGCCTACAGAGTTTACCCTGGTTAAATGGAACAGCGGTGTAACAAAATCGTCCTAAAATGTAGATTTGTGCAGGGTTCCAACTCAGAACCTTCTGTTAAAAAAGGAACCTTATCAACTACACCACAACTTTCCCACTATTGTTCTTTCCTTTTAGAATTGTTTTGTTTTTCTGAAACATTATCAGATATACTCATTATACTACGATGAGCATTATGCATAACAATCCGGGATAACAATATACGTATACATACATACATAATTATAATACATGTGCACACGTACATACGTATTATATACATATATACATATTACAATGTATATTATACATATCAACATTTATGTACGTGAATAGGTGTTTTGCGTAAGTATTGTGTCTTTCTGTGTATGGTAATCTTGTGTGTTGTGTGTAAAATGTCTTGCTCTGTCGTTTTGTGTCTCTCTTAATCTCATCCCTTCTTTCCTGATGACAAAACGCTCGATTCGCCGGAAGATCCTTTATCCGTCATGGGATTTGAACACAGCTCGGTGCAACGCATAATTTGATGAGTGTGTGTGTGTGTGTGTGTGTGTGCGCGTGTGTGTGTGTGTGTATGTGTCTGTGTTTCCTCGTCTGAACATCTCATCCTTTGCCAAGCACGTGAAACAGACTGTTGAAGCATTTCCTAACTTTTCTTATGTACCTATTATTGCTATATGGATAGACTATTATACCCGCATTAAACCAATGACGCTATTGTACTGGATGAGTTTTATTGTATGAGTTGGGCTCAAGGAACTATGTTTGCGGCATGACCGCTATGTGAAGATTTGGTCGTTGGTATCTGAGGCACGCCCGCTATGCGGACAGTCGGTCTGTGAGGCTGAGCTTGAGTCTATTGCCTGTACAAAATCTCTGGTTGCCAATCCTTGCGTACAATAGGAAAGAAGGTTAGGAATAATGCGGTCATTTAATTCGTCTGCCTGATTAAAGGGATGGATAACGCGACGTGATGGATATCACTGGCCACATGCAAAGAAATAAGAAAGTAGAAGAGGAAAGAAAAGAGGCAAATCCCACTGTATATCTAATACATCAACAAGATTATGTCATTTTTTACGTATTAGCCTATATAGCATCTGATGTGAATGTAGAACATAATTATTATTCTTTTGCACAATACTTCCCTTCTCTGCGCGCACAAAACATTCACAAAATCATAAGATTTTCATTTTTACATGGAGTATTCTATGTCTTCACATGGCGTGTATATAAGAACATATCCTCGTCTTACTAGCGCAATGTTATGTCCATGTTTCTACAGAAACGGCAAACTATTGAATTTAATCTGAATTTAGAAAGCAGCTCTCACATTTCTCTACATTTTGGGGTTTTACATGCTAATGAACGTGTACAAATCCATAACAAGATTAAAAAACCAAAATTAAAACCTAAGCTATGTACTTAATCATTTATGTATTGATATCATTCGACCAAACATTGATACATTGGTATAACAATGACAATTTTAAGTGGTTGTTGTAAACTATTCTTAGAGTGTTTTTTTTTTTTCGATTTTTAACGTAATGGTTTATTATAGGAAGAAAGTCAAATCTAGCGATATTCCATGTTTTATTTCATTTCACTTTTCTGTTTTCCATGTCGAATGATTTTCGCCCATATAAATCATGTCCATATCAAAGTATACATAATAAATTGGCTGATTTCTAAACGACAGCTCTAAAATATAAGCAATGACAAGGAAGGGAGAGAGATACAGAGCTCAAAAAGTCACATATACCTGGCGGCTATTCATCTTTAAGTTCAATCCCTTACGGCCAGCCGTCTCGCATCTCCACCACGATTACGATGTGTTTGGACAGCCGCCCCCATCCCTTGCCGAGCGGTGGCCGAAAGGCGATGGCGGTGATCACCTATCCCGTTCCGCCCATATCTCCCCTTACCTGAAATCAATCAATGGGCCAAATCCCTCCGGATGGAGACCCCGGATGACATGTGACAAGCGATAGATTGGCCCCGAGGAGATTTCATCCACGACATGCAAAGAAGACGCCTGCATCAGCTCGATGAGGACGGTGATACGTTTTCCTTATCTCCCATCCTCGCTTGGTTAATCAGCCGCATTCATTACCACTCTTGGAAGTAACTGTGAACCCGACTAAGTGCTGGATATCCGATGTCGTCATATTGTCAAAATAAGATTTTATCTCCTCTATGTGCTGAGGGATAGTGAGCATGTTATTCACTGGTTTCTGTGTTTGTTTGTCTGTCTGTTTGTTGTTTTTTGGTCAAGCCTTCATTCCTATTTTCTTTCGTTCCTTTACGTTATCATGCAGTCATAATAATCATTTCATCCTGTATGTGACAGACAGACGGACAGACAATTTTTGCCTCCATTGCCATTGCTTTTTGGTTCCTTGTAGTGTACTGCCCTCACTATTAGAAACACGTATTATGTGTATGTATGAATGTACATAATTGTCACATAATGCGAATACGTGTGTTATGCATTCATGGATCTGAGGCATCACGTACTATCCGTGGATCATGCAGGGCAAACGTTTTATAGATGCTTTATTTTCTTTTTCTTCTGCGTGTGTGTTGGTGGGTTTTGTTTTGTGGTTTGTTTGTTTGTTTGTTTGTTTGTTTTTCTTTCTTTTTTATTGGGAGTTAGGGGGCGATGGTGGTCCTAGGACAAGGTCAGCTAAAAGTGGCTTTTATAATAGATATACATATATGATTATAATGATAATCATTTTTATTTTTCATTTTTTTTAACCATTATATAGTATCAGCCAAGATAGATCGATATGGAAGCTTGCCATCAATCTGAGTCATGCTTTTAAAAAAAAATGCTAGTGAACAATATTCTTTGTAGAAAAATAAGGAGAAAAGGAGAGGGGTGCAAAGATTCTTCTTCCTCACCAATTGCTCAGCTACAAGCTCTTCCCTCTTGCTGATGCTCAAATCACCAGGAACGTAGTTCTGGCTCGAGATTTTCCCTGACGCAAACGAGGTTACATGATTCTATATCACATTTCACCGGGTGCGCCATCTATTAACCCAGTTCTCAAATGGTGAACCTGCCAATTTGGTGCTCGTGGCGCCTCAGAAACCGTGCCGCCGACCCGTGTGTAATTATGCACACGCTCTTCTCTCCCCATATTTTACTTTGTTTCTCTTTTCAGTAAACAAGCAACTCCCACTAAAGATTCCTGACACATATCAGATAAGGTAAGCAACACTAAAAAATCACACGCCCGCCATCAATCTCATACGCATACACAGACACAGACACACAAACATACATACACACACACACACACATACAACCTTGAGTAATTTCGTAGGCAAGCTTTTATTCACTCATATTTTGTAATTTTTTATGATTTTTATTTTGTAGTTTCATCATTGACTATCATTGACCTTTCCTCCTTTTTTTTTTCACCATACCTCACAGTCAACTGTTTGCGTATGGTTATTATTCTGAGCAGTAGACGGGAAAACGCAATTACCAAATTAGCTGGCATTTCTTCACAATTGCGGTGTTTGTAAATGACTTTCCCCTTGCCAGAGCCCCATTCTTTTAATAGACCGCAACTATTCGAGGACTCGCTTCGCCCGTGATAAAAATATTTCTCATACATTATGACAGTGACGTCACACAGTGTGATTCTGTTTGAAACGCGCACCCAAGGTACGGCAGATTTTCGACGCATGCATGACCATCGGCCCTTTAAAACTTGCAGTTGTGTGAACTAAAGTAAAAATGACCACGCTATACTTGACAAAGGCGTGTAAATTTTCCATGCATGTGCCATTTTTGTTTGTTGGTTTGTGTGTGTGGGGGTGGGGGGTGGGGGAGGGTTAACGAAGAGTATGCATAGTCTTAATAATATACACATATCAAGTTACTAAAAAAGGTATGCATATAGATCCAGACACACACACACACACACACACATACACATGTATGTAATTATACATAGTTCATCTACTCACCTTTTTTGCTTGTTGGCTTACTTAAGATTAAGAAATTATCTACACGTAACATACTTTGATCATTATCAGATTTATCAAGTTATAGTCATTTTTACAGCGTTTTGGAGATAGAAAAATGCCCTATATGACCCCCCCCCCCCCAAAAAAAAAAAGTTGTCAGTTTCTCTTTGCTGTCGTCAAACTGCATTTGACACATTATCAAAGCTTTCCGTCATTTTGTGAACTGAGTAAAGGGATATCTTCCAATATATAGAGACCTTCATTCTTTGCGAAACAATTAAGCGACTGAAATATAAACGAAATGATCACGACGTCAGTTGTTATGTTGCTTACGAAAAAAATACACTATAGAAGAACAACATAAGTCATTTATTGCGAGAAATACAGCCGTCATCAACATTGTGCCATTTAACGAGAGGTGACTACTCTATTTTTTATTTGTATTGCTCTTGTGTGAGTAAGTTGTGGGATCAAAAAAAGAGAAACCCAACAGAAATTCCTGAACTGGTTTGTGTTTCCTTTAACGCATTTGATCTTCTTACCCGAGATCGGGGTTATATTATTTTTTGTTCCTTGGCTTCTTCCGTTTATGTCAAAGCGTTGCTTCGAATATCATAGCGCACCATACGGCAACACCATACCAAGCTAAATCCGGAACAAATTTGATTGATTTCAGGAGAGTGTATTAGGGCTCACTGGACTATGTACCGATAACGTTGTACATGCAACACCCATATTTCGACTTATTGACAATCTCTTCAGCCGCACCATTCGAGTAAGGAGCTTTCGAGACTGTTAGGATAAAACATAGGGGCCTAGGTGGTATGACCTCAGTGATTGGTGCAAGTATTATGAATTGTGGCGTTTTTGTTGTTGGTTGTTTCTTCTTTTTAAATTTTTGCTGTTTGTTATCTCGATTCTTCCAAATGACATTGTCGAGAATGATATTCAGGTAATCTTTCACGCCCGGTTATATGGACTATGAAAAAAGAGCAGCTTTTTGTACATCATATGCTTCTGTTGATAGCAGACAAGGGTGTGTCAGAGCGTCAATGTGATGTGTTCCATCAATGCGCAGCCCGACATTGCGAACGCATAGTATTTGACCGTTTTTCTCATAACTCGCACAGTGTCGCATGACATGGATTGCTTTTCAGGAGACCTAATATGCATTAAGTCAACTCCCCTGTTTTCCGGTTTTAGCCTTTTTTCCGATTGAAAGGCCTTTTTTTTATCCAAATGAAAATTTTGAATATCAAGTTAAATATCTACGTTTAACAAATGTTGTAGATTTTATATTCCTTTCTCAAGTTCTTTTTTCATTGGCCACTTACGAGATATACGAAAATAGGCACTAAACGTTATCATAGAAGAAACTGCTTAGTGCGAACCAACATCATATTCTAGATAGGCCTACTAAGTGATAGATGGAATCAGATGAACAAAATGACAGCAGCTTTATCAAGAAGTTTGAATTCATGGGAATCACAAAGTTTCACTGTTTCGTCGGAAGCACACAAATGAAATAGGCGATGATGTCATCACTTTATCACTCTCCGGTTGGATAGTAGACTGCTCACAAATACACACACACAAAAAAAAAAAACCAACAACAACGGATTTCGTTTTTGGTCAAATGAGTCATGATGTAAGATTGATATATCCCTGTACAAAGTTTTTGTAAAATGTTGTTTGTCTTGTAGAATGTTTTGTTTTTGTGAATGTGATTTTTTTTTTTGTGGCACTGAACTAAATTCGAATAAACATTTAAAAAATACTTGCGATAAGCGGGCATGATGCGAACAGCTAGCACACATCAATGATATTGTACGCGAATCATATTTGAAGATAGTGATACATCATTATTTCCTATTCTATCAACATAGTCTAAATGCTAAATTGTCCTATAAAAATACTTTGAAGAGATGGAATTATGTTTTATAGCAGCTTTAAAGGAATAAATCGTATTGCATAATATCACATTGACTAGAAGATTGGTTCATAATTTATGTGGGGATAAGCTCAGGTCCATGATGTCTATTTATCTTGATTTATGTACTAAAATTGCAGTTTGAGTTTGTTGAATGAAAATTTTGAGAGTTTTTGCGTTGGAAAGAAGTAATTGTGATTTATAAGAAATACCTGCGCATTAATTTTGATCGATGTTGTAACATGACCTAAATGATCATGGGATATTAAGCTATCATAATGTAACACCAAGAAGTTTCGATTTCTGCTTTTGTTTTACGGGCAAGTTATTTTTGTTGACTGGAACATTAGCCATTTGATTTGAATTGGAGTACATGTATGTGTATTTGAAGTGCATACAATTTGTTTTATTTATACAGTTAGAGATAACTTGTTGCCCTTAAACCATAATAACATCTTTGTAGTTCCAAATTTCATTTGTTTACCAGCGTTTCATCTTTATTTTGTCAGATCAAAAAAAAATAGTTTTTATCGTCGCCCTAAACTCTGGAATTCATATGACACAAGTTTAAAATAAATATCTAGTTTGATTAGCTTTCAGAAACAATTCAGGAATGAAAATATGATTACAAAGATTTTCTGTTTGAAATTATCAATCCTCCAGCTCTTTATCCTCTCCTCTCCCCATTTCTCCTTTCCCCTCTAATCTCATCTCGACTCATCTATATTCCTTTTTTTCTTATCCTCTCTTGCTGTCTCTTTCTCACGAAGTGGAGCTTCAGTTTTAGTTGTTGGTTTTTGTTTTATTTAATACATTTTGGTATTATACTCTGTTATGTGGTTAATTGTCTCTCTATGATGTAATTCATTATTGGGGCCTTCACCATTAACCTTTTTTATTAGAATACTGGTATGTTTCGATAATTTTTGTACGTCAAAAAAAGACAACATGTTTTGCATAGTAATATTAATTGTAACTCAGTTATGTTTGATTTTTATTTTTATTTTGTGAAGACAAAGTGAAAAAAAACCAACAAATCAATAAAAAAAAAAGAAAATGAAGACAGCGGATGAATGGCAAGTGGGGCGATTCATTAACGATATCATTGACAATAATGTGGGAGAAAAAGAAGTTGTAGCAAAATGGAGCCTTGTGGGACTCCACATTTTGTTCGGTAGCATGCATGAATCTGTATAATTATATCATTGTTGTAACGGTTACACTTCGTTATTCCGAAGGTTAGTAATTCCGAAAGATCGCTATTACGCACCTTCTTTTCGTTCTCGGAGTAACTTGTTATACCTTAGAAATAACAAAATTGTGTAACGCCACAAATGTTTGGATTAACGAACCCTATTTCATTTTCGGATTAACGAACATCTATAAGGCATAAGTTGTGTGTTTCACAATAACGAACCTTCAAAATAACGAACCTTATGATTCATTTCGGATTAACGAACCTTCTGAATAACCAACATCACCTGTTCGTAATATAATTGCTGTCAATAGACGAATAGTCTTTGACCAATCCAGTGCGTGCCCTCGAATTCCATATAAAAATGGAGTTTTCGAAGTAATATCGGGTAATTTATAAGCGTATCTATTGCTTTACTCAAGTCCAGGAGTAACCCTATATATTCTCATTATCTGCCATTGCATTGGTGATTTTGTCGTTTGTACGAGGGTAAAACTCAGTTGAGAGATTTTTGCTTATTCCGATGCACATTATAATAGCACCACGGTTAGTATATAGGACGCTTCGAAGAAAAATGAATGCAAAGCACACATCTGGTTTTCAGAGAAGGTGTTTTTTACAGTGCCGGCGAGTGGAAGAATCAGTGAAACCAGTAACTCTGCCCAGATAATATATACTGAGACATCCAGAATGTGGTTTTGTTTTAATCATGAAGTTATCGATAAACAGCGAGAACAAAGCCAGATTTAATGAGCAACTGTTGGAGTTCCATGTTGGTAAATCAGGGTCACATTTCATACAAAAGTTGATATGATAGCATCTCTTGCTAGAATGGCAATTGTCGTGGAAACGACAAAAATCCAGCTTCCTGATTGGCTGTTGGTATGGCAAGTTGCCATTCCAGCAAGAGTTGCTATCCTAACATCTTTTATGAAATGGAGACATGGTGGCATTGCTTACAAGGACGTAAGCTGAGTTTCTATTAGCGAAAAAAAGAGTTCATCCTATCGTGAACCCTCCATGCACCTTCCCTCCTCCCTCTCCCCCATAAATAGATAAATGAGTGAAGGGAACTTACCAGTATATATATATATATATATATTGATATATATATAGGCCTATATATAATTATATACATACATATATATATATATATATATATATATATATATACGTGTATATACATATATATATATATACAATAGTGCAATGAAGGGCGTGTAATACCATGTACAGACGCAGTGTTGCTTCTCCATAATATACGAAATCACAACACACACGGCCCACAAGCCAGCACCCACGAACACCCAAGCCCAGCATCCACATCAACTGAAGGTTGAAAAAATAAAATCTGTGCATAATGTGTATCTTTTTTATTATGATTACAGACCTAGCAGTACCAAGATATTGCATTGCTAAGCTATCATCATGTTCTAAATGATGTTTATGTCAATGTGTCTTTTGAAAGGCTATATATGTATGTTATATGCTATATGTTGATACATTATACTGTGTGATATTTAGATATAATCATGTTTCTTTTCAAAGTTAAGTGAAGTACATGATTTCAAGTGTATTCCACACACATTGCAGCTCTATATTTTACAAGTAATGCTTTAAGCAGAGTGATGCTGCAAGGAGCCATCTAATCTATCTTGTCTGTTAACACAGCCTTGATGAAGGTCGACTGACGGACCGAAAGCTCGGCGGCCATCTAACCTGTTGAAATCCATAGCTATACCTACCGCTCCTCCAGATATTAATATTATATATACATATATTCACATGGTTATAATTTCATTACATGTGGCACATAACAATAAGGTTGCCCTGTTTAACTTCATGCAGAAAATAAATGGCTACTGCTTTCCAAGGTTCCACTACAGCCACGTAGTACGTACTACCTCTCAAGGATTCGTTTTTCCTCCTTTTGAATTCCTTTACATATAGGCATAATTTTGAAGTTTAGTGAAGAGATAACTTGCGCAAAGGAATCCATGTCAAGTGCAACCATAGGTTGGACGTATAGGTAAAGTTCAAACCGAACAAAATGGTAGACGTTTGTTTGTTTGTTTGCTTGTTTGTTTGTTTGTTTGTTTTTGTTTTTGTTTATTGTATCGGCATGAAATAAGAAAGCTATGGAATTTTTAACTTTCCCACGATTTCACAAATCAATTATATTTCTCACAACCACACAGTAAAGTCGAATTTGTTACATTTCTTTATTTCGAAGGTTCATTAATCCGGTAATGAAAAAGGTCCGTCGTTCCTAAGGTTTGACAATCCGAAAACGAAATATAAGGTTCAAACGCATTTTTTTTTTCTTTTCATTTTGGATTAACGAACCTTTGGAATAGCAAGCCTTATTCCATATTCAGATTAACGACCTTTCGGGATAGAACTTTCGGAATAATGCATTTTTAGATTATGAACCTTCGAGAAAACGCCTCAAATGTTTGGATTAACGAATGCTATATTTCATATCATACGGATTAACTTGTAGGTGTACGGAATTTGTGTGTTTCGGAATAACGAACGTCACCCACTCGAATTAACAGAGGTGTCATCATCTTACAAGTCACTCACTGAATTGCACACAAGTCTCCACTATAATTCCTTCTTCACAGGAAGTCAATATGAGATGACCCCGTATCGATCGGGTACACGTCACGAGACCGACACCCATGAAGCATACAGCCCACGAGTCATACAGCCCATGAGTTTGGCACTAAGCAAAGAAGGCCCACAGGACCGACACATTAAGCTCCGTGTTGTAATGTCCAACTCGTGGGCTGTTTTTACCTATTAAGTGTCGAACTCATGGGCCTGATTTGACTGGTGTAGAACTCATCAGAGTGACGGGCTGTATGACTCGTGGGATGTATGACTCATGGACCTTTTTTAATTGTCGGACTCGTGGGTGTCGGTCTCGTGGGATGACCCCATATCATTCGTATATGTATAGTTATGTTGGTCTCGTAATACTGTAATAGAAACAAGCACTCTTAGAAGGAATAGTTCGCAGCTGCTAAATCATCGATCAAGAACATAATTCTATACCTTTCTCTAACATACCATTGGGAGAGATGTATATGCGTGTATTTGGTGAAAACATACAAAACGTGAAAGCACTATAATTTTGTTCGTCTGTCATGGTTTTAGTTTGTTTATCAACAACGAACTTGAACATAAAGTGGAATTGCTCTTTAATCCTCTTTTACGTGTAAATTCGAAACATGCAGGATCTGTAAAAACGTGCCACCTATCAGATGACATAAACACTGAGATTGCGAAACTGGCGGTCATGTTACTTCACTGCTTGATGGATTTCATGATTCTGCATGTATTGTAAACTTAATCTGTTTGTTCAAAATTATAATGGGAATATCCTGTTAGAATAAGGCAGGGACTATCTGTTATCCGTGTGGCAGCACTGAGACCAGATTCCAAATTATGCACATTATGATGTAAAAGTGCTACCATTATCAGGATCATAACCATTATCAACTATCACGCCCATAGCATTCATGTTGTCATCATTATTCATTGTTGCTGAAAATACATTTGTTGATTCATAATTCTTTCGTCAGTTCATGTAATTAATTATAAATAAATCTATACATCCACTGGTCATTTAATTTCATGTTTGTTTTGCAGTGCTTTTATCATTTCCATTTTGTATGTAATTTGTTGATTACTTCACTGTCATCACTTTTATTCGTTATTATTAAGTGAAACGTTGAGTTCTCTTAGGTCTGATATTCATCCTTGAAATATGTTATTTCCTATCGTGGCTTTAAAGGTAGGAAATCTGAATGGAGAGATATAAGAAATGACGGACAGCTGGGCTCACCCAATGTGGCGGGGACGTGTCGACGGCTTGACACCGTTTGTGACGCGAATCACAACCAGACCCATCCATTCGTTTGCAAGATATAAAAAAGAAAATTCTGTGTGACTGCACTTTCTCTGGAAATTCTACAATGACATTTTGTAGTGACATCCCAGATATTTGTTTCCAATCAATCACTGTAAATTCTTCTTTTTTTTTCGTTCATTTTGAAGTGTGTTTCTCGTTTCCCTTGTCATGGTTGGATACTGAAATTCTGAAATGATAAAGGGCCTGACAAGTTGTATGGGATCTTTGTATCTTTTGAAAAGGAAACCCGGTTTGCTTAGGTCTAGACTTCACATTTTTTTTTTTTTTTGGGGGGGGGGGGAGGGGGAAGCATTTCCTGATCACACATGTATGAATGAACAACTTCACTCCATATGAGCATAATAATGCACGCTTAATTTAGAAACCAAATAAGCAAATGAGCACGACTTAATCATGAAGAGGGTGATGCTCCATAATTTCATCAAATCTGATCATGGTTTTTAGAAAGACATATTTATGGAGAAGTACAGTGATATTATCTATACAGCTAATAGAAGCATTGGAACTTTGCACTCGATTACCAAGCGGAGGAAGTTCAGCCAAGGCTAAAAGACTTACAGTAATGAAATGAAATTTTGAAATGAAATTTATTCATATTCCACATGGTGGACATTATATCAAAATTATACAGAGTATATTACATGTATATACAAAATATAGTGATATTCTGAGATAGAATAACACCATATACAAATGTGGAGGGGACTACTTAGAAGCACTGCTTGTTAAATGTAGTCCCCCTACAGATTATAGACAAAATGATATCAAAGATAAGGCCTAGTGAAATAACAAAAACACCATATAAACACTATTTACAAGGGCACATGAACCGTATTGTGGATATACAAACAAGTCATGTGTATGTTACAAAGCACAAGTTTATGTATAAAGTGTTTACAGTGTACATTATATACAGTGTACCATTAGAATAATGAATGAAACAGAAGATAACCTTCCGAGTATACTTAATGAAAGTACTTCTAGAAAACATTGATTGAAATATACATACGTTTTATAACCATAAAACTGTTTATTAATACTTATCAAGAAACACATTTTTGAGCTTATACTTAAAGCTATTCAAGCTCTGAGCTTGTTTTAGTGAACGATCAAAGGAATTCCAAAGCTTAGGACCAGTAAACATGAAATTTCTGTTACCAAAGCTAGTTCTATTTTTAGGAAGATGATAATCATTCGCATACCTTGTTGAGTAATTATGTATAACATTATTTTTTTCGAAACATTTCCTTAAATACAGCAGGGGTAGCGTTAATTTCTACATTGTACATAAAACAACCCAGCTGAAGACGATATAAATCAGTAATCTTAAGAATACGGTTTTCTTTAAACAAGACATCAGTGTGTGATCTATAAGCGGTATTGCATATCAAACGCATCGCTCTTTTCTGCAAGAGAAGCACCCTGACCATTTTAGTTTGTATTGCATTTCCCCATGCCATTACGCCATAATTAAGGTAAGGAAGAATCAGAGTTGAATATAACATAAGAAACACTGACTTGGGGAGAATCCGTTTAACGTGATTAATGATGCCAATATTTCTTGAAACTATCTTACAAATATTATCAATATGACAATTCCAAGTTAGCTTATTGTCAATTGTAATACCGAGAAATTTTGTAGTCTTGACTTCTTTAATGACAGAATTATCAAATATCACTTGGTCAGGAAGTTGTTTAACAGAGTTACTGAATAACATGTAATTGGCTTTTTGTTTATTCAAAGATAATTTATTTGCTTTTATCCAATTTGTTACATGTGTAAGTTCTACATTTAAAACTTCTACTAACTTATTAGGATCACTGTGAGTATAGAATAAGTTTGAATCATCAGCAAAAAGGATAAAAGAGAGAACACTCGAAGAACATCGAATGTCATTTACATAAACAGAGAATAACAATGGACCAAGTAGGCTTCCTTGGGGAACTCCACACGTGAATGCCCAATCGTGAATTTGATTTCACGAAAACGAAATAGAAGTTCATAAATGAAATTGATCGCTCGGATTCTGAATTTGAATGCCCCAATATTTTCGCGTGCGTGTGCTGCGTGAATTTGAATGCACATTAATGAATTTGAGTGACAAAAGTGTGAAATTGACCGGGAAAACCTACATTAAACTTAGAATGGCATGAGTTGTGTTATGTTTTTCTCTAAAGCCAAATTGGGAGTCAGATATGATGTTGTGAGATTTAAGGAAGGTACTTGAAGGAACAATTTTCTCTAAGATTTTTGATAACGAAGTTAACAAAGATATTGGGCGATAATTGCTGATACATAATTTGTCTCCTTTCTTGAATATTGGAGTCACCTTTGCGAGTTTCATTTTAGATGGTACTTGACCAGATTGTAGTGAAAGGTTATGTAAAAACAATAAAGGATCTGCTATACAAGCTGTATAATGTCTTTGATAAGGACATTGCCAATGTCATCATAGCCAAGGGCTTTGTTTGCTTTGAGCTGAAGTACAATTTTGATTAATGCTTGCCTGTTAATTTGCTTGAAAAAAATTGAGTGGTCGTTTGGTGAGGAAAGAAATTCGTAAAATGATTTATCACTCGGAGTAATAGTTTGTGCTAAGTTTGAACATATCTCTGAAAAGTATGAGTTAAAAATCTCGGCAATTTCAGACTTGTCCTCAATGATAGTATTATCAACTTGAACTTTAGAAATGGGATTTACAGCCTTCCCTCTATTCAAAACGGTATTTATTATTTTCAAAGTGTTCTTGATATCACATTTGAATTGACTCAATTGGTCCGCAAAATATTTCTTTTTAGCTAATCTGAGTGTATTGGTAAGAATATTTTTGTATGAAATATATTTCATTCGAGAGGTTTCGTCACGGTTTTTGATAAAATTAACATATAAAGTACTCTTGCGATTTATTGAGCGTAAGAGTGTTTTGGAAACCCATGGTTGCTTGGGGATTTGTTTGTAATCCTGTGTACGACATTTCCTTAAGGGAATGCATGCATCTTGGCAATTATTCAAAAGATAAAGAAAGTTATCATATGCTCGGTCAATATTTTCATTTCCGTCATACACAATTGACCAGTCCACAGATTGAAGTTTTTCTTGAACGAGAGTGATATTTTCAGGGGTGAATTTACGACGAAATACATGCCTTCGAATTGTACTATGACTCCTTGGTCCAATATCAAAGTGACAAAATATCATAAAATGGTCTGATATATCGCTCACCACTATGCCAGATTTTGGAACAGGTTTTAGGTTCGCAAAAATGTTATCAATAAGAGTAGCAGAATGACCAGTAATTCTTGTTAGTTTAGAAATAAGAGGCAGAAATGAGGCTTGTAAAATGTTATCAAGGAAGTTATCACAGGCAGCATTACTGCTTGACAAAAGATTTATATTGAAATCACCCATGATGATGCAATCCTTGTTGTGGAATGCACCGTTTCGACAAATATCGTTCATAATATTCATAAAATCATCATAATTAGATTAAGGAGGTCTGTATATAACTCCAAGCAGAATGTTTTTGCCCTTACAGACAGAAATTTCAATAAATAATGATTTTATTACATCATTCATATATTTCAGTTCTTCCTTTTTAGCGTAATCATATATTCGGGGAACATAATATAGCTACTCCACTACCTGGTCTATTTGATCTGTTGTTAATGACAATATCATAACCAGCAAGAACATTAATTGGACCTGACGCTGGAGTTTCAGCAGACCACGTTTCAGAGAGGCCTATGATAGGTAACATGGGCAAATCAATATCATCAAGAAATAAGCGAAGCTTTTCAAAGTTTCGATTAGCACTTCTTATATTCAAATGGAAACAAAATAATTCAGCTCGTTCTAGCGTTCGTAAATATTCTCTAAGGCTAGCTTCTGTAAAGTATGACGATTGAGCAAGTTGACACGCTTCATCGTGGCTGTTAAACTCAATGTTAAGTTCGTCTAGATTGTCGGCTAAGATTCTAGTTGCAGTCCTATCAAACTTGGTGTTTCTAGCAGGTACATTTTGGTCTTTTTGAAATAAAGTAACAAAGTCATCATCTGTTAAGAGATTAAAGTCCGAACATAAGAGATCCTTAAGAGATCATAAGAGATTGAAGTCCGAACATGGCTTCGTGCAGGAATTGCATATACGAGATACCGGGAAATATTAGACCAGAGCGTCACAACCACTAAATACAAAACCTTGAACGAAACTTCTGCAGTTTTGATTGATGTTAATTGAAGGTCGCCTGCTGGAACTCGTGAAAGACCTCATAATAATATTCTATCATGATTTAAGACCTGTATTACAATGGTTACTGAATAAAGTGATTCTACCGTTGTTTCTCCGGAAGAAGTGTGACTATATACAAGAGTGCCAGAGCCCGTAGCAGTGGTTGGACGTGATGGACAGGCTATATAATGAGTATCCAAAAAAAAAGAGAGAGAGAGAAGAGGAAGAAGAAAAGAAGGTAATCCAAATGTCAGGCATTATTTTTCAAAAAAAAAACATGAGAAATTGAAGAGTTATAGCTAGCGCATGCAAAGAAACAACAACTTTTCCTCTTTTCATTAATGTCAAATTCATACGTCAGATCACACTCATTGATGAGAGAATATTGTTCTTGAATAAGACAATGCAAAAGTTCACTTTTTTTCTAACTCCCAGATCTTGCACAAAGACACTCAAACCAGTTGATGCTGTCACCAGAGGAGGTCTTTTCACTACATTTTATGCATGTCTGGGATATATGAGGCATCTGTTGCATTATTCATTTGATTTTTTTTTTTCAGTCAAAGGAATTATTCATTAGATGCCTTACATACCAAATGGATTGTTACTGAAGTGACTGAACATGACGGCTCTGAAATGCGGTTTTTATCATGTTATGGATGGGTGTATTAAAGTGTATAGATATATGACATGTGCTTACGCAAAAAATCACAAAATGGTTCAGCTTACAATAGTGAGCAGAGAGTGTGATCTTCTTATTACTAAGTTCCATGAGACTGGGAGCACAGACTCGTGAGGTTTTCTGGGAACGCTTTCCCGATTGAGGATCACCATCGTTAAAGATGATCTTTGCAAATGTTAGAACTTAGAAAATACGAAGAGTATGGTACCAGCCTGAATCGCAACAAGGACAATTCTGGGAGAAACTACCAAGCCGCTATCCACAGGAGATCTCTAGAACAGTTTGTCAAGGCTCCTTGCCCAACTCTCCATGGATGGGTTAAGGAGGGTGATGATCTCTTGATCAAGTGGGGAACCTTGCCACCAGCTCCTGACAACTTCCTAGCAACAGTAAAGTGTAACTGCCGTAAAAGTAGATGCAGTACTAGGCAGTGTGAATGCTTGAAAAATAAGATGCCATGCACAGACATGTGTAAATGTCTTGAATGCAGAAATCTGCCAGTGGCTGTGAATGATGGCACTGATGAAATTGAGGATGTCTTTGACTCTGATATGGAGTAGCATACTGTATTTGCTTCAGTGAAATCATGAGATTACCCACAAATCGGTATTTTTTCAAGTTTGTCGATACAGCGGGATGACAATAATGTGAACTTTCCTCTTCAAAATGAAAAATTGTCCTTGTGGGACTTCGTGTCTGGCTACAATCTTTGTAGTGGATGCATACCCTATTTGGACTGAAAAATTGTCATCATTTTTATCATTATTATCATTGTCATTATTATCATGGTTCTTGTGGCTGAATGTGAGCATGGCAACACTTAATGCACTGGTAAACGTGAAATTATGTGTTAATATATGCTTAACTATTTATTGAAGAAATAAGAAGTGATGTGACAACGAATTTTATTCAGTGGATGGAAATAGTTTTCGCAAGCAGTGCCTAGTAAATTACTTTGGGTAAAAGATGTATATAATTCCAGTTGCTTACATGTAAAATTAAGAATGACATTCAAGACTTAGGAAATGTTGTCAAGAAGGGTGCCGCATTGTTGTTGTATATCAAATAAATAAATACACAGAAACGATGTACACAATAACCAGCATTCCATTGATAGTATGGAGGTTTTGCGAGAGGACAACAGAGAAAACTATTCAAGACAGTTATGTAAAGTATAGGGTGAGTATTCCCATAAGTTTATCTGTTGGTTTGATTTGTCTAGTATGTTATCTAGGTATTTGCACAATGCATATCAAATAGATATGCATTTAGTTGGACACTGTGTCATATTTAATGGTATGCATAGCAAATAATGTCACTGTGTGTGCGTCTTTTTGTAACAAGAAGTGGCTGAAAGCATATGTGCTGAAGATTGAGCTTTTCCTTCACATTGATTTCAACAATATGTCAAGATATGTTCGCATTATTTAGCAGTGAAAATACACATGTAGGCCTTCACATGTAAATCGCGTATTTACATACATTATGAGATATGTATCCCTGAATGTTCTTCACTTTACATCATAATAAGGGCTGTTGAACTGGTTTAAAGAAGTGACTTTGTACTAAGAGTTTGTGCATATGTGACTGTGACAGTGTAAAAATTTGCATCTTGATGCGACCCCTTTGCTTATCGCATAATAGACTTTTGTGACAAAATAGTCTTTAAGATACATTAAAATTTGTAGAAATCATGAGTTATTGTTTATGATACTGTTATATATAATATGCCACACACTTTTTAGTTTGTGTTGCAAAGCAAAGTAGGCCTACACATTTAATGAATAGAACACAGAGGTGATGAATTGACACTATTTGGTAGAAGTGTAATTTCCATTTTATACATGTGATAGAATCGATTACTTTTTTGACAATTATTTCCTCTTTCTTGCTATGTCGAACTTGCCATATTCCAGTAAAAGAATATTAAATTGGATTTCCCATGTTCACAAACAAGCAATAAGTAATCTCCATTAAAGGTACATCTGTAAAAAAAAAAGAAAAGAAAGAAGAGTGTTCTTGAATGTAAAGATTAAGGAAACCACACATACGTCAATTTCAGTCCCTTTTTTCTGTTTGCACTATCTATGTTCATATTTCTTAGTTGACCACTACGTTTATGTCCATTGAAGTATCTGATGATACTTATGGACCACTTTGTGTGACTGAAATTGAGATCAGATTAAAGTAAAATAAAAGTGATTTGCAAACTGAAGTCTGTTTGTGCAATATAGCATTGGTATTCCGATGTGAAACATTTTGTAAGATCTCGTTTGACTTGAAAGTACCTTGTGCACTATTTTGCCTGTGTTGCGAAAAGGTCTGATGTTGATATAGATCTATATATAATATTATACACACACAAATATATATATATATATATATATATATATATATATATAGAGAGAGAGAGAGAGAGAGAGAGACAGACAGACAGACAGAGACTGTATGATTGAATAGTTTCAATTTTTTGAATAATAAGAGATCATATCAGCCGGCAATATGATTATGATTTATTTGTCATAACAATGACCAAGATCTGCGTATACACTTAATTTCAACCCTGGATAATGTGTGGTTGTGGACAAGCTTTAATTAAGCACTTAATTTGCAAACCATTTGCACTGCAGTTTTTACTCTGTATCATTAAGCTCTGATCACCTGCAGCTTAACTTGGAAACATTTCCTGTACCATATGGACCCTAACCCATATAACCCCACTGGGCATTTTACCCCCAGTGATCCAAATACACAGACCAACCAAGAAAGAAGAAATTACTGTATCTTGCATGAATTAATTAACTTTACATAATCAAGTACAATCATGCAGGTGACTGATTGAGTAACATTTATATTTGGAATCAGCACCCCAAATTTAACAACTGTGCAAATTTTCATTGTTTCACAAATGAAGACTCGCTCTGAAAGAATGAAAATACTATGTTCTGCATAAATTAATCTAATTTGCATAATCAAGCACTGATACCAATCTAACATGATGGCTGATGATTTTTCATCATTCATAAATGAACTAAGCACCCCAAATAACTCCATTGTATGAATTTTCATTGGTCCAAACGTATATATGATACCACAATGAAATAAAAATAATAGGAATTTTGCATAGAATAAGTGAAATTGCATTATTAAGCATTATTATCAAAAAAAGGCACACATTTCTGACTAAATGACATTCATATGGACTCAGTACACAGAAATTATCCCACTATGCTAATTTTTAGTGATCCAACTGCAGACCAACCAACACAAACGGAAAATATCACATTTTTGCATAAATTTGCATAATTAAGCACTAATATCATTAGAACGTGCATGTTGCTGACTTGGCAACATTGATATTTGGATTCAGCACCCAAAATTACCTTAGAGAGACATATTTTCAGGTGGAGCCTAAATACGGACTACGAAACTGAAAAACTAGGCTGATTTTTCCATGTCATCCCATGGTCTATAAGAAGTTTTCATTCCTGATAAAATGGTTTAACATGACATAATTGTGATCGTGGCTACGCTCTTAAAATTATTCGAATTACTTTATTTTGTAGAGCTATTAAATGTTTTGAATTTGAAGTGGATGTGTTTGCCCATGGTATGTCACAATACGATAAAAATGGAAGAATGACAATATACAATATGATCTTCCCAAGACGTTACTCGGCAATATATGTAAAAGTTTGCTTCTAATACCGGTATTTTTAGAAATTCTCCTTTTAACCTCATAGTCTGATCCTTCCGCAATAGTTTAGTATCAAGATAAACTCCAAGAAATGTTGTTACATCAACACGTCGAAGATTAAAGCCATTCAAATGAAGATTGAATCTTGTTAGATGAGCAGATCGTAGACGATTACTAAATAGTATAGAATTACTATTGTCAATACAACAGACACTCTATTTGCATTCAGGAACTTATTCATATTAATCAAATTATGATTTACTGCATCACATGAGAGTAAATCATTAGGCGTGTTCACATCAGCCCGATGTTTCGAAATAGCGCGCTATTTTCTGACTTGGGGAAATTAACCCGATCACGAAATAGCGCGCTATTTGATAATAGGCGTTTTCACATCAGCCCGATAAAAATCCAAGCTCGACATATTTTTCGCGATCGCACATTAGCGCGCTATTTCATTTCCTATTCACATCAGCCCGAACATTATTAAATAGCGCGCTAGTTCGCATCAATTATCCTGCTATTTCGAAAATTTCCCGAGTTGGACTCGAGAAATTTTCTCGATCAATTATCGCGCTAATTTGTATTCACATTATCAAATAGCGCGCTATTTCGTGATCGGGATAATTTCCCAGGTCAGAAAATAGCGCGCTATTTCGAAACATCGGGCTGATGTGAAAACGCCTATAGAGTGAATACAAATTAGCGCGCTAATTTTATCGCTCTGATCGAGAAAATTTCTCGAGTCCAACTCGGGAAATTTCCGAAATAGCGGGATAATTTGCGAACTATCGCGCTATTTGATAATGTGAAATCGCCTCAAGAAATTAGCGCGATGCATCCCATCATGCCTAGCCTGTGTGACCCGCTAAAGCGCGCGCTCTACTGGTATACCCGACGCTGTTTGCCCATGCTCAGCTGTCGAATTAGCTCGAAAAAATTTCGGGCTAATTCTCTTCGGGCTGACGTGAATAGGAAATGAAATAGCGCACTAATTTGCGATCGCGAAAAATATCTCGAGCTTGGATTTTTATCGGGCTGATGTGAAAACGCCTAATGTCAGAGCAAAGGATGCTTGTGTCATCTCAATATAAAATATAAGAAAATGTGTCAGCGACATTACTTATGATATTGATGTAAATAATAGAGGAGTGGTGCTAATAAGGACCTCGCACAACACAAACAATTTCTTTCAAATCCGATGAAATAGACATATCTAGTATATTGAAGGCGTTTAGACAGCTAACTGCGAAACCAGTCATTGGCAACTCGACGTGATAGTCTATTTATATTGATATCGTGACTGTCAATCAATTGTATATCAATGCATCAATAGTATATTTTAATGTCCTATTGTTATAGTCTCAAACATACCTTTTCATTTCATTAGTATTTCAGTTTATTTAGTTACAATATACCGTTTGATGATGTGTCGAATTGTTAATTGATTATCATGTATTCATATGTGCATGTGCATTTATATGTGATCTGTTTGTTATTCTTGTCGTGTTATGCTCTGTTATCTTGCCAGTGGAGGAAGATTTTCTGTATTTTTTAAATCAGACAATAAATGATTGAATCTTGAATCTTGAATCTTGTTGGTGTCAAATGCCTTTGAGAGGTCGATGAATACACCAGCTAGAAATGAGTTTTCTTCAAAGGCATCAACAATTTTGTTCGAAATGTTCACAAGAAAGTTAAAGAAGTTGAATTAATATTCCGGAATCTACCAAGATATGATTATTATTCAAAAATCTTGTGGCTCGGTTATGTAAAACAAGAAAGCACCGAGATAGGTCTATGATTTGTCAACTGACGTTTGTCACAGTTATCTTGTTGGTGTTACATGTGCGATTTTGAATTGATTTTGGAATACACCGGTCAATAATTCAATTCAATTCAATTTATTTCCATACTTCTCATTTGTGGACATTATAACAGAAATCAAACAAGTTCTTTCACCTTGTAAACAATGTGCAAAACACAACAATATACATGGTGATAACACAGTAATTATATGTAATAACTGGTCAAATTCGAAATCGAGATGGGGTTGATCAAAGAAAAGTATGACGGGACCTACATGAAAGCAAGCTTGTTTGGCTGTAAGCCCCGAGTAATCAGTGTTTGTGAAAAAGAAACGGAGATCGGATAGTAGAAAAGACCAGATGATGTAAGGGTGCCAAATAAGAAAAAAAAAACTAAAATGTGAACTATTACTTTGACCAAGCTATCATTGGTTTCAGGAGTACAACATGATTTGCATAATCATAAAGCCTACTTTGGTATATACACTATAAACTGCTGTTGCATTAAAGTTATCGCCAGGATATGATCAGTAAGACACAAGAAGTAACATGTACAGCTATCAAGCCATTTGGTGCCCGCCGTCAAGTAGGCCATGGGGTGAAGCTGAAAAAGAGGCTTAGAAAATGGGTTTCGTTCCAGCAACACTGGCACTACTTTCTGAATGCGGAAATGTGATGTTTTGTACATCCTAAATATACTGTAAAAAGTTCTCCTCGAAATATCCTGTAGTTTTTGCGAAAATCCATATTTTATAAACTGCGACCAGCAGCCCAATACACATATCGTAATGGGGCTGTGAACTGTAGCATACAGGATCATGACGGAAGTTTTATCGCGGACAAATATCAACTTAAAATCGGGAAAAAATCTTCAATTTGAAGACTTATTGATAAATTTGAAGTATTGATAACAGAGTTCGTGCAAGGTTTGCTTCTGCAAATAGTTCCTTTCTGTTCAAATTGATGACTAAATGTGACTCGGTCGAGAGGAAACTGGGAGAACTACGCTGAATTGACGGTCAGCGCAGGCGCACACAGTGCTATCACTGCGCACAAATTTCGACTCCATTGACTGGATATTAAGCTGTCTGTGTGTGCATGCGCTGGCCGTCAATTCAGTGTAGTTCTCCCAGTTTCCTCTCGACCGAGTCACATTTAGTCATCAATTTGAACAGAAAGGAACTATTTGCAGAAGCAACCCTTGCACGAACTCTGTTATCAATACTTCAAATTTATTAATAAGTCTTCAAATTGAAGATTTTTTCCCGATTTTAAGTTGATATTTGTCCGCGATAAAACTTCCGTCATGATTCTGTATGCTACAGTTCACAGCCCCATGACGCTATGCGTATGGGGCTGCTGGCCGCAGTTATGCGTATGGGGCTGCTAGCCGCAGTATAGTTCCCATGGTGTTTCTAAGCTGCAATACATATACACATTTGTAAAGCACTGCTTTTAGCCATATACCTAGAAAAAAAAGTGAAGTTTTGGTTTAATAGTTGCATTATATCTCATGTTTCAGCTTTTCCTGATGCTGGCTATGCAAAGGAAGACACAAGAGCAAAGTGGTTCGAGACCATAAGAGAGAGAGAGAGAGCACTGACTGACCGTCAGAGGTCAAGGCAAATGCCTTATATTCTGTTCAAAGACATGTTATTAATCAAATGACTAATCATTCAAGGCAAAAAAAAAAAAGAAAAAAATTCAGTGCGTTTGTTTGTGTGTGTGTCCGCGTGCATGTGGGAGAATCTTATTGTACACACACACACACACACACCCTCACATGCACACACACATACGCACACACATAGTTATGAAGATTCAATATACCCAAGTGTATTAAAATATTATTCTACATGCCTTGGCCATTTATCACATCAGCATCATAAAAAAGATGATCATAAACATGAACACACACAATGATATAATACATGTATTGATCAGTGCATTACACATACACAGGTGCATAAAAACGCTGACATAATTATTATACACTCACACGCACACATACAAACTCATTTACACACATGAGACATTACTATTAAACAGATCATATTGTTTATCAGTAAACATGTTTTTCTTTTCTTCTTCTTCTTCTTAAGAAGCTTTAATATACTTAGATCACATAGCAATCACGTTGTTCATGAAATATTATACAGTACTTTAGAAAATTTAATCTTCATAAAATTTCTTGAAGTTTTCATTGCTATCATTAGGTTACAGCATGGTGGGACACTACCTCCTTTCATGTAAGATAGCTCAAAATGATAATCAGTCAAATTTTCTAGTGTTAATAAATATCCTGGAACATTCCATGGTCCAAATATCCTTGAAAGGGTGTAAAAGTTTTGAAAAATGCCAATATATAAAATAAATGCAAAATTATAGTTTACCCATTCATGAGTGAAAACTGTTGGATTCTGTATTGGAGGCAATGTGTACCTGAAAATCTTGGAGAGAATAAAACAGGTTTGGCATTAAAAATTATGATAACATTGCAATTAACTTCCAATATCAGAGGATCTGTGCAAACCTGACTAAACTTATGCACAATTTTCATTTGGCTGGTGTGTATTAGTTTTAGCAAACTGATTTTGTACTCACACCTACATTGTACTGACCTTTCTACATGAACATTCTGTTTCAGTATTAATAATATTTACATATTCTTTTTCCCAGAGTGGGAGAAACAAATTTTAATTGTAGTCATTCAGTTTTATGAAAAAAAACCACACTTAGGAAATCATCTTTGTTCTTAGAATAATTCAACCCTAATCAAATCATAATAGTGGGCAGAAATGTTTGCTAAAGGGCGAACAATCACATACTGAGGCAAGGAGTCAAAACATGTTGCATAAACATTGGCATGCAAAATACAGGAAGCAATCTGTATTACAAAGACATTTTATCATGCACAACTTTGGTAAGATGTCAATTCTTGAATATCAATCACATTGACCAAAGCACTGGTGCATATACAGTACATTCTGTTGTTTCTGAACTTTGCACTGAAGTTCTTTGTGTATGTGTGTGAATGTTTCAGTGGTGTATATATATAGCTCCATTTTATCAAGGACAACTTATAGTAACATGACAATGTTTTCATGCTTCAATATCAATCATATTAACCTATTTCCCTTGGCAAGTAATGAGCAGGTTGACTCTGTTGCAAATGATGCATTTTACAGGCAACACAGCAGAACCTGAGCTTCCAGAAGAAAATCTTGATCTTGATGTGAGCGTCTTAGGGGAGGAAACAGATGCTCCTGCTGACGGACCAGGCTCCTCCTTCAGCTTTTGTTTCCTAGCGAGATTCAGGCGTTTGCTATCTATAAACCTCTTGTAGCACGTTTCATGGAATCCTATTCAATACAATGGAGAAATGAATAGCAATGATTAGCCGTTGGATTTTGTTAGGGGGAAAAAAAGGCTAAACGCTAGAGGGAGGGGTTGAACATTACACTCAATATATCATTAAATGTACGGTAGACTATTGACTGCCAATATTTGAATCTTGTAATTACCAATAGGCCCTAGTACTATGCCAGGTAATCATTAACACCTCATGATCATTGTCATCATCAACTACTTCAACTTGTACTTGCAGTCCAATTACTGATTTTAAATTACATCTACAGCTTTCAGCACCTGATCACATGCAATATCAATTATCATAATTATGAATACAACTGCCTTATCATTAATACTAGTAATCCTTGGCCTTTCACTATCGCCACCACCCACTGCTTTATAGTTTGGCACAACATAATGGTAATCATATGTTTTAGGGAGTTTAATTGTTGAAATTATGTTCTTGTCATTGTTGGTTTTTTAGACCTATTTATATCAAATATTAATAAGTTAATTTAATGAGATGCTAAATGTGTGTTTTGAGGGGGGATTCGCCAATTTCGGGGTGAGAGAAACAGGATGGATTTTTAATATTAATACTCCATGGCCATGATTATGAAAATATAAATTTACATGCAGTTTAGACCTTTTTCAATCCAGTCCTGTGTGTCAAGATTTTTACAAAACAATATCACTGATCAGCCACATCAACCTAACCTGGGCTGTACATAGAACAACATGTAAAATTACATCTATGCTACATTATAACGGTGCTATGCCATTCCAAGGTGAAATTCAAGATAATTTATCTAAAATGTAACAGACACGCTAACGGCTAAGCTACTGCATTAGCGCCCATTATAACATACACAAGCAACGTTCATAACATAGCTAACGTTGTACTTGTAGTCATCATGGTCATTAACATTACGCATCATATAACATGAGAGAGACTGCACTGCAGTGTCGACTGCTACGACTGTACGCACGTAAACTACTAGTAACCTGTAAATTATCCTACGTAGGTTGCAGTCAGTCCCCCGAGCAGCTGAATCACTTCGTTCTGGTCTGCGATTTCACGGTCTCCCCCACTCAATTTGATCCACTCTTTGGCACACAAAATAGGTTTCGTCTATCTTAGGTTTGTCATGGCCGTGAAATTTTCAAACTTCATCGATGTTACATGCATAATAACGCATCTTAAAAGTTTCGGCAGAGCAGACGACGTAGACGCGTCGACAGGCTCACAGGGGGCGGCCATTTTGACTCGTAAACGATAATTCTCGATTCGGATTGGATAACATACATCACATGATCATTCGCGAATGAATATCGTACACGGCAAAGTGTACATATTCAGCTCCTCAGTGACAAAAAAGTTCACTGTTTCCCCCTAAATTACCAAAATACTACAGGAGGGTTTGTGTCGAACTTTTTCCTGTAGCCTTTTTGGTTATTTGTTTACACGTAGCTGTGGAGAAATTTTAGTGCCGCAGTTGTCGGAACGAAACAAGCGAAAAAACCAGCTCACCCCATGGCCTAAAGCTCTGTATAGAAAGTTAGAGAGAGAAAGAGCGAAAGAGGAAGAGAGGGAAGCGAAGTAGAATGTGGAATTGAAAAAGATGAATTCGGAGAGCCTGACAGCAAGACCCAAAATGGAATCTGCAGCGTGTTGACAAGAATGTCTGATCGGACAATAACATACCACAATATTACATAAGACATTACAATTATTCAGTTTCTGCAAGATATGCACTCAATAAAAACTCTTTTAGTTTGCGTTTAAAGGATAATGACTGCATGGTTGAAAATACAAAGCGGTTTACAAATGTAATAAATCACTTGTTTCGTCACCTGTACAGATATATCATCAGCTCCAAGAGCTGTGCTATTTAAAAGAAAAACCTAACAATATCACATATTTCATAAAAAACAAACAAACAGTGTTATTGCAAGATGAACCAAAGTTTGAAACAAAATTTATATCCGTCTGCGATACTTTACTATCAAGAGTTAGACCCAAATTCACTCCCAACAGCAACAACAACAAATCAATCATTAAAATGATAAATAAAGTTTGACTTTATATTTGACAAATTGCTAAAGACCTGCAGTACTCGAGAGTTGCAATCTCCGTTTATGAAGCCTAAAGTCTTTGTAAAGGGAAATGTTTATCATAAAAACAAACAAAACTGAAAAAAGTCATTATGGGGAGAGTCTGACTCTGCAGTATTCAAGACGCAAGACTGTATAGTTATAAGTGCTGCATGAGATCTTCTTTAAAACTACAAGTGCATATAATACCTTTACTCTTAAATTCTTCATTGAAACTGTCAATAGCGTAATACTGAGTGTCAAAATCTAGGTAAGAATTCACAAAATCGTCGGTTGCATCCGTGTCGAGAGAGTCATGAAGAACATATTTTAAAAATGCTACCTGTAGTAGGCTTACTCGCTCTTTTCAAGTCTGCCAAAAGTCCAGTCAAAATAGGGTTTCACCCACCATTAATTTGCAACAGTGGGAATTCCACTGCAGTGCAACTCGTTATGGGCTCCTAAACACCATACTAAAAGTTCCAAGAAATCCAGCGGGGCAAAGTGGTTAAATTTGCATTATATGCAAATTAGTTCCCCCCAAAAGATAGAAATACAGCGTTTCCATCAAAACTATGCTTCTAGGTTTCAGATTGGAACACCGAAAGTGCTGAAACCTATGTTTACAATGTTAGTAAGAGCTATGCAAACATTTCCATGTAGATGATCTGGTCCTGATTTTCATAATCTGCAAATTATATCTTATGCTATCTAAAGGTACCGAGTTGATGGAATGTTAAATTGCATCAAAGTGCCCGGTGTAAGCGTACCAGGAGTGTTCAAATTCACAATTTCAATCTCCTCTTCACCAAAAAGAAACTTTACAGCATTAGTACCATGGATAATATCATGCGAATTAGAGTTTGTTGTGAAATAGATGATAATAGCTTAAGCTGCACTTACTTATAGTCGAAGTACGATATCAAACAAGTGTCAACATCTTTACATTGCCCAATTTTGTTATGAATGAGCAGTAATAGTAGGGTGCTGAATCCGAATCTTGATGATTCATCTCTTGTATCCTTGAGGATTTTAAGATATTCAAGATGGCACAGTGTAGTCAAAGGTAACCCTCTGGGTAGTGTCCAAATTTACCCCTGTCGATCAAATCTCATTTACAAAACATGCGTTGACGAACGCAATTTCCGTTGTTCTTAGAGTGCATGATTTTGAAAAGTCGTTTGGCCGTCTAGCAAAGACACTTTTATTTACATGAATTAAAGTTGGGATTGACAGCAGAGAAATATTACTACAATATCTATATTCTTTAAAGAGTGGTGCACATTCAAAGGGACTCACAGGGAGGCACCCGTAGTTATCCCTATACCCTCACGGCCCGGTACAAAACATACATATACAAACGTGAATACAGCTGTTTTAGGCGCAAAAACCTCTTAGACGTTCTTCAAATTATTATATAAAAAGACAGTTTCATTTCCGTTAAAATGCCATTGGAGTTATGGTATTTATATTGTTCTATGAATACATGTATCTATGAAGTGAAAATAGTTCACAATAGGAAGGCAACCATGTGGAAAGCGCCCAAAATTACCCCACCCAAGGGCACATAAGACATGCAATAACCATGTACCAACGCAAATATATAGGTGTTACAAAAAACATTTCCCACTTTTGATCCTTAATAGTTCGAAAACTATACATCAGAAAACACTGTCATTGATATGAATAATAGCTGAATAGTGTACAATTTAGTTGGAGGTAATTTGAATATGAGAGCAAAGATTAATTTCGTTAAATTCATTATCAATTTTAAAGTTAAGTTGCAGATTTTGGTCAGATTTGAACCCTCTGTACAAAATTGAACATTACACAAGAACCAATGATGTGTATGTGAGTGTGTGCTTACAAAGACCCTGAACGATAAACATGAATACCACGAATCCCACCTTTGATTGATTGATAATGGTTTATTGGAACAAACATGCAAAGTAGTAGCCCGAAGGCTAAATTATAATGCATCACATGAAAAACGTATAAATTATATCAAACAACAGACATTATATAGACATTTTAACAATAACAAATACACCACATTTCCCTATAATTGATTCAATGCAATATAAAAATTCAATACATATATTATGCATATCATTTGTTTAAAAAAAAAACCCTCATTAACCATTAACACCTTGATACTCAAATAACTGTGTTTACATTCATTTTTAACTGAACTTAACGTCAATTCCCCAAATCCAATTACTCATATCAATTATTACAGAAAACACAAAACAAAGAATACTTTACAATACAAATACACAAACTAATAAATTAGTTCTTATTGCACAAGCACCGTATGATATAAATTCATGAGGGTGAGTATACTACACATGAGGTACCTGTACATTTAATGGCAAAATGCGATCTCTATCTTACATTATAAAGGGTGATCACTGGTGGGTAGCAAAAGTGGGAAATCAGCAGGACTAATAATGCACAAGTATGTTGTGTGGGCGTAATGGTGTATATGAAAAAAACATGACAGAAAAAGCAAGTGAAAATGCCAAAAAGGGAAAGAGGGGGAAGGAGTGCAAGTGAGGTATTGAAAGAGAGAGTGTGAATACCAAACTCTGATCACCTGTGTTTTTGTTATGATGTAATGTTTACAGCATACCCAATCTGTAAATCTACATATTTATCATATCACAAATCCTCATCTCACAATAACTATATTTCACCTATTTCCCCCATATAAACACCTATTTCATAATCCCTACTTTCTCCTCCGCAATACAACTCCATGTACAATCCAATCCCATAACTGCGAAACACATTATATCTCAATAAAATACCACTATCTAATTCACATAAAACAGTAAAGGCATAAATTCATAAAATGAGCATTAACGTGAACATATACTGGCAATAAGATATAACATAATTGATAAGAACTAAAAAAAATGGCATTAACAAACAACATTAGCATTGAGTTAGCATTGATGGTTCAATACTGGAGGAGGTTGACAACTTCAAATATCAGAGCTCTGCTGACTAGGCTTCTGGGCTCTTGCTCCAAGGCACATGAGTGCTCTATTAACAATTCATGGTGGATTGCCCTGGGCACTGCTAGTCTGAATTCATTGTAAAGGGCAAAATGCATGCACATGACAAAAATAAGCACGTGTTTTCATGTGCTTGCATTCACTACATTTCAGGATGAATAAAGACTAGCTGTGACGGTGGAATTTCTCATGAATATGTAATAGAGCATTCCAATCCTGGCCATTGTTCAGGACCATTTTCAGGGTGTTAACGACACGCTGCCATACACACCATTGACTTCTGTTCAAAATCAAAATTTTGTACAGAGGGTTGAAAACAGAGCAAAATCTGAAACCTAATTTCAAAATAAATCTTGAATTTAATGAAACTGATTTGTGCTATCACTTTTAAATTACCTCCAACAAAATTGTACACTATTCAGCTATTGCTCATATCAATGTCAGTGTTATCTGATAAATAGTTTTTGAACTAAGGATCAAAAGTGGGAAATGTTTTTTGTAACACAGTTAATAGTATATACATAAATATTTTCTGTGGTCCTTCTGGTCCTCTAGCAAAGACACTTTATTTTTATGAAATTTGATGGAGTTAATAGCAAATACATTGCTCTACAATTTCTACATAGTTAAGTGGTGATCAATCGAAAGGAACCCCCTTTGAAAATGCCCACATTAATTACCCCTGATAATACCCTCATGTTGCGCAATACACATGTACCAATGCAATTACAGTCGCCCCAGGCCCCCATCTCACTGGGAAGGCGACCATGGCGACCATGGCGATCTGTGACGATTTAACAAATCGTGGCGCGATCGCCGTCCGTCTCCATTTTTGGCCTCCGAGGCGATGACACTACGGTTTCTCTACGCTCAATCTACGCTGTAGGCGATGATGCCACGATAATGCTACGACGCTGCCACGTTTTTGCTGCTTTTCCAAGCCGACGAGACGCGCTCCTTCTGCGATCAAAGCGATCGTATTGCGATATTCGTACGCTTATCAAGACCTCGCTACAAAAGTGATACTTGGTGTTTACAAAAGACATTTCCCACTTAAAAAAACCCAAAAAACTATACATCAGATGAAACTGTCATTGATATGAGAAATAGCTGAATAGTGTACAATTTAGTTGGAGGTGATTTGAATATGAAAACCCATATCAGTTTCATGAAATCCATGATTAATTTAAAAGTTAGGTTCCTGATTTTGGTCAAATTTTAACCCTCTGTACAAAACCTGAACTTTACACAGGAACTAATGATGTGTGTGTGAGTGTGTACTTACAATAACCCTGAACAATGGACCTGGATACCACCTGTTTAGAGCTCTGCTCCAAGGCACATGAATGCTTTATCAATAATTTATGATGGATTGCCCTGGGCACTGCTAGTCTGAATTCCTAGCAAAGGGTGAAATGCATGCATATGAAAAAAGTAAGCACATGTTTCCATGTGCTTGCATACACCACATTTTAGAATGAATAGAAGACTAGCTGTGATAGTGGAATTCCTCATGAATAAATAACGGAGCATTCAAATCCTGGTCATTGTCCAGGACCATTGTCTGGTATGTCAACTACACACTCCCATACACATCAATTGACTTCTGTGCAAAGTTACATTTTTGTACAGATGGTTGAACTATCAAGGATCAAAAGTGGGAAAAGTTTTTTTGTAACACCTAGTACGATGGGGGCGACGGTGATACGTTTACGCCGGGCTCGTGCTATACGATCTCAAGCGATCGGGGTATAAAATGGGTTCATGATTGAATTTCTTCAGGCAGATGTCGGTGTCAAACCAACATGGATACGCAGAATATGGTTTTACCCTTACATCTTAGCATTCTAGAACACACCATTTAGAACCTGATGTGAAATTACACTATTCAATTAAAAGGGTAAAATGTGTATATAATATTAAAGAACCGGCTTACGAGCAAACTGCAAATCGTATCCTACAATGAGACAATTTTATGAAGATAATATGTTTGAAAAGATTACAACTTAATTTACTTTCATTGACTTGCAATGGTATATGACAAACAAACAATCTAATAAACAGAGTAGATTCGTACTGAGTGTACGTGGAAAAAATGAATTTTACACGCTTTTCTCCACGTCCACCTCCCTGGTCTGAGCATCACTTTCTTTCGTTCATGGTTGGTTTCTGTTACGTAATACTGTAAAAGTGATAATTTTGATGGGCGATGGGGGCCGCTTTCGATGCGCTTGAGTTACGCATAACGCGTTGCTACCCCGTCAGAGTTACGAATGTGGCGCTTTGAATGCGCTCGTGAGGCAATTGTGATACGCTCTAAAACCACGGCGACCTCGCTACGGAAGTTTTGGACATGTTCAAAACTTCCGTAGTGAGGTCGCCGACCATGGCGATGGTGGCGACTCTCCCCGCTTCTGAACCGCTCAAGATACGATGGAGAAGATTTAAAGCAATCAAGCCACGATCCGTCGCGCTTTGTCTTTTGATGATCGAAGCGGAATCGCCGTCTAGTGAGCTGGGGGTATAAGGTGCGTGTCTCCAAAAAGTCGTTCCTGCCATATCAAGACACCTTCATTTCTATTAAGATTGCCATGAAAATGATAAAAAAAGACATTGCTGTACAATATCTGTACAGTCAAAAGGGTTCACATACAGAGACAACCTTGTGGGAGGTGCCCATCAGGGTAACCGACACTCGCAATGCAGTATCATACATGCATGAATATTATACAAACGCGAATTCCATACACATTTTGTACGGGTGCATGCCTTCGAAGGTTTTTCCGGTCGTCTAGGACATACGCTTTTATTTTCATGAAATGCAATGAAAGTAATATAGGAGAAGTTGTTCTACAATACCTATATGTTGTCAAAAGGATGGGCATTCAAAAGTACGCCCTTGGAAAGTGCCCCAAATTACCTCTACCCTCATGGCCCCTTAAACCGGTTGAATACAAAACATGCATTATGCCAAATCAAATTCGGTTGTACATGCCTGAAGAAAGTCGTTCTGCCGTGTGGCAAGGACACTTTACTTTCCATGATTTTTTTAAATGATAGAAGAGATGCTATTCTACAATTACTATATACTCAAAAGGGTGCCCATTAAAGACAACCGAGTGGGATGTGTTCAAAATCACCCCATACCCACGGTAATGTATAGAAAACATTTATCATATAACGCGAATACATATGTTCCAATGTTTCATGCCTTCACAAAGTCGTTGCGGTTGTATAGCAGTGACACATTGGTTTCAAGAAATGCAATATAATCAATAGAGGAGACATTGTCCTTCAATATCCATATTGTCAAAAGGTGGAACATTCAAAGGCAACCCCCTGCGAAGTGTCCAAAGCTATACATAATATACTCAAGCCCCCTAAATACAAAACATGGATGTTATCAACGCAAATACAGTTATTCTAGCATGCGTTGTTTTAAAAGTAGTGCTGGGTAGACAGCAAATACACTTTTATATAATGAAAAGTCATGGAAATGATAGAAGAAGCATCACTTTACAAGATCTACACAACGAAGAGTGTGCATATTGAATGGCAACCCTGTGGTATGTGCCAAACAATACCCCACCCTTCATGGCAATTTCTATTATGCAAAACATGTAATCTCCCGCGAATATATTATCATGATATAAACCATGTTCCAAAGGTACATGTTTTCAAAATTTGATCGTGCCGTATGACAAGGTCACTTTTGCAATGTAATTAATAGAGGAGACATTGCTCTACAACATCCATATTGTCAAAAGGGTGAACATTCAAAGGTAATCCCGTGACATGGGAAGTGTCCAAAGTTACACATACGCTTGCGTCTCTTTATTACAAAACACGGATATCATCAACGCAAATACAGTTGTTCTAGCGTGCATGATTTTAAAAGTAGTTCCGGCGATGCAACAAATGGACTATTATATAAATGAACAATTCTGGGAATAATAGAAAAAGCATTGATTTACTAGATCTACACAATGAAGGGGATGCACATTGAATGGCAACCTTTTGGGATCTGCCCTCCCCCCCCCCCCCCAAGGGAAAAAAAAAGATAACCGTCCCTCATGGCAATATAGAAAACATGCAATATTTTACAACGCGAATAATATGTTCCAAGTGTACATGTTTTCCAAATTAAATCGTGCCGTATAGCAAGGCCACTTTTGTTTTCAAGAATTGCAATATGAAGTATTGTGGCCACGTTCACTCTGCTACACTGATGCTGTTTGAGTATATCGAGATTGATGTTAAACATGTTCCATCCAGTTCTCAAACATGTCCAATAACTGACACGTGATTTAGGCTTCAACTAGTCATCCTCTTCACTATTCGTTTTTTTATGCCTCCGTTTCACTTATTTTCCTCTTCCACCTAGTACTGGGGATTGTTCAGACCATTGTAGACGGGACAGTAGGTTGTGTATGATTGTGCACTTTATAATCGAAAGGTTCGTACTTATTTCAATCATCCAACTATTCGAAATGAATGTAAAGAGGAAATGGTGAAAATCAACCTCCTTTATGCGAAGATGTCATGACTTCTTAAGATAAGTGGAATGTTCATTTATCGTAATTGCAAAGCCTCTCCTGACGTACCCAATTAAGCCAGTGATGGTGTCGGCGAATAGGGATGGGATGGTGTGTGTGTGTAGTGTGTGTGTGTGTGTGTGTGTGTGTGTGTGTGTGTGTGTGTGGGAGGGTACATTCTACCTCTGGCAAATGCCGACATGGTTTATTCACGACGCGCCCATGGCGTGTCTGTATATACGAAGATAGATCGCAGCCAGTGAAATAAAGTCAGGCAAGATTTATTCATTACCCTGCCAAGAGAGTGTATTTATACATGATTTATTGGAGACGACATAACGGACAGCTTTCTGCGCACGAGAATACACTAGGCATTAAACCCTTCAGTATTGCATGCTGGCAGCCTGCATGTCCTCAAAGCCTTGAACGGGGGAAAAGGTTTGATATTCTGGCCCCCCAAAAGGTTGCATTATTATAAAGCCTTCTGGAGAAGTTTTACTTGGGAGCGTTACCGGAATCATCTGCCTTAAGATTAAAGTTTTATTGATTACTTGATGTTCGTAGACGATAAGTTGCAAATACTAGGTGTTGCAAAATCATTTCCCACTTTTGATCCTTAATAGTTCAATTTTTTTTTTATATCAGATAACACTGACATTGATGTGAGCAATAGCTGGATAGTGTACAATTTTGTTGGAGGCAATTCAAAAATGAAAGCATAAATCAGTTTCATTAAATTCAAAATTTATTCTTAATTTTTTTTTCAGATTTTGCTACATTTTGTACAAAACTTTAATTTTGCACAGGGGTCAATTGGTGTGTATGGGAGTGCGTGGTTAACACCCAGACAATGATCCTGTGAACAATGACCAGGGTTTGAATGCTCTATTACATATTCATGAGAAATTCCACTGTCACAGCTAGTCTTTATTCATCCTGAAATGTAGTGTATGCAAGAACATGAAAACATGTGCTTACTTTTTTCATGTGCATGCATTTTACCCTTTAGCATTAATTCAGACTAGTAGTGCCCAGGGCAATCCATCACGAATTATTGATGAAGAATTCATGTGTCTTGGAGCAAGAGTCAAGAAGCCTAGTTAGCAGAGCTCTGAAAAGGTGGTATTCGTGGTATACATGTCTATTGTTCAGGGTCATTGTAAGCACACACTCACATACAGATTATTTTTTCCTGTGTAAAGTTCAATTTTGTACAGAGAATTCAAATTTGACCAAAATCTTGAAATTACTCAAATTCATGAAATTCTTCCGTCGAGATGTTTTCATTGCAACTGATTGACAAATTGCCCTACATCGACGTAAATAAGCACTGAGTTGATCAGTGTTTTTAGTAGTCAAAAAACACTGATCAACTCAGTGCTTATTTGCGTCGATGTAGGGCAATTTGTCAATCAGTTGCAATCTGGAAATTAACTTTAAAATTAATAATGGATTTGATGAAACTGATTCATGCATTCATATCCAAATCACCTCCAACTAAATTGTACATTATTCAGTTACTACTCATATCAATGACAGTGTTATCTGATATATAGTTTTCGAAATAAGGACCAAAAGTGGGATTTTTTTTTTTTTTGTAACGCCTATTTTTTGAACAACTTGCACGAACAATCCCTGGCATATATTAGTGTAAAAGCGTCCACAGGGGCAATATACGTCTGAAAGCGAGGTATGGGAATTCGTTTCAAAGGGGAAAATTTTGATTTCCCTTTTCAAAGCCTTTGTGATCTGGGGCCTCAGGACTACTCCACAGTAGGGCACAGAATCGATGGCGTATAACTAGTGTGTGTAGATTGAGGACTGTACCATTATTATAGGGGAGATTGGCAGCAATGCAAAATAAATAAATAAATGGGTGTATATATTGGATGTGCATAGAAAACGGGTCATTGGGGGAACTTAGGTATATCTGCTTTTTCTCAATTAAAAAAAATCATTAACATATATATACATATATATGTATATATACACACATAAAAATACATATACAATATGTATACACATATACATTATATATATATATATATGTATACACACACATATATATATATATATATATATATCGTGTGTGCACGCGTGTTTGTTTGTAGTGAATGCGTGTGTGCGTGTGCGTTTGTCTCTGTGTGTGGGTGTGTCTGAGAGAGAGAGAGAGAGAGAGAGAGATGATGTGTGCGAGTATGCGTGTGCATAAAACATTGACGTTATTGTACATGAACACCGCAATCTACACTTTATATTGGGAGATCCCACAAGCACCTATATAGATATTCAGAACACCATAACAGATTTGGTTTTGTCACACGTTCGCTATGGACACAATATATATATATATATATATATATATATATATATATATATATACACACACACATATATATATATATATATATATATATAACAACAACATTACATGTAACATCGAATGGATATTCAAAAAGTTACAAGGAACTAAACATTCAAGCAAGACACAAACTATCATCTTATATGTGCACATTTAAGAAAAAATACACATAAAAACTATAAAGAATCAACTACACATTCTAAAACACCTTTCATTAAAGAATATTTTCACAGGGAGCAACTATACCGGTATAAATGTGAGGTATGAGAAAGGAAGGAGAAAACGGTGTGTAGCTTTGCCATCATTATTCCTCTTACTTTTCCTCCTTTTCGGAAAAAGTGCAGGAGTTGCAAAGTTGGTCTCCACCGGGAATCGAACCCCGGGTCTTTGGTATAGAACGCCAACGCCTTAGATATATATATCGTAATATGATAATACAATATGATATAACATATGTCCCCCTTTCACATGAGGGGGCTTTTTACATTTTGGAATTGAAATTCAGCGATCTGGTGTACACTTTGATGGAATATTTGCAATGTTTGAAATGAACAAGTACGAAAACTTAATTCTTCAGATGCAATGTGAATGGTAAATCATGGTATCCATGGTATCTGTCACCTCTTTATCCGCATGTTCGTCTTCACCGTATATGGAGGCGGAGAGAAGGGGGAGGATGTTTCCCCCTTCCATGTAAGTGACGAAGCTTTTGATTTTCAGAATTAAAATTCCGTGGTCTGGTTCACACATTTTCAGTGGAATTTTTGAAAAATTCCAATCATTATTATTTTGTTCCCTGATATTACGTCTATTAAAAATACTTTAGAAAAATATGCATCATAGGGTGCATAATATTTGAGTTAGCGCGAGGCACAGCATTTGTGTATAGTACGTACATAGGTGTGTATACAGAGGCGGGGTGAGATGTGTTATTTCGTGGTTGGGTCGTGTTTGGTGCGTGCATCAGCGTACTCACAAAGACGTTTCATTTTATTCGTCTTAAAATTTTAAGTTACATATTTTTTTTTGGATCATTGATACATTGCACTAAATTCTTGAATTATCACCATGGAGCCTACATTCTATAAGCTTTTGCTCTTCAGTAGATTTCTCGTATTTGTTTATTTCCATCACAAATTGACTGTCTTGTGTTGAACTTCCATCGTGATATCAAATGGAATGTAAAATTGTGTGATATGCGTATATCGAACAATGAATAAAACTGGAAATGTCGCTATGGCGACTGGTATGCCTCCGCCATAGTGCATGATTCTCCTAATAGATTTACAGTACATCTTGACAATGTGTGATGACAGTTTCACATAACTGGCAAAATACTGAAATGACATGTTTGTCACAAATGTGTTGAGTGTTCACTTTCCTTGAACTAGATTTAATTGGATGAATGGGAGAGCACGTATTTGGGGATTTGAGGACTTTTTCTTGACACTTTTATACGTTTATGCATTGAGTAATTTTCAAGGTATGGAGAAAAAGTGTAATTTCTGTATTGAATAGTAAATTGTTAGCACTTTAACCTGGCCTTTGATCCTTGACCTTTGACCCTATGACCATGAAATTCGCAATAGTATCACTGTCAAGCAGAACATGCATAAAATAATATGTACCAAGTTTCAAGATACCTTGAGTCACTTCCGAGAAATGGAGGAAGAAGAGAAATTCATTCAGCACTTTCACTGGATTTTGGAACGTTTGACCTTTGAACTTTTTGGCAAAAAAAAAAAGAAGACTTCCAAGAGAATCTCTACTGGGTAATACATGTATACACCAAGTAAAAAAAAAATCCTGCAGGAACTGCATGAATATGAGAAAAAAGTCAAATTTTGAAGAGTTGACCTTGACCTATGACACTGACCTTTGACCCCATGACCCCAATTCCCTAGATAATTACTGCCAGTCAGTACATACCCATATGTACTATGTTCCATGAAGATACCTAGAGAAAAAAAAGTGAAATTCTAACATTTTCACTTGACCTTTGACCTCATGACAAGAAATTCTCCCTGGAGAATCTTTATTTGGCAGTACATTGTATACACTAAGTTTCTAGAAAATACCTTTGGGAATTGCATAGATATGGGGAAATAGTGACATTTTGAGCATTTGACCTTGACCTTTGACCTTGAGCATGTGCACCCAAAAGTTGATAGGCACAACTTCACCCCCTCATAGTAACATGCCAAGTTTCATAAGGATACCTCAAAAGGTGTTTTAGTTACGCTGTCCACACAAACATTACAGACGGACGGAAGGACGGACAACCCGAACACATTAAGCCTCCGGCACCACTTCGTGGCGCAGGCATAAAAAAGAGAAAGTTGCACATTGACCTAGTGCGTATGTAATTGCATGAGGCTTATCCTCAAAATACGTTCTTTTGAATAGTAGATCTTTCAGATGGGAGGGGGAGAGCGTATGTGTTTCTGAGTCTGTTTGTCTGTCTTTGGATTCGAAGGTCTTGTTCTAGATATATGAGCTTCTTACACCATACAAATGTTTTCCCTTGTAAAGAGATAAATGCACATCCAGATGACTTCACTAATGCAATCACCCCGACGCCCCACATTGCAACAGTTCAGTCAGTCAGACTTGCGCAAGCGGCCGGTGAGAGAGACTGCTTTGCAGTTTGTCGCCTTCGGCGAACGATTAGCAGTGTTTGAATCTCAAAGGGTGCGTTTATCAACTTCTTTTCTAGGCAGAAACAGGTTATCCAAACAGCTTTTAAGGAATTTTTACGAGTTGATAAACGCAAAGCTGTTTTGAAAGCCCTTTAGGAAAGCCTTTTCGAAAGCCCCAAATTTGTGGCTATCCAAACAGATTTCCTAAACAGGTTTTCAGAAACCTGTTTGTAAAAGCCTTCTGGAAGTTGATAAACGCAAAGCTGTTTTGAAACGGCTTTGTAGTCTTGTACTTCAGTACTTGTACTTCTCCTCGGGTCGAATAGCGCAATGCAGCTGTGCAGTGACAGGCCAGTTAAAAAATCGTGTTCGCGAAGAGAGTTGATAAACGCAACTATTTTGAAAGCCGTTTTTAAAGGGCTTTGGAAAGGGCTATCGAAAGCCGTTTAAACAGGGGAAAGTTGATAAACGCAGCCAAAGTCTCATGCCGCCACTCAGAAATATTTGAAGTATGTGCTGAAATGGAGCTGCCTCACAGATAGGAAGACAATTGATTCATGTGGCATTGCATCATGACTCGTCACTTTCCAAGGAAGATATGTCTTTATGATGGTAATTGCTTTTCGCCGTCCCTTCTTAGAAAACAAGCGGCACATTAATAGTACAGGCAGTCAGGGCTTTGGAAAGGGCTATGGAAAGGGCTTTCGAAAGGGCTATCGAAAGGGCTTTCTAAAGGGCTATCGATAGGGCTATCGAAAGCCGTTTAAACAGGGGAAAGTTGATAAACGCAGCCAAAGATACACCTAGTTCATGCAAAACCTCTCCACGCAGTATACAATATATAATAAACCAGTGTTTCAATGTAGTAATATGCATGCGGATAGTCAACAAACGGTTAGAGAAATATCTTCAAGCAGCATTTACCATCCAGTAAAAATCAACACACTCACTGAACACTCACACACATACAAACACACATAAGTTTACAGTATATATATATATATATATATATATATATATATACATACACACACACACACACATTAACACTCTTAACATATAGCCATTTTCAGGGGGCGTACTGGATACAGTAATTTTCCAATACTGTACGGCATTACCGGTACAACTCATCAAGATGATACACCTGACTGATACCTGTATACTGATGTAAGGAGTGTTTGAAATGACCTTATCTTCACAGCACGATACCGCTGCTTTTGTGCAGAATCTTCAACATCACCGGGTAAACACACATTCCATCCAGGACTGCACTGTGCACCCGTTTCATATTTTTTCATTCTTCTTGTTCAGCCACACTCCTCGTCAGCGCAGGCCGACGGGACAGTCAACCTGCTCGAAGTGGAGGGTACCGAACACGTCTCGCACACATGCACGCTATATAGCTCCCTCCCTCCCTCCCTCTCTGTCTGTCTGTCTGTCTTCCTCTTTCTCTCTTAATCAGTGCATAATTTGCCATACCAGGTAACCATGGTTTATAATACTTATTGTAAAAACACATCCTCTCTAAAATACTATACAAAATTGATGATTCACGTGTGGTGGTATCTAAGTATGAAACCACCTAACATCGTTTACTACGGCAGCAAAAGTTTCCTAGGTATAGGTTTCTTACCCCCCCCCCCAACAAAAACCAAACACCAGGCTTTGTGAATCTACATGGGAACAACTGCAACCCGTCGACATTCTCCAAAACTTAATATGCAGTGGATTTATGAACAAGATTTTATCCATATCAACCACAGGTCACTACATGCAGTCCATGCATATCAAGCTCTCAGTAAACCTCCAAAGTCATTTGAAACATAATCAAATTTGATTTCAGTATCTTCAGTGCAGCTGTGTGAGGGAGCCCGTAAGGATCATTTTCTTCACCAACATTTAAACCTTCAGAAAATTACTTTAGATCTTGTACAGTAGAGTGCAGAGAGCATTCAAAACAAATCATTCACTCTTGATACTAAACAAAGAACAGACTGAGAAAACAACTGTATTTCACAAATGAAATGATATATTCCATTCTCAAACAGTCATGACACAAATTCCTCTTATTCACAGATATAATTCATAATAGAAATTAAGGAGAATATTTAATCTACTTAACAACATAGCAAAAAGGCAGAGAGCTTCATCATACAAAGAGTCAAACAGAGTCCAACTCACACATGATAACTCCAAATTGTGTCTGTGGTTTAGTAAAGTTAAGAGAAAAAAAAACATAAACATAAAGGAAATTATTAACTTAATGATATTCAAACATACACATCAAGCCTGATATTGAATAAGTTTGTAAAATCTGAGGCGGCTGATTTCCCGCCATAATGCATGATTCTTCTAATAGGTCTGTAGTACATGTGGACAATGTGTGATTACATTTTCACAAAATTGGCAAATTATTAAAATGACATGTTTGTCACAAATGTGCTGAATGTTAACCTTCCTTGACCTTGGTTTAATTGGATGAATGGGAGAGCATGTATTTGGGGATTTTAGGACTTTTAGTTGACTTTGACCCTTTCATAAGTTTACGCATTGAGCAATTTTCAAGGTACAAAGAAAAAGTGCAATTTCTGTATTGAATAGTATATTGTTACCATTTTCATCTGGCCTTTGACCCTTGATCTTTGACCCTAAAATTCATAAGAGAATCACTGTCAGGCAGAACATGCATAAATATGTACTAAGTTTCAAGATAGCTTGAGCCACTTCTGAGATACGAAGGAAGAAGTAAAGTTCAGCACTTTCACGTGATCTTTGACCTTTTGACCTTTGACTTTTTTTTTTGCAAAAAAAAAAACCTTCCCAGAGAATCTCTATTGGGTTATACATGCATACACCAAGTTTAACTTAAAAAAAAAAACAATCCTGCAGCTGGTGCATAAATATGACGGAAATAGTAAAATTTTGAAGTGTTGCCCTTGAACTTTGACTCCTGACCTTTGACCCCATGAACCCCAAATTCCCTAGATAATCACTGCCAGTCAGCACATGCATATATACTATGTTCCATGGAGACACCTAAAACCATTTCCAAGATATGGAGAAAAAAGTGAAATTCTAACAATCTTACTTGACCTTTTGACCTTTGACCTCATGATCCCAAACTTTCACCAGAGAATCTTTATTGGGAAGTACATGTATACACTAAGTTTCAAGAAAATATCTTCAGGCATTGCATAGATATGGGGGAAATAAAGACATTTTGAGCATATGACCTTGACCTTTTGACCTTTGACCTTGAGCATGTGCACCCAACAGTTGATAGGCACAACTTCACCCCCTAATGCACACACATGCCAGGTTCCATTTTTAGTTACGCTGTCCACAAAATTCATTACGGACGGACGGACGGAAGGACGGACAACCCGAAAACATAATACCTCCCGCACCACTTCATGGCAAAGGCATAACAAAATACTGAAGAGAAAAACAGGAGCTTAAAAAGCAGTGGACACTCTATGGTGTAACACGAGATTGATGTGGTTGTAGTCACATGTTAAATAAACAGATATCTCTCTTATGTTCTGGCATGCTCTTGATCCACTACAGAGCCATTTAGAGGGAAACCCATAATAGAAAGGTACAACATTTAACATTGTGACAGCTGCCAACAAAACTGCATAAGGTACGGCAAGTAAATCCACATAAAAAGAGGGGTAGCCTCCAAAATAGACTCTTTCATAGTATTTTATCGCAATTCACTTCATTTTCATCTCAAAAAAGCTTGATGGAATACTACAAAGAGGAGTAGGAGGAGAAAATGACAAAGGTAACAATGAAAATGAAAAGATGAAGATGACAAAAGATAGAAATAATTGCTGTAGGAGGAATTGTGGACAAGATTAGCTCTATGCCTCAAAATCTGGGTATTAACTCTCCACACCTCACTAACCAGTCATACAAAAACATACATACTATCTACTGACTCAGTCACTAAGACAAACAGTGAAACAGAATGAAAGCTTAAAAAAAAGGTCATCCCCAACTGGTTTGATCATATGAGATGATTGGACACTATAACTTGTGTCACACTTTGTCTCATCATTCACACTGCCTGCAGTTGAGTTCCTGAACAACAAGGCAAGTGCCGTAATGTGTCTCGCCCACAAACGCACACCTTTTTTTTTTTAAATTTTGTTCACAAATGGACCTCTGAATCAAAAGTTAGGAGTCATAATTAAATACACAATTCATTGGGCCCTAAAAGTTCATTGACCCCTGCCTGTGACCTTTGACCTTGTGGTGACCATCAACTCCCCAAGGTACATCTACCATCCAAGTTTGGTCACAAATAGACGTATGATCAATAGTTATGGCCCATAATCGAAACGCGCCCTAAAAACTTTAACATTGGGACCTAAAAGTTCATTGACCCCTGTCTGTGACCTTTGACCTGGTGGTGACCATCAACTCCCCAAGGTACATCTACAATCCAAGTTTGGTCACAAATAGACTTACGGATCAAGAGTTTATGGTCCATAATCGAAACGCGCCCTTAAAAACTTAACATTGGGCCCTAAAAGTTCATTGACCCCTGCCTGTGACCTTCGACCTTGTGGTGACCATCAACTCCCCAAGGTACATCTACCATCCAAGTTTAGTCACAAATACACATATGGATCAATAGGTATGGCCCATAATCGAAACGCGCTCTAAAAACTTAACATTGGGCCCTAAAAGTTCATTGACCCCTGCCTGTGACCTTTAACCTTGAGGTGACCTTCATACTTGGTAAAAGGTAAAACTTTGTATGACCACTCTTCCCTCCATGTTTGACTCAATTTGAAGCCCAGATTACAGAGTTATTCAAGTTTTTAGAGCGTTACGGACAGACGACGGACGGACGGACGACGGACGGACAGACGCCGCGGGCGATCCCTTAGTCTCCCCTCACCTCCGGTGGGCTCGACAAAAATGGGGTAACAAATATCTATTTGCAATTTTTAAAAAAGCCACACAAAAATAAATTAATAAAACATACTTGTTTCTCCTTGAACTTCTATCGACAGAAATGTGCTATTGGAAATATCTCATTTGAACTGAATTGAAAAGGAAATCTAAATGATTACACAAACCAGCCACTAACAATGAAAGAATACTGTTCTAGAATTAATATGTAGTAACCCCAGTCCAACAATGTGTCTGTATATACACAGATACCCAGCATGAAAAATACAGAAATACAAGAAGTTGAGTGAAGATTAATCTAATAGGCACATCTGGGCACTATTTTGACATGTTCTTTATCCATACAAAAATATATACATCATCCTAGAAAGGGCGATTGTATGTAGGTCCTATTACAATAATAAAAGTAATCATCAAACAAACATAAAATATTTTAGACAGAAAGAGCCATTCCTGGCATAGTAACACAATCCTTATTAAAATATCTGGCATGGTTATTTCAATCTTAAAATTTTTATTTGAAATATATTCTAAAGTTGCAGTGAATTAGTGCCTATTTATCATCTATCCTGGCATTTCACCTTTCAAAATGATGTCAAGCACTGAACATCAGAAACATTACCTCTACAGATGCATGGTTGTTCATCTCCAGAAAGTGGCCACTTTTTAAATCTTGGTACATAATATGACCAGATATTCTGCACTGGATGCTCCAGTTATACATTAAATGTTAGGCAAATTGCACAATATTTAACAAAACAAAAACAAAGTAACATTAGCTAGAACTTAAAATCCTGCAACAATTACTTGACAGTATTCACCTCCTGCCTCTGGGTGCTGTTATGGAAAGATTTTACCATTTTTCACATTCAAAAGTAGGTCCCTTCTTGGCACTAATGTTTTTACCTTTATGTAGATAGAATGATTTGATTAACCTAGTTTGACTATTTTTGTTTTTGTTTTGTTTTGTTTTTTAACCATAGTGGTTACCCTATAGGCAATAAGGCAGAGCAGCAGAAGAAAAAAAAAAGAGAAGATAAGGCAAAAGTAAAAATAAGAAGCCAAAAATTAGAGAGCTCAACCAAGGCTGGAAATGACGAAAAGGAAAAAAAAAAAGAGTAAGAAAACATATAGGATTTTGACAGGTAAGGAATAATATACACTTGAAGATGACCAAGAGCAAATGAAGACAACATACAAAACAAGACAAAAACAGGGGTGGAGAAAATAGAAGCCAAAACAGAAATCTCACTGGAACGACAAAGCAGAGATATCTTGTTGTTAGTAGATGGCAAACCAATTTATCAGCCTGTCTAGTAAAGCAGAGCACGCATGACATAAAAGAAGCCAGTAAAAAATCCAAAAAGAAATCATGCTTTTAAAGGATTAGATACCATCCCCACTATACAATGCAGTATAGCCCCCCCCCCCCCCCCCCCCCCCCTAGTGAGCAGTAAATTTGCTGTTACCAGCACAACTGACTCCTGGCATCTCACTTTTATTCATCACTCCATTTTACATGGATAACCCTAATTTGGCAGCCATTGCATAAAGATGCTTATGGATGAATCTTAAGGATGCAATCTTACAAAATAATGTACTGAAATGATCACATTTCCGGAGTAGCTGCTTATCTGATTCATCTCTTTATTGCTTTCTAAACAACACTACACTGGTAATTGCATCACATCACCATCACCGACAGGCTTTTCTTCACAGCAATTCTGTTTAAATGGGTTTGTGGCAAAATCTGACATTCATAGCCTAGGGTCAACAAGGAATATGATTATTGGAAAAGGCATAACTGACACGTTCACCTCCCAGTTAAATTTTGTCCCCAAGTACAAATTTTGACAAGCAGGATGGTGTATACCTTAGGGTATTGTGCAAAGAGGTGCATTTCAAAGAAAAAAACTTGTTTGGAAATATTTACTGAGATTTTGATTATTCAAACAAGATTTTTGACTATTCAAACATCTTAATTTTAGTGTTGACCAGTAGAAGAGTGTACAATACCTCCCTTTTTATGCTTTTATTTATTTATTTTTATTTTTAGACTACTTAAGCAGGACAGGGACATGTGATGCATATTCCACATTACAAAAAATTTAAAGATGAAGAGGGGAAATACTTGGCTATGGCTTGAAAAATATGTCCCACTGTTTCCAATAATAATGCAACCAGTTTGATGCACTATACTTTCACCCAAATGGTGAATATCCTCTAAACCTTCATGATGAGAAGATATTGTGACTGAAGATCAGTCACTCAAAAAAAAAGGAAAAAAAAGAGAAAATGTTAGTTTCAACCATGTATACAATTCTTTTCACAAGTATGCAATCACATATCAAGCACCTGCAAAAAAAAAAAAAATGAAAAAAAAAAAAATGGATACATACAAAATACAGTTGAACCTCTCTTATCCGGCCTCCCTTTATCCGGATCTCTCTATTATACGGACGCAATCTCGCCGTGATTTTTTTTAAAAATAATTACGGGAGGAAAGGGAGATTCCCAACTCCTTGAGAACTCCTACACAAACACACATGAATTACATGTACTTGATACATTTCTTAATAATTATTTAGGTAAATTATCCCAAGAATTTATGAAAGAAAATGATTTCATTCTTGCAAACATGAACCTCTATTTTGGGGTCTGTTACTGAGTGTAACGATGAAAAGGTTGCAGTATACACCTTACTTCATGTGGTACTACAATGGACTACATCAGTACATGTGTATGTATATGTACATGTATAAAGCATTGAGTCTCCCGTATCCGGCCAAATCCCTTATCCGGATGAGCCCCGGTCCCGACTTGTCCGGATACGAGAGGTTCAACTGTATAAACATCCTACCACAAACAATTTATTGGTCGTTTCAGTGTTAGATAAGAACAAAATATATCTAAATACAACATATCTCCACTGCAAAACAGTATGCTATTTCACATCTGCAAAATAATCATAAATAGGTATATATAAATATATATATATTTTTTTTTTTATTTATTATTTTTTTGGGGGGGGTAATTTTGTTTTTGTGAGCAGATGACATATAAGTTGTCACTAACAAAGTTACAAACATAATTATGTAGCCCATCAACCTTTTGATTCACTTGGAGAGAGATTATGAATTTGTTCAAAACAGCATTCATTGATCTGTAAATCTATGCTATATTTCTTTTCTGTTTCTTTTTTTTTTATCAAGCAAGTCATCCCAAAGTGGACAGTTACACAGCACCAATCAACCTATTCAGTTACAAACAGGTCAACTTTATCAAGGCCAATCCCTTGAGTTGATGCCATTTGACACTATGTTGGATGTACAAGTATTTCAACATTTATACTTCTTGATATGAGATGGGGGTCATGATAAAAGAAGAGGACAAAGAAGAGAGAACATAATACACTGGAAGGGATATAAGTTTGATGTACCAGTTGAGTATCTGGTAAGCGGGGTATTGTCATATTTAAAAACTATGATTTAAAATCTGAAACCAGTCTGTAGGTTAGTATACATCTGCCAGTCACTCTTTTTGGTCCCGTCTGCTCTCCATGCAGTCGGCTTTTTCCACTGAAGTCATTACTTATAAGCTTTGACTGCTGATAGAAGCAAATCACAGGCATGGAAATGCACATGACACAAACACACAGATCCTGATCGACATTAGCTATCTAACAAAATAGTATAGCTTTAATTTAAACTTATTCTCATATAACTTTACAGTTCTATTAGCAAAATCAAGCAATGAATTTGACAACTGTAATGTTCAGACAGCTCAAAGAAAAAAAATACAGTACAATCTTAATTAAATATTCATAATCTTTTTTGAATGAATAATGCATGCATTTACGCTTTAATTCTATTTAATACATCCAACGCTATCGCATTACTCGTGCCAGCTTCACAATCTCCCTGCATGACCTTGAAACACCAATGAGATGAAAGAAAATACATCCAGATATGTCAGCTCCAAAAAAAAAACATGACCAGACTATTAAAAAAAAATTGATGTACATGACGAAAGAAGAAAAATGACACACACACACACACAAAAATATCCTTTCAATGATTGCAAAGGGTATAAATACATGTCAGAATGAATTCATCGCCTTTTCACTCATCAAATTTCTGTTGCAGTCAAACATCCATGAAAACGTCTTTTATTTGCCTTCTAAAATCATTTTCTCTAAAAACAAATATTTTGATTAAAATCTTTGTTTCCCCTTGTTTTACAACAACGTAAGGGATGACAAGACCATGGAAGATCCATATTATACACAGACACTTAAAGAAATATATCTTTCAAGGTATAAAATACATTTGAGGAAAGTTATCCTTCTATTTTCACATCATTATACACTTTGCATATCATACAAACATTTAAAAAGATCTTAAAAACAATTATAAAATATAAATATAAATTTCTTCCCGATTTTTGCTAAACTTCACATACTAAGAGTGTCCTACATAAAGCCATCTGATTAAAAAAAAAAAAATATTTCTTTAAACAACATTCCTTTGTTGTTATATTATGGGGCACTTCATTTCTGGATTTACTATTACCTCAAAACATCCCTGGTTTCTTTACATGATATACTAATATCAAATTGTCCTGAACAATAATGTCAGCGGTGAGAAAACAATGTCTCAAACATCGGTAGCCAAAAGTGTATCCTCTGTATGATTTGAACATTTGCTAATCATTTACCTTCCTTACAGCAATATTAAAGATATTCAGACAGAAAATAACAATACGTCTTTCTAACACAGTAATGTCATTAGTTAGCTTTACATTTTATCTCTTCAGAATACCTCTGATAAATTGAACACTGAACAATGACACATTATTTTCACTGTATCCACATTGCAACAGAACTAATCAAGGTTGACTGATTATTGTATATGTGGTTTATTTTGTGAATTTCAATGGTCGATCCATAGTTGTAGAACAGCTCACAAAAATATTTCCTCCTGCTACACAAATGTATTGCATATTGTCTCCAAGGTCAGAAAATGCTTCACTTTTCCTTTTAAAAATGGATAACCCATCTTTCTCATTCTCTCAATGTGATTCCCCATCATAAATTCCAATACTCATGACCTTCAAGTTCACAGAATATCTTGCCCTAAAAATATATGGCAAATACAATATCATCACCACTGTCGGAAACCACAGAATGAATAGATGACATAGGACGGGATCATGCTAGCATCAAATCACTGCATGACAGCATCACTCACATACTGCACTGTTGTTTAAGTGTTTGATGGAGCACTTTACAGGACTGGGTACCGGTATTTTTTCTTTCTCCTTTTTCATCATGAATGCCGCAACTATTGTTTTATTCCCCACTTTTCCAAATTCTTTCCCTGCAATTTTTCTACTGGCCATCTATAAAGTCTCGTGCACTTGACCTTTCATGACCTTTCCTGATGTACCTTGCACTGAAAATATTCATCTTTAAAGATTTACATGCTTAAAGCAAAGGATGTTGACAGTCACTCGCGTAATTCTTTATTACTGGCTTTATTGCCGAATCCTTTAAAATTGATTTTTTACAAGTTGTTCATAGATCTCATTTAATCATGATTGCCATAACCACAAATACCACACAAAATATAAAAATCCATCTCAGAGACATCTCCTGTATGAAAGTATAGTAAATTGATACATCATAAGCACTTTCAGAGCCAGTATGCTCATGATAGTGCAACAATAATGGGACTTCTCAAGGATGTGAATAATTCTGGTGATATGGGCTATCAGTCTTTACAATGACAGCAAAACTACAGAGAAATAAAGTACACGTACCTTGGAAATATACTTTGGCTCACAACTAATGTGACAAAGTAAGGCTTAAATTAGGAAAGTTTGTGCACCTTCACAGGTAACTGAAAGTTTGCAAGATTGTGTCTGTGTGTGTGTCTGTTTGTGTGTGTGTCGGGGGGGGGGGGGGGGGGCGGAGGTGGGGCTTGTTAGTGAATTCAGAGTGGATTAATGGCATGATCCTCTTCTGTAAGCCTTTCCAACATCCCTCTGACTTTATATTACAAAGTGATTAATAGAAAAATACACTGTACTTATAACATTATAGCAAGTTTCCACTTGAAACCACAAAAAAAAAAAACAAACACCAAACTTTGAAGATGACTAGCAGCTCGAAATAAAGTCTCGTCTTGCATTTCCCTTCACTTTGTATGCATGTCATGGCATCATCCTGTAACTGAATCATCAAATCTAATTTACTATGTTATTGTCTTTTTGTGATCATTATGGAAATGCTATATTTATCTACCTTATGAGCTGTCATAGTAAAATGTACCCCTGTTCTTAACCCCCAACCCCAGCACATACAAAGACACAAGCACAATACTCTGCAAAAAAGATTTCTAAACTTTTGAGTTTGAGTGACTACAAAATCAGTTTCATTGGAGACTGTAAAAATCATTTCAACCTGAAGATCTCTGCTTTCTTCACACAAGTTTCTTACTGAGATCATCCTTTAGGTTTGGGTAACACACTGTTGATAAAATTTAGCTAAGGATAAAGCGAGGTACAGTGCACTCCTGTTACAACTGACATGGTTATAACGAAATTTCGTTATAACAAAGGAAAAGTTCCGGTCCTAATATCATCATCATTACAGTCTATGGTACAAAATTCACTTATAACGAACACGGTTATGGCGACATTTTCGATAATGAAATCTTTTCAGAGTGCCATTGACAAAGAAAAACAAAAGAAATATGCTTTGTTATAACAAAATGCACATCGCTTAAAAAAAGAAAGAAAAGAAGCTCAACATACATTTACAGAGTGTCAGCATGAGCGGACGCTTGAAATCACTCTGCATTCGCTCCGTGCATGACGCAATGTTTCTGAGAAGAAATTAGGTTATTTTGATATTATGTAAATCCGAAATGAAATACGGTTTATTATTACGAAATACACAAATTCTGACATACATGTACCTAGATGCTCATTAATTCGAAAATGAAATAAGGTTCATTATTACAAACATTGTTGCGTTATTCGTTAAGTTCTTTAATCCAAGAATGAAATAAGGTTCTTATTACGAAAGTTTGTCAATCCGAAAATGATAGGAATCTTCGTTATTCCATATGATCGTTTAATCGGACATGAAATAAAGTTCGTTAATCTAAGAGATAGAGAGAGAAAGGTGAGTACTTACAAAAGGTTGGAATTGCAAACCTTAGATCTTCTTCAGATAAGGTAACCTTCGCAATAACGAACCTTTCTCATTTTTGGATTAACAAACCTTCGGACTAACAAACCTTATTTCATTTTCTTTCGGACTGACAAACCTTTGGAACAATGAACCTTCGGAACAACAAACCTTATCTCATTTCTGGAATTACAAGCTTTCAGAAAAACAAATCTTCAGAAGAACAAAGCTTCAGAATAACAAACTTAATTTCACTTTCGGATTAAGGAACCTTCAGAATAAGGAATCCTGGGAATGGTGAACCTTTGGAATAGGGAGCCTTTGGAATAAGGACTGTTTGGTGTAACAAACTCAAGTAATAATGAAGTTTGGATTGATGAACTGCAACAGAATCCTAAACCCTCACATTTTATACATGTATGTGTTTTCAAACTGGGCATGAAAGTGCAAACAATCTTATGCTTTCTGTCAAGGTAACATTTGAACAAAATTAATGAGATAGCAGGCCATCTGGCATAGCTTTCCAGCATATGAGTATTCAATACACAATATATATAATACAACATACACAAGGTTTGTGTATTCGTACTGTATTTGTTCGATTATAACAAAATTTCGTTATAACGAAAGAAAACTGCCGGTACCGAGGAGTTCGTTATATCGGGAGTGCACTGTATATTATAATATGCCAATGTATATGTTACTATAGAAATTCAAGATTGAGCTATGCTCACTGGTAATTAGGTAGTGGTTGCTGTGACATTTGCAAATGGCAAATCTTGTACTCCACTAAAATATAAAGTCCATTGACACTTGTAAAAAGAAAAATGTAGTAAATGCCCACCAACTTCTCAACTCTGTCCAGCATGATTTATTCAAATCAGTTTACGAATTCATTTATACAGTAGTCTACAAGCTCTCAGTAACAATCTATACCAAATTATAGTATGCAGACAATAAAACCACACATTCACACTGGCATCTGATACATGTCATTTCATACAAGAACCAGCAAGACCTTCATGCTGACATCTGTGAAAAATATATGTACAGTGTTATATTCATCAGAGTCACAATCATCGTTAGATTGCAAAAGGAAAATACAAGACACATCAAGTAAAAATGCAGACTCTGTAAACCTTACACTACCATTTACTAAGAGGCACAATATACACACACACATATATATATATATATATATATATATATATATATATATATATATATATATATATCTGATATGTGTAATTGGGCATATATTGCCTCATTCTTGAACTCAAACTTGGCCTCATAAATCAATTTGTACTCAGATGACAACATTTTTTTATGTACACATTTATCCTCTATTCTGTCTGTGATTCTGTTATTGCCTGACCAAAAATATCAAAATGAAAAATATGAACTCTCCTTACATATCAAACTCAACGTAAATTGCAAATGACCGTTTGGTCTATGTAAATCACAGTTCCTTCCTCAATTGCTCACTCCATCCCCAAATTACTTTTTCTGACCAATACACTTGTTGACTATCTGACATCGATTACATAGCAAATTCATAGATTAATTGTCAGGCTATGCAATTTTGTGTATGCCAGCTTAGTAGCTTGCAAATTCTGGTGTCATGGTTTTACAATCACAGCTTGGCATTCACATGTGTTAGCATGTTCCAGGCTTTATAAGACCATTTTCTCACAAGCCTTTCACAATTTATGTACATAACTGATTTTAGGTAAGTTTTTTGGAAACAGCATATATCCTGATTAAAAGGATACAATGCTTAAAACACAAACGAAAACAAAAAAATGAAAGAAATCTAAATGTCAATTCAAAATGAGTGTCACTGTATCCGCACACAAAGCGCAAAGCATATTAGAAAATTACACACAAAAATAGATACTTGTATGTTGTGCTCACAGAAAACATAGGATATATTCTGAAGATATACCACCAGTGCCATTGCTACAACCTATACACATAAATCTAAGCCTTCATGTATTTGATACTTCACAAAGAGAAGCAATGGCTTGGAGAAAGGAGGAGCTCTAAAAGCCAGCAATGGTAAAAGGGCAACTGTAACTGGCAGACAACAGCGACAACAGCTTTGGGTTTGGATGGCAGGGTCTCTCTGCCGAGGCGAGATTCTGGCATGAAGTCAACCTCACTACTTTTTCAATGATACTGGTGTCATCATTGTCAACAAGGCAACATTCCTCTTCTCTTCCGCACTCTTCATGGTTGTAATCACGTCATATCATAGCGTGATTAAGAACTACACGATTTCTTCCTGTTCATCATTGCAAGTTCTTTCCCTTTCAAATGCCAATTCTGGTTTTCTTTCCCGCACATGGCAGCATGCATAAGTGTATTTTGGTAAATGTTTTGTTAGTATTCATGCAGTCATGCAATTGTCTCCTTCGAATGTGCACACATAATTCCTCTCATGCTATGATCAATTCAAGCAAAAACCAATACTTTAGCTGTTTTTTTTCCTGTTCACATCTGGAAGACCAAGACACATAAACTCCACTTTCCTATGCCATGCCCTGCAAATCAAGTCCTCAGTTGGCAAGCTGGTATCCTTTATTCCTCTCTGGTATTGGAGGTTCCTGTAACACTGCCCTTCCCATCATCTTCAGCTGCTTCGGCTTCAGGTGCATCATGGGAAGAATCTGGAGCACTGTCTGGTGTTGGTGCTTCCTGGTGTGCCGCAATCTCAGCTGCATCAGACTCGGGACTTTCCTGCTGAGGGGCTTCCTCTACAGAGACATTTGTCTCCAGATCAGTTCTTTCCTCTGTTGCCAGAACGCTGGCTGGTCCACTCTTGGCCTGATCTGCTTCGGTATCCTCGCATTCCTCCACAATGGCAGACACACATTCTGGACTGTCCAACTGAGTATGGGTTGTTCCCTCTCCTGCATTCGACCTTTCCTGCTCTAAGGAAAGCGCTTCAACTTTCGGTACATCCTTAGTGGATGATTCTGCAGCAGTTTCCTCGCCTCCACCATTACTACCAACAGCATCCGCATCACCACCCCTTTTGTCTGTCCGCATGCTCCTGTCGGCCTCTGGGGGATAATCATAAGAGAAGGTAGCCTCCTGCTGAGGGGCTGACCACATACCGAAATCTGCCTCCCCGCTATCCTCACATGTGGCCCAGTCTGTCATGGTGGGTGTGGGAAGACTGCCGAGGCTCCTTGGAGAGGTGGGACTGGAGTGTCCTGGTGGTTCAGGCAGGTGATCTAACCGCAATTCATTCTCCTTCTCAGACTTAGGCTTGTCTACCGGCCAGCTGGTTCCATTCCAGACCTGGCCAGTCGATGCAGGCCACTGATCAACCCCTCCGTCTGCCACTCTTCGCACGGTGCTCTCCGGAGGTGGCTGCACCTCTTCAGGAATTTCACTGTCATCCCCCACAGGGACTGGTGGTTCCCACTGTCCAATGGCCAGACCGAGGGCCTTGCCAGGTTTGTCAGAGTTCGTGGAGGCCAGCCAACTCTCTGTTTTGCTCTTGGGTGATATCTCCATCTCCCAGTTCTCCCCAGCTGCTGGTGCCTGCCACTGACCAATTGGACCAGACAATGGATCCACACGTTTGTCTTCTTTTGGCATTGGACCACCAGAACTTTTGTCACTGGGATGGTAAAAGTCACGACCCCTTCCCCTCCCACGATATCCTCCTCGACCTCTGTGACCTCGCTGTGGGCCTCCTCCTCCTCCTCTGTAATGATTTCCTGTAATGATGGACAGGGTAAACAAGCTTGACAATGAAGTAGAGCTAATCCTGAATCCAACAACATTTGCAATATCCAAGAATGTTGCATGATTTTCCCAAGCAGCTACACTTACTTGCCCCTCTCCTACCATTTACCAACAAGAGCTTAATTCAATATTTCAACTAGACATGTCGCTATGGCGACTGGTATGCCTCCGCCATAATGCATGATTCTCCTAATAGGTCTATAGTACATGTAGACAATGTGTGATTACATTTTCATAAAATTGGCAAAATATTAAAATAACATGTTTGTCACAAATGTGTTGAATGTTCACCTTCCTTGACCTAGATTTAATTGGATGCATAGGACAGCATGTATTTGGGGATTTAAGGACTTTAACTTAACTTTGACCCTTTCATAAGTTTATGCATTGAGTAATTTTCAAGGTATGGAGAAAAAGTGCAATTTCTGTATTGAATAGTAAATTGTTACCATTTTCATCTGGCCTTTGACCCTTAAATTCATAAGAGAATCAATGTCAGGCAGAACATATATAAATATGTACTAAGTTTCAAGATAACTTGAGCCACTTCAAAATATGGAGGAAGAAGTAATTTCAGCACTTACACTCGATCTTTGACCTTTTGACCTTTGACCTTTTTGGCAAACCCCCCCCCCCCCCCCCCACCTTCCCAGAGAATCTCTATTGGGTTATACATGCATACACCAAGTTTAAAAAATAATAACAATCCTGCTGGCATTGCATGAATATGAGGGAAAAAGTAAAATTTTGAAGTGTTGCCCTTGACCTTTGACCCCTGATCTTTGACCCATGAACCCCAAATTCCCTAGATAATCATTGCCAGTGAGTACATGCATATATACTATGTTCCATGAAGATACCTTGAACAATTTCCAAGATACAGAGAAAAAAGTGAAATGTAAACAATTTTACTTGACCTTTTGACCTTTGACCTCATGACCCCAAACTTTCACCACAGAACTTTAATTGGGTAATACATGTTAGTCTAGCAGCCAGAAAGGGTCCCCGTGCACCCTCCCTAAAACAAAATTCTACGATATGTCCGAAGATCGTCAGAACTTATTTTTTCCGAATCCGGTTCTCGCCAGCGGAAAAAAGGTTGCGAGGGCGTCTAATTTGCATATTTCTAAGATGGCCGCCGCCTGTTGCTAGGAGATGGATTATTTTTGAATAACTTTAGTTAAGAATATCAAATTACCATAAAAATGGTATCATTTTGAAGAGAATTAAAATTCCTACAAGTTGATACCCCATTTGATGGGATAAATAGTTGTTGTCATGAAATATTAAGGAAGGAATTATGTTTTTTCACATTTTTCCCCCCAAAAAAAAGGAATTTGGTAATAAAGTCCTCTTCCATACATTTAATATGCATTTCAAAATAACGTTTGAATTTTCCTAAAATTATCCCCCAAACATCACTATTATCATGTGAAAACGGCTTTCCAACACAGCAATTCCTTTCAAAGTTACACGAAATCAAAGGGGATATGGTTCAATAGGTTTTACAGCAATATTTAAGGGTTATAATGTCTCCGCGCGTAATTGCGTATGTTCTGTTTGTGGGGTTTGTTGATGATCACTGCTATCTCTTGATCAAATCTCGTCGAAATCAGCGAAGTAAGAAAGAAAAATTACACTTTCTATTCCTTATATGAAATAAAAATGTTTTTTCTATTCTGTGTTACCAAACTCAATCCATTCAGCTCCCCATATCAACAGTTTCTTGTCTTTTTGAATTCCCTCCAAGAACATAGAATTAATCACAACTTATATGACATTAAAAAGTTTTAAAAAAAAGTTAGACATGACAGTTTTCTCTTATTGGAAGATTAAAGTGAAAAAAAAAAGAATCTTATGCTAAAAACTCTAAGAAATACAGAACTTGCTAAATAGCCTTTCAGAGTCTAAAATGAACCACGGCTATCTTATTTTTTTTTTTCATAACAAAATGAAGGGAAGTATCTGTGTAGTTCATGTCGGCCGATATTGAGTTACATCATAAATACTCAGAAAGGGTCCCCGTGCCCCCCCCCCCAAAAAAAAACCCCAACTTCGATATGTTCGAAGATCGTCAGAACCTGTATTTTGCAAATCCGGTTGTCGCCAGCGGAAAAAAAGGTTGCGTGTGCGTCTAATTTGCATATTCCTAAGATGGCCGCCGCCTGTTGCTAGGAGATGGATTATTTTTGAATAACTTTATTTAAAAATATCCAATTACCATAAAAATGATATGTGACCGTGCACCTCAAAACGAACATAAAGTCGCACACACTGATTTTGAGTGAGGACTGAAAATAAGTGAAATGGGTCAACCTAACCGAACTTGACTTTTTCATATTTTCTGAAAGAGCGGGTCTTCTTTTACATTATGCTAAAATTTGGTATCATAAAACGGACAGGAAAGTGTGTTTTTTTAGCAGTTTATCTCGAACATTTTTGGTAGAATAGTGTGATTAGGTGTGCCTTTAGAATTCTTTTTTCATTTCTGAAAAACCTTGTCCACACTCTTCACTTTCAACTCTAATAACTTTTGAAAGGACGATGCTACTGCTTTGAAAGTTGGCATTAATTATGGACAGAATGTGTTAATGAGGCATGCTTAATTTCAGTTTAATCTGATAATCCCTTCATTGTTGTTACTCTGGTGGTTTACTTCCTCTTTTTTGTCCCATTCATCGCACAGCCAGCACGGTTTGGTAAAGATTAAGCGCTTGAATAGACACTGTACTGCAGAGCCTCTTTTCTCAGTTCACACTTTTCCTGGGTTTGTGCTTTCTTTCCAATATTTAGATAGGTTAGGAGAGTCAATTTGGTTTGAGTTATACATCTTTTTAAAGCTTAAAGTCTGCTCTTTCAGAATATGGTCTTAACTAAAAATTCATGTCTGGCGACTTTTTGTTTGTTTTGAGGTGCAGGGTCACATATATCTAAGAAAATTGAATTTCCTACAAGTTGGTACCCCATTTTATGGGATAAATAGTTGTTGTGAGGAAATATTAAGGAAGGAATTATGTTTTTTTCACATTTTTCCCCAGAAACACTGAATTCAGTACAGGTAGGGTGTGGGAAGAGGGATACCACCTCCCATCGTAGGGACTTTTTGTAAAAACAGAGTACAAAAGTCGCGTTTATAGAGCATTTAAAAGCAAATTTCTAGGAAATTAAACATAGTGGAAAAAAATTAGTGCAAAGGACTATGATTATAACATACGGGAGTACATTTATGTGACGGTTTGAGATCTTCGGCGAGGGAGCCAAGCGACCGAGCGGGGGAGGGTGTGAGAGGGGGAATACCCCCTCCCAGGGTAGGGATTTTTTGTGAAAACAGAGGACAAAAGTCGCGTTTATAGAGCATTTAAAAGCAAATTTTTAGGAAAAATTTTAATATAGTGAAAAATAATTAGTGCGAAGGACTATACGATTATATAATAGGGGGGTACATTATGTTACAGTGTGAGATCCTCGGCGAGGGAGCGAAGCAACCGTGTGGGGTTAGGGTGTGGGAGGGGATACCCTCCTGCCACGATAGGGACTTTTTGTAAAAACAAGAGTACAAAAGTCGCATTTATAGGGCATTTAAAAGCTTCCGGCGTCCTTGTTGACGATGCTCTGATGATGGAAAACGATGATATAACCTAAACGTGCATTGATTATCTTATGCACGGTTAAGTGCTAACGGTTTGAGACATTCAAAAGAAATGTATCTACCTATAATGAGATACTTACTGTTGTAAGTTAGAAACGAAATGCCATAGTTCTGTGTGTGACATGAAAATAATCAATTTCTGAAGCGCTTGCTCACTCGCGGACATTATTTTATCAGGTATTATTCTTTGACATAGTAATGACAAACATTTGAATTGTATACATCAGTGGTAAGACATTCCATATTTGTTATAGTGAAAAAGTAGTCCGACATCTTCACATACATCCAAGGTCCGTTTTCTCAAATTATGTACGGAACCCCTCCCCCCCCCCCCCCTAACACGTTCAAAAAATCCTACGGGCCTCCTACATACCTCTTATTAGAGTTAGAGTTAAATGAAATGCTTAATTTTAATTTACATATTATGACACATCAGGTTATTCAGATAATAACTATTCTGTTGGTAGATCCTGAGGAAGGCCTGATGACTGGCCGAAAGCTTGACTGAATGAAAGGGAGACTCAAGATCGAGAGCAACGTCTGCCTCAGTCTAATTTCTTTTAGTATGCAACCAACAATGAGGCACCGCGCATGTTTGGGAAGGGAACTATCTCTCGCACTATATATATATATATAATATACACACAGTGGATGTTACGTACATACATACACACATACATACATGCATGCATGGTTAATGTTCCCTCTGACATTTCCCTCATGTTTTATATAGATCCATGCACTAAGGTCTACTTAACCAGAACATTTTCTCTCTCTCTCATTTTTGTATAATATTGATTATTAGTCACCCCTAATGGATTTAACAACCAAGTTTACATTGTATTGCATTTAAATCAACCCATGTAATAAAATTAAGAGCATGAAATCATTTTTTATATAAGAAAAAACAGAATTTGAAAGCGACTGGATTTGACTTGCAACTATCGGTTTTTATCAATGCCATTCCTTCGTATTTGTAATTTATCTATTAGTTTCTTGGCAATAATAAACGTATGAGCAATATATCTAAAAACCACCTGGCGAACCACCAAAGAATGAGAACACGTGTGTACGATCTTATCATATAAAGATAAATTGATTTCATGTTAGAGCATGGTGAGAATTATTTCCCTTGTGCGGTATACATGTATCTCTTATTTCGACATCTAAATAAAGCATTCGAGTTTGATGTTCCATAAATGCATTAATGGCGTATTCAATACATTCACGAAATTCACGACTGAGCTTATTCATTTCCCCTGTATGAATGCCTGTGTGTGATACTGAAGGTGTGAGTATGTGTGTGAAGATGATCAGATGAATAAGATTTGATGAAGAGAAGTTTGATTAATATCAATATGTTGAAAACCCATATCCAGGCAAGCCTGTTTCGGCCGTCATGAAATTACACCTCTCGTAAGGCCTTCACTCTATTTGATGAAAAAGACGTAAACTAAAAGTGAAGCTGAGTGGATCAAAGGTGATAGCGAATAAGGAATTTAATTCTCTTTCATATTCCACAAGATTAAATGATATTTAATCAACATTTTGCATGTAAGAGGTGATAAGGTCTAATACTTGCAATAATTATTATATTATTACACGCGTTACGCAAGTACGGACGTCGACATTACCCGTAAATTTCTGTATAGCCGTATTGAACCTTTTCCCCTTAATGTCGTGTAAATTTTAAAGGAATTTGTGTATTGAATACCCGCTTTCACATAATAATACTTATTTATGGGGTTCAACCTAAGGAAAATTCCAATGTTATTTGTAAACAGATATTAAATGTATGAAAAAAAAACATTGCTGAATTCCATATTTCTTGGGAAAAATGTACAAAAGAATAATTCCTTCCTTAGTATTTCATGTCAACAACTATTTATTCCATAAAACGGGGTATCAACTTGTAGGAAATTTAATTTTCTGTAATATGATACCATTTTTATGGTAATTTGATATTCTTAACTAAAGCTATTAAAAAATAATCCGTCTCCTAGCAACGGGCGGCGGCCATCTTAGAAATATGCAAATTAGACGCACGCGCAACTTCCTTTTTCAACCGGATTCGCAAAATACAGGTTCTGACGATCTTCGAACATATCGTAGAATTTTGCTTTTGGGGGGGGGGGGGGTGCACGGGGACCTTTTCTGGCTGCTAGACTATGTATACACTAAGTTTCAAGAAAATATCTTCAGGCATTGCATCGATATGGGGGAAATAGTGAAATTTTCAGCCTTTGACCTTGACCTTTTGACCTTTGACCTTGAGCATGTGCACCCAAAAGTTGCTAGGCACAACTTCACCCCCTTATACACATACATGCCAAGTTTCATCAGGATACCTCAAAAGGTTTTTTAGTTACGCTGTCCACAAAATTCATTACGGACAGACAGAAGAACGGACGGAGGTACGGACGGACAGAAGGAGGGACGGAAGGGCGGACAACCCGAAAACATGATGCCTCCGGCACCACTTCGTGGCGGAGGCATAAAAACATCTTCTATTGATATATCTTGTAAGTACTGATATTGCTTTATTGCGTGTTTGTGTATGTGAGTGTACTGTATTCATGGTATCAGAAGACAATACAGTTGGCGGAATTTACTGCAACTCCAAAACTTGAGAAAGGGTAAATACAAATTTACCCTGTTTGTTCATAACTACTAAATTATTACATAGGAAATCAATATTTCCCAAATCTTACCACTGTTGTTTCTCATTGATTTCTCACTCTACTCTTTGTTGAACCAAACTCTTGGATATCCACTGTGGACACATCAAAAGTAATATCTATTTCTTCTTTACTGCAACTGCACTCTTACAAGAAACATATGTCATAAAAATTAAATCTCCCTTCCATACCATCAACTCAAGAGATTATATGATATAGACTACAGTAAAGTATAAACTTACCTCTCCCTTGCCTGTAACCACCCCTTGTGTTTTCCCAGGAATCTCTGTGGAATACACAAATATGATAAATATGATTACCATTTTGCATGAGGAGTATGTCTCACTTATGTTGTCCAAGACAAGAACAGAATTGGTCTGCAACTAGTTTTGACTTTAAAATGTAACTATATGCTACATGATCACAGGTACATAAAGCATCATAAAATGTTGAAATGAGTTTGTTGACTTTAATGATAATGGCAAATCTATAACAGACAAACTAGACACATTCTGCTCAGTTCCCTTCATCAGATTAACTTTTATTGAGAAACATACAACAATGCTCTCTTCACAGACTTTGCATAAAATAACTGACCTTCTGCTTGTCAATAAGCATTGGAGTGATAATCACTGCTCTATGAAATAAGGCCTCCTCATGTCAATTCTCACTATCGCCAATGACGTAAAAAGTACCCGGATGTTGATTTAAGCGCCATTTACGGTGCATTATGGGATAGTTCGGGAGCCAAGTCACTTTTGTTCGTACGCGCATGATACGCGACTAATGCTCTTTACATATATACAACTGACTGAATCTCACGTGTACTTACTGTTTCCTCGACTTGAATTTTAGCTATTATATGATTTGAAATTCCTCCATTCCAGAGAAATTGCTGTAAATACGACTATATGGTTCATTACTGCGAAGCTGCCATGTGTTGGTCGCACGACAATAAACGAACAAATCTACAGAAATATCCCTGGCATGCGAGATGTGACATGGGTGGAGTTTCCGGGTGACTCCACAGCGCGTGCAACTTGCTTGGTAGCCCGACCAGACGCTGTGCGAAGCACAGTTTTTAAAATACTTATACAGCGACTGGGCTGGGTATCATTACTTGCTTGGAAGAAATTGCTTCGGAGACAGGATAAGTTCGAAATCACGATTCGTTCCCGATTGCGTTCGTGGCACTTCGACAGAGAACAAAAAAAAAAAAAAGGGCATTCCATGACGATATCCAGGTGGGTGAATATTTTCCAGTATTATTTTCAGCGTATGCAGAGATGACTGATGTGAAAGTCGATCGCAATGATCAAGCAGTACCGGTATGTCTAGCTTGTATGCATGCGCTGCATGCAAGGCCTAGGGCAATGCCGGGGCTATAGCTACAGTATGTAACACAGGCCTGGCTGGCTCGGGTACAGCCGCCTATCCGTGGCCGGCGCGGCACTAGGTAAGGTACACGTACGTGCACGCTAGCGCTGTGCAAAATATGCCCCGCAACGGAAGTGCCCCGAGTCCCGGACGTGCACTAAATCTTGACGAAAAAGCCACATCCGGGTACTTTTTACGTCATTGGCGATAGCGAGAATTGATACATCTGTGTATGATTGATGCTGATGAATCGATGTGACTTTTGTTATGCTCACTTGTCTACCACAATTTAGATACAAATGGAATTGTTTTTCAGACTTTGTGCAGCATTAATGCTCTTTTGCTTTGCAATTTGCAATCTGAGTGAACACAACCAAATTCTGGCATTTACACATTCATGAACATGTCTATTAATACAATGCTTGTGATACACATTGACAAACAGATGAGGTTTTAGTAAAGTTTTTCAACTCATCATTCTCGGTCTTGTCTATTAACCTGATGCCTTCAAGCTGTAATAATTCCAGCTTATTTTAAGAGCAGTACATCTTACTTTTGTTTGTTTTAAAGAACGAAAGAAGAGAGAGAGAGAGAGAAATGGGGCCCTATACAAATAATTTGCCCCAGACAGCACTTATAACATAAAACACAACATTATATATCTTAAAGAGATATAAACAAGAACATTAAATGTATACCAAGTATCCACGAGGGAGCTCATACCATCTCCACGAGGGAGCTCATAAAGTCTCCACAAAGGAGCTCATAAAGTCTCCCACGAGGAAGCTCATAAGGAGCTCATTACGACTCCACGAGGGAGCTCATATGATATTGATGAATACCTCATATTCTTCAAACAAACTCAAATAACTACACAATACACGCGCGCGTGTACCGCACACTAACTCATCCACATGCACATATTCAACCACATACATACACCTCCAACCATGCACAGACATACCAATATCATGGTTCAACCCAAAATAATATACAGTATTTGAATAGAGCACACACACAATGATATGTTTTACAAAATAGATAAAATTACTATAACTGTATCAATATTTCGAAAGAAAGAAGAAGAAAAAAAAATATATAGTGTTTATATCAAGGAGCTCTGAGGCGTTGATACAGGAAAATATTTGCAGCAAACAACGGAGAAATGTTGTACAGATATAATCGTGGTTTCAAAGACGTATGAGTATACCTGCGGGCTTCAAGCCAAAAAAAAAAAAGGTAAAATTTAGTGCCAGAAAGTGGGAGTCATAATAATCTTCAAAATAAATTTAAACTACAAATTTATAAGTATTAATTAAGTGCAGGCGACTCATGCGAGAGGGGATTAACAAACATTTTAAATTGTTCTCACCACAAAAAGGATAAAAAGTGTATCATTTATAAATAACACTATAGGTATATGAACGAAGAGATCCCCTGTTCTTGCTAAGGAAACGCACGCAAGGAATGTAAGACAATATACATGTATATGTTTTATATAATAGAGACCCATTGAGGGAGATGCCGGGATCTGCAGCAGCGAGTGACTCCCCAAACCCGCTTGCTGCAGATTCCGGCACCTGGGCGAGGTGGACGGTGGAGGCCTCGACGTGACGGCTGACCAAGGTCGGCTTGTTGTCGGAAGGGACCGGAGAGCGATGTCTGCTGCGACATCTTACTGATATCAATGAAGTCATGACAAATCAAAAGAAGCAGGCTAATGATGTACTTACCCTGCCCCCTTGTCCCTGTCCCACTCTCGCCGCCACTCCCCAGAGGTCTCCTTCTGTCTGGCCAGCCTCTGCTGCTCCACCTCTTCCCTCTCTCTCCTCCATGCCTCGTAGTCTCTTCTTTCCTTGCCCGTCATCTGCACTGACATCTCCATTTTGTTTCTTGGAGGACCATTCTGGTAAATCAGATAGAGTTGAAATGGAGTACATGATCTATTGCATTGAACTACATTACTATGCATGAGATTGGTATCAGTGAAGATTAAATCTGAGGACAACAAACTAGAAACATTAACAGGATTAATATCTATTACTGAATTAACTCTTCTAATCCGTTGTAAAAAATGTAAATGACAAACCAAATGTTTCATTGTGCTACCACTATGATGATGTTGTTACTAACACTATGTGAAATGTGTACATGTAAAGGCAATAGATGAGCAAAGAGTCAACGAGGCAAGTGCCAAATTGTGTCTCCTCATTCGCGTACAAGAAATTAATACTTTTTAACTCCCAGAAGTTCATTGACCTGCCTATGACCTTTGACCTTGTGGTGACCTTCAACTCCCCAAGGGACAAGTACCATCCAAGTTTGGTCACAAACAGACAAAGGGATCAAAAGTTATGAGCCATAATCGAAACGCGCCAGAAAAACAATGGGCCCTAAAAATGTGTTGACCCCTTTCTGTGACCTTTGACCTTGTGATGACCTTTAATTCCCCAAGGGACATCTACCATCCAAGTTTGGTCACAAACTGACTTAGGGAGCAAAAGTTCTGAACCACAATCGAAACACGCCCTTAAAAACTTAACATTGGGCCCTAAAAGTTCGTTGACCCCTGTATGTGACCTTTGACCTTGTGATGACCTTCAACTCCCCAAGGGACATCTACCATCCAAGTTTGGTCACAAACAGACAAAGGGATCAAAAGTTATGAGCCATAATCAAAACGCGCCATAAAAACTTAACATTGGGCCCTAAAAGTTCGTTGACCCCTGTCTGTGACAGTCTGGCAAGTAAACTTTATCGTATGACCTCAAATGACCTTTGACCTTATCATGTGACCTCTTACGGCACCATAACATGAAGGTACCCCCAGTGCATCCATCACCCAAGTTTGATTGCCATTTTAGCTACATGTGTCAAGTTACGTGTGATAAGAGTCTTGCAAGTAAACTTTAACATATGACCTCAAATGACCTTTGACCTTATCCTGTGACCTCCAACGGCACCCCCAGTGCATCTATGACCCAAGTTAGGTTGTAATCCAAGCAACTTATGTGAAGTTATTTGTCAAAAGAGAGTCTTGCAGGTAAACTTTAACATGGAAAAGAGAGTCTTGCACATACTCTTTAATATATGACCTCAAATGACCTTTGACATCATCACATGACCTCCGACAACACCATAACATGAAGATACCCCTAGTGCTTCTATCACCCAAGTGTGGCTGCCATTGCTGTAACAGTTGCCAAGTTATGCATCATAAGAGAGTCTTGCAGGTAAACTTTAACATTTGTGACGGACGACGGACGGACGGATGCCATTTGGATCCCTTAGTCTTGCCTTCACCTCCGGTGGGCGAGACAATAAAAATTGGACAAATTATTATACATGTATATATCTGGCAGATCATAATAACTTTCGTATCATTTGTAATTTCATGCAATTCCTCACTGGGTATCTAAAAACAGCAATCTTGGTTGCATGAATTTGATTGGATTTGCACAAGAACTCTCCTTTAACTTCTGCATAATTGTATCAGGAATCACTGGTTTGAAATTACATGAAACCACATGTTATCTTTTGGTGTCTGCTTAAGATAAGGCTATGTCAACATGTTTCTGGCTCATCATTATCAAAACAAAATAATTATCTTTTCTGCTCACACAGAGAAAAATAACCATGGTTTTTGGTCATCCATAGCTTATCAATACACAATAATGAATAGCTGCTATCTCTGCCACCACTGCGTACATATAATGACCCTTGGCTGCTATGGCTTATCACTACAAGTTGAAACAAGGCAATCACCAAATTGTGTCTCGCCCATTTGCGCACAAGGAATTAATATTTTTTATAACTCCCAGAAGTTAATTGACCTGCTTATGACCTTTGACCTTGTGGTGACCTTGAACACCCTAAGGGACATTTACCATCCAAGTTTGGTCACAAACGGACAAAGGGATCAAAAGTAATGAGCCGTAATCGAAACGCGCCATAAAAACTTAACATCGGGCCCTAAAAATTTATTGACCCCTTTCTGTGACCTTTGACCTTGTGATAACCTTTAACTCCCCAAGGGACATCTACTGTCCAAGTTTGGTCACAAACGGACATAGGGATCAAAAGTTATGAGCCACAATCAAAACGTGCCCTAAAAACATAACATTGGGCCCTAAAAGTTTGTTGACCCCTGTCTGTGACCTTTGACCTTGTGACGACCTTCACCTCCCCAAGGGACATCTTCCATCCAAGTTTGGTCACAAACGGACAAAGGGATCAAAAGTTATGAGCCATAAACGAAATGCGCCCTAAAAACTTAACATTGGGCCCTAAAAGTTCGCTGACCCCTGTCTGCAACCTTTGACCTTGTGGTTACCTTCAACTTCCCAAGAGACATCTACCATCACCCAAGTTTGATTGCCATTGTAGCAACATGTGTCAAGTTACGTGTGATAAGAGAGTCTTGCAAGTAAACTTTAACGTATGACCTCAAATGACCTTTGACCTTATCATGTGACCTCTTACGGCACCATAACATGAAGGTACCCCCAGTGCATCCATCACCCAAGTTTGATTGCCATTGTAGCAACATGTGTCGAGTTACATGTGATAAGAGAGTCTTGCAAGTAAACTTTAACGTATGACCTCAAATGACCTTTGACCTTATCCGGTGACCTCCAACGGCACCATAACATGAAGGTACCCCCAGTGCATCTATGACCCAAGTTAGGTTGTAATCCAAGCAACTTATGTGAAGTTACTTGTCAAAAGAGAGTCTTGCAGGTAAACTTTAACGTAGAAAAGAGAGTCTTGCACATACTCTTTAATATATGACCTCAAATGACCTTTGACATCATCACATGACCTCTGACAACACCATAACATGAAGATACCCCTAGTGCTTCTATCACCCAAGTGTGGCTGCCATTGCTGTAACAGTTGCCAAGTTATGCATCATAAGAGAGTCTTGCAGGTAAACTTTAACATTTGTGACGGACGACAGACGACGGACGGACGACGGATGGACGACGGACGGACGCCATTTGGATCCCTTAGTCTCGCCTTCACCTCCGGTGGGCGAGACAAAAATGCCTGTGGCCTACCTGGTATTAGCCAGTAGAGAGGCAAGAAAGTACATTGCACTCCAGTTATAACAAACACGGTTATAAAGAAATTCCGGTTACAACGAAGTAAGCAAAATTATCCACTCTTTGTTCTTTATTGTTCATTTGTTCCGTTATAACGAAATTTTGATATGACGAAAAAAATAATGAATAGCTGCTATCTCTGCCACCACTGCGTACATATAATGACCCTTGGCTGCTATGGCTTATCACTACAAGTTGAAAAAATGCCTGTGGCCTATCTGGTATTAGCCAGCAGAGAGGCAAGAAAGTACATTGCACTCCAGTTATAACAAACACGGTTATAACGAAATTCCGGTTACAACGAAGTAAGCAAAATTATCCACTCTTTGTTCTTTATTGTTCATTGTTCGGTTATAACGAAATTTTGATATGACGAAAAAATTTGTCAGTCCTGAGGACTTCGTCATAACGAGAGTCCACTGTGATGACCTCCACTCTCTCTGCGATTCAAGAAAATATATAAACAAAACGAAGTGATACCTGTTGTCTTGGTGGGGGCCTGTCTCTCTGTCTGGCCATATTGGAGCGAACGTCGTTGATTGTTGGTCCTCCCCAGTTTCGCTGATTCCGCCTGTTAGACTTGTGCCTGTCACCTTCACGGGAGTCCTGCTGGGCAGGGCCAAAGCGGCGGGGATCGTCGAGGAAATTGTATGACGATCGCGGCAGTGGTTGAGATGGGTCGTTGCCCGCCGCTTTCTGAGGAGTGACATAAAGACGTGTTGATATTCTACACTGGGTTCAGTATGTGAAAAGATGTACTGACTGTCAAAGTCTGAAAATTCACTATGACACATCATGTCAATGGGGTATTTACACTCAATGAATGATGAATTCCAGTAATAGAGCGTAATTTCATGACAAAGATAGTACCTTTACATCTGATAATTCTGCAACAACTATTGAAGGTACATGAGAGACACTGAAACAAGTGTAAATTCACTGATATCACTTGATTTGATCACAGAGGGAAAAAAAAATCACTTTCTTAATAGGACCCCAAAATCTCACTTGCTTACTTACACTGTGAGTTTCTGTAAAACAACTACTATCATCAAAAGTCTATAATGGGGCTACCAGATAAACTCCTGCAAAGGGAGGTGCTCAACATCTGAAAATACAAAATTATAAATCAACAGACCAAAACCCAACAAATTTCAGACACACATACCATGGGGTAATAGGGAGGAAAACTAATTATTATCTCTGAATATTTCTTATTCTGTTGATGACGATGGAAGTGGTAAATTACAGTTAATGCAGTCTTGTTCATCTCATCTCTCATGCTTACCCTGCTTTCATATGCCTCCCGCATGGCCTGGATTTCTGCCTCGACCATGTCATAGTTTTCCTTTCTCTTTGCTGAGTAATCCTACATTGAGGAAAAAAAAGAAAAGAAAAGAGGTTACTCACATACATTCTTCCCTACGCTGCTTCCAGAATTGTACTTTAACAAAATATTGATAGGGCAATGTTAGAAGAGAGAAGTTTTTGAGTTCTGTGAAGTGCCATGACAGAAGAAATTTTCATGCTCATTCAAATTCAAGAAGCTTTCCTGTGGCAAAGGATGCACTTCATTACAAAATAGCTTAGTTTCCACATTCATACATTTAAAAAAACAAGATAATACCATTATTAGTTGTGTTTCAGTCACAAAATGGCTTTTAAAGCCAGAATCATAACTTAGGATACCACTTTCCTCAATGACTGCTGCCATGACATGGTCTTTACTCAGAGCTTTTTCACATGAAGCACCTGGTTTCCCAAGGGAAAAAGTTGATATATAAATTCATAAAAAGCTTGGTCAAATCAGGCTTAATGTGACTGGTATGATGTAATGACTATGCTACACAAGCATTGTACCTTGACATTTGAGACTTCACATGTTGCGACAAGGATTGTTGCCCCGACAAGGATTGTTGCCCCCGGCTCGGGGCGACAATCCTTGACGAAGTTGGCGTCAAGGATTGTCGCCTCGGCAAAGATTGTGGTCTGGCGACAATCTGTGACGCTTGTGCAGTTCCCAATTTTTGACCTCGATGGCGACAATCTATGATGGCAAAAAATTGTTGCGACAAAGACTGTCGCCCCGTCAAAGATTGTTGCCCCCGGCTCGGGGTGGTTGCTCCGGTGTTATGCTTTGGTGGGATGGGTATGACAGGTAAGTTATGCGCATGTGTGTGTGTGTGTGTGTGTGTGTGTTTGTTGGGAGCTGCATGGTATGTGCTGTGCATGATTTGTAGGTGCGTACAATAAGTGACTTGTGTATGAGTTTCCGTATAGCTGTGTGTGTGTGTGTGTGTTTGGAGTATAATAATACAATATGTAGAAACTGTGCATGTGTAGTGGTTGTATAGTGGTAGTGGTTTGTTTGTCTGTGTGTATACGTGTGCCTGTATGCGTACATGTGTCTGTTTGTGTTTGTGATTTGATGTTTGTGCAAACAAACTTTTTTGAGCAGCAGGCACTACTGTGGCAATGAAAATGCCTTCAACATGTATGAGCACGTATTTATAGAGTTCACAGCAGCGTTGATTTCAAAATAGTATGGGTGTGTCAATTTCAGCGGTGAGGCGGGCTAGGAGAGAGAGACCGCGACAAAAGGCATACCAGGGAGGTACCCTCCCTAAATGTTATCTGTCTTTGTTCATTTTTTCACTGAAGTCATATTCTTCCATCAGTCTTAAAGGGATGTAACATTATTGGTGGAGATGAGAATTGGGCTTTTAACTTTCTGGGAGATACCAAGAAGACACTAATGAAAGAGTACAGAACATATCATTTCAAGAGAAATTCAAAGTTTATTTGATGAATATCTGGTTTGGAATGACTGAAACATCCCAAAACAAAGTAAAACAAAGCGATCGTAATAAAGTGTGGGTCCCACACTTATCAGAATTGCTCTGTTTTGGATATATCAGCCATTTCAAAACCAATTTTCATCAAATAGGCGATGAATTCCTCGTGGAATTGCATGCTCTTTCATATTTCATAAGAGGTTTCTCATTATCTCACCAAAAAATGTTAGAAACCTGAAATTAGGTTTCAACCGAAACTATATGATCCCTGTAACTTCCATATCACTATTCTTTGTCATATGCACACTGCCAATACATACCTATTGTAAACAAACACCAACAAACACTCAAATTCTCATAATGCAAATAAACCACCTCAACAATATTTTTTTGTTTTTCCTTGATATTAATTGATTTCATTCAAATCACTCATAAATCGACCCATTCTGGGTGTAACATGAACAACCAGAAATGTCGCTATGGCGACTGGTACACTCTGCCACAATGCATGGTTCTCCGAATAGGTCTATAGCACAATGTGTAGACAATGTGTGATGACAGTTTCACATAACTGGCAAAAATGCATTGAGTGTTCACTTTCCTTGAACTAGGTTTATTTGGATGAATGGCTATACTGTCCAAAGTGCAGGTATTTGGGGATTTGAGGATTTGTACCCAATTTTTGACCCTTTTATAAGTTTAAAGAAGAAATAAAATTTAGCACTTTTACTTGACCTTTGACCTTTTGGCAAGAAACTTCCAAGAGAATCTGTAGTGGGTAATACATGCATACACTAAATTTCAAGAAAAAATCCTGCGGGCACTGCATAGATAAGAGAGAAATAATGACATTTTGATGAGTTGACCTTGACCTTTGCCCCGTGACCTTTTGACCCATAAATTCCCTACATGATCACTGCCAGTCAGTACATGCATACAATTGTATATACAAAGTTCCACGAAGATACCTTGAAATATTTGTGAGATATGGAGAAAAAAGTGAAATTTTAACATTTTCATTTGACCTTTGACCCTTGACCTTTGAGCTCATGACCCAAAGCTCTTTCTGGGGAATCTTTATTTCGCAGTTCATGTATACACCAAGTTTCAAGAAAATACCTCCAGACACTGCATAGATATAGGGGAAATAGTGAAATTTTGAGCATTTGACCTTGACCTTTTGACCTTTGACCTTGAGCATGTGTGCTCATACGTTGATAGGCACAACTTCGCCCACTCATACATATCAAGTTTCATTAGGATACCTGTGACAGTTTTTTAGATACGCTGTCCACAAAATTGATTACGGATGGAAGGATGGACGGACGGAAGGACAACCCGAAAACATAATGCCTCCAGCAACACTTCGTGGGGGGAAGCATGAAAACACCCACTCTGTCTCCCATATTTCACTGCTGACGCATGGAATCAAATTTGGTATACTGTATATATGCATTATATTGTAGGACACAAAGCCTAACTGTAAAACAAGGAATGTTCGCGTACATTTTAATTTCGCGAATTTCGCGAGTACTAACATTCACCAAATTAAAATGGACACGAAAGTTCTTGCCTAAATATGCATTGGACGCCAGTGGCAACTTGCGAAAATTTCATGCCACAAGAAAGGTCATAGGCTCTAATTTGCGAAATTTTCATGCTGCGAATATTTCATGTTTTACATTAATTTTTTTGAAAATCAGAAGTTCCTGTCAATTTCGTTGTGTGGTTACATTCGCGATCATGGAGTACAGCAATGGGCAAACAAATGTACACATGCACATCTCATTTATATAGGGATCAGAATTAATATTTTTGTGGGCTTCATAACTTAGGAATAGCATCTGACTCTGATCTGCAGCATATGATTCTAGGCAGAGCTCCGTTGTTAGTATCAGTGTCAGCACACAGTCGGTCATTCCAGGGAGGTGAGCACTTCCCTGGTTGTTCACAATGCTCCTCTTTAAACACACACACACAAAAAGCACAATAAAAGGAAAAGAGCATGGCAGCTGTATCAGTTCATATGCCAAAGTTATCACAAATCTGTGAGAGAAAGAAAAACAAGGAAAAGTAGAAATTACGCGGTGCGTAATATATGTCCCCGCCGGAAGTAGCATTTTGTAACAAAATGTGCAATATAGGTAAAAAATCAAGGTCAAAGGTCAAAGAAGTCAAAGGTCAAAATTCTGTGTAGAAGTTTTGAAGCCCTCACCTAGTGCCATCACATAAAGCAAATGGAATCGAAATTGGGTTAGAAATGGCGAAGGAGTAGCATTTTGTAGCCAATGTACAATATAGGTCAAAAATCAAGGTCAAAGGTCAAAGAAGACAAAGGTCAAAATTCTGTGTAGAAGTTTTGAAGCCCTCACCTAGTGCTATCACATAAAGCAAACGGAATCGAAATCGGGTTAGAAATGGCGAAGGAGTAGCATTTTGTAGCAAAATGCACAATATAGGTCAAAAATCAAGGTCAAAGGTCAAAGAAGTCAAAGGTCAAAATTCTGTGTAGAAGTTTTGAAGCCCTCAACTAGTGCCATCATATAAAGCAAACGGAATCGAAATCGGGTTAGAAATGGCGAAGGAGTAGCATTTTGTAGCAAAATGTACAATATAGGTCAAAAATCAAGGTCAAAGGTCAAAGAAGTCAAAGGTCAAAATTCTGTGTAGAAGTTTTGAAGCCCTCAACTAGTGCCATGATATAAAGCAAACGGAATCGAAATCGGGTTAGAAATGGCGAAGGAGTAGCATTTTGTAGCAAAATGTACAATATAGGTCAAAAATCAAGGTCAAAGGTCAAAGAAGTCAAAGATCAAAATTCTGTGTAGAAGTTTTGAAGCCCTCACCTAGTGCCATCACTTAAAGCAAACGGAATCGAAATCGGGTTAGAAATGGCGAAGGAGTAGCATTTTGTAGCAAAATGCACAATATAGGTCAAAGGTCAAGGTCAAAGGTCACAACTGAAATTCTGTGTACAAGTTTTAAAGCTCCCATGTAGTGCTATCATATAAAGCAAACAGAATCAAAATTGGCTCATAAATGACAGAGAAGTAGCAAATTGAACATTCTGATCACACACGGACGCACACACGGACGCACGGACGGACGGACGCACGAACGGACGGACGCGCGGACGCACGGACACACACACGTACGGAGCCCGTTTCATAGTCCCCTGCTCGAACTCGTTCGGCGGGGACAATAAGATTGAGGCAGGGGAGAGGAAAAGCACAACTGAAATAAAAACAGATTACTTCGGTTGGGCATATCAACTCCTATCTCTACACTTCTGAAGGTGTTCATAATCAGCCTCGGGCTGATTCAGTTGTTGTCATCTTGTTTTTTAAACAGATAAAAGCGGCCTTCCTCCCGAGAAAGTACATGGTTTGCAATAGAGATATAAACCAGAAAATGAGCGGAAGATCTCAGATGGTTCAAAATTACTATTACCGATGAGAAATAGCCTGTAAATGCTGATTATTCACTGGTTATCACATTGAACTGATATAGTGCTATGATAGGTTAGTTGCATGATTGACATTATCATACCACATGGTTGTCTGCTCCATGTGGCCAGCACTACTGCAATGGTCAGGGAGCATTTGGTTCAGTTTACCCTGCATTTTCAGCAATATTCAATGAAGAAGTCTACAGATATTCTTATGAATTAATTTGTAAGACAGGAGAGAAATCGACATGGCACTTCACACTCTCATTGAAGTACATCTTTGCTTGAATTTATGGAATCTACTTGTACATGGGACAAATCTGTATTGCATGACCCTGGCAAAACAGAGTTCTGACAGTGTACACCTCATAGGAGTCATACTGATAATGTGAAGATGACATCACCACTCTGGGCATTGCTCATCTGCAGAGTGAGTGAAAGTGACTTATTTCACTCATTGACTTTTGTTTTATCCTGGATATCTTGTCCTCAAATATCTGTCAAAAGACAGGTAGTTCATTCTTTTTTGTACATTCAAGACAAACCCTGTTTTGCTCTTCACATAATATAAAGGAGGAATTTAGTACAGGAATGCCATGGTCACATAAGCAGAAGGTATCAAAGTACCTGAAAAATATCATATCTTCTATTTTGATTTTGATTTGAAAGAGAAAAACAAAGCTTTGAATGTTAGGACATGATGTCACTGTCTTGTGATATATTTGATGTTTCCATATGTCATTTTTAGTCTATTTTTTTTTTCTAGATATGTATAATTTTTAAAATTTTTTTTAATGTAACTAACTTCAATGAAGTTAATGTGAACATGGAAAGGAGATTTACTCAAACATGATGGAATGAACTCATTCCTTTCTGTCATGCACCAACAGAACACCTGTCATGCACAGACAAAACATCTGTCATACACCGACAAAACATTCTTGGATCAGCACCGAAGGACTGCAACTGTTCACGCCATGTTTGCCAACTCCAACCCTCGTGTCCCGAATGGACCTCTTTCATTACCCCACCCTGGTTGCTCATTGCACACTGCTGTTCTCCATCACACCTCCCCCCAACAAGAGGAAAGTTATGAATGCAACTTTTCGACTATAAACAGCTTCATTGTAAGGCTTACTTCACTGTCTTTGCATACTATTCAGCTTTAAAATACACGGTTACAAACTCTAAAAGTTTAGTGTTATTTTCTTACAACCTCACTTGATATACTACACTTATAATCACTGATTTTGAGCCTTATCAGAATCAGTTAACTCCGGCATCAATCGTCCACTTTAGAACAATATATAACTAGAAATGTCGCTATGGCGACTGGTATGCCTCCACCATAATGCATGGTTCTCCTAATAGGTCTATAGTACATGTGGACAATGTGTGATTACATTTTCATAAAATTCGCAAAATATTAAAATGACAAGTTTGTCACAAATGTGTTGAATGTTCACCTTCCTTGACCTAGGTTTAATTGGATGAATAGGAGAGCATGTATTTGGAGATTTTAAGGACTTTCACTTGACTTTGACCCATTCATAAGTTTATGCACTGAGTAATTTTCAAGGTATGGAGAAAAAGTGCAATTTCTGTATTGAATAGTAAATTGTTAGCCATTTTCATGTGGCCTTTGACCCTAAAATTCATATTAAGATAATCACTGTCAGGCAGAACATGCATAAATATGTAGTAAGTTTCAAGATAACTTGAATCATTTCCTAGATATGTAGGAAACAGTTAGTTCAGCACTTTCACTTGATCTGTGTCCTTTTTACCTTTGAGGCAAAAAAAAAAAAAAAGAAAAAGAAAAAGACCACCCCCCCCCCCCACCCAAGAGGGGCACCCCTGGATCTCCTATGAACAAACTTGTAGTATTATCTCAGCTCTATAACTTTTGATTCTAGAGAGATTTATAAAGATTCCTTCATTTGGGGGGTTTGGGACCCCTGGGGCCCCCTGGGTGTGGCATGGTGCCCATTTTAACAAATTGAGATCCTAACCCCCTAGGGATGCTACCTGCCAAGTTTGGTGAAAATGGGTCATGGGGTTCTCAAGAAGAAGATAAAAATGTACAATTTAGGCCCCATTAGGACCCCTCCTCACCCCCTCCCCTGGGTCCCAAGGGGGCACCCCTGATTCTGCCATGAACAAACTTGAAACTACAGTCATCAATGTACTAACTCATAGTATTAACTTAGCTCTATCACTTCTGGTTCTAGAGAAGAAGATTTTTGCGGATTCCTTCATTTTGGGGGGTTTGGGCCCCCCTGGGGCCCCCTGGGTGGGGCATGGTGCCCATTTTAACAAATTGAGTTCTTAACCCCCTAGGGATGCTACCTGCCAAGTTTGGTGAAAATGGGTCATGGGGTTCTCAAGAAGAAGATGAAAATGTACAATTTAGGCCCCATTAGAACCCTTCCCCACCCCCCTCCCCTGGGTCCCAAAGGGGGGCACCCCTGATTCTGCCATGAACAAACTTGAAACTACAGTCATCAATGTACTAACTCATAGTATTAACTTAGCTCTATCACTTCTGGTTCTAGAGAAGAAGATTTTTACAGATTCCTTAATTTTGGGGGGTTTGGGCCCCCCTGGGGGCCCCCTGGGTGGGGCATGGTGCCCATTTTAACAAATTGAGTTCCTAACCCCCTAGGGATGCTACCTGCCAAGTTTGATGAAAATCGGTCCTGGGGTTTTCAAGAAGAAGATGAAAATGTAAAAAGTTTACGCACGACGCACGACGGACGACGGACGACGGACGACGGACGACGCACGACGGACGCCGGACGAAGGGCGATCGCAATAGCTCACTTAAAAAACTTCCCAGAGAATCTCTATTGGGTTATACATGCATACACCAAGTGTTAAAAAAAATAATCCTGCTGGCATTGCATAAATATGAGGGAAATAGTAAAATTTTGAAGTGTTGCCCTTGACCTTTGACCCCTGACTGTTGAACCCATGAACCCTTAATTCTCTAGATAATCACTGCCAGTCAGTACATGTATATGTTCCATGAAGATACCTTGAACAATTTCCAAGGTACAGAGAAAAAAGTGAAATTCTAATATTTTTACTTGACCTTTTGACCTTTGACCTCTTGACCTGAACCTTTCACCAGAGAATCTTAATTGGGTAATACATGTATACACTAAGTTTCAAGAAAATATATTCAGGCAATGCATAGATGTGGAGGAAATAGTGAAATTTTACATATTTGACCTTGACCTTTTGACCTTTGACCTTGAGCATGTGCACCCAAAAGTTGATAGGCACAACTTCACCCCCTAATACACATACATGCCAAGTTTCATTAGGATACCTCAAAAGGTTTTTTAGTTACGCTTGCCACAAAATTCATTAATGACGGACGGACGGACGGACAACCCGAAAACATAATGCCTCCGGCACCACTTCGTGGCGGAGGCATAAAAACGTTACACATGGCAATTCGAATCACAAACAAATCCATTTGTCAATTTGTACTACAAATAATCTCACTTCAACATAGATAACTCGATTATAGACCAACCCTACTAACAATTTCTTCAAGAGAAAGTTTTGACATGTAGGGCCCTACCAAACCTATATCCCTTGAATATATTGGTTTGGATCATGTAACACCTTCTTACTTACAAGGGCATATACATAAAAAAACTAGAAATGTCGCTAAGGCGACTGCTATGACTCCGCCATAATGCATGATTCTCCTAATAGGTCTATAGTACATGTGGACAATGTATAATTACATTTTCACAATATTGGCAAAATATTGAAATTACATGTTTGCCACAAATGTGTTGAATGTTCACCTTCCTTTACCTAGGTTTAATTGGATTAATTGGATAAATAGGAGAGCATGTATTTGGGGATTCAAGGACTTTAACTTGACTTTGACCCATTCATAAGTTTATGTATACTGCAATTTTCAAGGTATGGAGAAAAAGTGTAATTTCTGTATTGAAAAGCACACTGTTACCATTTTCATCTGGCCTTTGACCCTAAAATTCATAGGATAATCACTGTCAGGCAGAACATGGATAAATATGTAGTAAATTTCAAGATAACTTGAGCCACTTCTGAGATATGGAGGAAAAAGTTAGTTCAGCACTTTCCTTTGATCTTTGACCTTTTGACCTTTGAGGCAAACCGACAAAAAAAAAAGAGAAAAAGAAAATTTCCAGATAATCTATATTAGGTTATACATGCATACACCAAGTGTCCAAAAAAAATCCTGCTGGCATTGCATAAATATGAGGGAAATAGTAAAATTTTGAAGTGTTGCACTTGACCTTTGACCCCTGACCTTTCACCCTATGAACCCTAGATTCTCTACATAATCACTGCCAGTCAGTACATGTATATATACTATGTTCCATGAAGATACCTTGAACAATTTCCAAGGTACAGAGAAAAAAGCGAAGTTTTAATATTTTAACTTGACCTTTTGACCCTTGACCTTTGACCTCACTACCCAAAACTTTCATCAGAGAATCTTAATTGGGTAATACATGTATACACTTAGTTTCAAGGAAATATCTTCAGGCATTACATAGATATGGAGGAAATAGTGAAATTTTATGTATTTGACCTTGACCTTTTGACCTTTGACCTTGACCATGTGCACCCAAAAGTTGATAGGCACAACTTCACCCCCTAATACACGTACATGCCAAGTTTCATTAGGATACCTTAAAAGGTTTTGATAGTTACCCTGTCCACAAAATTTATTACGGACGGACGGACGGACAGACGGACAAGCCGAAAACATAATGCCTCCGGCACCACTTCGTGGCGGAGGCATAAAAACACACACACACAATTGTACATTATACAAATCTAAAACGAAATCAGTCATAAAAAAACTTGACCACCCCCCCCCCAACCGAAACAAATCTACATCTATCCTAAATATTAAATCCTACCGAAATCTGTCATACTATCCTTCTTCAAATCAAATCCCCAACCCACCAACCCCCGATTAACCTAAATCATCCCACACCCACATTCACCAACCCACATACATACACACACCTACACACATACACACACACGGGTGCTGTTCGTTATTCCGAAGGTTTGTTTTTCCAAAGGTTCATTTATCCAAAACACACAATTCCCTATACCTAGAGGTTCGTTAATCCGAAAATGAAAAAGGGTTCGTTAATCCGAACATTTGTGGCGTTATTCCGAAGGTTCGTTGATCCAAAAAGGAAATTCGGAATAACAAACCTTCGGAATAACGAACCTTCGGACTAAAGAGCCTTCAGAATAATGAACCTTCGCAATAACGAAATGTAACCCCCCCACACACACACACACACACACAAACCCGAACCGATACTACCTTCCTTCCTGATGAAACGACTTCCCAATGTTGATACATAAGACATAATGGACCGTATGCATAAAAGCAGCATCCGCCCGCACGCAAGCATGCGCACCACTACGAATTCATATACAAATCTGTCAAACAAACTCATCAAAGTCAAAGCTGCTGATAAAATCAATATAACGTTTATGCCAGCAACAGCTTACTAGGTATCCCTCCCCACGCGCAGCCAAAACACATACGCTGACATAATAAACACATTCTTCCATCATATACACAAACACACACACACACATGCACAAACGGACACTAAATTATCATGTGCGCGCGCACATACACACTTCCTTGAAACCTCACCATGAATTTTTACATGGCATGTTTGCATGGATTCAGCCATGTAAGTTATGTGTTGGTATTTCAATGACTATGTCAAGAACGATATTACCCAGCAAAATGTGTTTCGAGGGCGGGCGACAATCCTTGCCGCCAGCCCTTGTCACAGATTGTCGTCAGACGACAATCTTTGACGGGGCAACAATCCTTGACGCAACATTCACATCTCAAATCCAGCAAGATTTATTTATTTTTTTTTTTCAGCACCTGGGGCCCGTTGCATAAAACTTACCATTGAATTTCAATGGTAACTACCGTCAAAATTAGGCATCACAGCCAATCAGCATCAAGGATTATAAAATTTACCGCTGATTTGAAGACTTACTGCTAGACAGGAGCGGTAAGTCCAGCGGTAAGGGTTTTATGCATCAGGGCCCTGGTTGACTGAATTCCACTGAATTATTGCAGAATAATATTTACTAATGCCTCCACAGCAGACTGCAAACAATGTTTATTCTATAAATTTATGCCAGTAGTAACAAAGGACAAGAAACACAAAATGCAACAAACGGCACTCCCCATCCCCTTCCTTACCTGTCCTTTGTCATCCCAGCCCATCCTGACAGATCGTCCCTCACCACCACCGGGGCCACCTCCTCTACCCCTGCCTCTGCCTCTCCCTCTTCCTCTGCCCCGCCCTGACATGTGTGGGCCCTGGCTCTGGCCCTGCTCCTCTCCACTGCTTGCTGTCATCTGGTTTCAATACATTAATGAAATAGTGATGGATGGCAAGAGGAAAGATAGATAAACAGATGGACAAAAAAATAAAAGATATGAGAAAACCAAAGAAAACAATAAAACAATAAGGGGAAGATGAGGAAGAATGTGGAACATATATGAATACTATGCCATGATGAACACAGTGATCATATTCAGATGAAGTTGAAAGTATCACTGAAAAATATTCCATAAGCCACTGTGAATGATCAACACCAAACCATTTCAAACAGACAAAAACTGAGTGGAAATGTATACAGTATATGTACAGATAGTTGTAGTAAATGAATATATGCAAATATTGGTGAGTTATACATAAGACATATTACACAGATAAGGTTAATCACATGTTTGCAAATTCCGTAATATGTGGACCTCTGCATTTTATGCAATCTGTATTGCTCTCATGCCCTGTAATGTGAAGGTTAATCATCTGTCTCCAAAATATGATTTTGATGAAAAATATGAAAGATGAAAATATACATGGCATACATATTATGTGAATGAACATGCGTGGTGTAAATAGTCCAAGGCACGATAAGAGCATTTCAGTACTCACAAAAGAGGGTGGGGCAGGGATTACTGCATGTTCCTTCCCTCCCCCTGCCATAATCTACAATTATATCTGTGGCTCTAAGGGCAATCCTGGAAACGCTTACAGACAAGGTTTTGCTGACCATAAGCAAAACTGTGCCAAAGTTGCAATGTACATAGTATGCAAAATTTCTTGAGAGTTTCAATAAGTTATGATCTACATTAGTTGAACATGTATTTGGCCAAATGGTGTCATAGAAAGATAGCGGTACTAAAGCACAAGTATACACGAGTGTGACCCTGCATGACAACACCCACAAAAAAATCACCATGGGATGGTTTTCCAGCTGGCCTGAAAACAGCATTGCTGCAACTTGGCTAATTCAGTGTTTTCACTGTTATCTGAAAGAGTTACCCATTTCTATCTAAATTCAAAGTTCAAAAGCATAAAATGGAAGATATGACTCTTTTTTTTCTCAAATTGGTTTACTCTATTTCCTTCCCATGAGGTATGTGAAAGTTTACAGAAAGTTTTACAAACAATTATGACATATATTCATGAAAGAATGTTGTTAATTATTGCAAGAAGTTTTAGCTAAATCTGATAATATATTCATAGTAGTTGCATAGGATGTTAAATTCTGTTCTTGTTCCATACAAAATGAGGATAACTAAGAACACTTGGATAGACTCAAACTTCATGGCATATTTTCTAAAGAGTAGCAAAATGCTTGATTTCCATGTATTTTGCTGGGTTTGAAACATCCAATTTTGATGAGTTATCTCTCTTTAAGGCTGAGAATCCCTCTTTAAAAATATGACCTCAACACAAATATATTTTCTAGTGATTTTCTGTGGGTTTAGTGGAGCAGGGTCAGAAATGTCACAAAGATGGGTGACACCAATAATGGAACATCTTAGAGATACCCAGCATAATGATAATTTGATCTGAATTAAAATTTGACTCTACCTGACACCCATTATGATGTCATACTGTATTATGAATGATTTTGTCAGGAGAGCAAATGTACAGAGTTCATGCAGGTTCTGTACATAACCTTCACTCCACAGTCACAAAAATAAAAGAGAACGAGAAGATAAATAATGAAACAACTCTATGTACATTGAAAAAAAAAAGGTTATGTCATATTCATATCAACTATTGCCATCAAAATTTGTGCTGCATGCATAGGTATAATAGAGGAGAAAATTCATTGTGAAAGATCCAGCAAAGTGTATGTTGGTCTTTTAATAGTTTTTCAAGATCATGACACAAAATAAATTATGGAAACACAAACTATCCTGAGAGCTCTCGCAGGGAAATGCATCACTGTGTGACTGAGTGACTGACAAGTCATTTGATTTGTTTTCGATCATCAAAAGTTCAAAGTAATATGACTGAAAAGAAGAGACACAGAGGGTCTAGTGATCACCTCAGTATCGCAAGTTCACCTTCCACACACTCTTGAAGACTATTAAAGGACAAGTTCACCTTCATAAACATAAGGATTGAGAGAATGTAGCAATATTAGTAGAACACATCATTGAAAGTTTGAGGAAAATCGGACAATCCGTTCAAAAGTTATGAATTTTTGAAGTTTTTGTGCAGTAACCGCTGGATGAGAAGACTACTGCAGTGTGTGAATAACTTAGATGTCACATGCGTACAACAATATAAGGAAAATATAAAGAGAATTTCACAAAATTTCATCTTATGAAAAAAGTTCACATTCCCCCGACTCGTTACCGACAAATGTTATGGGTAATATTATTCCCCCTGCCTCTAGAAAGAGCCAAGTCAAGTGCTCTTTTATTATGTGAAAAAAGTGAAAATATGTTGAATTTTCTTTATATTTTCTTTATACGGTTGTACGCATATGACTCACAAGCTGTAGTAGTCTCCTCATCCAGCGGTTCCAACACAAAAATTTTAAAAATTCATAACTTTTGCATCGATTGTCCAATTTTCCTCAAACTTTCACTGATGTGTTCTACTAACATTGTTGCATTCTCTCAATCCTTATGTTTATGAAGGTGAACTTGTCCTTTAACAAAGAAAAACACAGCAAACTTGAGGGGCTTTGAGGGTCTCAGGAGTGCATGGTGCCCATTTGTATATTCTATCACACTCGTAATAATAGCTACCAAGCTTGTAGATAATTTGACTATGCATTTTGATAAAGAAGGTCAAAATGTGAAAACTGACCCCAAAGTTGGTCTTGGTCGCAAATGGGCCAACCCTGGATCTGCCATAAAGAAACTTGGAAGTACACTCACTGATGTTTACTTCAGCTAAAAAGCTAAATTAATACCAATTGTTGACAAGTTTTCTGGCTGCTGAACTAAGGTATATATAGCATGTTGGAAGCTGAGTACTATCAGTGCATTCGATTCTAGACAATTTTTGCTAGTTCATTCATTAACATTATCATCATAAGTTACAGTGTAGTAGTGTGTTCACACCAGCCAGCAGAGATACATTATCTGCCATTATTGCCCATGAATCAAGGTTGATAATTGATAAACTTAGTTTGGGCCACCCTTGTAGGCAGGTGCCTACCAGTGTCTACCATTGTACAATGGACCACAGTACCTGTTAATTAGAGCAACTTTCAAAGGTAATATCCTTGTCATGGTTCCTTATTTGTTTAAGATTTTAAAATGGGTGAGGAGGTCATGCAATGATGTTCTTCTGGTTTTGTGTGGTATGTTTTGATTGGTTTGTTGTATTGAATGACACATGCAGCACCCTCCCATAAATACAACACTTCTGAAAGAGCATTGTCTCAGTTATGACATATCAAAATTTGGGGAAAATTGACCCTTATTACCTAGAAGACCTCAAATGAATATCAAAATATATGACATCATAATTTCAAAATCAACATTCTGAGATCAAATGCTGGTATGATGACATCATCAATATTAAATCAGCCAAATCTTTAACTCAAAGACAACTCATGGTTGAATGAAAATCTTGTATCAACTTCACCATGTGTGCTAAATTTCTTCTGAATCACATAAAAACTGGAGAAGAATTTCAATCTACAAAGACTTTTCCTGACTTGGGGGCAATAATGTGCTGTTACCATGGCAACATACTTTCCAGTACGCTTGAAAAGTGTGTCTTTCACAACTTTAAATTGAGTTTTTCATGGGTGCCAATTTTCTCTACAACTAGGAATCGTTGAAAAACTGTAGAAGTAGTTCAATTCACAAGCCGTTTACCTGATTTTGGGGCTATTATGTGATGTTACCATGGTAACTCACTTTCTACTACAGCTGAAAGAACATGCTTTGCACAACTTTAAATTGAGCTAAACCTGTGTACAAAATTTCCTTTGAATTGACTGAAAACTCGAGAAGTAGCTTGACTGGCAACATTTGCAACAGACCAACCACCTGCCTGACCGACTGACCACACATCAATTCCTTATACTCCCTTCAGACTTTGTTTAGAGGGGGATATGGTAAAGATGATAAAGATGATGACTACTATAATGATTATGATGGTAATAATAATAAAAAGATAAACAAGAAGAAAACAAGAGACCCAGTGGGTCTAGCAGTCTCATGAGAATCGCAAGTTCATATCCCATGCATTCTTGCAGATCCTTACGTCTACGATTAACATACACATGTATATGGGCATGGCATCCATTTTTCTATTTCATCACACTGGCAATAATACTTGCCGAATTTGGTGACAATTTGACTATGCATTTTTAGAAATAACACATCAAAATGTAAAAACTTGCTCAAAATTTGGTCCAAGCCGTAAGCAGGCTACCCCTGAATCTGCCATTAAAAAATTGAAAGCACACTCACCCATGTATTTACTACTAGCATTGGCTCAATCGTTTCTGGTTCGGAAGAAAATACTCTCTGATTTTACAAGCTTCCCCACTGGGTATGGTGCCTATTTGACTTAACATAACTATCAGCTGCCAAATTCGGTAAAAATTTGAACATGCATTTAGAAGGCGAAAATTTGGCCCTAATTTGGTACTTGTCACAAGAGGGCTATAGATTTCTGGATCTGCCACAAACAAACTTGAAAGTATGCTCACTGATGTATTTACTGAAAGCATTTTTTATTTTGTTGAAGGAGATTTTGTGCCCAAATATATATTACATCACCCTAGCAATAATACTTGCCAAGTTTGGTGACAGATGGCTCCCACTGGGCCCTATCAGGGGCATCCTTGGATCTGACATGAACAAATTTGAATTTGCACTGAACTCACAAATGCACTTACTTATAGCATTTTAACTCTATCATTTCAGGTTTTAATGAAGACAATTTTTTGATGATTCTCTGATTTGAGAATTTTGGGCCACCAAGGGGGCATAGTGCCCATTTGCACACATATTCTATTACACTTGTAATGATAATACCTGCCAAGTCTAGCGAAACTTTTCAAGAAGAAGATGAAAATGAAAATTCGCCCTAAATTTGGTTCCCCTAAAGGGCCAAGGGGGGGGGGGGGACCCTGAATCTGTCATGAATAGCACTAACTTCCCTTAAGGCCAAAACATAGCTTTTGTATGCCAGCAGAACTATCAATTACTGCTCTATAATGTACACGTATGCAGAAGAAATGTATGAAATAAGGCTGTAATAACACAATTTTAGTTGGGCAGCAATGAAAGTGCGAAATATTAGCTGAACTAGAAATGTCACTAGCGACTGGTATGCCTCCGCCATAATGCATGGTTCTCCTAATAGGTCTATAGTACAATGTCTTGACAATGTGTGATGACAGTTTCACATAATTGGCAAAAAAAAAATGACAGGCTTGTCACAAATATGTTGAATGTTCACTTTCCTTGAACTAGGTGTAATTGGATGAATTAATGGCTATATTGTCTAAAAGTGCAGGTATTTGGGGAATTGAGGACTTTTAATTGACTTTTAACCCTTTTATATGTTTAACGAAGAAGTGAAATTCAGCACTTTCACTTGACCTTTGACCTTTTGGCAAGAAACTTCCAAGAGACTCTCTATTGGGTAATACATGCATACACTAAGTTTCAAGAAAAATCCTGCGGGCATTGCATAAATAAGAGGGAAATAGTGAAATTTTGAGGAGTTGACCTTGACCTTTGACCCCTGACCTTTGACCCGTGACCCCTAAATTCCCTAGATAATCACTGCCAGTAGGTATATGCATATGTACTAAGTTCCATGAAGATACCTTGAATCATTTGTTAGATATCAGGAGAAAAGTGAAATTGTAACATTTTCACTTGACCTTTGACCTGATGACCTGAACTCTCTCTGGAGAATCTTTATTTGATAGTTCATGTATACACTAAGTTTCAAGAAAATATCTTCAGGCATTGCATAGACATGGGGAAATAATGAAATTTTGAGCATTTGACCTTGACCTTTGACCTTGAGCATGTACACCCAAAAGTTGAAAGGCACAACTTCGCCCATTCATACATAAACATGCCAAGTTTCATCAGGATACCTCAAATGGTTTTTTAGTTACGCTGTCCACAAAATTGATTACGGACAGAAGGACGGATGGACAACCCGAAAACAATGCCTCCAGCGACACTTGGTGGCAGAGGCATAAAAAGGTTCACCAGAAGTCCACAATCTAAGAGCTTACCCAATGGTGGTTGCTACTTAATTTTCATAATCGATTATCAGTGATCGACAAATCAGGCCACAAAGATATCCATGGATCTTCCGAGCTAGAGTAAATCGCATACAGCTTGTTGGAAAATATGATTGCAAGGGTATGATCAATCATCATTTTATGTTCTACCTTCTCACAATGCTGAACGCAGGGTTAATGGGAAGGGCCCTTCTGGAATAAAAGATGTGTACGACAACATTCTACACTTTTGATCTCAAAACACTCCAAAACAACTCATTATCCTATCAAATCACGTCAGCCAGGTAAGTTTCTTGGTAAACCCTTCCAGTGTATTAGAAACAAATTCCAAATGATGGAAGATGAATTTTTAGCCCTTCCAAGAGCTACGTTTTGGCTTTAAGGGGTTTGGGGGCACAATGTTAGCCCATTCTGTGGCATCAACCCATACACAGGAACCTGGTATACTAGGTTTCCAACATGTTGACAAGATTGTCTGCATTTGCGGCCCAAATTCATGAATACTTGTGTTATGCTAACCAGAAAAATGACTGATGGATAGATTAGAGTTTAGTATCTCTTCTTTTTCTGTATCAAAACTGCATGTATTTCTCTAATTTACCTTTTTTCCACCAAAGTAGTAGGTTTGTTTTGCGATAAAACTCGTATGAAGACGTTCGTAGCCATCAAGGCTGAGCTCACTAGATTTTGACTTTCACTGACTCCAATCGGGTGTTCTTTATAGTGTATTACAAAAGAATTCCTGAGCCCATCAGTGCACGCTCTATTCATACCTCATGTCCAATTGATATTTTTCATTGTTCAATGGCACATACAGTCGACCATGAAAAGGGGATACATGCAATGCTTGACTGTTTCGCACAGGCTGATAGTAAATCAGCTTCTTACTTGTTTGTTCAGTTTTGTTTTGACTTTGTTAAAGAGGGACATAACCTGTAAAGGGAGAAAAATTGTTGCTTGTTATGACCGCAATGGCCATAAACTTATTTGTGATCCCCCATATTGACAAAGCAAGTGATTATGGACTAATGCATCCACAAAGGCAAAATGTAACAGAGCCAGAGTAAAGCTACTTGACATTAATTTGACAACAAAGGTAGAGAGATATAGCATATCCCTAATCATATTGCTGATATCAGAGTTATAGAAAACACACAGTCACAGATAAGGAACCACTCTCTTAATAGCGATATCTGTCAGTTTTGAAAGGACTGCAATAAAATTACTCACAGACAAGAGAATGCGGGGGAGGATATTGATTATCGAGTCAGAGGGGCATCAAGAACTTAGAACATAACAGTTTGAAATACTTGCAAGTGTGCATGTATTTGTATATTTGTGAGTATAATATACAGGTATGTGTGTGTGTGTGTGTGTATGTGTGTGTGTGTGTATGTGTGTGTGTGTATGTGTGTGTGAGTGTGTGTGCGCATGGGTGCATGAATGCAAAAGGAAATAAGGGAATGGAAAGCATTTTACTATCATTCCTCTCGCATGAAAACAGGATGAACAAGAGTTATGCACATACAATATTTTGGGAAATGGAAAAGGCAAAGCAGAAGGTGAATATTCAAGAAAGAAAGTAAGAGGTGGGGGAAACCTCTGCAGCCAAGAAAGGTAAGTAGTGAGAAACACTGGATGCAGGTGGTGATCATTACAAAGACATTCCCACTTTTAAGTTCTAGAGACATATACTATGATACTAATGAACTGAGATAGGAGCAGCAGGGTACATACAATAAACCCCAAAAATGGAGAAGGTCAGTTAGTATTCATGTAACATATGCTGGTTTCTGTTGAAGGAATGAAGGGTACAACAGAAAACTGTTGGGGTTGGATGCTACATAATACCTCCTTATTCTTGGGACTCGACACGGTATGCCGAGGGCTCTCGCCGGTTTGAGCAGAGTTGTTTGGAAAGGTCACGATCAAGGTCTACAGAAGCATGAAGACCAAGTTTGAACGAACAGAAACCCCATGACAAAAGATGAGAAAGAAAATCAAACACATAATTAGTCTCTCTGGGAACTGGCACTATAGAAGAGTAAATAATGGCCATCCAAATAACTGAATGAAATATAAAATGGTATGACAAGTTGGCAGATATCATAACGCCTTTGATATTGATAAGCAAATGAATAAACTTTATTGGCAACTTTTTAGTAGAATATATTTATCCATATTGATAATCAATCCTTCAATATTTTTGTCCCAAACAAGGGAACCTATCTCATATAATACTATCCTCTGTATACACATACATGCTTCACAGCTGTTGTCTACAGTTTGTCTACTACAGCATGTAAATGACTGAAAACAGGTTGGTTGAATGTTTACTGATGTTTTAATGCAAAGAGCCATGCTTTGTTCAAATCAGGACCAACATCTATCACACACACGCTGGCTACAGCATGGATATGTAGTTTGTCCAACAATATTTTCTGAGCACAAAAGGTCACATAAATTGGGTTGCTACAATGAACACTAGTCTTGTATTGCTTGAAAGCAAGACAAATGTGAAACCAATACGAATGACCACTGAGACATTCTTGTTCCTTTCAGATACAGGTTGCTCTCTTCCAAATCATGAACCATTTCTTTTTGATAGAGCAGGATAAAGACAAAGAATGATTTGGGGTGACTTCTTTGTCTTCTGTCTTTTTCCATAATCAAAGCATACATATTAATTAGAGACTACCTTTTAATAACCAATAAAGTTACTCATTTACAATGGGAAAATAAATCCCCAATCATAAAATTTGTTTTTGAACAACCACATCAGCACAAACAGCTTGTAGAATACATGATCTCTAACAAGTTTTTTTTCTCTCTCTTTCTTTTTGTACTCAGAATTCATAAATCAAAACAAAAAAACTTGCATACTATGTTTAATGGGCATCAAATAAAATTAAAGCACAGGCATAAAAGTTTTAGCACCTTCATTATATCTTAAAATGGATCAACTCAACAGCAAAAATTTGCACCACTGGGGTGGATATCCTCGTGGAGTCATGATAATCAGAGTAAAAGTGAGCTGGCACAGAACAATACCAATAGACACTATCAAGTCACTTCAGACAAGTGCACAATGTTATGTCTGCAGTGACTTCGCTCAGGCTTATCATATCATGCAATTCAATCTGATATTACACACACAGACACACACATTGAAACCTGCTGCCTACAGCTTAGACACTACTGTAAAAGTGGATATTTTCGCGCGACTAATTTTTCGCGCTTGGCGGGGTAAGAAGAGCTTCGCGTGTTTTTAATTCCGCAGAATCAAGACATCAACTACTGGTACATACGGCAAGCAAAAATATTTGCGTGCTTTTATTTTTGCGCTAGTTTCGGGTTGCGCGAAATGCGCGAAAATTTCAACACCGCGAAAATTTCCACTTTTACAGTATACTCAGTGTCAGTGGACTTCTTTTTGAGAAATTTCAGTAGCTAGATAGTAATACTGTCTATTGTATGTGTATTGTATATGAACATATCCTTGAAGAGTGCAGCAGGTATCCAAAGAGATTGGACTGGTAACAATCTATCGATAACTCAGCCCCATGATCCAGTGCACCAAATTTTCTATGGAGGACATAGTGGCAGAGCATTATGTCCTGCCTCATATCAAAATCTATGTGCCATTACCAGTTTGGATATCATAATTGTATTACTTTGTCAGGTTATTTTAAGCCTTCTTTTAAATGTATGCATGCCCTTCCTTTATAGCAAATCCCACTACAAATTCATCATGACGCTCGTGCTGAATCACTTCGTCTTCCTTTATTTTTCTAAAATACATTAAACACCTAATCAATTGTTTAAAAAATACCGAGTTTTTATATATGTGCATTAGGGTTTGATTGATTTGTACCACCATGGGCAGGGAATTTTAGATTTGAAAGGTGTAATAGTGGTCTGTGAGAGAACAGGGTATTTCCACAGTAAAAGAATACTTTTCAAGGATGACAGGTTATTTTCTATTTCCAATGTGCATTACCCTCCAATACCATATGGTCTCTTAGAACACTTTATTACAACATAACTCTGCCCCAAAATTGCTTCAAACAAGCAGTCTATTAGAAAATGTCATATTTCCGTCAGTACACATAACACACATTCACATCTAGAAACTTGGTATTAAAAAAACAGTGTTCAATAGATAGCTTGTTTGCAGCAATTATGGGGCAAAGCTATTTCTTATTAAAGTGTTCCAGCAAATCATATTATCTGGAGGGTAATGCACATTGGAAATTGAAAATAACTTGACATCCCCGAAAAGTAGGCCTACTCTTTTACAATGGAAATACTCAACATGGTTTTGCATGGGACGGATGTGAATAGACCATAGTCATCCTGCTGGAAACTTTCACTCTACTATGAAACATAGAGAGAAAGATAAATAGATATACAGGTACATATAGATAGATAGACAGATAGTTAGATAGAAAGATAAATGAATAAATAAATAGATAAATAAATAAATAGATAAATAGATGAATAAATGAATAATTAACTAGAAATGTCGCTACGGCGACTGGTATGCCTCCGCAATAATGCATGGTTCTAGTAATAGGTCTATAGTACAATGTCCTGACAATGTGTGATAACATTTTCACATAATAAACAAACTATTAAAATGACAGGTTTGTAACAAATGTGTTTCATGTTCACTTGCATTGAGCTAGGTTTAATTGGATGAATGGCTATATTGTCTAAGAGTGCAGGTATTTGGGGATTTGAGGATTTTTATTTGACTTTTGACCCTTTTATAAGTTTAAGGAAAAAGTGAAACTTTAATAGCCCTTTCACTTGACCTTTAACCTTTGACCTTTGACCTTTTGGAAAATAGTGAACTTTTTAGTTGACCATGACCTTTGACCCCCTGACCTTGGACCCATGACCCCTTAATTTCCTAGATAATCACTGCTGTCAGTACATGCATATGTACTAAGTTCCATGAAGATACCTTGAACCATTTGTCAGATATGGAGAAAAAAGTGAAATGTTAACATTTCACTTGACCTTTGACCTCACAACCCAAAACTCTCTCTGGAGAATCTTTATTTGGTAGTACATGTATACACTAAGTTTCAAGAAAATACCTTCATGCGTTGCATAGATATGGGGGAAATAGTGAAATTTTGAGCATTTGGCCTTGACCTTTTGACCTTTGACCTTGAGCATGTGCACCCAAAAGTTGACAGGCACAACTTCGCCCACTCATACATATACATGCCAAGTTTCATTTGGATACCTCTAACGGATTTTTAGTTACACTGTCCACAAAATTGATTACAGACGGAAGGACGGACGGATGGATGGAAGGATGGACGGACGGACGGAAGGACGGACGGATGGAAAAACAAACCCGAAAACATAATGCCTCCGGCGACACTTCGTGGCGGAGGCATTAAAATAAAAATAGACAGCCTATCAAGGGGACAGTTTTGTTGTACAGAGAAGTCAGATGACCCACCTCCTCAGCTAGAAGAATTCATTAAACACAAATACTCTCCTCGAGTCTTTTATCATTTGGTCGATTCACAACTTCATGCATGTAAGCTCATAAGCTGGAAGATTTAAAGTCTCTGCAGCAAATCAACATGGATGCTACCCTGGATTTTTGACATTATACCAAATACATCAGCTGCTTGCAGTAATAATCATATCTATAATTTTACAGGGTAATTTGTAGTTGCAACTGCAAGTGAGCATGGAGACTGAATTCAGTGCTTTGGAGAATGGATGCAGTCACTGTTTGATGACATGATGCAATCATTTGAACATGCCCACATATCTATGCATACTGCAAACATCAATATTTTCATGTGATTAATTTTTCGCACTGAGTGGCTCAAAAACATATTTACCCTGCGCGATTGTCAACCCATTCACAATGTGCAGAGAAAATTGCAAAGATATTTTCGTAGGTTTTAGAACTCGCGCTAGCCAGAAGTAGCACGAAATACACGAAAATCAATGTATCACGAAAATTTCTGCTTTTACAGTACTAGTGTGTCAAATTTATTTTTAGGAGCATCGAATAGATCTATAGAAGAAACACATTCAGACCATACGGACCCGCGACAAAAAAAAAGGATCCGAAAGTCGGGGGAGGTCGATTTTCTGACAATGACAAGGCATTGTTCCATTAGTCTTCCACTTTAATTTCTATATAACAGACTCATAAAATAACTTGGTTGCAGAGATATCGATGATTCTATGAGAGCATGTCGAGTGGTCTAGGAAATCGGCGTTTCGAGAAAACTGCCTTCAAAGATTTCCTTCCGACACAATTGTGATCAAGGGGAGGTAAGACACTTTTCACCTCTTGACAATAGAAGGTATGCAGCTAGCAACCTCCGGGATGTTCATTCAAACTTAGCACCAGCGATTTACGCTCGACCAGTCAGTAACCAGGATGCCACGCATTGACCAATAAGATCACTCCCTGGATGCTAGGGCAGAGTCTATCTGCGGAGCTACATCAAAATCTTCAGACAAGTTTCTCCTCAGTTGAAAGTTGGAAAATCATGGCCCAGGAAAACATTAATTTCATATCTTTCCTTTGATCATTCAGCTTCAAAATTTTGGTAGATAATAATAGATACATTAGACTATAAAATTCTGCCAAAAACAGATTACTGAATTTGATGGTTTTGACCGATTTTTACGATCTCACACTTCAAACTCGATTTTCTCGGCTCAGCCATCAGCGACTTTCGGATCCTTTTGTCATGGCAGGTCCCATATAATCTGTAATCATGCACATGAACTTTGGAACAAAAACCTTCTTAAAACTCATGACATCTATTTTTACTTATTGATAGCCACTATGTATGAAGACATACTAATGATTAATAGCATGGCCACTCGAATTTGGATTGAACACACAAGTCAATATCCTGATGTGCCATCATACTGACCTTTTCAGCTTGCTGCTAGCATTGTGCCAAGCTGTGAACCTATCTTAATGCCAGGCCAAACAGGGGAGTGGCCGAAAAGGAAGAAGAAAAAAATCTGAACTTAAGCACTGCAATGCACACTTACTGAAGAGACCCTTATATCAATACTTGTTGCTGCGGGAGTGGGCAAGGGGGAAGTGGAAAGTTGGCCGACAAGAAAATAGGGCCATCACGGGGCTCTGAGAATGACTAAAAATGTTTCTCACTCAGGTTTAGCCAGCAGAATCACGTGCCATTCTTGAAATACCCAGACAAGTGCAAATGGGGAATGGCAATCAGGATTTACAGGTGCTGAAATATTGCCTATATAACCAGAGTTGTTCTGTTTTTCTGTTTGTTTCTCATCTCTCTTTGAGGGCTGATTGTTATTGCTGCTTTTGTGTGTGTGTGTGTGTGTGTGTGCATTTGTTAGTCTTGTATCCCCCCCAAAAAATTGTATCTGTTCCATCCTAGCAATCTAAGATTTTCAATGACTATCTGACACTATACACTGACACTCTGTTGTACATAGCACAAATTGCATCCAATTTTCAATCAAATCATAGCACCGGAAACACAGAGGTAATATACTCACAGGTCTCTTATCCTTTCTGGCCTGCTGAGCATCTCTCTTCATCTGAGCTTTGGCAGACTGAAACAATGAGAATATACAATCACAGGGAAATTTTTTTACATGAACTATACATGTACAGCACACACGAGACAAGTCCCAATCATAAAATATGTGGAGCTTAACCAACAATAAGAATATGCAGAAAATGTCTATCCCCGCCCATTTCACTATGCAGCAATGGTTGGGCAACTGAGTTAGAATAGTAGAGAAGCCTCACATTCATTTAACTTTGTTCTGCAAACAGAATCTGAACTTTTGTTTCATCTGCTCAGACCTTATTGGAAAGACCTAGTAATGTATGCTTTCATATGCCTCCGCTATATCACACATTTTTTTTTTTTTTTAAATCTGTGTTAATCATCAGTCCCTTTCAATAAGCCAGTTTGGGGTTAGCTCATGTACAGATGGGTACAAATGACCTTTCTTCTTTCTCAGTTGATTAGGCACTCCACTAGTCTTCAAGCAACAGAATGCATTAGCTTGCCCAACATAACAATTCACGGAATTCATCAGTCATGTTCAAACAAAGGATGTACTCGCGTAGACCACGTGATCAGAATGATCCATCAATTGACACTTCGGAAAACATCCATTTATTTTGCACTGAATGTAATGACAATCTTCTTCTATTGATATTGCCAAATACTGTTTTTGCTGCCAGGTGGATGTGATGGCAAGCATCACTCTAATACAACGATCACTTGAATAATCATTGCATCACAGATGCTTATCTCAGTGAATTTAAAAACCAACATGCTCTGCTGGTACAAATGACCTTTTTCTGCTCATGCTCAAAGTGGAACCCCGAACTGGCTTATTCTGTATACCCATTACACTGTAGGATTTTCAGTTAAGATTTAAGTTATGTTATTTGTTTAGTAATCTCTTTCTCTCTTCTATGTTGATTATATTGTTATGCACAGTATAATCATATAGAAATTGTGCAGTAAAACTTTACAGTTATCATGATTATTATTATTCTCCTAATCATTCATAGTACATCTTGACAGTGAGAGACAACAGTTTGACATGATTGGCACTAAACTGCAATGACGTCTTTGAAACTTTGATGGCACAACCGTAAAATGTGATCCGTGGTTATACATTCATTGAACAAAGCAAAATTGTGTCAGAGAGCACATACTCTGGAACTTGAGCATGCTCACTTGACCTTTGACCCTTGCCCTTTGACCCTATATCCAATTAATAATTGGTAATATAGACACTAATTTTCATAATACTTTTAGCCACTTTCAAAATATGGAAAAACAGTGAAATTTCAGCAGACCAGACGTGAGACCAATACACCAACCGAGCTAAGCCCCTCACACAGCTACAAAACTGTCATCAAGTGTTGAAAATTTCTACATTCTAGCACAAATTTTACCATATACTCAAATGGAATTAGAGCATGGCATAAATATATAATTCCCTAGCAACCCCTTGTGTGATATCCATGGAGCAAAATTGCAATTTCCAACAGTATAGTCTGATCATCACAGCACTAATTCAAAATATGTTGTAACAGCTTTGACCAAAGACACATACTTAAAATTGAAGTGCTCTGTATAGAATGAGAGCACGGCATGTGGGCTGAAAGTGTCATGCAAACCTTGTATACACGGTTATGTAGAGATAGATAAGCGATTTTACCGCCACGCGCATGGCGGCTATTTTTGGCAGTCCTGATCGCAACTGAAGCAATCTCTTTGAACTGAGAATTGAGCGACAGGGCTGACAACAGTGCGAAGAAATGTGATCTCCACCATGCGGAGAACTTGGAATTCAGTGTGCATACGCTATTTATATCCTTGTTTTCGTTAAGTTGTAAATTGTGTACATCAATATCGATAAGAAAAATACCAAGCTAAATTGATATAGATAAAAGATATATAGGTGTGAATTACAGACATGATGTAATGGAGTCCAAATCTTGTCGGTCCGCAATAGGATAATATTTTGGATCTCAACTGGTACAGCCCTGTCGCGACACTTGCAATGTGTATTGCGACAGGGCTGTGTTTAGTAGTAAACTTATGTACCTGGTATTGATTTTCATGACGATACTGTTGAACCATTTCTAAGATATTGAGATGAAATTGAAATTTCAGCATTTTCATTGGACCCTTAAACTTTGACCCAATGGCCCAAAATTTTTCCTAGATAATCTTTACCTGGTAAAACATGTAATAGTATACACAATGTTTCACAAAATTACCTTCAGGCTTTCCAGAGATACAGGGGAAAAAGTAGCATTTTCAGAATTTAACCTTGAGCGGGTGTGCCCATAAATTAATAGACACAGCTTCATCCACTCAGACATATATATGCCAAGTTTCACTTGGATACCTCAAACAGTTCTGTAGTTATATCATCAACAAAATCGATTACGGATGGACATCCAAACACGAGGATGGACAGCTGGACAGATGATGGGAAGATGGGGAAGATGAGGAGGCTAATACCTTATTCACTGATTTTGATGCTCTTTGAAATCAAACATTAGTATATCACTAAAATTTGGGAAAATTTCAAAACAAAACTGCAGAAGCTGCATACCTCAGCAACATCCCGCTTGACTTTCAGTCGCACAGTACCGGATGTGCTACGTAGAATGTCATACACGTCATCGCGAGACTTGCCTTCCAAGTTTATGCTATTGATCTCCTGCACAATGTCACCACTGGCTAAGCGGCCATCCTGAGCAATAGCAACAAGAGCACACATAAATATCACAACTGTTCTTACTGTACACTTTGATCCCCCTTAGGATAATTGTTTTTTTTTTATTTTATATGCTAGGTACTCTCTCCAGACACAAATAAGTCATAAGGTTCCAGTGCTGGACAATATAAAGAAAATACAGAAGACATCAAAAAAGCAATTGACCTAGCTCCTTAACAAAGCAGAGAGAATAATATTTGCCTATACACATTTCAGCAATCATAAACACATAATGCATCAAATGCCCATTTGAACAAATTGGGATCCTATCACCCTAGGGATGCTACCTGCCAAGTTTGGTAGAAATCTGTCATGGGATATTCATGAAGAAGCTGAAAATGTAAATAGTTTACACATAATGCACGCTGAGGCCAAATAATGGATGATCACAGTAACTCCCTCGAGCTTTCGGCTCAGGTGAGCTAAGAATTCATAACTTTTGAAACTCTAGTTTGATTTTCCTCCAGTTTTCATTGACTGTTTAACAAAATCAATCTGCATACATGAATCCTACTCGTGTTTTGGCAAACTTCCTCTTTGAACACTTCATCTTTATACGATGAAATCTGATTGACAAATCTTGAATATATGCTGGACTCCATACAAGACTACTAACGGGAGAATAGTAACAATTTGAAAAGACAAAAGAAAAATATAAAAAGCATTTCACAAATCCTGAATTTGTATAAAAAGTGCATTTTAACCTGACATGCAATGATTGGGTTGTGTTTGAGCAAGCTACTTGCAGGTCATAAATCTGTGAATGCTGATCAGAGTCAGTTTAACATCTTTAATATCTAAGAAAGAATTTTTACATAATCACTTGTCATGATAGTAGTTTGCAAATCATTGCAAATTAAGACATCATGGCCCAGACTGGACCATTGTGGGGACTTGAAACGTACCATCTCTGCTGCTCCTCCTGGTAAAATGGTCTTGACCGCTACTCCCACCCCTCGAACACCCACAAGGCCGAAGCCCAGTCCATGCCCAGAATTCTGCAGCTCGATTTCTACGTTCTCATACTGTGGCTGTCCCAACTTACTACCAGTGGGACTACCCTATAAATGGCAGCAGATGAGAGAACATAAACCAACATCAATGATCAGTGTTTGTTGCAGATATTTGGGTGAGACTGCATGATTCAACATAACATACACAACTTTGCCTGAGCTACCAAGCAATACTTTCAACCAATCTGTTTTTCCACTTGTGTCACTACATCTTACTTTTGGGTATGAATTCAGATAAGGCATAGTGACCTTCGATCTGAAGGACCCTTGCCTAGATGTTTAGCAGTTAATCAATAACTGAACAAATATATCTCAGTCAAGATTCATCAAAACATTCAACAAGGTGTGCAGAAGGTTGCAATGATGCAAATCTCCCAGAAAGTTGACATGGACTGCAATGACTTGCTCTATTTCGTGTAGTTTATGTCTGAGCTGCAATGCAGTTTATTGTCTATTATACTGATATGTAGTTTGTTTCTGATGCATTCAGTTCATCTCCAACACCCACATTTGTCTTGATGGCAAGGCATGATAGAAATAAGATAAGGTGATTGATAAGCCATAAAACAGAGGTACCCCAAATTTCATATGAATACTACACACTAAAATAAAGATCATGTACATTACAGGAACCTCCTCATTTTTGTTAATAGGAAGCTTTAGATTTACGATGCAGATGTTTAGATGACTGCGTTGGCATTCTCCTCTCTCCCTGCATCATGTTGTAAAGTAGCCTTAGATTACTTGAAGACCCAACCTATGCAAAGTAAAGTGGCTCCCCCAAATGATCACTGCATCAAGTAGCTCTCCACGTCGTGTTTTTGAGTGGATGCAAAAATGGCCCAGAACTGACCATAAAAACTCAGACACAAGATTGATTTTGATAAGCGATTTTGCGCATGTGCAGACAAGGTTTTTTCCTCTGAATGTCCGCATCGCAAAATAAAAATCTAAAGCTACCTATTGACTTTCTACACAGCTGTACACAGTCTCTTCTTGTGAATGATATTACCATTTTCTTCTTGGATTCCGCCATTATCTCATTCAGACTCCCAGTGCTTGATGCCGCTTCAGTAGAATGGTGAGACGGAGAGGACAAAGCACTGCTGCTATCCCTCTCGTAATGAGGAGAGCCCTCCTGGTTGCCGGTAGCACCTTCTCCTACAAGTTGGGGTGTAGGCTGGCTGGCTAACGTCACAGAGGAAGTGTTTATACTCTTCCTACCCTGCTGCTGCTGCTTACTATCTTCTCCCCCTCCTCCTCCTACGGGAGGAGAAACAGGGGCACCAGACTGACAGGATAGAGGAGAGAAGGTATTACCAGCCCGCCCCACCTGCTGCTGATGCTGTGTCAGGGGAGATGGGGATGAGCTAGCACTGCGGTTGGTACTTCCTTGGGTGGGTGATGGGTGTGAGGACGAGGAACTACCACTTAGCGATGAGCAGGTACTGGAGGGAGGTGTGACAATGCTGGATCCAGTGCTGCTGGCAAGTTTCTTGTCCTCCTCTATCTCCTGTTAACGCACCATGACAAGAAGCAGAGAATGTTCATTATTGAGTATTTCCAGTAAAATTATGAAGCAAAGGGTCATCTTATGAGTGGTACTCTTGATTTCTAGCCATCCTACAGCCATATGCAATTACACCTCAAAATAACATCTGGGCTCAATTAACTTAAATAAAGAATTTAAGTTCATAGAACCTCTCTTATGTTTGTTAAAACCTCTGCTGCACCACAACCATTTTCATAAGATTATTTTGAACATTTCATAATACACAATGCAAACATTTTGAAGTTTATCACACTTACCTCTGCTTGAGATCCCCCACATTTATACAGACAGAAGAATATTGCAGAGGCACACATGCCCTCTCCCTAGCAACAAAACTAGAGGGCGCTCCATCAGGTTGGGATTGCTTTATTCTGCTCACAAAAACCGAGGTAAATTTCTGGTATTTTGCCCTATACCATCATAGTTTCGGAGTTATCATCAATACAATGATACTTGTTTGTAAGCCATGTGTGGTGCTTTTTTTTTGGGGGGGGGGGGGGATTTACTGTACTTTGTATGCAACTTTGTGTGTATTTTGTCTTGTTTTTATGCAGGGCCCCTTTGTAAAATCATGTTTTTTTAATTGAAAGGGCTACCCTGTGAAAATAAAACAGAATAAATAAATAAATAAATAAATAAATAACTAAATAAAAATAACTTGTTCTAAAATGATCTGTATCTGAAACAAAACTTATGTGTCTAGAATAAAACCTACTTCTTCTTTGTTAAGGTGGTCACATTTGCCCTGAATTCATAAGCACCTATCAAACGACAGTTTTTACTTGAAATTTATTCAAGCATTTCACATTATGTAACATATACTTTTTTTTCTGCTCAAGTCATTATATATCTAGAATCCAGTGCTCAATGCACATTCTTGTCCAGGGGAACAAGGGCATCAAGGTCCTCATGGGTATGAGGGGTTGGCAGTTTTCACAATTCAGGTAGGACCAAAATAGTCATGCTTCACAGGAACCAGCAGGAAGAGTTTCCTTTGGGGTAATGGCCACCTTGTGTGAGATCTGGGTGAGATGGTCTTTCCACAGGACCCTGCAATTGGCAGTTGGCCCATTGGGACAAAAACTCTCTGAGTGGATGAAACTGCATCTGGACTTCAACCTTTTCCTTGTTGGCTTTAATCAAACAGGGGGCATCGAGAGTCAGTTTCCTGCATTAGTTTCTCTCCTTGGGCTGCTACCTTTCTTCTGATGTTTAATAGGGGGTGCGATGCCACATAGCATGAACAGGTCTTCTACAAATATGAGTTTACAGCACCTAGTGACGGTTTGACAGGATGCATTTAAGGCTGGGTCAATTTTGGAGGTATGAGATGATCAACATCACACAGGAGCATCATACCCAGCATTAAAGAAGTACAAGGCAAGAGTTGCAGTAAGGACACTTTTGACATCTGCACCCCACCTGATGTTCATTTGGTTGTGTGCTGTCAGAATTAATACATGCAAAAAAAAAAAAAAAATGTGATCACCAACTTGACATCACTTTATGACACTGAAATCGTCTAGAACAACCCAATTTTGAAATTGATATACTGTACTAAAAGCCTGTTACATTTTTGGAACCCACATCCTACAAGCTTTGCTTTTTAGTGGGTTCCTCATCTTACACGCCAATTATACGTCCTTATGCATTTGGGCAATTCCACGGTAACTAGGACACAGGTGCCAAAAATTCAAAATGATATTTGTTTCAAACATCATACATTTTCAGACAGTACTTGAGTTGAAGTTTTAAGAATCATTATGTTTTTCAATAAAAGCGGCCATTTTGATTTTCAAAATGGCTGCCAAAATATGCCTATAACTCAATGGTGAAAAGAGTGTATTGTCGCATAACTTACTCTCTGTATATCCACTTTATTAGTACTCTAAACAACAATCTTTCATATGTATGCAGTTACCAGAGAAGTCTTTTACCACACGATAGAAAAAAAAAGCTGGTAGCTTTAAAGAATTTGATAAAAACTGTTAATTACTTTGATAATGATGGATGTAACGTCAGTTACCAAAAACAAGGAATTTTTAAGTTTATTCATCAAAGGAAGTGAGCTGTATGATGTAACTTGGGATTTCTAATGTATGCCCATATGCCTTTATTTCAATACCAGAAATAAGGATACTTGGCATACTGGAGAGTCAAAATGAACACTACAAAATGTGTAACGTCAGTTACCGAAACGTCATACACGAGTATGTAACGTCAGTTACCATGACAGTAATTATAACTGAGGCAAATTTTTTGACTTTTGGCCATTTCAATACATCTGGGAAGTCAACTTACAACAAAGAGCAGCAATCCCTTTCATAGGAAGTGATGTCATTACCATGGTATGTCCATGGATACCAGGTATTTTTTTTAATATTTTTTTTTCATTTCTAAATTCATTTACCATGATTATCTTTTTTTTTTTGGGGGGGGGGGGGGGGGGGGCTTGAGCTTTCGATTTTTGATTCAGCACAAGTTTAAGGTTAAATCATCTGGAAGTTTAGTTTGCCAAATGCAGTATATGCACTCAAATTAGTACATTCCCAGTCCTACGGGATGATAAAGCTACCAAAGTTTGTAGGCCTAATCAGTGACATGATTGCATGTTAACCACATTTTCTAAAAAAAAAAAAAAAAAAACTTCTGCACAGCTGTATACCAACAGTTTAACAATCTTCACCAATGTTTGCTTTCGCTGGCATTTTTCTTTCTTTTTTTTCAAGAAGCTTAGTCAAGTTTCTACCTCAAGGCAAATGCACAAACAGATATTTCTTCTCTTGCACTTTAAATGTGTGGTGTAGTTAACATGGCTCATCTTGTATTATATGGTACGTAAGGCATGTACTCATTATTGTTTGAAACTTAACACTGATGTTGCTCAAAGTGAGAGAGGATTCTATAGGTTTTTTTTTTTAAATTGTTCATACAGTGTGTATTTGTTGATTACTTTATTCTATTCATGCAGGGACATTTTGTAATACAACACATGATAATTATGAACAGAAAGAGTTTTTTATATTGATTTTAGTATTCTTTCATTGCAAAGTCCGATTTCTTGGTATCTCGAATGTATTTGCAAGCCGTGATATATCAGTGAAAAGGAAAAGAAAAACAGTTAAATTTCTTCAAGCTAGGAATAAAACAATAATGCTCTTTTGACCAAAAAAGCATTTATTTTTCTTCTTCACAGAGAAATATTAAAAGTGTGACACTTTTCATTTAAATCAATTGATGATGGAGATCATCAGGAGTAAAATAAAGAAAAGAAGGAGAAATATATCACAATAGATTTCATACATATTTATGCATATTTATGAGTTGATACATGTTTTTTTCCCCATGACCTGGAAGATATTTTGATATTTTTTTGAAGCACAAAAATATCCATGTTTTGTGTAGTACTACAAGGTATTATGGGTGGAGCACTCTATGTAGATAAAAACTTTCCTGTTCATTAAAAAACAAACAAACAAACAAACAAAAAGCCCTTAGTCATGTCAATATATTTATACTTGGAACTGCTTAATCTATTAATGGCTCTGTGTAATCATAAATGTTGAATAAAAATTAAATCTTCAGACAAATGTCAAGAAATATCCTCTTGTGCATTTACAATATTTTTGCCCAACTGTGCTATGGCATGGGGGGGGGGGGGGTTCCCCCAAGGGCCCACCCAATATCATTTGTGTCTTTAGATTTTGTTTTAATTTGTTGCTGTAGTTGCCTGGGATTGTCACTGGTACATTGCAGCAGTATAATAACATGTTAAATAAATTAGTTCTCTGTAAACCCCACGGCAAAGTATGTGTAACGTCAGTTACGTAACGTCAGTTACTGACATGTTTACCTTTAAGTTTTCATAGAACACAAAGAAAATGGACTACTGTTTCATTTCATTGTGTATTTATGACTGATGAACCAAGGTATGACTCCATATCAACCAAATCATTCTGAATGGTCAGAATTATGAAATATCACATAGCTATTCCCAATCATGATTTTGCATGTGTAAACCCTATGGCAAATGTAAGCGTAACGTCAGTTACGTAACGTCAGTTACCGTCATGCCTTCACTGAAATTGGCATGGTGGTAAAAGGAGACAACTAAAGTGCACATTATTTTGCACACCTGTTCCTAAGAACCTAGGTGTATTGCCATATTAAACACATAAAGGCTAAAAGTCAGGGACATGAGATATTTCCATTTACATCTACACCATAATTTCCCATGTCCTTTTTCCGTAACGTCAGTTACCGACACATTTTCACTTGCTATGTGATAAGAAATGCAGTTTGAGAGAAAAACTTTCCACCAATTTCTTCCTTCTCATGAACTCATTCATCAATGCTAATTGCAAGCCCAAGGTGCTTTCATTCACAAAACTACAAGGTAAATAATTTCATGAAAATCCTTACGTGTAACGTCAGTTACCGTGGAATTGCCCATTTGCGCAATTTTGGTTCAAACTGACCACTGTGTTAAAAACATTTCTTTTTCAAAATCAAATGGAATATATAACTTGTATGATATGTGGAATATGGAACATGAATTAAAAAAAAAAAAAAAAAAGTGAGAGAAGGCCAGACAGGTTAGCAACCCTCTATCAATTTCTTTAAATCAACATAGTAAATGTCTACTGTCTTCTTTTTTTTAAGTACTGCTCTTTTCTCTTAACAAACCTGGTGGCGTCGTGCACGTTCTTCATTCTTTTTCTTGATGTCATCAATTTTCTGGTTCAAGATGTCCTCCTGTTCCTCCTTGCTCAGTATATCAAGCAGAGTGAAGTTATCAACAAGATCAGTCAGCTGCTTGGTCAACTGAGGTTTAAAGAGCAAAGTGGAAAGATTTCACGAGTGATATACAGAAGTCAGGCAACGCTGCATACCTTTAACAAAAAAGTTGCGAATAATGGTAAGTGCATGGCAATCATTCAAAGTACATTGTTTTTGTATGTCTGATAAGCTCATTAAGCACCAGGCCAATGAAAAAGAAAAAAAGAAAGGAATGTCGATATAGCGACAGGTATGCCTCCCTCATATCGCATAGTTCTCCCAATATGTCTATAATACATCTTGACAGTGTGAGACCACAGTTTCACATGATTGGCAAGAGTGAAATGACATCTTTGGAAGTTTGGCACAACCACAAATGTGTTGAGTTTTATATTCCTTGCACCACAATTCTTTGGATGGCTAAATTCTTTCAGACAGCAAGTGTTCAAAATTTAAGCATTTTCACTTGATCTTTGGCCCTTGCCCTTTGACCCCATGGCCCACAACTTTCTTAAAATCATCACTAACTGGCAATATCAAATTTTCAGGACTATATTCAGGAAATATGGGAAATAGTGAGATTCACACATTTTAAGTTGACCTTAGACCTAGAGGCCCAAATCTTTTCCTATCTAGAATTACTGTGCAGTGATACATGTACATACATAGTCTTAACCCTTTGAAGACGTGTCCCCCGAGGGCAGGTGTCTATGGGAAATGTGTTTTATAGCAAAATCAGTCCATTCTCACTGGGTTAATTAAGAGTATGCATAGGGTAATTTCCACGGTGCGGAGAAAATAGTGTAATTTCAGCATTGAATGGTAGAGTTTAAGCATCTTAACCTGACCTTTGATAACATGCAAAATATTTTTTTTTCTTCACTGCTTCAAAACACTTGCCCGAACATGACTTTTACTTAAGTCCAAAAACAGAAGAAATTGATACGAAAAAGACATTGTTTAACTTGCAAGTCACAGCCTTAGCACAACATACATGAATCAACAACACACATTGATTTGAAGGCAAAAATACATTGGAATAACACACTTGGTTTGATTAAGTGTTATTGCATTGCATTGGGGTTTCTTCACATAAATAGTGGAAAGTTGTTGAAATGAAATGAAAGTGCATTGCTTCACTAAACAGTTGCTATCATGGGGCTTCTGTCCCCGCGTTCACATTGGTCCCCGCGACGCGGGGACAGCCACAAGAGATCATATCTTTTTTACGACTGACCGTTCACATTGGTATCTCATCTGTCCCCGAGCTGTGGGGGCAATTGGGGCTTGGGGCGAGCTCTGCCAGGCATAGCGCATGCGCACATTTGATGACCACAGCTGGACGCTATCAATTTTGCCCCAAGGTCACTCTCCCCTCCAAATCTTGTCCCTGTACCCGACTTGCTTGGCGGGGATGGGGGGGGGGGGGGGGGGGAACAAGTCCCAGTGAGCGTTCACATTATGGTTTGGGAGGAGAAAGTCCCACAGCTCGGGACTTTCCCCGCGTCGCGGGGAACAATGTGAACGCGGGGTGTATGGTCGATTTTGGGGATGGGGGGGGGGGGTGAAAAAAAAGTAGCTTATGTAACACTTTGCCTTTGACCTTTGAACCTAGGACCCAAGCATTCCTAATTAAGAGCATCAGTGTCAGGCAGTATGCATATGTACTAAGTTTCATGGAGATACCCTGAGCCATTTCTGAGATATGGAGAAAAAAAGTGAAGTTTTAGCATTTATACCTGACCTTTAACCCCATGAACCCAAAACTTTCCCTAAAGAATCTTTATCTGATAATTCATGTGTACACTAAGTTTCACAAAAATATCTTTGGGCATTGCAGAGATAGGGGGGGGGGGGTGGGGTAATAAAATTGCAAGAATTTGACCTTGCCTTTTGACATAGAGCATGTGCATCCAAAAGTTGACAAGCACACCTTCGTCCACTCATACATGTGCCAAGTTTGATTTAGATACCTCCGCCGGCACTTTGTGGTGGAGGCATTAAAAAATGACACTGAATCAGAGAAATAAGCTACTACAAAAAGAAAATGCAATCTATGGGAAATTACTTTACTGAAGGCAAGGATAATAATGTTACTTGATCATGTGATCATTTTTATGTGGTGTAATGGTCTAAAGCCCCTTTTACACTTTCACAGATTGCATCACTGATCGTCACAGATCGTCATTCTGGGATCATCCGCACTGTTTCCGGCATGACAATGTTGACTCCTTGAAGTCATCCAGTGTGGTCCTTGATCTTCTGGCATGTCCGTGGAAAAAATTACGCTTGCTCAATTTTCATCCTGAACATCACAGATAAAAATCATTATAAACTCTTCCTTGTAGGCACCTGCTACTCTGTGTTGCCACCATATTCATTTCAGGACAATCCGTGAAGACATCAGGATGTCCATATTTGCATTGGCTCCATCTGGGATTGAAAATCTGTGTATTTTGCCAACATATAGTCCATGAAATTTGCCCACATCTTCCCCCATCAGTTCAGCCATCAACCCCTCATACTGTCCGTATACTAGAAGTGGTCGCCCGAGAAGCCAAACTTCAGTGACCCACACACATCTCCTTCCTGGTTTTTTTTTTGTGTTTTGTTTTGTTTTGTTTATGCCATGATGTTGCAGTAAAATGAGAGTTTGCAACAAAGAGTCTTACCTTTATGATGTCAACAAGCAGAGGCAAATGTAGGCTACTGTAGATTTTCTGGTGTGCTTGTCATACTTAGCTCCGGAGGCATGTCGCCTGAGAATGATAAGGTATCAAATGAGCGCCTACAAGCAAAAGTCATCTGTCAACATTTTAGGGATATCCATGTAAGGACCACTAAGGGACCCAGTTGCATCCATGCTCTTCCTTGAAGATGTCCGTGTTAGCTCCGTAAACATTCCAGTGTGGTCCACATTCCTAATTTGTCTGTCCGTGTAGACACCCAGTTGGAATCATATTAACATTGGCATTGAGAGGAAAATCGTGATTTTGCACACCGGAACACCACGGACGACATTTCGTGGTCATCTGTGAAGCCATCCGTGAAAGTGTAAAAGGGGGTTTGGCGATGTTGCAAATGGGCTGATTATATTTTCATACATACAATACAGCCACAAATTTTCTCCAATTCACACAAGACCCATCACCCAAAACCAAAACACATATTAAAGTTAGTTTTGTTTGTAAAGTACTAAATGGCCTTTTAAGTTATCTCCTTTCAAGAACTTGGAGTAAAGAGAAAATTAAAAACAGAAATGGCATGCAAGTGGTCGGTCTGGAGTGATGTTTACATGTATGTAATGTGTGTTTTTATGTACTTGGCTTTTTCCTTCTTTATATTGTTTCAACCAGCCAGCCATATGACAGAAACACAAAGGGGGTATGCCTCTTGATGCGCTGCATGAGCAATTATTTGAATTTTCAAGCTCAATGTTTATGCTTATAGCTGTCATTTAAGAGCTGAAATTGTTTGTGTGCATGTGTGCAGGACATGTCTTGTGTGCAGCTCATAAATTTGCCCAATATTTGCCTTTTGGAGTCATATACTGGACATGAATTTTGTTATATGGAGTTGATAATGGATAGTGACATTGTTCATGCTGATGTTTAGGGATGTTTTGTTCACGAAACAGCTTTTGAGGGGAGCTTTGTATACCAGTACTCAGCTGTCTGGCTTTCTGATTCAGCAGTTTCACTTTGGTCTCATCTATTGTTTTATGTGTTTGCATCTGGATGTTGTTACATGGCAGTGCTGTGCTACATGTACATGGATCATCAATGGCTTGAATTTGTTGTCATTCATGGGGATTATCATCAATTGGCAAAGCCTAAAGCTCCTCAAAGGAAAAAGGTCTTGGAGAAGGATTAGTCTAATCTCTTAATCAATTGTTGTATAGCCATTTGAAGAATCTGGAGGTAGTATTCAGTTTACCTCTTACAACACATACATGTAATACAATCTGAAATGGCACAACACCCTACTGTGCTTTGCTGTGTACTGATACTTTATGCTCTAGTGTGTATTGCTTCACACCATATTCATCATCACCGACATGATCATGATCAGGGATACCAAATCTTGGATGGAAGGTGTGGAAAATCCTCAGAACAAACCAGAAACCTGTTAATTCTGATGAAAACTTTTATGTATGAAAGATCACACAAACAAGCACCACAGAATAGAGCTGGTCATCTGTATGATGCTCTGTTTATCATTAATCTCATCTTACTACAATCAGGTGACCTGGAGCTGAACCCTGGACCTCGCACTTCAAAATTTCCATGTGGATCCTGTAATCGAGCTGTGACACCTAGGTCTCGAGGCATTCAGTGCGATGGGTGTGACTTTTGGTTTCACACAAGATGCATTGGCATGGAGTCTAAAGAGTACAAGGACCTCGGAAATAGTTCTACTGTTTGGTTTTGCAACCACTGTGGCCTCTTGAACATCAGTCCAACAATTTTTCAATATGATGTAGAAACAAGGAATTTCTTTGAACCACTCATCAGTGATCCCAACGGAAATGTTAGAAACCAGCAAAGCATGTTTAACCCACAATCTCCCCTTGACATCGGGAAGCCATGCCACTCTTCATCCCCACGAGCCAAAATCTCCATGCAGCAGAAATGCGATCGCCATTCTTTGAATATATTGAATATAAACTGTCAAAGTCTTCCAGCTAAGAAGGAATCCTTTTCTTGCCTCATTATATCAACACAGGCCTGACATCATTGTAGGCACCGAGTCATGGCTCACAACTCAACATACTGACAACGAATGCTTTCCAACACAACACTGTAATGTGCTGCGACGTGATCGTACAGGAAATGCCCACGGTGGAGGAGTATTCATTGCAGCAAAAAAATGACCTTATATTGACAAGGGAGGAAACCCTAGAAACAAATTGTGAAATACTTTGGTGCAGCCTGAAACTTGCTTCCTTTAAGTCCCTTTTCATTGGGGCCTACTATGGACCGCATGAAGGCGATGCTGATAGTCTCGCTGAACTGGAGATTTCCTTGTCACGCCTAAACATGGACCATACCATCTTACTGGGAGGTGACTTCAATTTTCCAGGCTGGAAGTGGGGTACGAATGAGGTCAGTAACTGTAATTTCCCATCACTACACTATCAGTTTGGTGATATAATGGATGACAAAGGTCTGACACAGATAATTGAAGAGCCAACCAGGAAAAACAACATACTGGATCTCTTCTTGACAAACAATCCCTCGCTTGTTAATGAAGTTTCTGTCATCCCTGTTATCTCTGACTATGACTGCACCATGGTAACCTTAAACACAAGAGTCAGTCAGAGGAAGAAAATTTCCAAAAGGCAAATTCCACAGTACCACAAGGCCGAATGGGAACAGTTTGCTACCCACATGCAGTCTATTGGTGAGGAAATCATTTCCAAGAAAAGACAGTCTTCATACCAATGACATGTGGATGCTATTCTCCAAGGGCATCCACAGTGGTATAAAAAACTTCATCCCACACAAGATGTCCAAAAGTAACCCTGACCTTCCATGGTTTACTCCTCAACTAAAGGCACTCCACAACAGACGTGACCGGCTCAACAAAAATGAAGGTCCCAAGCAAGTAAAAAACAAGACACTGAAACCCTTCAAAGGAAGTTGAGAAATCTCAAAAGAGAAATACAGCAGGTCTCAAGACAAGCTTACTGGTCATATGTTGAGAAAATCATCACTCCAGGTCCTGATGACCAGAATGAATACCAGGGAATGAATAAATTCTGGTAATTCATAAAATATAACCGGACTGATTCTTCCTCCATCTCGAACTTGAAGAAAGACGGGAAAAACATCACTGGTCCAGCTGAGATGGCAGATGCCTTGAATCAACAGTTTGAATCTGTTTTCACCAAAGAACCTGATGTCCCTCAGGATTTGTTGCCAGATACATCACCACACCCTGAGATGTTGGATATAGTTATTACTGTGCCTGGAGTACAGAAGCTTCTGGATAACCTAAAGATACATAAAGCTCCAGGGCCTGACGGTATCACACCAAGAGTTCTGAAGAATCTACCTTCTGCTATTGCTCCAACTCTTACCTGTATCTTCAAGAAATCCAATGAAACAGGTCAGATTCCTAATGACTGGCGCCAAGCTAATGTTGTTCCTGCGTTTAAAAACGGCAACAGAAGTGATCCTGTAACTTATAGGCCCATCTCACTCACCTGTACCTGGTGTAAGATGATGGAACATATCATCACCAGCAGTATCATGACACATGCATCTACAAACAACATTTTGTACCCACTTCAGTTTGGATTTAGGTTGGGCAGATCATGCGAGACCCAACTAATAGGATTTATTAGTGACCTTCATAACAACATGCAGCAAGGGAAGCAGACTGACGTCCTGGTACTTGACATGGCCAAGGCATTCGACAAGGTGGGACACAAGCGACTCATCAAGAAGCTTGAGTACAATGGGATTAAGGGATGCACCATCAGATGGATTAACAGTTTCCTTTCTAACCGAACACAGAGAGTTGTACTGGAAGGGGCGTCATCATACACAGCAGAGGTGAAATCAGGAGTTCCTCAAGGATCTGTCCTTGGGCCATGTTTGTTCCTGTTTTTCATTAATGATCTTCCTGACACACTCACCTCCCAAGTTTGCCTATTTGCCAATGATACCCTAATGTACTTGACTGTCAAATGCAAACATGATGCAGTGCAACTTCAAGAAGACCTTGATAGGATCGCAGACTGGGGGAAGAGGTGGCTTATGGAATTCAATCCACAGAAATGTCAAGTACTGAGAGTCACACGTTGCAGACAAAATGTCAATTACCAGTACACTCTATATGGCAAGAATCTGGAGATCTGCTCTTCTGCCAAATACCTGGGTGTGACTGTTTCTTCTGATTTAAGTTGGAACAAACACATCGATGAAGTCTGTACTAAGGCAAACAAGACCCTTGCCTTCTTGAGAAGAAACCTTCGTGTAAAATCTCCTGAACTCAGAACACTTGCCTACTTCACTCTAGTGCGTCCACTGGTAGAATACAGTGCTCCTGTTTGGGACCCCTATACAGCTAGAAACATCAATAAGCTGGAGATGGTACAAAGGCGAGCAGCGCGGTATGTCTGTAATCGCTTCCACAACACCTCAAGTGTAAGTGACATGCTGCAAGAGCTGAAGTGGCCTAGTCTGCAACAGAGACGGGAATATATGCGCCTCATTCTCTTCTTCAAGATGCACTACCAACTACTGTAAAAGTGGAAATTTTCGCGGTGTTGAAATTTTCGCGCATTTCGCGCAACCAGAAACTAGCGCGAAAATTAAAGCACGCGAATATTTTTGCTTGCCATATGTTCCTGTGCGTGATGTCTTGATTCCGCGGAATTAACTAGAAATGTCACTATGGCGACTGGTATGCCTCCGCCATAATGCATGATTCTCCTAATAGGTCTAGATAGTACATGTGGACAATGTGTGATTACATTTTCACAAAACTGGCAAAATATTGAAATGACAAGTTTGTCAGAAATGTGTTGAATGTTCACCTTCCTTGAACTTGGTTTAATTGGATGAATAGGAGAGCATGTATTGGGGGGTTTAAGGACTTTAACTTGACTTTGACCCATTCATACATTTATGCATTGAGTAATTTTCATGGTACCGGTATGGAGACAAAGTGCAATTTCTGTATTGAATAGTAAATTGTTACCATGTTCATCTGGCCTTAGACCCTAAAATTCATAAGATAATCACTTTCAGGTAGAACATGCATAGATATGCAGTAAGTTTCACAATAAATTGAGCCACTTCCGAGATAAGGAGGAAAAAGTTAGTTCAGCACTTTCACTTGATCTTTGACCTTTTGAGGCAATAAAAAAAGAAAAAGAAAAAAACTCTCCAGAGAATTTCTATTAGGTTACACATGCATACACCAAGTGTAAAAAAAAATACTAATCCTGATGGCATTGCATGAACATGAGGGAAATAGTAAAATTTTGAAGTGTTGCACTTGACCTTTGACCCCTGACCTTTGACCCCATGAACCCTACATTCTCTAGATAATCACTGCCAGTCAGTACATGTATATATACTATGTTCCATGAAGATACCTTGAACAATTTTCCAATTTACAGAGAAAAAAAAGAAGTTTTAATACTTTTACTCGACCTTTTGACCTTTGACCTTTGACCTCCTGACCCAAACTTTCACCAGAGAATCTAAATTGGGTAATACATGTATACACTAAGTTTCAAGAAAATATCTTCAGGCATTGCATAGATATGGTGGAAATAGTGAAATTTTATGTATTTGACCTTGACCTTTTGACCTTTGACCTTGAGCACGTGCACCCAAAAGTTGATAGGCACAACTTCACCCCCCTAATACACATACATGCCAAGTTTCATTAGGATACCTCAACAGCTTTTGATAGTTACCTTGTCCACAAAATTCATTACGGACGGACGGAAAGACGGACGGACGGACGGAAGGACGGACGGACGGACGGACGGACGGACGGACAGAAGGACGGACGGACGGACGGACGGACAACCCGAAAAGATAATGCCTCCGGCACCACTTCGTGGCGGAGGCATAAAAACACGCGAAACTCTTCTTACCCGGCCAAGCACGAAAAATTACTCGCGCGAAAATATCCACTTTTACAGTAGTCAACTTTGATACAAGCACTTATATCACTCCAGTACACCGAGCCACACGGCACATCCATTCAAAGGGCTACAAAATACCAGTTAGCCGCACAGACTACCACCTATATTCATTCTTTCCACGCACAGTGCTAACATGGAATGCCTTGCCACCTGACATCATCTACCCCACCTCTGCAGATGCCTTCCGCCAACGACTGGTGGAGAGGCTGACAGCGGCATAGGAGTGGCCACTCTATTTTTACTTGCACCCTTATTATAGCACTGATGCACCCCAAATGAATGTTATTATGTTTATATGTACCGAGAGAGCATTATACCTGTCCTGCACACAATGCACAAGCCTACAATAATCTTCAAGTGTGAAGGATGTGGGCGTAACCCTAAGAAGAGAAGAAGCCACAAAACAGATTTCAATGTACACACAGTAAATACTTTTTAGTCCAAGGTCCTGGCTCACATTTGAATGAAGACAAAAATAATATGTGAGCCATCACAACAAAAGGACCCAAAAGTCGCTGACGACTGAGCTGAGAAAATCGAGTTTGAAGTAAGATCATCAAACTTGGTCGAAACCATACAAATTCCTGTTTTGGGCATAATGTTGTAGTCTAGTGTTTCAGCTATCATCTACCGAAATTTCGAAGCTAAATGATCAAAGGAAAGGCAAGAAATTAACGTTTTTCTGGGCCATGATTTTTTGACTTTCAATGGAACAGAAACGTGTCCAAAGATTTGGATTTAGCATCGCAGACAGACTCCGCCCCTAGCAATGAGGGAGGGATCTTATTGGTCAATGCGTGGCATCCTGGTAACTGATTGGTCGTGCGTAGACCGCTGGCATTAAGCTTGAATGAACATCACAGAGGTTGCTATGAGCGAGCCTTCTATTGTCAAGAGGTGAAAACTGTCTTACCTCCCCTTGATCACATTTGCGTTGGAAAGGAAACACTGAAGGCAATTTTCTCAAAACGCCGATTTCCTACTAGACCACTCAACATGGTCTCATAAAATCATCAATATTTCCGCAACTGAGTACTTGCATGAGTCGTGTTATATATGAAATTAAAGAGGAAGGATAAGGAAATAATGTCATGTCATTTTCAGAAAATCAACCTCCCTCGACTTTCGGATCATTTTGTTGTAGCGGGTCATGTATGAATCAAACTGGCAAGTAATTTGAAACACATTATTGGTACTTACGTAGATGTCTTAAAGTTATTGAATATGTGGTCTTCAGGGCAACTGAAGAGGTTATGATATGAGTAGGTACTAGAGACAGGCATGAGACAGAGAAATAACAAAAAAAAAGAGGAAGGACCCTGCGAGGGAGCGCAGCGACCGAGCGGGGGGAGGGTGTGGGAGGGGGGTGTCCCCCCCTCCCACGGTGAGGACTTTTTGAAATTTAAGGTTTGAAAAAACTTATTCTAATGCATTTTACAATTGAAATTTACTTTTGTTATGAGGTACATTTTACAGATAAACATTGTGATAACTGAAGTCATGACTGACACTTGCAAGATCTAAAGGAAGGAATATGCTTAACTATTATACCTACTCAAATGTGAGGCCATAATCACATCACATAAATGTACACCCAGGTGACATCTTGCTGGATTCAGTTTATACGGGTACAAAAAAAAAGTGTTATAAATCACAGCTTAGCATTGTTGGCTGTCTTTAGTCCATATTATAACAGTTTACAGTGCGCGAGGGTCTTCATTTTATCGTTGAAGAAAAAATACTCTCACATTGTAATCCAGTTAATCACGCCGTGTGACACTTGTGTATCACTATCAAAGCCTGCATGGCCTGCAGTATCAGCAACTATCATTATGTCCTCTTTCTTGACTTGCTAGTCAAGTGACTTACTACTGTCTAGTCAAGTCTTTTTATTCCTTCAGAATGTCTAAACAGATTTAAAAATTCAGCACTAAAGGAACAATCAATTTATCTTTCTTCTTAATAATCCAGACAAGAAACAAGCACTCATTTCACTCTGATCTTTCCCCACTCTGGCCTCAGTCCCCCCCCCACCCCCCACCCCCCCACCCCCCCCAAAAAAAAGAGAAAAAAAAAAACCGAGGGAAAAAAATACACACACACACACAAACACACACACACACATTGCAACACAACAAAACCCTCTCCCCTACACCTTCCCGATTTCCGTGTTTCTGTCAGGTGAAACGACATGTTCAAGTACAAGAATAAAACAACAGGGTGATTGAAACTCGACACTCATTCATGCCAGCCAGGCCAGGCTGCCATGTAACTTCAAAGCACATTCCGACAGCTGGCTGGCAAACCACATGGCAGAGGAATTTGCGCGTGCGTGTAAATTGCTCGACTGGAGGGAGGGCCTGGGAACTAACAGCCCCTTGGTGATTAGTCTGTGAGTTATCAATTGCAGACCTTTTGAACAATTGCAAACGTCATGATACTATTTTGTCTTCCTTTTGGATTGAGAGAAAAACATCAAAAAGACGAGTTGAGTGTCACAAATTTTTACATAGCCATGCAAAAAGATTACTACACTCACGTCATGGTAAGAAATGAATCAATATTCCAAGACAAATACAAAGCAGCCTCGGGTACCTATAGACGGTGACATCGAGACGCCATGCATTCAAACCATGCACATTGGGGAGCAACATGTTGGAGTTGGCAGGGAGGGGTGATCCTTGAGTTTGTGAGAACTTCCCGATACTCAGTGACAACACGACTGTGACAATCTCAAAACAAAGCTGAAGCTTCTTGTGGTCTCATGCCCAGCAAATCTGCGGAAACTTCTCAATTCGAAGGAACTTTATCTCTGATCTGTTGAGTTGTTTTTGCTGATTCTTAGAACTTTTCATGCCTGAAGTTCAAATGGATGGTTGCCAAAAATTTCATGATTCACAAAGCTTCAGAATTTACTGAAACATTGCCTACTATATTCATTTGAAATGTCAAATTTAGATGGTACAAATCAATGTGGATGATCATCCACATAGATTTGCATCCTCTAAATTTGACCAATATTTCAAATACATTAATTTAGACAATATTTCAGTAATTTATTTTAGACTGTTGATGCTGCAGTAAAAACATCAGAAATTTCATGTGAACTTGGAAGTATTAGGATGAAGACAAAAAAAAAAAATCTCGACAGAAAACAAATACAAGTCTTTTTTATAGTGACTGGTAGTCACATTTGTGGTTTACAGATTGATAAATCAGTAGGTATATAGTATTGTATTACACATAGTTACAATCTCATGAAAAATTTGACATTCTAACACCTAAATTAAGCTCTTTCAGGAGAGTGATTTTAAGGAGCTTACATGAAAGAAATATAAAATCATTACATTTGTAATCCTGGGTCTTCGCCCTGCATGGGGCTTCGACTTGAGCTATCTTTACTCAGTAATTTAATCATTCTTTCCCTGTTCATCTCCAACACCCCAGACCGTTACAACCTCCAAGAATGCGCCAGTGCGCGCGGTTTCTTCTGTTGATTGGCTTCTCTCTCTCCACCCCTCCCCATTCCCCAGTCTGGCACCTTGGCATCTTAGGATTTTTCTCTTTTTTTTCTGCGTGGTGTGGTTTTCTGTGGTGTTCACTTATCTACTGAATCAAGCATTGTGCGTGCGCTGTGCTGGTGCTCTACACACGTACACATGTGGAGCAGGCAGGCATAGCAAGTCACAACTCGACTCACCTGCAGCATACCGCGAGCAGAAAACAGCAGAGTTTCTTCTGTTGCCGCGACTTTCACTGCCAAAATACTGGCTTTATCATCACACATTATTCGGCGAGACACACATTGTGTTTTGGAAAATAAATGGACTTTCTTCGGTTATGGTTATGATTGTTGGTGTAAGTAAGTGTTCGACAGTTATGAGTAAGTTGTTTTGAGTAAGTGTTCGACAGTTATTCGTGACATCCCTAGATCTAGACATACTCATCATAGTACGGCGAGATATGGTGGCTGCAAAAAAAAAAAAAAAAAAGAAAGAAAAAGAGGAAAATCACGGAAAGTTTCCCGACTGTGTATTTTCCGCCAAGAATTTCAAAATCCGCGGAAATCCGCGGATCCGCGGAGAAATCTCATGCCTGTAAGAGAGCTTACTAGCCATACACCCTGTATAATTGCTCTGTGAATGGGCAGAACAACACAAGGCACAAGGCTTATCCATCTTGGCAGGGAGTGCTTGTTGCTAGCATACGAGCAGCCAAGGAGCAGCCAAATCAAGGAGTGCGGACTTGCATAAAAGCTCAAAAGTTTGATCACACCCTAACAACCGTTTTGTGAGCACACGGAGCACACATGCGAGGAGAGAAGTCCACCATTACTACGACCACTGTTACACATACAGTGCACTCCCGTTACAACGAACACGGTTATAACAAAATTTCGTTATTATGAAGTAAATCTTCTGGTCCCAAAATTATCACCATTAAAGTCTATGGTACAAAATTCGCTTATAACGAACACGGTTATAGCGAAATTTCCATTATAACGAAGTCTTTTCCGAGCGCCACAGACAAAGAAAAACAAAAGAAATGTGCTCCGTTATAACGAAATGCGAATTGCTTTCGAAAATACGCAGTGGAACAAGCATTTATAGCGTCTCTGCATGAGTGAACGCTTCACACCACTGTGTGTTCGCTCCTTGTGTCACGCACAGTTTCTGAGGGGAACTTGCGTTTATTATTGTAAAACAGTTATCCCATCACATTTCACATAGCTTTCCAGTGTATGATGAGTATTCAGCAAACATAATATGATATATATACGTGGTTTTCTTGGTTCGTTATATATTGTATTTGTTCGGTTATAACAAAATTTCGTTATAACGAATTCGTTATAACGAAAGAAAACTGCCGGTCCCGAGCATTTCGTTATAACGGGAGTGCACTGTACTAAGCTAACCTGAGGCTGGCCTCAGATCGGATTTCTCATATCTGTAAATGGTCAAACAAATCTTGGGCCGGCCTCAGACCGTGGAGGTAGAAACGTTTTCTACCTCCATGCTCAGACCGACTCCACTTCAGGCCATCTCTGGAGTTGGTCCGAGGCTGACCCCGGCTATGTGTACATGGTACCTGACCCAAGGCCGGCTTTCAGAGCTGTGATTGACTGGTCACATGACCTTCTGCTGGGGCGAGAGCACAGTAGGAGTATTAAAACCAAATATACCCGCGGAATGTTTGTTTACTAAAAGGGCACTCTTACGGCAGAGTAGGGGAAGGCTGGCGCATGTGTAAACAGGGTCCACGAGGAGTGTCATTGAGCCAGCCTGAAGTTCATATGTAAACGGTCCGCAAAGCAGCCGGCCACACAAAGCAGGCCTCAGACCGCCTTTCATGTTTAGCAGGAGTCTTGGTAGGGCATTCCAACCCTCCTTGTGATCACAGACATAACAATTAAATAGTCTGCCCTCTATAGGCAGTGAGTACATAACCTATTTGTGTACAACAACCCCACATGCAGCCCTTGTTCTGCAACTCTAACCCTGCTGGTCAAAGCTCTCCCTTTGTTTATTCACAAGACCAAACCATAAAATTGTAATTTATGGAAAACATATACACAAGGCTGCACACTGGTACTCGTCCGATGGTCCGGGACCAGTAAAATTCACTGTTGGACCAGTAACTTTTTCAGGAATGGACCAGTTAAAAATTGAAAAACTGGGTACCTGCTGATCCAACAGACAGGTCAGACCAGTAGAAAAAATGGGTTAGTGTGCAGCCCTGATATCTAATATCGCAGAAAAGATTGACAACTTCAGAGTCATGGCAGTAAAAGTTTTATAATCAACAGTACTACAATTTCTTATAATGTAGGAGTTTCCATTCCAAACAGAATAAACTCCTTAAAAAAATGACACATGATTAAGAGAAAATAACAATCCACAAACAATAAAGTTTGCATTTGTATTTTCCTTTGCCTCTAGAAGAAAGAATTGAGATTACTAGAAAAGTACAAAAAAATTGATTGCCATTCAGAGATACTTGCTAGTAAAGAAAAACAAAGATATCCAAGATGCATGCATTGCTCCAAAATTTAAAGAGATGACTAAAACACTACTAATATCAATATTTTCCTCAAAGTATACAAGTGAACTCACCAGGATCATGCATGATTAATAGGGAATTATAAACATGTTGAAAGCATTGACTTTTCAAGTACTAGTAATCTGTTTCAAGAGCTGAAATGAGGGCATAAATTCGACTCTACACTCCAAATTTTTCGAGATAACACCATGGTACATCTTTATTTAGTACACTGTCAAAGAAATTAAAAAAAATAGAAATGTCTCTATGGCAACTGGTATGCCTTTGCCATTTCACATTATTCTCCAAAAGGTCTGTCAGTTTCACATGATTGGTCAACAAGAGACCCAGAGGTCTCACACCTTCCACGCATTCCACGCATGTGGGGGCGCTGTGGCATAGTGGATGAGACTCCCGAATGCCAATTGGAGGATCCCAGTTCAATTCCCACCTAGTGCTTAGATTGTATGTCCTTGGACAAGATGTTTTACCAACAATGCCTCCTCTCAACCCAGGTGTATAAATGGTGTAAACAAACATGAATGGAATCAACTGGAAAAAAAGAAGAAGAAAAAAGGTGATTGCTGGAGAGGAAGCAAGACAAAAATTAAAATGTGATATTTGTCCCTGTAAAAAAAAAAAAGTGGATCCATAAGAGCATTACGTTAAGTAGAGAAACATCCAAAATCTTTTGACTTGTAGCTCATATCATGGTAGACCTTCATACCAAATTTGAACAAAATCTGTTAACAAATGTAGCCTATAGAGCTCACACAAACTATCCATCAACAATATGACCTTTGACCCTATAAAAGACGGACACTGGGGGCAGCACATCCAAAATCTGTAGGTTTGTAGATTATATCATGGTAGACCTTCATACCAAATTTGAACAAAATCCGTCAAGAAATGTAGCCTATATAGCGCACACAAATCATCCACCAACAGGACCTTTGACTCTATAAAAGATGGAACACTGGGGGCAGCACATCCCAAATCTATAGGCTTGTAGATTACATCATGATGAACCTCCATACCAAATCTGAACAAAATCCATTAACAAATGTGACCTCCAGAGCGCATACAAACTATGGACAAAAATATGGCATTTTACCCTATAAAAGACAGAACAGTGGGGGCAGCATCACTCAAAGTTATACATGTGGAGATATTACCAATATGAATCTCCATACAAAATTTCAGCGAAATCTGTGAAGGTTTGTGGCCGCTAGAGTGCACACAAGAATGTGACGACATGGCGCGGCAGTGGAGGAGGCGGCGGCGGCGGCGGCGGCATAACGCTGCTGAATCCAAAGTATCCTCCGGCATACATGCCAGGGGATGCAATAACCTTGAAAGTTGTTTTTTTTTTTTTTTTCCAACTTTATTTACCCAATTCACATGCTGCTTCATATACTAAATACATGCAAAATAATGAATAGTACATTATGGAAAAAACATATAACATAGAAAACTATGGTATAAGAGCTTGCCATTTGCTCACATGAAAATCTAGGCGATTCTTTTTCATTGCTATGATGCGTTCTGTATTTTCCAAATGCTTCATAGAAAACAGAAACGGACTTAGAGTTGGAATGATATTTTTGATTTTACAAGAAAATATAAAATATTTTGCATAATAGATAATTGTATTCACGAAATGTCCCCTTCAACATGCAAAGTTCCAAAACAGATTTCTTCATCTGTGAACATAACATTGCGGACATTTTTAGCTTTGAGCCAAAAAAATACTTCATACCAGAAGGATGACACATGGGTACATTTCAGAAATAAATGTATTAATGTCTGTGGATGAGAGTCACAAAAATTACAAATTGCAGAATCACTGATACGTATTTTACATAGATAATATTGAGTAGCGATTTTTCTATGTACGAACTTAAATTGAAAATTACGAATTCTGTTCTCTATCGATGATCTATAGATCAAAGAAAATCGAGACTTCCATAACAAAGAATCTTGTAAGTTCAACAGTAAATCAGTTTCCCATTTTACTTGATGGTTTGTCTCTGAAAGTGTGGTTTTATGATTCTTTACAAAGTATGGGTAACAAAAATTTGAAACTCTTTTGGATTTAAGAAAATTGTTCAGTAGAAGATCACATAACCTTGAAAGTTGTCAGCTGAGAATGATTAGGGCGTTAAGTTGCCACTAAAGCCATAGTGTTCAAGGTTTCATGATAAATTTGGCCATGTGTTTTCAAGAAAAAGAAAATGCTTTGGTCCCCCCAAACTTGAACCCCCCACCCAGTGCCGTATGCCATGTCGTTGCCAAGCGTATTACGCGTTACAGGGTTAGCGTGTACGCTCATATGTAATAATGAAACCCTACCAAATAAGGGGTAGTGAACAATGGGCACTGCGTATGAGCGCACTTTGGTAACGACATGGCTCCGCAAAGATCACGGGACCACTTTTGACCAATAACAGGCTTCAAAACGCACAAGCCGAAAACCGAGTTGGCCAGACTCTCTTTATATACGGCACTGCCCCCACCCACCCCTGGAATCTGCCATGAACAAAGTAGAAACTACAGTCACCAATTTACTTAGTCATAGTTCTCACAAACTTAGCTTAGAGATAATAAAAAATTTTGGTACCTCAAAAGTTTCCCTGAATTTCCTTGTCTTAGTTTGTGTTTCAGGTTAAAGTACCTTTCATATAACTGACACTGTGAGACTTACTAGCCCCAAAGTGCTCTCATGTCTTAGCAATCATGCAATTCGACCAGCAGCCCCATACGCATAGCGTAATGGGGCTTCGCGTTGTAGCATTCAGGATCATGACAGATTTAGTATCGCGGGTAAATATCAACTTAAAATCCAAAAATTTCATCAATTTGAAGACTTACCAAATAAGTTGAAGTATTGAAAACAGGCTTCGGGCAACGTTTGGTTCTGCCAATAGTCCCTTTCTGTTCGAATTGATGACTGAATGTGACTCGGTCGAGAGGACCTGGGAGAGCTACATACACTGAATACTACAGCCAGCGCATGCGAACACATCACATGCGCACAAATTTCAAATCCATGAACGGATAAGATGTTTGAGTGCACATGCGCTAGCCGTAGTATTCAGTGTATGTAGCTCTCCCAAGGTCCTCTCGACCGAGTCACATTCAGTCATCAATTCGAACAGAAAGGGACTATTGGCAGAACCAAACGTTGTCCGAAGCCTGTTTTCAATGCTTCATCTTAATTGGTAAGTCTTCAAATTGAAGAAATTTGTGGATTTTAAGTTGACATTTACCCGCGATACTAAATCTGTCATGATCCTGTATGCTACAATACGAAGCCCCATTACGCTATGCGTATGGGGCTGCTGGTCGCAGTTAGCTATGCGTATGGGGCTGCACGCTGCTGGTCGCAGCCAGTGGTTTCGTACAATACTACCTCGCCGCCGTACGGCGACGGCTCTGGTACAAAACCATTATTGCATGATTACTAAGACATGAGAGCACTTTGGGGAGAGTAAGTCTCACAGAACGTACTTTAACCTGAAACACAAACTAAGACAAGGAAATTCAGGGAAACTTTTGAGGTACCAAAACTTTTTATTATCTTTAAATCTCTTCTGATTCTGGACAGAAGATTTGTGAGTTCACAAATTTGGGGGCTCCCTCCCCCCCCCCCCCCCCCCCCCCCTTGGATTTGCCCCTTGGGGCCCCAGGTGGGAAATGGTGCCCATTTGCACAGATGCCAAATTTGGTAAAAATCTGACCAGATGTTTTCAAGAAGAGGATGAACAAGAGACAAGACCCGGGGTCACATGTTCACCTGAGTATCGCAAGTTCACCTTCCATGACTTCTTTCAGACTCTTACCTGAGAACATTAGAAACTTGGGCGATAACTTTGAGAGCTGGGGGCATGGTGACGATTAGCATATTCCATCACACTAGTAAAAATACCTGCGAAGTACACTGTACTTTATAGAATGTTGGACTATGCAGTTTGGAAAACAAGCTCTATCTAGAGAAGAATATCATTGAATATTCCGTAATTAAGGAGGTTTGGGCCCCAAGGAAAGCATGGTGCCCATTCAAACAGTTTGAGATATTTTACCCATAGGAATGCTACTTGCCAAGTTTGGTGAAAATCCATTATGTTGTTTTCAGCAAGAAAATGAAAATGTGCACTTTAGGTCTACATTTGAATCCCCCCCCCCCACTCCAAGGGGGGGGGGGGGGCAGCCCTAAATATGCAATCAACAAACTTGGAACTACAGTCATTAATGTACAAACTCACAGTGACTTTGCTTTATCACTTCTGGTTCTAGAGAAGAATAATGTCCGGGGGGGGGGGGGGGGGGGAATTGGGCCCCAGCGGCCCCAAAGGGGACCATGGCGCCCTGTTGAAGAAATTGAGATCTTAACCCCTGGCATGCTACCTGCCAAGTTTGGTGAATATTCATCAAGGGGTTTTCAAGAAGAATATGAACATGTACAATTTAAGTCCCCATTTGGACCCATCCCATCCCACTCCCCTGGGTCCCAAGGGGGGGGGGTGGGGCACCCCTGATTCTGCCATGAACAAACTTGAAACAACAGTCATATCAATATATTGACTCATTGTATTAACTTAGTTCCATCACTTCTGGCTCTAAAAGAAAATATTTAAAGATATTCCTTACCGAGGGGGGGGGGGGGGGGGGAGGGGGGAGGGAGGAGAGGGTTGGGTCCCCCTGGGGGCCTCCAGGTGGGGCATGATGTCCTTTTGATGGAATTGAGATTCTATCCCCCTAGGGATGCTACATGCCAAGTTTGGTGAAAATTCATCATGGGAATTTCAAGAAGAAGATGAAAATGTACAATTTAGGCCCCATTAGGACCCCTCCCCACCCCCCTCCCTGGTCCCAAGGGGGGGGGGGGGGGAAACCCCTGACTCCGCCATGAACAAACTTGAAACTATAGTCATCAATGTACTATCTCATAATATTAACTTGGCTCTATCACTTCTGGTTCTAGAGAAAAAGATTTTATAAGATTCCTTAATTATTATTATTATTTTTTTTTTTTTTTTGGGGGGGGGGGTTGGTCCCCTAGGGGGCCCCAGGAGGGGCATGGTGCCCATTTGATCAAATTGAGATCCTATCCCCCTGGGGATGCTACCTGCCAAGTTTGGTGAAAATTGGTCATGGGGTTCTCAAGAAGAAGATGAAAATGTAAAAAAATTATGCACGCTGGACATCACACGCCAGACGAGGAGCGATCGCAATAGCTCACTTGAACCTTCAGCTCAGGTGAGCTAAAAATGTGAAGATTGGCCTCAATTTGGACTCCCTCCCCACCCCTGATCTGCTACAAACAAACTCAGAATTACAGTTACCAATCTAAATTACACATTCCCAACCTTAACTTAGCACTTACAGTTTGACAGAAAAGATTTGTAAAGATTCCATACTTTGGGGGTTTGCCAACTTGGGCACTGCGCTCCGGGGGCCCGCACGTTGGGAAAGGGGCCCGTTTGTACAAAATCACCCATGTGATAGTACCTGCCAAGTTTGGTGAAAATTTGACAATGTAACCTCAAGAAGATAATGAAAATGAACAATTTAGGCCCAAATTTGGGAACCCCCCCCCCCCCTGCTCCAAGGGGGGCACCCCTAAATCTGCATTAACAAACTTGAAACTACAGCCATCAGTGTATTTGCATTATCAACTTAGCTCTAGATTTTTAATGATTCTTTTTTGGGAGCATGGTGTCTACAAATGCATGATGGACAACACATGCCTGACAATGAGTGATCCCAGATTCTAGGATTTTCACCTGACCTTTGACCCTACATCTGTATGACCCAAAAATTCTCATGAAAATCATTGTCAGGCAATACATCCATATAAAGTTTCATGAAGATAACCTGAGCTATTTCCGAGGTATGGAGAAAAAAGTGAAATTTTAGCATTTTCACTTGACCTCTGAACCTTGACCCCACAGATCAAAACTTTCCCTAGACAATCTTTACCGGTAATACATGTATACACAAAGTTTTTATGAAAATACCTCCACGCATTGCAGAGATATGGAGAAAAAAGTGAAATTTTACGAATTTGGCCTTGACCTTTGAACTCTGAGCATGTGCAGCCAAAAGTTGATAGGAACAGCTCTGTACACTTATTACATACATGCATATATGCCAAGTTTCATTTGGATACCTCAAACAGTTTTTATGCTAGACGGACAAACGGAGGGAAAACCTGAAAACATACATGTAATGTCTCTGGTGATACTTCGTGGTGGAGGCTTAAAAATTAGCTGATTATATTAAATGTGCATTGTCACTCCTTTTCAGGAGAATACAATTGTAAATACTGATCATTCTAATTGTACTTTTAATCCTGCCTGCACAAGCATGCCACTGTGTGATGAAATACATTGTAGCTGATCTGTAGATCTCTAGAAATTTTTGAATAAACAGATGACAAAAACATAATTCTGGAAAGAGGAAAGAGATTTCTGTTCCTAAGAGCTATGATTCAAACATTCTGAGCTGACCCATAGGAGAACACAATTGGTCTAATAAGCCAGCCTCACTTACATTGTACAGCCACCTCTGGTGGTAGTCTAAGGTTATACAACTGTACCTTAAGGCCAGTTTAAAGGAAACCAAAGCACAAAATATAAACATGAATTGAGTGGAAGCAGCAATACTAGGAGAAAACATCAGTAAAAGTTTGAAGAAAATTGGACAATCGATTCAAAAGTTATGAATATATGAATTTTCTGTGCCGTCATTGCTGGATAAGGAGATGACTACATTTCATATCGTCATTATGGAGAACATCATAAAGAGAATATAACTTTCATTGATGTGTTCTACTAATACTACTGCTTTCAATCAATCCATGTTTATATGTGGGTTATCTATGGTTGCCTGTAAGACCAAATTAAGGCTACTCTGAGCTCAGCAGCAGCTTTGTGTTCAAAAGAACAATGGACAGACATTGCAGTTCACAACCACACTGGCAGAACATTCTACAGATAGTGTTTACACAGCTGACCGAATTGCTACCACAGTATATGTAGCTGAGAAAGCTTGAATTTGAAGCTCAAAATTTCACAATAAATTACCACATTCAAACATACATGACTACAATTCACAAGTGATTTAACCAAAGAAGACCTTGCTTTAAATAGGCTACATGCCAGAATTATGCTGGACATGGTAAAATGAGCATCAGGCAAGCTTTTATGGGTAAGAGGGTTTTACATGTATGTTTCGCTGATTTGTGCCCCAATGCAGAGAAATAATCATACTGACTGTGCTCTGGAGACCCTGCATGTACACAAATGCTAAAAAGCTGTTACACACTTAAAACACAGTGGGTTAATGCCACAAGGAACATGGAGAAATAGAATGCGCACCTTCGCGAACTGCACATCATTTGTAGGAAAGGCTGTCACTAGATTAGAAAAAAATGAGCAAATCAGCTTTGAAGCATAGATGCAATGCAGGCTCGGGAATTCAAACTCAATAGCTCAAGTCAAAGTAATTTACCTCACAAAATAAGAAAAGTTTCAAATTTCAGGACACTCTCAGATTTGAATATCATGACAAGCTGAAGTACAGTGTTAAGATATCATGTTTGCACCATTTTGAATTTAACATCAATAGAAATATCACTATGGTATGCCTCTGCCATAATGCATGGTTCTCCTAGTAGGTCTATAGTATAATGTCTTGACAATGTGTGATGACAGTTTCACATAACTGGCAAAATATTGAAATGGCAGGTTTGTCACAAATGTGTTGAATATGTACTTTCCTCGAACTAGGCAAGGAGGTTCTAGAGAATGGAGTCACAACCGTCTTATTCCCTTTGCTAGATGTTCGAAGCCGCCGCTCAAAAATATTTGAAGCATGTGCCAAACGGGGTCTGCTGCGCAGATACGAAGACAATTGACTCGTGTCTCATTGCATAATCACCAGTCACTTTCACAGGAAGATATGCCTTTGTGATGGTAATTACTTTTCGCTATCCCTTCTTATAAAATGTAGGTGGTACAGACATGAGGATGCGCAAATAGAAATCGAGCAAAAAATGCTGAAATAAAGATGAAAATTACTCAACTGGGCATACCCGGGCACTAATCTGATATATCTATCAATAAAGAATTATACTTGAAGATTATTCCATATCATTTTCACTTGCGGAAATTAAGCGGAAAAATGATAAAACCAGCTTCATAGGATGGTACACTTTCAAACATTTTCACATGATACAGCTCTGATTTACTCTTTTGCACAAATTTCTGGACGGAAATGACTTTTCTTTTACATGGTCTATCATTAATTGAAATTTCATTTCATTTAATAAATGAATAAGCAAAATATGGCCAACATTATGATAACGTTCAAAATGAATCTTCAGATTGCTCAGCAAGACGGCGGCTTGGAACATCGATCTTCAAAGGCACAAGTGCACCTGTGGAATTCTTCTGTACATCAATAGAAATCTGACAACTGTTTGAATAATTACAGCCAGTTGAAACTCCATATATAAAACCTCCTTGAACTAGGTTTGCTATATTGTCTAAGAGTGCAAGTACATATATTTCAGGATTTGAAGAATTTTACTTGACTTTTGACCCTTTGATATGTTTATGCATTGAGTAATTTTCAAGGTATGAAGAAAAAGTGTAATTTCAGTATTAAATAGAAAAAAAATGCATTTTAGCCTGGCCTTTGACCCTTGACTTTTGACCCTATGACCCTAGAATTCCCAAGAGAATTACTGTCAGGTAGAACATGCATAAATACGTACTAAGTTTCACGATACCTAGAGTCACAAGAGATAGAGGAAAATGTAAAATATAGCACTTTCACTTGAGCTTTGACTTTTTGGCAGAAAATTTCCCAGAGAATCTCCATTAGGTAATACATGAATATATTAAAGTTTCAAGAAAAATCCTACAAGCATTGCAAATATATGAGGGAAATAGTGAGATTTTGAGCTGACCTTGACCTTTGACCCCTGACCCCTAAATTCCCTTCTCATCAGTCAGCAAGTTCCATGAAGATACCATGAACCATTTGCGAGATATGGAGAAAAAAGTAAAATTGTAACATTTTCACCTGACCTCTGACCTTTGACCTCATGACCTGAAACTCTCTCTGGAGAATCTTTATTTGGTAGTACACAGTGCTGCACACTGACCCACTTTTTCCGCTGGTCCGACCTGTCTCTGTTGGACCAGTAAATGCCTCGTTTCACCATTTTTTACTGGTCCGAACAGGAAATTTACCGGTCAACAACGACAACCTAAAAAAACATTTAATGACTTGCAAACTTATTTTCTTGTTTTTTATGGACGTACCCCCCCCCCCCCCATGTACATTTTACAGATTAATATGTTTTTGAAACTTGCATTATTTATTGCACAAGAAATTAAGAAAAAAATAAGAGAAAAATAGAATGTTTGTTTGTGAATTACAGTGTAAAATGATAATGAACAAAATCAGATTTTATCAAAGTATATGCGTTTGTGAATTTTTCTAAACATCGGCGCACGAACTTGCTGCATAACCTGCTCTTGGTGCTCAGTTGGATTGCGATGATTTAATGGATTATTTTAGCTGTGATATTTTCTGATGCACGCACTACAAGGGGTTCTTTATTTTTCTCCCGATAATCTCTTCGCATTTGTGCATGCATTCTTCAAAGGTACATGACATGCAGGGCCGAATTCGCGATCATTTTTTGCGCCCATTTCTACCTCAAATATTAGTGGGATTGTGACGATTTCATGAACTACTTCGGCTGTAATCTTTTATGATACACGCACCAAAAGGGGTTGAAAATGTGTCCTTTATTTTTTCCCCAATAAACTCTTCATATTTCGTAAATGCGTTCTTAAAAGATATACGACACGGCCAAAAATCATGATTCTTTTTGCGTCTATTGTTTCCTCAAACTTCAATGGGATTGCAATGATTTTATGAATTATTATTCGGCTGTAATCTTTATGATGCATGCGCCAAAAGGGGTTGAAAATGTGTTCTGTATTTTTCTCCCAATAATCTCTTCGCTTTTCGTACATGCGTTCTTAAAAGGTAGGCCTATACGACACGGTCAAATTCACGATCCTTTAAGCGCCTATTTCTACATCAAATATCAGCGGGATTGCGATATTTCATTAATTATTTTGGCTGTAGTCTTTTGTGATACACGCACCAGAAGGATTGAAAATGCATTCTTTATTTTTCTCCCGATAATCTCTTCGCATTTGTGCATGCATTTTCAAAATTATACACTGCATGCAGGGCCGAAATCGAGATTCTTTTTGCGCCTATTATTGTTTACTCAAATTTCAACGGGATTGCGATAATTTCATGAATTACTATTCGGCTGTAATGATGCAAGCGCCAAAAGGGGTTGAAAATGTGTCCTTTATTTTTTCCAGATAAACTCTTTGTATTTCATAAATGCGTTCTTAAAAGACATACGACACGGCCAAAAATCATGATTCTTTTTGCGCCTATTGTTTCCTCAAACTTCAACGGGATTGCGATGCATTTATGAATTATTATTCAGCTGTAATCTTTATGATGCATGCGCCAAAAGGGGTTGAAAATGTGTCCTGTATTTTTCTCCCAATAATCTCTTCACATTTCGTACATGCGTTCTTAAAAGGTAGGCCTATACGACACGGTCAAATTCACAATCCTTTTAGCGCCTATTTCTACATCAAATATCAGCGGGATTGCGATATTTCATTAATTATTTCGGCTGTAGTCTTTTGTGATACACGCACCAGAAGGATTGAAAATGCATTCTTTATTTTTCTCCCAATAATCTCTTCGCATTTGTGCATGCGTTTTCAAAATTATACACTGCATGCAGGGCCGAAATCGAGATTCTTTTTGTGCCTATTATTGTTTACTCAAATTTCAACGGGATTGCGATAATTTCATGAATTACTATTCGGCTGTAATGATGCAAGCGCCAAAAAGGGGTTGAAAATGTGTCCTTTACTTTTCTCCCGCTAATCTCTTCCCATTTCGTACATGCGTTCTTAAAAGGTATACGACATGGCCGAATTCACTATCCTTTTTGCGACTATTTCTACCTCAAATATCAGCGGGATTGTGGCGATTTCATGAATTACTTCGGATGTAATCTTTTGTAATGCACGCACCAGAAGGGTAAAAGTGTGTTTTGTTTTGTTTTTCCCGATAATCTAGTTGCATTTGTGCATGTGTTTTTGATAACCAACATGGCATGCCGGACTGAATTCAAGATCCTTTTTGCGCCTATTATTTCCTCAAATTTCAACAGGATAGCATTTATTTCATGAATTGTTATTTGGCTGTAATCTTTTATGATGCACGCGCACCAAAATGTGTCCTTTATTTTTAATCTCTTCACATTTCGTACATGAGCTTTTGAATGGTGTACGACGCGGCTGAATTCATGATCCTTTTTGGGACGATTTCTACCTCAAATATGTAAGCGGGACTGCAATAATTTCATGATTTTTTTTTCTCCCTAGTATTATCTCTTCACCTTTTGTGCATGTGTTCTTAAACAATCTTCATTATGAGACCATTCTGAACGAATGAAAATATTCATTTGTGAAATGACAGTGTAAAATGAAAATGAACGCAATCAGATCCATTTACTGTATCGCTGAATATGGAATATGTTTTTACTTTTTATAAAACTTGGCACGAGGAAATTAGTTCTGACATGTCAACTGCCACGCTGCTGCGCGCGAAGCCAAATTCAGGATCGCACCGATCTTGCGTTGAAAAATCATGAGTAAAATGACCCACAAATGCGTGCGCTTCTATCAGTGCTTCTAGTCTGGCATGACTGCCGATCGCAAGCAAACAAACAAACAAAACGGGGATCGGGGAATTACATGCATTTCAACAGTTACATTGTACATGCTTTGCATGTATTGCATGGCATGGCAGTGCGTGAGCAGCGCCACTGCGCAAGCGAGCGCGAATAACTGGTCGACTGCTAGTGCTCAAAACTAATATGTTTACTGTACAAATTGCACTGGTAGACATACACGAAAACTTGCGTGAAACTTGTTGAACAGTGCGATATCTTGCATTCTGTTTCTCCCTGATCGGGGCTGCTCTTTTTCTTTCTACTGATCCCGCCAATGCTTTTTTTTACTGGTCATCTTGGATCGGTAAATTGTGGATTTCCTGAAAAGTTACCGGTCCGACAGTGACTTTTACCGGTCTTTGACAGTCGGACCGGCGCCAGTGTGCAGCCCTGTAGTACATGTATACACCGAGTTTCAAGAAAATACCTTCAGGCATTGCATACACAGATATGGGGGAAATAGTGACATTTTGAGCGTTTGATCCTGACCTTTTGACCTCTTGCCGATTTCACTCAAAAACTATTCTAATTAACTGCCCCATCATACGTCATCCTTGGACCAAGTTTGGTGAAATTTGCTTCCTCCAGTTTTGAGTTATCGCGTTAACGGATGCAATTTCATGACTTGACCTTTGATCTTTGACTTCTGGTTGATTTCACCCAAAATTTAATGAAAAGAAGTAATTGCCCATCATACATTATACTTGGACCAAGTTTGGTAAAACTCCAATTAATATTACTCAAGTTATCACGTAAACAAATGGGGACGGACGTCCGTACAGACATACGGACGTAAGGACAACCCAAAAACATAATGCCTCTGGCACCCTTCGGGCAGAGGCATAAAAATCTTATTTTTAAGCCAAATTGTCTGATAAATAAAGGTAAACGTTTTCTTAGCTTCTAACACGTCTGGAACTTAAAAGGCATAATTTACCATTTGCAGATGAAACAAAAACCCAGCAATAATGCTTTAAAATAGTTCTAAAATGTGAGTTAGGGATAGAAACAACCACTGTAAAAATTTGAATCCGTATAATCGATGTTAGCGTTGTTAAATACACAAAATGTGACCAATAGTTTTAATAAAAATGTTTCTGGACTAAACCATCTACAGTTACCGTTTATTTAGAAAAATGCTTATATCTCCTTATATTTAAGGCTTTATTGCGAAAATTTTATGAGGTAGGATGTTTTGTGATACAACAGACCTACACATATGCATCAAATGTGATATCTTGAACATTTTTGAAATCACTGCTCCCAAAGGTAAACTGAACCTTTAACAAAGCAACATAACAGGTCACATACAACACTGTTGATGTAACAAATGCAACAGTGGATCTAAATGTTCATCTGTGAATCACATAATAAAGGAGTGAACCAAAAGGGTATATTCTGTGCAGAACACAGTGCAAAGTTTTTGGCATTTCCCTAAAATTCCCATGTACAAAATCAACTTCCACTAGTGCACCACAACAGTTCACAAAGCCACATGTGCACACAGGTGAAAACTATTTCTACTATTTCACACAGTATGAACGGGTTATTCAAGCACAGCACAAGCCTTTTTTTCTTTTTTCTTTTTTTTTTGGTGAAAATCTTGTTACAGACTTACCTCCTATGCAACACCATTGACAGGCAAAGTTAATGTGACAAAGAATAAAAGAAATTGACTTGCATTGGAGTAATCACATCAGTCAATGCCACAGGAATCATAGCACAATATGCAACAAAACATAGGCATTTGTTATCTATTTATTTCCGACATCATGACAAAACAAGGCAAGTGCCAAATTGTTTCTCGCCCATTCGCGTACAAGAAATTAATATTTTTCTAACTCCCAGAAGTTCATTGACCCGCCTATGACCTTTGACCTTGTGGTGACCTTCAACTCTCCAATGGACATTTACCATCCAAGTTTGGTCACAAACGGACAAATGGATCAAAAGTTATGAGCCATAATCGAAACGCGCCATAAAAACTTAACATTGGGCCCTAAAAATTTGTTGACCCCTTTCTGTAACCTTTGACCTTGTGATGACCTTTAATTCCCCAAGGGACATCTACTGTCCAAGTTTGGTCACAAACGGACTTAGGGATCAAAAGTTATGAGCCACAATCGAAACGCGCCATAAAAACTTAACATTGGGCCCTAAAAGTTTGTTGACCCCTGTCTGTGACCTTTGACCTTGTGGTAACCTTCAACTTCCTAAGGGACATCTACCATATAAGTTTGGTAACAAACAAACAGATACATCAAAAGTTACGAGCCATAAACGAAACACGCCCTAAAAACTTAACATTCGGCCCTAAAGTTCATTGACCTCTGCCTGTGACCTTTGACCTTGAGGTGCCCTTCATGTTTGGTAAAATGTGTAACTTTGTATAACCACTCTTCCCTCCAAGTTTGATTGAAATTGAAATCCTCAGTAGAGAGTTATTCAAGTTTTTGTAGCGTTACGGACAGACGACGGACGGACGGACGACGGACGGACAGACGCCGCAGGCGATCCCTTAGTCTCACCACACCTCCGGTGGGCTCGACAAAAAAGTGGGAAAGGGAAGGGTATTGCATGCTCACTACTTTGTAGCTTCATTCCATTCATGTCATGTATGACTTCCAGATTTACTATTCAAATATCAAGAGCTTTTCACGTGATTGTAAACACTGCAATAAAGACTGCATGCATAATTCTGGAAAGAAATAGATAAGTCCCCCTGAGAGTAATGCTTATATTGGAAACATTTCAACGACAAAATGTTTGATGTTAATTTTTTACGTCTTATATCTATTTAATTGAAATTAATGGGGAAATACATCAATTTTTTTCCTTCAAGATATACAAACTTAGAAGCAGTCATAATGATCTTATTTTGCTGTTGATATTATCAACAATGAACCTCACATAAAGTTTGGCAATATCACATTTAAGTGGAGAAAGAAAGACATCTTTTTCAATACCTCACAGTCCATAGTCTTATAAATTCTAACTTCACATAATAGACCAGATGAAGATTAGGCAAACAACAAAATCAACACTATTTCACAGAATCTTTGTCATCAAAACATTTTTTGTTTTCATAGTTTTTGTGAAACATACAAGTATTCTTTACACAAAATGATAAAGATGGGCTACTAAAAACACAAGACAGAATACAACATCATTTGTAATCACTGATACCTCCAGTCTAAGTCTGATTATACATGCCAAGGACATTTTATTAACTCCGCCAAGGAAGGAGGTTATGTTTTCATCAGTGTTGGTTTGTTTGTTACCTCAGCCAAGGAAGGTGGTTATATTTTCATCAGTGTTGATTGGTTTGTTCATTTGTGAACAAAATGATTCAAAAAGCTGCAGACAGATTTGGATGAAACGAAGGATTTTCTAAAATCTTTTTGCAGATAGGGTCAATGAACTTGGGAGTCCAAGCTGCGGTTATTTGAGGTTTGTACACGCACTCTAAAGTCTGTGCTCTGCTCGGGCCGGGCGTTACGTATCTAAAAGCCGATGACGTAAACAAAAGGCTTCTATATTGGGATATTGGATGATTTTCAGCATGTGTGTATGGGTGGAAATAAGCTGCTTGGCAGAGGTCTGTGCTTTCAGAGTGCTTTTCTAGTTTTAAAGAAGAAATCCACCCCCAAAATTTGTGAACTTCAAAAGAAAGAAAAAAATATTCCCTTCTTACAAAACGATACAAAAATGACAAAAATCAGTTGAGAAATAAGGAAGATATGACATCTTGAAATTTCATATTTTTTCTTAAAAGCACCTAAAAAACAAACAAATGTTAACTCTGATGTATCTTGGTATGGCAACATGCTTTTTACTGGTACATGTATTCGCTAAAAATAACAATTATTCCCAATTTCATATACAATATGTACATGAAAAATTGTGAGGGTATGACATCAAATCACTCATTTGAATATTCATATGAACTGGTCAAGAAATGTTTTCTGAAAAACTGTCCAATCTATATCTTAAGTTCTTGAAATTACGTGCTCTTTCATTGCCTTAGTTTAGCCTTGACAATGTCATGCGAAATGAAGTCATAGATGCTGATTTTGCAACGGTGTGTGTTTGTGTGTGCGTGAGTTTCTTTTCGTTGCTTTGCTTTTTTAGATACATTCCTTACCACTTTAAACAAATTTATACACCCTAACTAGAGCAAAGTCATAGCTCCTAATTTAAGGGCTGCAAAATATGAATGATCAACCTCAACATTATATCATAAAAATATTCATGACCAAATTCTCAAAAAAGAATGCATTTATATACATTCCACAACCATTGACAACGGAATGGTGACGGCTAAAAGTTGTGATGGAGGTCGTTGCCACAGGCAATGCAAGTTTGCGCAAAGTTGGCTTGATATTCTCGTAGGGATGGGATTTTTAGTAGAGAAAATCTTAAACCCGCTGAGGACGGTTTGGGTTTGCTACAGCACGTATTTCCCATAGACGCTTGCCCGAGTAACTCGGGACTCGTCCTCAACGGGTTAAGAATTAAATCGCCAATTACTGTCTGTTGGTAGTCCGCCCCGACGTTTTCTGTTTTTTCAATTAATTCATCCTCTGTGTATATTCTGCTCCATTCAAAATGTTTGTTTGCGTTTGTTTGGTTGTTGTTGTTTTTTTCTGGTTTGTTCCTCCGTTCTTGAAACTACTATTGCAGTTATTACCTTTGCAACATTTCTCATCGAATGTATCGACCTTTCGTTGATAGTTTTCTATCTTTTGAACAATGGTATGACTATTCTTGTTCTCATAACTTTTTTTTTTCTTCTGTATACGTTATTTTCTTTTATCGCAGAGCTGTAGATACCGAACATGGGATCATGTAAAATCTTCCTTTGTGCGCTTCTGGTTCTGTACTACATAGACAGGTTAGATTCCAGTATATCCGTGGTATATGTTTGTCCAAGAGTTTAATCCGCCTCGGCTCGTCCCTATAATCTACTATTAAGAAGTTTTGATCATCTCCCCGTTAGCCCGGCTGTTCTCCATCCTTCCCACGCTCACCCCTCTAGCCCCCCCCCCCCCCGCTCCCCCCCCCCCCAACCTCCTCTTTCGCGGCTCTCTCCCTCCCCCTCTCCACCATCGCTCCTTCCCTCTCAATCTCTCCCTCTCTCTATTAAAGTGAGGATAGATTAAATTTTGTTGCATCTAAACCACAGAGATTTTCCCTCCTAATCCAAGGTATTGATCCATGGTGTTAAAGGATTCCCCAACGTTTACCTCGTGCAATGTTTAATGCTTTTATGAGTTTTTGTCCGGGCCAGACCATTGAAGTGGTCTGTCTTTAAAATACTAAACCAATTATAATTATTTATCCCACTTGTTACAAGCACGTCCTGCTTTTCACAATGTAATTATCTTTCTTGCTGTTGGCTAAATGGAATCTACACTTTACATACTTCCTAATTTCCGCAGATATTATCAGATTTTTTTTTTATGAACAGCATAAAAAAGCTAAAGATCAACATTTGCAGGTCAATTGCACACACACACACACACACACACACACACACACACACACACAAATCTATTCATTAAACTGAAACAGGCAAAATATCAATCTGAACAGTTTTAAGGTCTTATACACGATCAGAAAAGATGATTGATACAGACAACAGCACAGTGTTGATTGGTCTATAACATTTTCTAAAAATGTGAGAGTTTGGGAGGGAGGAAGAAAGTAGGAGATAGATATCAAGATAGACAAGTATATATAAATGATTCAGAATGAAAAAAAGGAGACTAGTATAGTTTAAAGATATAAGATAATAACACTAAATCATCAATATTTTAGAAAGAGAGAGGGAGTAAATGGAGAGAAGGGGAGAGAGAGAGAGAGAAAGAGAGAAAGAAAAAGAAAGAGAGAGAGAGAGAGAGAAGGGGAAGGCAGACACAATCTCCCTGTAGTAACACAGTTACTCCTCTTTGAAAATGCAAAATCATTGTAGCATGAGACAGGGTCCAGAGGAAACAATACTTAAAACCACTTTTAACTTCGCATTCTTGTCCGTTGTTCTAAAGACAAATGGGACTGTTCACAAGGACGAAAAGAAATTTGAGATGTAAATATTATTGAATATGGTCTTTCATTGTAGTTCTTGTTAACCAATTTGTTTGGTTAAAAGAGTGCTAAAAGGGAAGTTTTGTCATTCCACTGTATTGCACTCTACACAGGATTATTCAATATTTGATTTCATGAGCTTGTTGGAAGATGAAACCTAGATGAATAATTATTGCAAAAATTATGTTTACATAGGATTATCATGTTGCCCTTGTTTTTGCCTTGTTTCATACTTTTTCCAACTTCTCAGCACGTCTCAGCTGCATGTACATAATTATTGTTTGTGTATCTATGTGATATAAGACAATGCACTTTGCTTGTATATTATTGTTATTATCATTATATGCAATTAGATTATACTTATTTCTTTTGTACTCTTATTTCAATTCAGATGAAACCCTAATCACAAGATTTTCTATATCTCTATTTGCGAATGAGCAAATCGCCTTTCTTCGTTATTATAATAGCTGCTTCTCTGGGTAAATCTATGACTTGTCATGTGGATTTCAGTGCATAATTATGTTTTAATCATTTTTTGTTACCATGTACGGTACAAATGTACCCTTTTCATTTTTATTATGCTATCCTATTGTGACGAAAAGGGGGCTAAATTTGTTAGCATTCAAGTTTCTATGCAGTCCAATTAAAGACGAAAAGGGTATAATCATTTATTTTTGAAAAAAAAAATGAATATATTCAGAGATCGAGATGGTATTATTGAAAACCTATATAGTACACCTCATCAGCAAAATATTCAAAAGGTCGTGATATAATGATGTGGTGAGTCACCATGGCCAAATAAAGGTTTAGTTGTAGCAGTTTGTTTTGTTTTGGTTTGGTTTTTTTCCCCGGTTTCTGTAACAGGTGCTCTCCTCTAAGCTGCCCCTGCGTGTTTTTGCCGCCAGCCAAACGATGTCTCACCGATGAGGGCGCCTGCAAGAATGGATCCCACCTCGTCTACGACTCGTGTGGGTGTTGTAAACGGTGCTCAAAGGTCAGAGGAAAACGCCTTGACTTCCGGTCATTTTGTATAGAGCTCGCACCTGTAAATAAAATGGAATGTCCCAGACCCCTTCACAAATTCGTACCAAAGATACCAAAATAAATGAAGAAAAGATTTAATTAAAAATCAATGATGTAGATGGCAAAAAACTGAATAACTGTAGATATTGAGTATGAATTCCTCTACAAACTGCATTTTGGTTGGGAGATGAAAGCTTTTCTGATGGAATTTGAGAGGACTATATTTCATTGTGTACGTGTACGGAAAATAGGTGATTTTTTGAGTGACAAGAACTGGTAGTCTGGCTTTGCGGACCCTTGGAAACAATTTGAGCTGAAGAATCCACCCTGGAAATTTGATGGATGAAAGGATGAAAGGTTAGTGAAGCTGAAACACTTTATTTCTCCCAGCTATTTTACAGAATTTTTTGAAATTTGAATTTTAACACACGTCTCTATGGGGAATTATTTACCCGTGTGAGCCCTATAGAGCTCGCACCTGTAAATAAAATGAAATGTACATGACCACTTCACAAAATCGTACCAAAGATACTAAAATAAATGAAGAAAAAATAATTAAAATCACAAATGGAGTTTTGCAAAAAACTGAAAAGCTGCAACTATAGGGTATGAATTCCTCGCATTTTGGATGGAAGAGGAACGCTTTTCTCATGGATTTAGAAGGGACTATATTTGATTGGGTGCATGTACAGAAAATGTGTGATTTTTTTTTTTAGTAAAAAGAACTCGTAGTATGGTTTTGCGAACCCTTGGACAGAGTTGAGCTGAAGAACACCCTTGGAAATTTGATGGATGAAAGGGCATACACAATGTATATCGCACTTTTTCAGGTTAGTGAAGATGAAACACCTCTTTTCTCCCAGCTATTTTACAGATTTTTTTTTTTAATTTTGACAAACGTCTCTATGGGGAAATATTTTACCCGTGTGGGCCCTATAAGAGATGTTTTCAAGGAAAAATGCTAAAAAACGTGATGAGATGTCACAATACAATGTCATAATTACATTATCATGGTATTTCCCATATCCGACGTCTTCATTAGCACAAATATTAATGAGATTCATAGACATTTCACCATTCACGGAAAATTATTATTACTGACCGTGTCCATAGTTATGATTCTCTAAAATCCATCAATGAGCATGTAGAGTTCGGGCAATAATCTCTGAGTTTTCCATGGCCAGCGGGTAAAGATTTTATTTTCTTTTTATCACCAAATGTTCACCGGAAGCAGCCAAGAAGGACTTGCACTTAGTCGTGTTGTAATTGTTTTATACAATGTTTTAGTCCTTTAAATTTCATCTCATATATAGTAAAATGATTCGTTCTTGTACTTACACTTTTGTACCGTGATATATCTACTCACATCAATGTTTGGTGCAATTTTCTTTTGGTTGTATATGTTTTATTCAGATGTTGTTTGGTAACGAGTTTCACAGCATAAAATTATGTTCATTCATTGATGTTCGTTTGAAATAGTGCGTGTGTATTTCCCTTTGAGTTACTTTTGTTTGGTTGATTCTTTTCAGGTTGAAGGCGAAACTTGCGGGGGTCCTTGGTTTGTCATTGGAAGATGCTCCACAGGACTGGTCTGTGTCGATCAAATCAGCAACGCGTCCGTATTGGATAGACGAAGACCGAACATCGCCATTGGCCGGTGCGTCGATGTAAGTGCTGCTCCGATAACCCCGCCCATGACAACCAGCATCGTGCCCAGTACTATGACCACGACCCCATTTGCTACTAATCTCTCGTCGGATCTCGATCTCTCTGTTAGTCACTCGGGATCGTTATCGACCAGTCAAGAGGATAATAGTGACGAGCACGGCTGGGAGAAACGGACAAAACGTGGAACGAAAATCAGAAGAGATAGAAAATCCAGAAAAGGAAAGCAGCAACTGAAGAAAGGAGTTAAAATCAACAAGAAAATGAAAAAGAAAAATATGTTTGTAATAAAACCATGACGACCACTGAATTCACTATGAAGTTTTAACATCTTTTCCACTTTTTCTTGTTCGGTTTTTTTTTTTCGTTATGTTGTTGTTGTTTTTTTTCGTTATGTTTTTTTTCCCGTGATTATGTTATTACTACTCTTCATTAGGTCTACAAATTTATTATCGCTTCATCAGTCACTCTGTCTTACGTACCTGCTTTTCGACCAGAGACAACGGAAATAGATCGGTTTTCAAACAAAGCTAAATTGTTTGCGTCTTTTCGTTAAAGGTATCGCAGAGGTTTGGTTGATACTTAACTTCAGGTTTTTTATAATTTTTTTTTTTGTGAGATACTGAGAAACCTCTTATGGAATATGAAAGAGCATGCAATTCCAAGAGAGCTTCACTGTTTATTTGATGAAAGTTGTTTTGAAATGGAATGGCCGAGATATCCAAACCATTGCGATCCTAATAAAGTGTGGGACCCACCAGTCCTTTTATTACGATCGCTTTGTTTTACTTTGTTTTTCGATGTTTGAGCTATTCCAACCCCGATCTTTATCAAATAAACTTTGAATTCCTCTTAAAATGGTATGCTCTGTACTATTTCATAAGTGTTTTCTTGGTATCTCGCAAAAAAATTTAAAGCCCAATTTTCATCTCAATTAATACTGTACCATCCATTTAAGATGTTGATGGAAAACCAAAACAAACAAAAAAGTTTGGATGAGGGCTTGCTTTTAAAGAAAACTGTACCGGTATTTTCAAATAGTTTCATAATTCTTATCAATATTAGTAAATACCTCTTCTTTGAAAGAAAAGATTTAAAAACCTGCGATGAGCCTGTAATAAATTTATGAAAACTATGGGAATCAGCAAACCATGGAACGATCCACAGAAATTGACGTACGATAATGACCTGTCCATAATCTAACTTTGTGAAATTTGTGCACATTTGGCTCATTGGAAGCAGCAAGTCGTTTCCAGACGTTGACAAACAAGGCCTATATGAAAGCGATTGGTTGTTTGAACTAATCTTGGACTAAGAGACCCTCTGACTTTTATTTTGGAAGCGGTGAAATTTATAGTCAAACCTGACAATGTTTATAGCTACGACTTTAAATTTGACGAAAAAGTTGGCCGTTGTAGACAGATTTTCTACAATGACAGATTCTTCGATTTAAATGACGCGGTGATTTACGTGTGAGATATAGTCTATTCCATATCTTCAGATATCAGATTTTTTTATTTTTTTTTGGTAAATAGAAAGCTATTGGCAATATTGTCAGGAATCATGATTACAGTCAGGTATATAAAATCGTGAGTGATCAGACCCATGTTCTTGTAATTATTACAAAGCTACGTGATGCTACTGTTCCTACTGGTAGTATGACTTATCTTGATTAGATGATTATTATGTTACCTCCAAGATGTGGCAATTTTCCGTAAATTCCATGTATACATGGCATATTTTGTTACCGTTGAGTATCAGAGGCCGTTGCCAAGTCAAGCGATTTGCTTACTGATAACGGTCTCCCCCACATAGATCTGTATAATGAAGTCCATGTATTATTTCACCCGATAATTGATTATAATTGTAATGTTAAATCTTCATGACTTATGAAAACTATGTTTCCTACTGTTGTACTTATTTTCCGTTATGTACAAGTGGAAAAACAAAACTTACTGAAACTGAAACTGAAACTGAATTGTCTCCTTAAATCCAGTACCATCATTTCGCGCTATTATTATTCGTCACCAGACACTAAACTATCGGCATTATCAACGGCATCAAAACACAATCAAGGCAGTCTGCAATTTGTTTGCAGCGCTATGCGCTTTATGAGCGATTTTATCCCGTGCTGATTCTACGGACTTCACTCAGCATTGAATTGTCTCCATTTTAATCTCGTCAGGATCATGTGTCACCCTCTTCATCTCCATCTCCCTCTCTCCCCTCTCATTTTCTCTCCCTCTCCTTCTCTCTCTCTCTCTCTCTCTCTCCCTCTCTCTCTCTTCTGTTTAAATCTTCACTCATCCGTACCCTCCCTATTTGCCACAGTCTTTTTCTTTCTTTCCATTCTATGTCTCTCACATCTCTTCCCCCTCTCTCTTTCTATGTTTCTCTCTCTCTTTCTCTATCTCTCTCTCTCTTTCTATATTTCTCTCTCTCTTTCTCTCTCTCCCTCTCTTTCTATATTTCTCCCTCTCTTTCTCTATACCTCTCTCCCTCTCTTTCTATGTTTCTCTCTCTCTTTCTATATTTCTCTGTCTCTTTCTATATTTCTCTATCTCTTTCTCTCTATCTATCTCTCTCTCCCTTTTCATGTGTCTATATGCAACTTCTCTGCTTAGCCGGATTACAATCCGTATGTACAAGAAACGGGAATAAACAGATACAGAAGATTACGTATTCAAATAATAAATCAATTTCGAAATGCCACCAAAGGAAAAGAAATTACGTCATCGATATCATTTATTGTGACTTTGTCATCTTACAGAAAATTGTTCAAACGTCCTTAAATCATTTTCAACTCCATTGTCAATGTCATCTCTTGATATCATTTTGTCGTCATGCCACTTGGCACTCAGTGTGATGTTTGCAACGTGTTCTGCGCTATTTTTCTTGTAAATTAAAGGCATTATTTACCATTTGCAGATGAAACAAAAACCCAACTTTAGTGCTTCAAAATAGTTCTAAAATGTGAGTTAGGGATAGAAACAACAAATGCGAATATTTTCAATCAGTATAATCAATGTCAAATATTGTTGAATATACAATCATTAACAATAGTTATAATAAAAATAGTTCTTGACTAAATCGTCTACAGTTTTGGTTTTGCGAGGAAATTATACTGATATTTCCTTCAGGCTTTATTGTGAAATCTTTATATGGTGGGATGTTTTGTGACACAACTGACCTACACAAATGCATCACATGTGATACCTTGAACACTTTTTAAATCACTTCTCCCAAAGGGAAACAGTGCTTTTCATGTAACTGACAGCTCATCCTTGTCCTTCATATTTAAGAGATTCTACTGTTATTTCAGTATTGGTGGATTCACGTTCAACCGTATACATTATTGCTTCCAGTAAAAGAAGTCTGAAAGAATGCTGTGTTTCGCTGCCCATCAGAACCAGCACTGGCGCGGGCATACTGCCCCCCCCCCCCGCATTATTTTTTTTTATTTTACTTTAAAGCAATAATAACAAAATGGGGGATGCGCCCCTCCCTCTTTCATTTTGTATAGGCGCTCCCTCTTTACGGAATTTCTGGATCCGCCCCTGAACCAGCACAAAGGAATTTTTAATGGTGATGATAAACAAAATGGCGGCTAAAATATGCACGGTATCACGGTAAATGTCACCAATAGCACGAAGTGATCACCCTGGGGATATTGTCGATTTATTTTATGAATAAAAAAAGGTGAAACACACGATGATGAACACATGATTTACATAATATTCACCTTATCACAAGTTAATGCTTAAAAAAAAGGCAAAGAAAAAAGACGTGATCGGAATTCGGAATCAAGTAAACCAAGTGAGGTCTTCCACATTTAGTTTAGAGTATGGCTGTTGTCTCTACGTCTTTAAAGTCTTAACCACGCACAAAAAATGTCATAACCATACGCAAATTGCCAAATGTGCGTGAGTATTCCCAGTGACATCTCATACCGTCCATTCACTCAACTCTTTATGTTAGTTCAACTTCTACTCGGACCAAAATGCAAGAGTCAACCATAAGGAGGAAATAATTTATGTGAATCTTGGTAAACATTATCATTATCACAGATGAATTATGCATCAAGAACTGTTGAGCGTCTGTCGTGATAATAACAGAGAAAGACACGACAATTTACCTTATCTCGTGAGTCTTGCTTGATAAACATGTAGAAGAGATGACAACGGTCAATGATAATTGAAATGATATAAGAAATATCTCCTCGTTTGCTGTACTATCAGCAAAACGTCATTTCGATTTTCTGACACATATAATATACTCGTCTGCTGCATGCTACATTAAATTGCTTTTTTGTTTTGACTCTACTGTCCAAATCTATACACACGCAACGGACACTGTGAATTCCCTGCAAAATCGAAAGAGGTTTAAAAAACTTTGGAAGTAAACTCCTTCCATTGTGACGTGATCTTGAGAGTTTTCAGGCCATCATCCCGGGATCCATGCAAACGCCGATTCGAGGATTGACCGGGTCCCGTGGGTTGAACGCCACGAAGAGCCCGCTACCTGGGTCCATGCAGCTTAGGTCGGAATAACAAGTCCCCTCTCTTCGCCACGGTCCGCCACACGCCTCGCCCATATCCTGACGAAATAAAGACATCAACAAGAACAACAATAACAACATAGACATAATCTATTATGCGCTGTTTAGTATACATTGTATATAATAATAATAATAATAATAAACCATATTTATATGGCGCATATCACCAAAATAGATTAATGACTCTATGCGCATTGAAGGAAAAGGAACTAATGCGTTAGGGCACCCATTTCCACAGTGGTTTTTTTTTATTAGATTTTTTGGGCCTGATGTTACCATCATAATTTGATGAGAGGTGGCCCACGATTACCAAATTGTAAACCATAATCAAAATAATTTATACACTGTATGCATATATACAAAATAACAAAAATAATTTCTTACAACAAACTAATTAAAAATGAATTAACACAATTCTTAAATCTGTCCATATTTGGAGCTAGAGGAAATATATTGGTGGGAAGTGGGTTCCACAGCCGAGTCGTCCTTGGTATGTAAGAAGACTGATGGAGATACGTGTTCGACTTTGGTACAGTAACTCTGTAGGGGTGAGCAATTGCAGAAGAGCGTGTCAATCGAACATTGGAGACCAGTGGTGGAAGAATTCCAGACAGCTCAAGGGACAGTCTCAAGAAGAAATGGCGGTAGAAGGTACAAAGAGATGCCACATTTCTTCGATGCTCCAGTGGATAAATTCCAACTTTGGTGGGGTCATCAATTCTTAGGAGGCGAAGGGCTTTTCTCTGTAGCCTGTCCAGTAGCCCAAGTGCAGTGGAACCAGTTCCAGCCCATATCGGGCATGCATACTCCATTAAGGGCCTAATGTAAGCTTTGTAGATGGTGACTCTTGCCTTAAATGGAAGGAGATCTCTTGAACGGCTAAGAATGTAAAGCCTCTTTGCAACCTTTTTGGCAAGGCATGTGACATAAGGAGCCCAAGTCAAGGTGTTGGTAATGATAACACCAAGGAGGGTGATACGTCTGGTTGGCTGTAGGGCAGAGTTCATGAAGTAGAGAGGAGGGTGGTTCTGGTTCCGCTTCCTGCTGATGATCATCTCTTCTGTCTTGCTTGCATTGAAGGTGACGCACCAATCTGTAGCCCATTTCTCAATAGTCAACAAGTCACGCTGGAGGCTCTCAGCACAGACGGTTCTGTCACAAGAATTGTTTATAACAATGTGCAGAGTAGAGTCATCAGCAAAGAGGTGGAGATCATTTTCCACTAGGGAAGTCAAGTTGTCAATGTACATAAGGAAGAACAGGGGCCCTAGCACACTTCCCTGTGGCACACCAGCAGATAGGGTCTTGGATGATGAAGTGTAGCCATCTAGAACAACAGCCTGATGCCTATCGGCCAAGAATGATGAATTCCATCCATATATATCTCCATGTATGCCAAAGGATGACAATTTCGTTAAAAGGCCACGGTGCCCAACACAGTCAAAGGCTTTCTTGATGTCTAGAGCTATAATCCTGACTTCCTGTTGAGAGTCTAGGGAGTCGTTCCACCATTGGGTGATATATGAAAGCATGTCAACAGTGGATCTGTTCTCCCGGAACCCATATTGCGCATCGCTCAGAAGTTGATGTCTTTCGAGATGTTTCCGAATTTGGTCACCAATTATGCTCTCCATTACTTTCGAGATGATAGAGAGAAGAGATATGGGCCTGTAGTTGGATGGATCTTGTTTGTTCCCTTTCTTGGGCACTGCTACAACATGAGCAGTTTTCCACTCTGAAGGCACGGACTTGCTGTTCAAGGATATTTGGAAGAGCTTTGAAAGAACAGGTGCAAGCTCTGGCGCACAGTTCTTAAGTACCGTGGCTGAGATGCCATCTGTGCCAGTAGCCTTGAATGTGTCGAGATTACGGAGTTTCTTAAGAACAACCTTAGGCCAGAATTTGACGGTAGAGATGGTTTCATTAGTTTTTAAGTTCAGATTGGGAGGGACTTTGCCCTTGTCGCTGAGCATTTGCAGCAAAGGTGTTGTTCAGGAGCTCGGCAGCCTCATTGAAGATCTGTCCATTATCACTTTTCAATGGAGGAACAGCGGATGTTTTGTTGCTATCAGTTACAGACTTCACCAGTTTCCACCATTGTTTACTGTTTACTCCAGGTGGTGCGAGAACTGAATACGAGCTCTGCGTATGATGCGCTGGCATTCAGATTTGGATTTCATGTACAAGATCCAGAGTTCACTTGTGCGGTTTTTAGCCACTGTTTGTATGCTTTCTGTTTGGTTTTGACAGCATCATGACATCTACCATTGAACCATGGTTTATCCGAGTACTTGTGTTTGGTAGTTCTGGATGGTATGAAAATGTCCATGGCATCACCACTGTTGTCTTTCACACTGTTCCAGGCAGCATCAGCACTATGTGCCTTTGAAAGGGAGGACCAGTCAGCTTCAGATAGAAAACAGCGCATGCCGTCCCAGTCAGCTTTGTAGTACTGCCAGATTTTGAGCTTGGCGGGCTTGCTTGTAGTTGGAAGTCTGTAGTTAGCTACGTCCATAACCATACAGTGGTCCTAGGAGCCAAGGGGGGGGGGGGGCATCAACTGATACCACATGGTTGTCAGGGGAAGTAGTTAAGAAGAGGTCCAGTTTGGAACAGCTTCCATTCTTTCCAATTCTGGTGGGGTCATCTACAAGTTGATGGAGATTGTTGAGTGTGGCAAAGTCGAATGCAGAATCCCAGAGACTCCAACCCTCCCGTTTTCGACGGGAGATCTCCAGCCGAAAGCCCATTTTCGCAAAATCTCCCGTTCTCCCGTTTGAGATTTGATTTTTCCCGCCCTGGCTCTGTGTCTCCCGGTGGAAAGGATTTCTTACTTATTGCTATCGTATGGTCGTATCGTATGTATGTTGAAAAAATAAGCCTTAGATAGCACCAGAAAACATCTAAAATCCTAGGAACTTCGTGCTTCGCACACATCAACTTGGAGTCTCCCGTTTGTTAGGGGTTTCGGGCGGGAGAATCTCCAGATCAGAAGGTGCTTGGGGTTGGAGTCTCTGGAATCCCCGTGGGCATCTGTCTTTATGCTTCCCAGCCACTCTTCATGGTGGGCATTGAGGTCACCCAGAACAATGATTTCAGATCTAGGGTGGTGCTCTTGGATAGTGTCGATGTGATCTGAGATGACATCGTAAATGCTATCGTCAGCAGAGGGTGGTCAATACACACAGAACATGAATACCATGCGGCCAGGGAGATGTATCTTCAGGCAGATTAATTCATGGTACAGGCTTTCATATTGAGACATTCTTGTGGCAGTGAAGGCATCACTGTAGTACACCATAATTCCACCCCAACTAGAGTTGTCTGGTCGATCGCGTCTGAGAAAGGAGTAGCCAGGCACAGTGAACAAATCACCGTCGATCTTGCTATTCAAGAAGGTTTCTGATACACAAAAGATATGAGGTCGGGATCTAAGGATAGAAAGCTCCAAAGATTCCCAGTTTGAGCGAAGACCACGTATATTTGTGAAGCCTACAATAAATCTATTGTGGTGCGGACCTGTGTTTGGATGAATGTCTCCACAAATGAGTGATAAAATCATAAGAAATAACATAAATAAGCTAACAATTCCATAGTCTTGGTCATTCGATCCAATATTCATCATCATAATATAATCATTCCGTTTCGAGGCTTTATCATTTGGTAACGTGACAATAAGATGTAGATGGAATGGGCAGCCAACCCAGACCAAATATAACCAGGGGCCGGAGCCACTTGCTCCTGGGACAGAAACAGGGTTTCCCCCTTCACAGTTCGTCCGGATGCAAGCTAGGGTTGTCATCCCCGTAGGGAGCCTGGCCGGCTAGAAGCCTGTAAGGCTAGAAGCCTCCCCTCTTGGTTGCGAACTTTATCATAATGTCCATGCATCATAAAAAAAGTCGCACACATTGGTTTTGCATGAGGACTCAAAAAAAAAAAAAAGGTGAAACGGGTCATACTTTCTGAAAATGCAATTCTTCTCCTGCATTATCTTACAGTTTGTTTTGTTGTTGTTTAATTGGCATAATCAATTAATTAAGATTAGAAATTGATTTTGTTTCACAAAAAAAAAAAATTATGACAGAATCTTGTAGATTATGACATGGGTGTCACGTATGCCAAATTTCGTCGCGATCGCACCACCGACGGCAGAGATCCGGGGAGGGGGGCAGAATCCGCCCCCTCCGGTTTTAGCATAGCCGAAAAAGCCTGGCCTGATTAGAGTTAAATGCCATCTCAGGCATAGATGATAATATTGAGGGAAAAAAGATAAACAGCGGTAGTTGTGAATCGTGAATTATATCTGCCTTTGAGGTCATGTTACAACTATATACAACTTATGATAATTTGTCATCACGCGAAAAAAAAAAATCCTGACGCAAAACCCATAGTACGACTCTCAAAATCATTCCTTATTTCGTGTGGGGAAATCCCCACTTCGTCCCCCGAGAATGGTGGCGCACTTCACCTTTTTGCAAACGTCGCAGCAACCACAGGGCTCCTTCTCGGTTTCCCCACCCGGGCAATTCTCCGCTGCGGGGCACTTTCTGTCCTTGAGTTCTACGTTCCAGCATGGGCACGATAGACACTGGCACCTGGGAGCATAATCATAACAAATCTATACAATTGATAATATATGCTCTCTATAAAATAGAACAGTGACAAAGATGACGTGTGAATACAGGTGTCAAAAACTGAGGGTGGAAAAAGAGATGATTTTAAAAAACGGAGAAAGGAGAAAAGGATATTGTCTACGAGGTAGGCACTTCAAAGTCCCATTGAGTCCACAAAAGATTTTTTTTTCAAACTAGAGTTGTTGTGTTTATATATATATATATATATATATATATATATATATATATGAAGAGTTTGTTCATATATATATATATATATATATATATATATGAAGAGTTTGTTCGCAAAACCCGATAAATCCTTATTTGCCAAATGGAGGTATTTGCGATTGAAGGTCAAGAAAAACAAGGAGAATAATAAGAAAATTTTTGCTTCTTTTGACCATAACTTCAAAAATGTACCTTTACATGTAATGACCAATGTATCATTTAAAAGGTATTATTTTGTACTTTATGACAGCTAGAGACCGTACTTCACTGAAAATCTTCAAAAATGGACTTATCGGTTTTTGCAAACAAACTCTTCATATGTATATATAGAACTATTATATATATATATATATATATATATATGAAGAGTTTGTTCGCAAAAAACCGATAAGTCCATATTTGCCAAATGGAGATATTTGCGATTAAAGGTCAAGAAAAATAAAGAGAATGATAAAATTTTTTTTGCTTCTTTTGACCATAACTTCAAAAATGTACCTTTATATGTAGTGACCCATATATCATTTAAAAGGTATCATTTTGTACTTTATGACAGAGACCGCCCTTCAAAAATGGACTTATCGGTTTTTGCGAACAAACTCTTCATATGTGTATATACATATATATATATATATATATATATATATATATATATGTATATATATATATATATATATACAGCCACAACGTCCTATCATCATTTGTTATTTTCCTTTTTTATTTCTTAATGATTAATTAACTAATTTGATTATTTTTAGTAAGATTGTTATAGTTAGCTAGTTAGTTCCTCTGGTTAAAGTGGTCCCAGCAAAATGATACCGTTGTCGACGTATCTTCTGCCAAGTCTTATCCTATAACCCGTACAATCTAGGGCACCTGACAATACTGCCCCGACATTATACCCAAACAACCTTCTTAAACTCTCTCGAGGCAACATTGCATTGATACACTCACTTGTAAGTGCGCAATAGTCCAAAGGAAATGACGCACCGCTCGTCGATCACGTGCGTGGATTATAATCCCTCCCCCTCCGGGCGTGAACGGGTAGGTTGTTATGGTAATCCCTCCCCCTCCGGGCATGAATGGGTAGGTTGTTATGGCCACCCCTCCCCCTTCGGGCATGAACGGGTAGGTTGTTATGGTAACCCCTCCCCCTCCATGCATGAACGGGTAGGTTGTTATGGTAACCTCTCCCCCTTCGGGTATGAACGGGTAGGTTGTTATGGTAATCCCTCCCCCTCCGGGCATGAACGGGAAGGTTGTTATGGTAACCCCTCCCCCTCCGGGCATGAACGGGTAGGTTGTTATGGCAACCTACCTGTATAGTGAAGATTTTCGGTGTGAGTCTGCTATGTTAAAACGGTTATTCAATTCAATTCAATTCAATTCAATTCAATTCAATTCAATTTATTTCAAATTCATTGTCAGTTTCTGGATAATTGTTTTGTTTGCATGCATATCTGGTTACATCGATACATTATACATATACAAACCACACGTACACATTGTAACATAGATACATAGACATGATAGACATACAAAAGATATACATCAATACAATATCACTATCATTGTCATAAATATATAACATCAAAGAAGTATTAATCTGTATGAGTCAACATTGTATTGGATGTGGACAGGTGTATACATAATATATGCGGGTGTATAAATATGTGTCAATTGATAATAACTATAAGAAATTTAAACAATAAAAATGAATGCATGTTTATATGTAAATAAATGATTGTATAAAAATCTTGACGGTTACATACGTGTGTGTGTGGGTGCATGTGTATGAAGGTACAAATCTATGTGTTTTTGACAAAAATAAAATTGTCCGAGGCAAGGAATTTCATTCTTCAGACATTGTCCCGAGGTTGTTGGGGGTAAGATCTGATGAAACAGGGCTTTACTGTCATGTCACAGTCTGGCTCGTGAGTCCGCTGAAAAAAAAAAAAAAAATGATGATAAAGGAAACCCAAACCTAAAGAGCAATATGGATTGAGTGAAAGCAGCAACATTTGTAGAACACATCGGTGAAAGCTTGAGGAAAATCGGACAATTGATGCAAAACTTATCAATTTTTTACATTTTGGTGTTGTAACAACTGGATAAGGAGACTACTAGAGTCCAGACGTCATGTATGTATGGAAAACCAAAGAAAATTATAAAGAGAAGTCCACAAAACTATTTTTTCATGAAAATTACACATACCAACAACTTGACATTGATTGATATATATGAAAGCAATTTGTTATGTGCTCTCTCGATCATTACGCATGAAAAATGAAAATGTGTTGAATTTTCTTTCTATTTTCTTTATAATGCTGTGTCCACACATGATGTCATAAAGTCAAGTAGTCTCCTTATCCAGTGGTTCCAACACCAAATGTTAAAAGTTCATATAACTTTGCGTCGATTGTCCGATTTCCCTCAAACTTTCATTGATGACTATGTGTTCTACGTGTTGCTGCTTCTACTCAATCCATATTGCTCTATTTTGGTTCTGGTTTCCTTTGAATTTCTCAACGGAATCACGAGCCAGATCGTGAAATGACAGTAGAGCTCTGTTTTATCAAATATTATCCCTAACAACCGCGAGACAATAATGTGCTTTCTGCTGCTTTCTCTCAATCCACATTTCTCTATGCGTTTTGATTTCCTTTAATTCAATTACGTCAATTATCATGCATGTTTTACATAGAATGCTCTACCATTTGCAAGCACAGCTAAACACAAATATATAGGCAAAGCTACACAAATAGACACGGCATTACAAAATTCAGTGTTATCTGCAAGTGCAAGACCATTTTCTGCTTTGTGATTTTTTTTTTCTGCTTTACAGCTTCTGCCAATCTCTATTCCCTCCAGGTTACCTAATGCATTGAATGCCTCGTGACGTCAATTCTCCATCAGTCGCAGTCCAGCATGTTGCAACGCATCATTACTGCATACAAGCACTCACGTAATGTTGCAGCTATGATTCATTATGTCTTTCTGATATTGCGTATCACTGCAATTCTATAGAGTCACTCTTTGCGTACTTTTAGAGCTAGATTAATAAATTATTAGTCCTTTCCATTTCATAATACTCTTACCGATATACCGCCACCAACGCCACGAACAGGAGAAGGAAGACGAAATTGGTCTTCGACATTATTCTTGGAGGTTTGGTCCTAAGCGAAAAACAAACAAACACAAAAGCACACAGAATGACAGACATAAGATAGAAAGATATTAGGAAAAGAAAGGAGAGAAACTTACTTGAGATACAGGTATATCAGTAAAGGTGTCAAAACTCCTTTTCTTTGAAATCATCTAATTCCAGCTATTGTAGTATATTCGTATTAATATCTCACAGATCCCACCATACATACATATATATATATATATGTTAAATTATAATATATATATATATATATATATATATATATATATATATATATATATATAAAGGTCTTGCTTCTCTATCATTTTAAACCATTTTAGGTCTTTCAAGGAAACGGGATAGTCAAAACTATGATGCACAAGGCCATTGTAGTGCAGCAATTTATCCGGGGTAGGTCTATGTTTTTTACATAGAAGACTACCTGTATAGGAGATAAGCATGTTTTCTCTTTGCCCCGTTTCGTATTTCATTTTGCCCCGAACGTCCGGGGCAAAATTTCATTTTGCTTTAAAAACTACTTTTTTAGTTCTTTCTTAAGTTCACATCATTTGTCAAAATAGATTGTTGGAGGGAAAATATATCTACTGTCACTTTTTGGTGTTAATCCTAAAAGTAAGATTACGAACCAAAATATAATGTTTTGTTGTACAAATTTGTTGTAAATTTTATGGTCCAAATTGCTCCGGATTCCCCTACATAATAAAATATCCTTTGGCCCAACATGAGGTGACATATAACAAGAGGGAAACAACAACATGAAACCATAATGACATTTTGATTAAGTCTGAAGGTCGAATGTGTATGACGAATGAAATTCTGGCTAATGGCAGACACAACTACTAATACGACACAAACATGCGCATGTGTATTGTTTACGTTATTTAAAGGTAAGTGTGTGACAATGTCACATCGTGTATCAAAATGAAAGAAAAGAACAAGCACAACACACATTGTGTAATATTAATCATCACATTCTATTCAGCTTGAATGTAATACACATTTTTAATGTTGGAGGCAACCCATAAAGATGCCATGACCAACATATACTTTGATTATTCCCTATAAATGTTGCAATGTATAATGATTGCGTCACGCATAATGAGGTAATTGTATGTGAATCATAATACGGGGATTGCTGTCCAGAAAGAAAAAAAAAAACACTTTGCACGACTAGGGAAAATGTCATGAATACTTTAGAAAATATGTGACTCTGCACCTCAAAACAAACAAAAAGTCGCCAGACATGAATTTTTAGTTAAGACCATATTCTGAAAGAGCAGACTTTAAGCTTTAAAATGATGTATAACTCAAATCAAATGGACTCTCCTAACCTATCTAAATATTGGAAAGAAAGCACAAACTCAGGAAAAGTGTGAACTGAGAAAGGAGGCTTTGAAGTACAATGTCTATTCAAGCGCTTAATCTTTACCAAACCGTGCTGGCTGTGCGATGAATGGGACAAAAAACACGAAGTAAACCACCAGATTAACAACAATGAACGGATTATCAGATTAAACTGAAATTAAGCATGCCTCATTAACACATTCTGTCCATAATCAATGCCAACTTTCAAAGCAGTAGCACTATCCTTTCAAAGGTTATTAGAGTTGAAAGTGAAGAGTGTGGACAAGGTTTTTCAGAAATGAAAAAGGGATTCTAAAGACACACCTAATCACACTATTCTACCAAAAATGTTCTTGATAAACTGCTAAAAAAACACACTTTCCTGCCCGTTTTATGATACCAAATTTTAGAATAATGTAAAAGAAGACCTGCTCTTTCAGAAAATATGAAAAAGTCAAGTTCGGCTAGGTTGACCCATTTCACTTATTTTCAGTCCTCACGCGAAATCAGTGTGTGCGACTTTATGTTCGTTTTGAGGTGCACTGTCACATATAACGATTAGAAGTACATTGATATTATTATGATGATAATAATATAAATCAAATCTCGATGTTTTGAAACGTGGAAAGAAATGGCAAAGGAAAATGTAAACATCATTCTTCAAAAGGGGAAACTAGTACTCTAGAACTCTGTACTCTTGCATTGTGATGGAAGCGTTCCTACAAATGCTTCGAATCACTACAGACTTAAAAACGGCAGAAAATGCGCATGTTTGTTAATTATTAGTTGAATGGCGGACAAAACATTAGTGCAGTAACAACAACATGAAAGAGTATTAGATCCCAACTTACAAACGGCAGTCAATTGAAGAGGCTGTGACTATTTCGAGGGTGAAACGAAGAAATGAACAGTTCGCAACTTGACAAAAAACTATCAGACGGCCAACCAGGAGTAGTAAGAGATCGGATGTTCAATGAATGAGAATCCACTGTATATCTGCTAGCATCACCGGCTTGCATAGGCTGCTTTATAGAGATAGGAATTATGAGAAAATCCTATCACGGATCATCGCCAAATCCATTTCGATCGTTTTCGCACGTCGATTGAAGAACGATCTGTCAACAAGGCGTTAAAACTGATTATAGTTGTACGAAAATATTAATCATAATAATCATGTTTTTCTAGTTTCGCAGAAATCTAGTTTCGCAGAAATTGATCTAAAGCAGCGAGAAAGTGTGTGTGTGTGTGTGTGTGTGTGTGTGTGTGTGTGTGTGTGTGTGTGTTTGTTGTGTTGTTTTGTTTTGCTTTTGTTTTTTGCTTTACTTGTGAAGCTGCTAGAAGTGCTCGAATTATGTCACGGATATGTTATTACACCCAGTAGCATCTTGAAGGAAACGATCGAAGTCGATCTATCGAAACTGTCTATAAGGAATCACTTTCAATTTTGAATACATTGCGTGTAATTTGATTTTTTTTTTAATGTATGCTTATTTGTGTTCTTCATTGCGTCATTCTCATTCCTTCCAATATAATTTTATTTCGTTCTGTGGTAACCCATATGTTTTGCTTCAGTTTCTTTTAAAGGTAATGTTTACCTTCGGGAGCAGTGATTTATAATGATTTATATATGTTCGAGATATCACATTTGATGTAGGTCAGTAACTGTATATCTCAAAATATCCTACCATATTGCCACCATATATTTTTCAATGAATATAAGGAGATATCGCTTTTTTCCGTCAATAAAACATAACTGTAGACGGTTTAGTCTAGAAATATTTTTATCATAACTATTGTTCAAATGTTATTTATCGAACAATAATTAACATTGATTATATCACATTTTTATTTGGTTGTTTCTATCATTAACTTACATTTTAGAATTATCTTGAAGCACTAAAGCTGTGTGTTTGTTTCATCTACAATGGGAAAAAATGTCTTTACTTCAATGTGTGGCATCTTATTGAATTGAATTATATATTAAAATGAAATTAAAATTCAACATAATATATGTTAAACATGATACTTGATTTCTTTGCACATAATCAGAAATTGCATGTGTAGCCTAGTCCTTACAATGCATGCTATGTGTAATGTGTGTACTGGACTAGCTTGGCCTATTAGGCTTTTGTTTCTATTATGCCATGCATTCTTCAATTCATACGCATCACTAACTTTCTCTTAATGTGAGTTTTAAATTATGAACGTTATAACATATGGGCTACATAACATTATGTAGCCCGTATATATTGCTACACTCAGTTTAATCAAACTATAGTCATCCGGGTCTTTTAGTATTAAATGATATTTTTTCACTTTCACTATCTGGAGCATGTCCCATCACATTCCAAAATGTGAGGACCTGGTGAAAATTATCATGATTGTTATTATCATTGATATTGTCATTGTTATTATTATTATAATTACAACTATTATTATTATTATTATTATTATTATTATTATTATTATTATTATTATTATCATCATCATCATTATTATCATTATTGTTTTTATTATTATTATTATTATTATTATTATTATTATTATCATTATTATCATTACTATTATTATTGTAGTTCGACATGCTCCAAGCGAAATTGAATATCTTTTCAGGTTAAATTTGCAGATTTATCATTGATTATTAATCAATAATAGCGTGCAGCTTGCGTGCCGATGTCGGCGCTTCCGATACATCGGCATGTTCTGAATATTATATGTATACACCTTCCGGGTAGGCCTGTAGCCATCCCACACTGTTCAATGTCTAGACTAAAAAGTATTCGACTTATTAGAAGGCTGGGCGGTGATGACGACTCGAGAAGAATTAAAGGTCCAGTTTACTTTAAATGGGAGCAGTGATTTTAAAAATATTCAAGATATCACATTTGATGCATAATTATGTGTGGGTCAGTTGCATTACAAAACATCCTACCCTATGCATTTCACCAAAAGCCTAAAATTAAAAGGAGATATGACTGTTTTTCTCAATAAACCATAACTGTAGACGGTTTAGTCTCGAAACATTTTTATTGTAAGTATTGTTCTCATTTTGATTATACTGATTCAAATTTTTACATTGATTGTTCATAATATACATTCATAGCTCACATTATAGAAATGTTTTGAAGCACTAATTGTGGGTTTTTGTTTCATCTGCAAAATAGAGGTAAATTATGCCTTTAATCACGTTGTGTCTTTTTCTGTGGCACATGGCTTTGGCGTTTTCTGTTCGTATTCAAGCAGGCATGTAAAAAATCAATAATGGAGAATTGACTGAGGTCATGTCTCTTGAAACGCAAATATTGCCATTGCAGTATATGGCTTTTAATGCAAGAGTCTGGGATATTGAGAAAAATGCACTACGTTTAGCACTCCCTTCGTAAAACTTGTACATCATTACGACCACTATTGTGTAGATGACAGGGGTTTAGTGTTCTGTTTTGCTGCTGTTGTTGTTGTTGTTGTTGAAATTTTGTTGTTGTTTTTTTTTGACGTTTTTTACATTGAATGAGTTAACAATCTCGTTGTATTGATATTGCCAAAATACTAATTCTGCTTTCAGGTGGATGTGGATGGAAGCATGCATTTACAGGGATTACATGAACAATCATTACATCACGAATGCTTATCCCAGTGAATTTAGAGGGATGGTACAGTATTGGTGGAGATGAGAATTGGGCTTTTAACTTTTTGCGAGATACCAAGAAAACACTTATGGAATAGTACAGAGCATACCATTCTTAGAGGAATTCAAAGTTTGTTTAATGAAAATCGGGTTTGGAATGACTGAAATATCCAAAAACAAAGTAAAACAAAGCGATCGTAATAAAGTGTGGGTCCCACGATCTATTAGAACCGCTCTTTTTTGGATATCTCAACCACTTCAAAACCAATTTTCATCAAATAAACGTTAAATTCCTCATAGAATACATGCTCTTTCATATTTCATGAGAGGTTCTTCATTATTTCACCAAAAAATGTTAGAAACCTAAAATTAGGTCTCAACCAAAACAGTACGATCCCTTTAAAGACCAATATGTGTGTTGATACGAATAACCTCTTTCCGCTCATCCGCAGAGTGGAACTGCAAACTGGCTTGTTTTGTGTATTTTATGGAATACGATTCATTTTATTTCAGTATTTGCATTTGAGGAATCCTATATATGAGGAGGTTTGTTTGGCATAAAATGTGGTCACGGGCGGTCGAACATGCACACACACCCACCCACACGCCCACACATATACCGTGAGATAAATCAATACCAGCTCAATGCCATAGGCTTATATCCCGCGAAATTCTTCATTCACTTACTAGCTATCCCACATACACATCGTCATAATACACACATTATAACCATCCATTCAAAAGACCAGCAACCGCTCAACTCCACAAGCACCGTATATCTGCCGTACAGAGAAACACAGGTAATCGTATGCACCATTCACATTACGTGGATTTATTGTAAAATGCAGCTTTCCTCCCGTTTCTAGTGTGAAACTGGATAAGTATGTATGACTATACGGAAAATATAAATACATGGATGTGCGTATTAACTATGTAATGTATTTTTCTGTATTAAATTACACGCACCGATTTCATAGAGCCAGCAGCTATACGCGGGGCATCTCTGTTGCAGATACCAACTGGATGGTACGGTTTCGGTAACGTTGAGATGGGGCTACAAGTTTCCAACATTTGTTGTTTTTTTGGTGATGATTTTATTGAGATAATGAGAAATCTCTTATGAGATATGAAAGAGCATCATAATTATATGATGGATTCAAAGTTGTTTTTTTGTTGTTGATGAAAATCGGTTTTGAAATGGCTGAGATATCTACATAAAAAAACAATCCCAATAAATGTTGGGCACATCTTTTAGGGCCGCTTTGGTTTACTTTTTTGTTGGATGTCTCGGACACTTTTGTATCCCTTTATTGATTGTATTCTCTTAAACATTGCATAAAGTGGTTTCTATCATATTGCAAAAAGTGAAATGCTGAATCTTCACCTCAGCTAATAATTATTATACCATCCCCTGTTAAAAGCTGCAGATATACCATCAGTATCCACCTGCATTCACGTACATTGAATTGTGTATATCATTCTCGACAATGTATTTCACCATTCTGAGGGTTCAAAGATGTTCATGTATTAAACAGAAGTTCTGTACAGTCACAGTCAAGTCTTAAAGTTTGAAAGGTCGGCAGATTTAAAACAGCATAACAAAAAATTGTCACTGGATACAATGTGTTTCCCTAACTTCTAAAAGTTATAATATATCACAAACAACTGCCATCATTATACGATCTAATCTATCTCGTACTACGGGAGGGACGTTTTACATAAATGTTTTAGATGAGGAGGATGTATTTATAATGTATTTATAGTGTAAATGTATTTGTAATTGTAGTAAGTATTTTTGGAAGAAATTCTTGAGTGGTCCGCAATCTACAAGCACAGCTTTAGTAGACCTCTCAATTCTCTTCTTTTTTTTTCTCCCCAAAATATAACTTTGTATTCTCCTGTGCGTATTCACAATTTTTTTACTTCTTTTAGTTTGTTGACTATTGTTTATCCTTCGCACCTTTTACTGCATATAATATGCTTATGTTGGATTTTCTGATTTACCTCGTGTTATATTTGGTTGGAAGAAAAAAAAATGAGAATGAAATAAATTCATTGAAATTCAAATGATAATTAGTGGGCTCTATACTTTTTATTTTTGCTGAAGAAAAGCCTTGAATAGTATTATGATTTATACATATTGATAGGGACCTATATTTCTTATGGAACCACGTCGTATAGATTATACTACAATAGCACTGAAAAATGAGAATTTTCCTAAGAAAAAAAAATAATGATAAAAGTGACGATGATAAAGTGATATAGTGATGATAAAATTTTCCTCAAGGTAAATAGAGGGAAAAGTTTAGAAAGTTCATAATATTTTCCCATGCAAATAACATGATTTTCTCACTACCTAATTTCATCAGAAATGCACTTTCTCAATCCGTTGGAAGAATTTCTGCGAACGCGGGGAAAAATATGGTTATTATGATTAATATTTCCGGACACTGAATCAGTTTCAAAGCCGTGTTGACAGATTTTCCTTCCCTCGACGTGCGAAAGTGATCGAAATGGATTAGGCGATGATCCGTGAAAGGATTTTCTCGTATCCAATGGCTATTAGACAGCTCAAGCCGTTGATGTTATAGTAGCTCTCAGAGGGGATACATCTTCCGCGGACATTCTCGAATGCTTATATACTATACATGACTGTGATCAAATGGTGATAGATATCATCTACTTCACGATGATAAAACTTCAAAATAAATACGTGTATCATAAAGTTAGTGTAATTCATAAATCTGTTGCACGAGTCTTGATGTGGAACATGGTCACCGTGTACCTCACACCAACACAATAGTACACTGCAAAAAGATCGATGTTAGATTTAACACCATGGGTGTTACATCTTACACCGAACAAGTCAGAGGACCACACCGACAGCTCAGTGATGTAGAAAGTATATACGCAGTGATGGTGATGAAAACTGTTCACCTGTCCATTAGTCGCTTAATTTGACACTGTAGCTGGTGATATTTTGACACTGCGCTGGTATTGATTCAACAAAGACACTACATAACGTTGATTTGATGTTGCTGGTGTAAATGTCAACGGCATAAACACGATCCCAGTGTCAATAGGAGACCATACCAACTGGTGTGACTGTGGTGTAAATGTTTTCACAACTTTTTTCCCCAAAATCAAGTACTTTATCTTTTTTATTTATTTATCTATTTATTTATTTATTTATTTGTTTTGTTTCAGTAGGGTAGCTCTGTCAGTAGCTAAACACTGTTATTCTCAGAGGCCCTACAATTTATCGGAAAGTTCGTATTCGTCTTGCTGATGTTCAAAATGAAGAGCTAATAACTAAATATTTATCTAAAAACAAGTTTTATATTTTTAAGCGACACCCAAAGGTAGTAATTAAACACCATACATGAGCACCGGAAATCAACACCAGCTCGGTGTTTCATATTCAACTCGACTCTTTGCAAGGTATTTACACGATATAGACTCGCTGTAGCATGACCCAACATTGTCCGAGAAACTGCAAGAAAGCGATTCACCTCTGCTGGGCTGTTTGTGATATAGCTTTCACAATGTCCCTATTCTGCCTTCTGACCCGGGCCGGAACGGGTACACTGTATATTAACCCTGCTATAAGCAAACAACCGAAGGTATCTGCTGTCGACAGGGCCTTAATTTTTGTTTGGTGTGGGTTTGTTTGTTTGTTTGTTACTTGTTGTTGTTGTTGTTGCTGTTGTTGTTGTTTCTGTTGTTGTTGTTGTTGTTGATGATGATGATGATGTTGATGATGACGATGTTGTTATTTCTGGTTTTGTTTCTGTGCTTTTTTGTTTTGTTTTGCTTGCTGTTTTATATATACTTTGCTGTGAATAGTGTGTTGTAAAAAACAATGGCGGCACGTAATGTTTTTTTATGGCGTATGCGAGGTTATATTACAGTAGCTTCAATTAGTATATCAATCATACATATACAAAATAATGCAAGATGATGATTATGACTACGTGATAACTTCATACGATAGTCACTATACCCATGTTATGATGGAAGTGATGATGATAATGATAATTATAGTGGTACTAACGAATATGACACCAATGACAGTAAAACATCGACATTGGTATGAATCTATTGTGACTGATATCAGTTACCACTGGTATCAAGTAATACCACACCCGTATGACTTTGTGTCGGTTTTGTCCTGATTGTAGTTCATGTACCGGCATTGTATGCTTATTTATAGATATAATTATACTTATATATGATATATATGAAGAATTTATTTGCAAAAACCGATAAGTCCATTTTTGAAGATTTTGAAGTACGGTATCTGTCATAAAGTACAAAATAATACCTTTTAAATGATATATTGGTCACTACATATAAAGGTACATTTTTGAAGTTATGTTCAAAAGAAGCAAAATTTTTCTTATTATTCTCTTTATTTTTCTTGACCTTTAATGGCAAATATCTCCATTTGACAAATATGGACTTATCGGTTTTTGCAAACAAACTCTTCATATATATAATTCATATAGTACAACATATGTGTACATTTATATTCATAACTCTTTTTTTTTTCTTTCTGTGTGTACGTGTTTAAAAAATAAAGCCCTTATACTGGGGTGGTCTGGCTATATGCTCTAGTGATCTGTCGTCACTAAAAGTAATACCTGTAACTCTGCCCTTATGAGATGGGTCTGATTTTTTTTCTTTAATTGTATTGTATTTCGAAAGCACACGCGCACCTGCACTTTTTAGGTACACATACACACAGTTTACGCACTTGCAAAATGCACTTAGCTTTCAAATCGAAGTATACAGATCATATCAAACACAGGAGTTTTGTCCGATCATCGATAAAGAGCATTTCGACAGGTGTTCTCCTCTCAGTATAGATGCTATTCTTTGTCACTATGTTATTGTTTATCCCATGTATTTTTTCTGTTATCATTTTCTTTACCAGGATATACCAGCCAAGAATCATGTCGAGGTTCACCTCCATTTCGCTGTTCCTGCTGGTGACGTTGGTGGCAGTAGATCGGTGAGAGTGTTAGTGTCCCTGTCTCAATACAGGGACACTATAGGGCTCACACCCATAAATATTTCCCCATAGGGATGTGTGTTAAAAATCAAATTCCAAAAAATTCTGTAAAATAGCTGGGAGAATTGAAGTATTTCAGCTTCACTAAATTGGATAAGTGAAAATTTAATATACCCTTTCATCCATCAAATTTTCAAGGTGGATTCTTCAGTCCAAATTCCGTCCAGCGGTCCGCAATGCCAGACTACGAGTTCTTGTCACTCAAAAAATCACCTATTTTCCGTACACGTACTCAATGAAATATAATCCCCTCAAATTCCATCATAAAAGCTTTCATCTTCCAACCAAAATGCAGTTTGTAGAGGAATTTATACTCAATATCCACAGCTATTCAGTTTTTTTGCCAAACTACATCATTGATTTTTAATTAATTTTTTTCTTCATTTGTTTTGGTATCTTTGGTACGAATTTGTGAAGGGGTCTGGGACAGTCCATTTGATTTACAGGTGTGAGCCCGTTAGTGTCCCTGTCTCAATACAGGGACACTGAGTGTACGAAATGAAACGTAATACTATTTGCTTAGTGCCGGTAATAGATATACACTATACACTGCAAAAAGTCAGGTGTTAAACAGTGAACACCATGCTGGTGTTAAATTTTCGGTGCTCATTTATGGTGTTAAATTAACACCTACGGGTGTCATTTCCAAATTTTTAACTGTTTTTGAAGAGTTTCTTAGTAACTGCACTTCTTGTTGATTTTTAATTTAAACAAGAAAAATTTTACATTAAAATACTAGATATTTGAAAAAATGTGAAAATAAATTTACACCAAAGTAACACCACCTGGTGTGGTCCCTTATTGAAGCTGGACGGGTGTTAAACCATTGATATTAACACCAACAAATATCAAATCAACACTATGTGGTGTCATTTTTGAACTAACACCAGTACAGTGTCAAAATAACACCAGGTACAGTGTCAAATTAACACCACGAAGTGTCAGGTGAACACTTTTCAGCACCATCACAGTGCATTTTTAACACCTGTGGGTGTGGTTCTCTATTGAAGTTTGATCGGTGTTAGATTTAACACCCGTGGTGTTAAATCTAACACCGATGTTTTTACAGTGTAGTAACACAGCAGTGTGGCAGAATGGGGTTGCCATGGTAATAAGTCATTAGAAACATGAACTGAGGAATAGAAGTGACGCTGACTCTAATAGTTTTGCTATTCAAATAATGCATTGCAATGTGAGAGGTCGAATCGGCATCACGTTACATTCGATGTATTCACCATGATGTACGGATATGTATTAATTTAACCTTTATATGAAAGGCACCAAAAAAAAAAAAGAAAAAAAAAGAAAAAGAAGAAATGCTCTGGTAGATATGATTTGTGACTGTACACCAATATAACTAATGCATTACGTATCGGGGAAGTGCAAAATGATGTGTGCCATGTGCACTGTCAGTCATTCGACCCTTGATTGAAAGTCATTCCCATAATGATGTGGGTTTTTTAATCAAATAATTTCAATCTCAAGAACTTTTTTGCAATATATTCTATTAGTATTGCGTTACCGTATGATAGCGTGAATAAAGCGCGCACTCACCTAAGCACAGTGAAATAATTACATACCTAGTCAAAGAAAACTTTTTGCTTTAACCCTAAAAAGGCCGGGGGAGGGGTTGAATCAACCCCCCCCCCCTCCACATTTTTCGCGACTACTCCGCCGCGCGATTTTTTTTGACCTCGCCGTTCACAGACTTTTTACTTTCAAGTCTTGCGCATCTTTTGACACCATTTTCGCGAAAATCGCGGATACCGTTACGACGCTGCGCGACCTTTTATACATGCCTGTCAGACCGAAAATGGCTCAAAACGTGATTTTGTGTATAAAGTCTATGCAAATTGAGTTTTCTCTTCTTATTCATAAAGATATGATTGTTTTCACTTTCATAGGTTGAAACTAATTGATTTTAGCATAATTATGCTTGAAATAGGCTCTGTCATAAATTTTGAGAAAAAAATGAAAAACAAAAGGTCGAAGAAACAAGGAAATACATAAGAAATTCATAAAACAATAAAATACATAAGAAATTGATTTTGATACCAGTTTTTTTTTTTCATGTACATTGTTAGGAATGCTACAAAGAATGTTATCACCAAAATTAGGATTCTAGGAGCTTTAATTTCTGATTTAGAGCAAAAAGTATGACTTTGTGCATATTTTATTAACATGATTAGTCATTGTGATGAAAATTTCCATTTTTTTTATAGTATGGTAGATTACGCGACAGGTAATGTATGTGTCAATTTTCATGGTGATCGCGCGAGCGACGGCCGAGTTCTCGGGGGGGGGGGGGGGGAGGGGTTGAATCAACCCCTCCCCGGCCACAGAACACCCAAAAAAGCCAAGCCTGGTTAGGGTTAAAAAGAAAAGTTCTCCTGTACCCCTTGGCATGAGGCACGCTGGTCAAAAAATGTTTGCTATTATAAAAAAAAAAGAAATATTTCAAAATGTAATAGGCCTATCTTCCTTATTTCTCATGCGATCTTAAAATCATTTTCGTATCCTTCTATAAATAGAAAATACTAACATTTTTTTTTCTCTCTCTTTCTTTTGAAGTTTATTTATTTTTGGGGGTGATCCCCTCGTACACATTATCAACTCATCGCTTACAACTGTTCATGTGCCAAATAGCATGAAAATTGCGAAAGTAATTTCTATTTATAAGAAAGGGGAGAAGGATGATGTCAATATTATTATAGACCCATATCTTTATTATCTTCTATTTCTAAGATTCTTGAAAATATAGTGTACATCCGGACAGTACGTTTTCTTAAAACCTGCGACATATTTTCAAGCTTTCAATTTGGATTCAGGGAAAATCACAGCACAACACACGCGTTACTCGCCCTTATCGACAAAGTTACACACGCACTCGACACATTTTCACACACAATAGGTATCTTCTTGGACTTCTCCAAGGCCTTTGACACGATTAACCATGGAATAATTCTCGCCAAATTATCCCATTATGGCATACGTGGAAAGGCCTTGGAGTGGTTCACTATAGTTACCTATCAAATAGATCTCAATTTGTACATGTCAACGGCTTTGACTCTGAAAATAAAACGATTACATGTGGTGTTCCACAAGGGAGCTTACTATTCCCATTGTTATTCATTTTTTATATCAATGATTTTCATAGATCCTCGGAGAAACTATCATTCATATTATTCGCGGATGACTCTAACCTTTTCTTTTCCCACCCTGACCCAAATATCTTAGCAAGAACAGTAAATGAAGAGCTGAAAAAGGTTATACAATGGATATACGCAAATAAATTGTCATTAAATATTCAAAAAACAAAATTTATGCGTTTTAGTATTCACTCTATAGATAGCCTCCCAGGCAATATAACATTTGATACTATACTCCCCTAGAAGAAGTTTCTACCTTTAAATTTCTTGGTGTTTGCGTTGATAACAAGCTTTCTTGGAGGATATATCATCAACCGTATAGATAACATATGTAAAATTATATACCCTTGTGTAAACGATCTAAATCTAATTATAAAAAGATATCAAGACAGCCTTGGATCACGAAATCTCTTCTTAGGTCTATTAATAAGAAAACAGATTATTTTGTAGATACCGTAAATCCCCAAATGTTTCAACTAAATCTCGTTATGTTCGTTATCGAAATACGCTGACCTCTACGTTACGCTTATTAAGCAACAGTATTTTTTACCGACAGTTCGATAGATGCAAATCTGACATAAAGAGTACGTGGAAGGTGATCAACACAGCTTTAAAATCCAGCACTGAGGCGAATTCCCCAAATCGTATTCTAAAAGAGGGTCGCGTGATAGACAATCCAGGGGAGATGGCAGATGTATTCAATGACTTCTTCCTTAACCTTGGGCCAGATCTTGCCAAGAAAATACCTCGCTCCGGGACACCTTTTCATTCGTTTCTAGGGGATAGGAATGCACAGACTTTGTTTTTTGTTCCTATTGTCGAGGAAGAAATCAAAGAAATTGTTCGCATACTAAATAACAAGAAAAGTACAGGTAATGACGGAATCTCAGTTTTTCTTTTAAAAAATATAATAACTGAAATAATTACTCCCCTTACTTTTATCTTCAGTCAATCTTTGTCAACTGGAAAAGTCCCTGAAAAGATGAAAATTGCTAGAGTCGTTACCAGGGTGCTAAAGAATCGGTTAGCAATTACCGTCCAATATCTCTTTTAACTTCAATTTCAAAAATTTTGGAGAAGCTTGTTCACAAACGAACTCTTAGATTCCTTATCAATTGCAATATTCTTTCAATTTTTCAGTTCGGATTCAGAAAACAGCATAGCACAACCCACGCTTTGTTAGCTTTCATTGACAAAGTAGCACATGCTTTAGACGACGCTTCCCATACCATCGGTGTTTTTCTCGCTTTCTCGAAAGCGTTCGATACGATAGACCATGATATTTTGCTTTATAACTTAAGCCATTACGGCATTTGTGGGACAGCTCTAGATTGGTTTAAAGACTACCTTACTAATAGAAAGCAATATGTTTATTTAAACGGTCATGAGTCTCCTTTGAAAACATTGACTTCTTGCGGTGTCCCCCAGGGTTCCCTACTTGGCCCATTATTATTTATTTTGTACATAAACGACCTCCAAAATTCGTCTCAGATTCTTTCTTTCATATGCTTTGCTGATGACACAAATTTATTTCTTTCACATCGTAACTCTAACACGCTTATACATATGTTAAACAATGAACTGAAACTTGTTCAGTCCTGGATCCGCGCACATAAGTTGTCACTAAATATTGATAAGACGCATTATATGCTGTTCAGCAATTCTCTGCAATCTGTTTCTGATTATGTTAAGATCAATGGTATCAATCTAAACCAGGTAGATAGTATCAAGTTTCTAGGACTTTACATTGATAGTGATCTATCCTGGAAAACCCATATTGATTATCTAAGTAAAAATTTGTCCAGAAACATCGGAATTTTAAATAAGTTGAAATATTATTTCCCCATACATATATTACAAATTGTATACTCAACAATGATTTCCCCTTACCTCAACTATGGAATTCTTGCATGGGGTAATTCGTCCAGATTTTTGCTTGATTCGCTTTTCCTTCTCCAAAAACGCGCCATCAGAATTATCAATAACGCCGGATATCTATCTCATACAAATGATTTTTTTTCACAAGAATAAAATTTTGAAATTGACTGACTTGTTTGATTACAACCTAGGTATTTTCATGTATAAATACTCCACGAATGATCTTCCTGATGCTTTTCTTCACATGTTCAAAAGAAACTACTCAGTTCACAATATCCCACCCGCCAACGGGACGCTTATCACCTTCCACGTGCCCGAACAATTTTCGCGATGAAAACAATTATGCATGCGGGACCGAAATACTGGAACGATCTCCCCTCTGAACTCACAGGTTGTTTATCACTATCATCCTTTAAATGCAAATTAAGGCAGTATTTATTGAATAATAACATTAATTCAGCTCATTGAAATCTGTTTTTTGCTGTACAGGACTATCCCGCTGTACTGTACTCCAGGGTTGTTGTCATGTTAAACCAGCTGTTTGTGCCCTCAAATTCTGTCACTGTTTTTATGACCTATATTGTATATTCTTCCTTCTTTAAGACAGTTTGGGCGAGGTAACAGCTGGTATTTTAATTCTCTCTGCACTGTAACTGGTTGTTGAATGTCTTTTTTTTTGGGGGGGGGGGGGATTTGCCGGTGCATGTGTTCCCTCCTTAATACACGCAATGTATAAATTTCTAATACTTTTTAAACCATATCATTGTTATTATATATTGAGTCATATTGTTATTATTGCCAGAACCATAATGGTTCATCCGCCTACAGCATATGGCTTATCCGACCCCAAATCTGCATCAGAGAGGAATTTGCTACATAACTGTATAATTGTACTTTTTTTCTCTATGTTTTGGTCATTGTTGTATACCCATGCTCCCCATCTTAATCTTTAACTCGATTTTAACTGGGACCTACGCTCAACAAGCTCGCTTTTAAGTATATAGGTTCCTTCATATTTCTTTAGCATTCATTTACAGATTCCAAACTTCATAGATCGACCACTATATGTTTTATATATTTGCAATATTCTATATATGTCTCCAGCTTGATATCATGTACTTCATTTAATTTTGTTATATTTGATGTATTTTTTCATCGAGAGATATGAAAATAAATCGAAATCGAAAAATCGAAATCGAAATTATTTCACGTAACATTGGCGTAATGAACAGATTAAAATATTATCTTCCTTCATCTGCATTATTAACTCTTTATTCTACTTTGATACTACCTTATTTAAACTACGGGATCCTTGCTTGGGGTAATACATATCAGATATTACTTGATAAACTTTTTTCATTGCAAAAGAAAGTGCTCAGAATTGTTTTTAACCTAAGTACCCGAGAACATACAGATCCTTTGTTTTTTTACCATAAAATACTAAAAATCAAAGATTTGTATGTGTTTCAACTTGGCCAGTTCATGTTTAATTATAACAGCAATTTTTTTTACCCAAAATATTCCACGACTCATTTCATCGAAACAGTCATGTACATAACTATCCTACGCGACGATCCGACGAATTCCATCTTCCATTAATGGGAACCGCACATGCCCAAAATATATTTCTTTATACCGGACCCAGACTTTGGAATAATCTAGATAATAGTTTAAAAGATTCACCCAAATTCCTCACATTTAAATACAAATTTAGAAAACATTCATCATCTACTTATAATTCTAGATAATCTGAATTGCTTTAATTCATGCTTGAGGTTTCACTTGTCCTGATGTCGCAGCACTTGGCGTGATCTGTATGCAGACCTCTCTTCTCTCTTCTCTCTTCTTTCCTCTTTCTTTCCTGTCTTTTGTTCTTCGTAGACTTGTATTGTTACCGTCTTCTCTTTTCTCGGTACTGTCTCGCGTCTTATTATTTATGTGTGTGGGTAACTGAATGTATGTACGAGTGTGTTGTCCTTCATAATTTTCCCGATACACGCAGTTCAACAAACACTGTCTTGGCGTTAGCATTGACACTCCATTCTTATTTCTTATTACTGCCGAAGCCAGCATATCTCAAAATAACTATATTTTTACAAATGACTTAAGTAATCTATATCTAATACAATAGCTGTAAAAAAGAGAACCTTGAATAATTATATTCAAATTCATGAAGTTCTTCCGTCGAGATGTTTTCATTGCAACTGATTGACAAATTGCCCTACATCGACGTAAATAAGCACTGAATTGATCAGTGTTTTAGTAGTAGCCATGATAAAAAATCATGGGCGTACATACTCGAGCAGGATTCGAACCTACGACCTCCTGATCACCGAACAGGCGTCATCTCCACTAGACCACCAAGCTTTCGCCCGACAGCAAGTGGTGGTTCTAATCCTTATAGCAGGCAGCGGGTACTGCTTTGTTATTCAAATTCATGAAGTTCTTCCGTCGAGATGTTTTCATTGCAACTGATTGACAAATTGCCCTACATCGACGTAAATGCTTATTAATGTTAAATGCTTATTAATGTTACAGACTTTCCCTGACAATCATACATCGGTGATCAGGAGGTCGTAGGTTCGAATCCTGCTCGAGTATGTACGCCCATGATTTTTTATCATGGCTACTACTAAAACACTGATCAATTCAGTGCTTATTTACGTCGATGTAGGGCAATTTGTCAATCAGTTGCAATAATTATATTGTTTACTCATTATTTATCTAGCGATCCACGTCCCACAAGCTTTGCTTTTTAGTGGATCGCTATTTTCCATGATTGAAATTATTTTCTCACGAAGTATACATGCATTGTTCCCCGTAATTATTGTACATAATTATGTTGTTACGTATAATTTATTTCATATACTACATGAATCTTTTATAAACGTTTGAACAATATCATTTCATGACATGTATACTTTGTATTATGTTTTTGATTTTCGTTGCTTGGAAATAAACTATGATTGAATTGAATTGAAGATGCTTTGGGTTGAAGTGTCCGTCAAAGTATTTAACTTTTGACTGCTAAAGTCTGACCGGAGACGCACTCACTTATAGAGGCATATAGGCCTACAGGGAGGAACGAGGGCGAGCGGAATTCCATGGCGTTCATCATGAGGAGCCAATTGCCTGTCGACACGCCCATCTTACTCCGCGAGCGTTGGATTGACCAGCTCAGCGTAAAATTATTTTAATACAGACCGAAAACAAAATCTCAAGCACAAGACCATGCTTATTAATGTTACAGACTTTCCCTGACAATCATACATCGTTTGTTGCTGTTTTTTCTTTCCCAGCTGCCTAGGGATCGCATGTCCATGCTGGGCGGCAGATCCCAAAGACTTGGACTGTAATAAAGTGCCTCCACCTCCTTGCCCGGAGGGAAAGAATATCGTGAAGGATATATGTGGCTGCTGCGACGTCTGCTCACAGGTAAAGTGCGCCACCACGCTTGGGATGACCCGCAGGGGGATTCCCTCGTGACTGGGGACGATTTCGTGGGGAATGGCTTCCGAGAGTCGAGCCTTACACCCATGAGTCATACAGCCCATGAGTCATACAGTCCACTATAGTTACACAGCATACGAGTTCGACACTGATTTGAATAATAAAGCCCACGAGTTCGACATCAAGTAAAACTGGCCAACGATTTATATACATCCAAAGAGTTCTACACTACGCCGAAAAAAACAACAACATACAAACAAATCTTAGGAGACCGAAACTAACGAGACCGACACTGGACAAACAAGCCCATGGGACCGACAGAATAAACAGCGCTACCTATACACCAATTAAAGGCTTGATTTACCATTTGCAGATGAAAAAAAAAAACAACCAGCATTAGTGCTTTAAAATAGTTCTTAAATGTGAGTTTGGGATAGAAACTACCACTGTAATAAAACTGAATTGGTATAAAATCGATGTTAAACATTGTTAAATATACAAAATATGAACAACAATTATAATAAAAATGATTCCAGACTTAACCGTCTACAGTTACGGTTTATTGAGAAATATACAGATATCTCCTTATACTTTTAGGCTTTATCGCAAAAAAAATGTATATATATATATATATATATATACATATATATATGAAGAGTTTGTTCGCAAAAACCGATAAGTCCATTTTTGAAGATTTTGAAGTAGAGTCTCTCTCATAAAGTACAAAATCAATACCTTTTAAATGATATATTGGTCACTACATATAAAGGTACATTTTTGAAGTTATGGTCAAAAGAAGCAAAAATTTTCTTATTATTCTCATTAATTTTATTGACCTTTAATCGTAAATATCTCCATTTGGCAAATATGGACTTATCAGTTTTTGCAAACAAACTCTTCATCCATTATTTATGATACGATGTTCTGTGGTACAAACAGACCTATACACATATGCATTAAATGTCATGACTTGACATTTTTAGATATCATTGTTCCCAAAGGTAAATTATATTTTTAATTGTATAGGATGTCCAGATAATTTCACCCCTGAAAGATTTTTCGTTGTGTTTGCGTGACTGTGTTAGTGTTTGTGAAAGAGTAAACAACATTCAGTAAAAGTGGCCATCAGATCTTTCCACCTAAATCTAATAGATGCCCAAACACCTTCGTTTACAAGTTGAATCTTTGACCTGTTTTAGGACTTTTTTTTTTCTCTCCTTGCCCCCTCAAAAAAAAAAGAAAAAAAAAGAGAAAATCTGCCTACGGCTATGAATATTATATTCTTGTGGGATCATCGAAAATAAAGTGACTGCTATGTTAGAGGCATTTACAGGGTAAAAGTTGGGTGTCACACTTTACCTTTTTTTTTTGGACATGATTCGAGTATGCTTGATTGATTAGAAGAAAAAAAAAAAGGTTTGTTGACAAAAATCTCTCGCTCGATAAATTGACAATTTTACAGTCGCCAGTACGTTATTTTCCATGTCATGAACACCCTTTACAGGTTCATACTTGTAATTGACATGTAGTGGCGCTGTAACGGTCATCCTGTCGGTCTCGTGAGCGTTCTTTGCGTAGTGTGGGCTCTCTTTCCCTGTAGTGTCGGTCTCGTGAGATTGCTGTGCCTATAGGCCTATAGAGTCGGTCTCATGAGCCTTCTTTGCCTACTTCGATCAAGTGAGCCTTTTGTTGGTCTCGTGGGCTTTCTTTGCGCATTGTCGGTCTCGTGAGTCTTTTCTGCGTATTGTCGAAATAATGGGCTGTATAACTCGTGGGCTGTATGACTCATAAAGCTGTTTTTTTATGTCGGTCTATTTCATAGGATGACGCCGTCATTTTTGTAGGTTCATCCAGTCCTACGAGTCATACAGCCCATGAGTTCGACACTGCGCGGAAAAGACCTACAAAACGCCCTATTAGCTCTCTTTTTGCATCCCTCAAAATTATCTTCCTTATGCCATTATCTGGGCCCCATTTCGCAAAAAGTTGATTTGATAGCATCTCTTGCTGGAATGGCAATTGTCAGTAAGAATCATAGGGGGTGTTTCATAAAGCTGTTCGTAAAGTTACGAACGACTTACGAGCGACTGGTGATCAGTTCTGATGTGCTATACTTATCAGAATTTCCATAATTCATCACAAGAACTGATCACCAGTCGCTCGAAAGTCATTCGTAACTTTACGAACAGCTTTATGAAACACCCCCTAGCTTCCTCATTGGTTGTTGCTATTGGAAGTTGCCATTCCAGCAAGAGTTGCCATCCTAACATCTTTTATAAAATGGGGCCTTGGACACCCTATCAGTTAACTGGTCTTTATAGGTGGCGCTGTTCATTCTGTCGGTCGCGTACATGGGCCTTCTTTGCCTATTAAACATCGGTCTTATGAGCCTCTTCTGCGTAGTATCGGTCTCATAAGCTTTCTTTGCGTAATGTCGGTCTCGTGATCCTTTTCTACATAGTGTCGAACTTGTGGGCTGTATAACTCGTGCATGACTTAATTAATTTGATGTCGAACTCGTGGGCTTTATTTACTTAGTGTCAAACTCGTGGGCTGTATAAGTTGTGAGCTGTATAATTCGTACGCTGTATGACTCGTGGGTGTCGGTCTCGTGATGTGCACCCGTTTGAATCAGTTCACGAAAATAGCACGCCCACTCGAACACCTTCATGATGTCGCCTAACCATAAGTGATCCCAATAATAATTGACTGGCATTAAAGATCAAACAAAAAAGATGATTGATAATGAATTGAGTTTGTCATTTCTTTTTTTTTCAGAAATCAGAAGTGACATTGATGAAAGCATTTTCTTAACTATCTTTGTAACTATTATGTAGTCATTGCATGACTAGTGCAGTCCAAAGTAATGCGTATTCACTAAGACTGATGATAGTAATTATATCCTAGTTATTGTTGTTGTTGTTGTTGCCGATTCGTCAGGGTGAAGGCGAGCGATGTGGCGGACCGTGGAACGGATATGGAATTTGTTCTACCGGGTTAACCTGCGTAGACTCAAAGAGCGATCGCCCTATCTTGGTCAGCCCACTCTCCCGTCGCGAAGGTGTTTGCAAGAGTTCAACGACCCCGGCGGTCTGATTAGGAAACCGTTTAGATGACGTCACAATGGAGGCAGAAGGCCCGGAACCACGACTGGCTGAGGTCACGTGGAGGTCGCGATAGTAACTAAAACCCAATCAGCCCTTACACATAATTATGATAATGTCCCCTTTTCATGATAACTCATCCACGTGTGACAGTTAGAGTAACTATTCTTTAAAACCAACGAACAAAATAGCAACGTCATCTCTGAAATATGCGAGAGGGAGCATCGGATAGTCTGTTCAAAATTTGCTGATAGTAACATTAGGCACGTTTCCCTGTTTATTACCAATATTCATGTTTTCTTATTTCTTTTTTCAAATATTTTGAACCCTGTATTTAACTCGTGTAGAAAGACACAGGCTGTTGAGCAAAGTCGGTATAAAGCATCACTGTGGATCATAACCCACATTGATCCCCAATTATAGTGATTCGATAGGTAGCCTATATAGTATGTAAGGTATTAGATAAGTAAAGCCAACTATTTCCCCCCCCCCCCCTCAAAAAAAAATGCTTGTTTCACTTCATTTTGGAATACTGTAGAGCTTTGTAGGATTGTTTCTTTCTTTGTTTTTGGAAAAGAAAATTGTTTCTTTTATCATGCTATGAATGAATAAATGATTAAATCTGAAATGTTTATTCAGTCTTGATAATATTTCGACAAAATTTAACATACTGCGATTTTTCCCGCTAATGAATATGTTATCATTATTACTGCCATATAATATATATATATATATATATATATATATATATGTATATATATATATATATATGTATATATATATATATATATATATATATATAGCTATATAAATGTTATTCATTACCATTATCATTATCATTACTAGATACATGGTGCTGCCTCGATGGAAAAGGAAATACAAAATTGTGTGAATAATATTCATATTCTATACACATTCGATATTTCAACACTTTCCACGGTTCAGCGATTTTAAGAAATTTAGAACGTTTTACGGATATTATAATATATAGCGAGAGATGTATATCTATGGAAGTATAGTAATATAGATATAGATATACATTAATAGATAGATAGAGAGATAAATAAATAGATAGAAAGATAGAAAGGGAAAGAGAGTGAGAGAGAACGAAAGATAACCTGAGATATAGGGAAGAGACAGAAGAAGATAAAACAAAAGGAACATAGAGACTTAGAACAATGAGTATTAAAAGTAATGATACTCTCGAGTAAAAGACGTCGTAAAAGTCCTTATCGCATGCACACACATGATCTAAAATATGCACCAATGGCGATCAGAGCAATCTTGAATCAAACGCAACACTGTACAACATGAAAAAATATATCACTATATATCGATCACACATTCATAATAATATCATACTTTTGCACACAATCTTTGTCCATGCTCAACGGCGTTTTATCAATCTGACTTTCACATGATACTGCACAACTGAGTGAAAAACAGCAATCCTAACGAAGGAATATTAATTTGTTACCAAAGTTTGGTACAGTAACAAGAACAATATATCAACATTATTCAAAATAGATCGATGCATCCAAACAAACACAACTCGATCCACGTTAAAGCAATCCGAAAGCCCTCTTTGTCAAACAATATCCGGAACCCGAGCATAATTATGATAGTAAATATCCGAGCTATATATAAAGCACGCTATACTCAATAATAAAAGAAGATTCACAATTCTACTGGAGGAATAAAAAACTGGAATAATTTACTTTTTTGTCGACATGTTACAACCAACTCAAAATGCAATCATGCACAATTATCTTTTTTTTTTTGTCCTGTACATCTATTTTTTTAAAGTGCAACCGTAATTCTGCCAACGACATTGTGGACAATGACTGAAACGGCCACAGCCAGAGAGGCTGAGTGAGCATGGTGAGGAGAGGAGGGGGAGGTTGAAATCAGGATGCAACTCGACACATTCGTGATATGTGTTACATAATTTTAGATATAGCCCTGTAGTAAGCAAATTGTGCATGCTGTGAAAAAATCAAGTTAAACTTTTAGAACTTTTGTTGACATACATTTTTTTTTGCTGATATCACGCAAGCTTTAAATCCGAAATAGTCCCACAACAAAATGTATCTTTGCCACACCACTGCGTTTTTCTCTCTTATCCTCATGTACTTGATATAAGGACCATCACCTTTCTTTTCCTTATGATGTCCTTCCCTTTTCCCCGTTATACTCTTTTCCTTTCCTTTTCCTATGATGTCGAGACACGGTCAACCTCGCCCATCGTTATAAATGGGCCCGGTGGTATATGGTGCATAAGACTATCAACTATGAAACCCTATACCATGGACGCACGTCCTCATGGTCCTTGGACGAGATTTTTTTTTTTGTTTCCTTGCCATGGTGATGTCCCCCGTCCCCGGTAAAACAAAAAAATAATAATAAGAAGAAAAATTGTTATATATAAAAAAAGGATTACCTGCCGTTGGGTATTAGCAATGGCAGGTTCCCATCAATTTACTGTGCTAACAAAGAAGAAGGTACCCTGATGGGATAAGAGATCACATTTCTATCGATATCATTATAGTAAAATCGATGGGAGCTACGGAGAAAATTCCCCAGGTTATGCATGATTTTTGCCTTGCGTAAGAGATCAGAACAATGTAGATTTCCTTCCCGATTGATATAATTTTCTACCGCTTAGCCATTTTTGACATGCATGAAGTCGACTCGGGCGTGATAGATCAACATGTATATTATTTTTCCTCGCAGCGGCTTCCTACCAATAACACAGTCCTTCGTTCGATACAATCCCTAACCGCGCCACCTTCTTTCCTGTCCACCACTGTAAAAAAGCCGTATGACAATGGCTAATATAAGGGTATTTTAGTACAAATCTGTCTTCCTATCATTTCTTGTCGATGTCGTTAGTATTAACGACATTGTCATACGGCTTTTTTACAGTGGTGGACAGGAAAGAAGGTGGCGCGGTTAGGGATTGTATCGAACGAAGGACTGTGTTATTGGTAGGAAGCCGCTGAGAGATATATAGAGTGCTGTGCAGCGCCTGGTGGTTGCTCTCACAGGCTCTCTTATATTCCCTTTATTTCACCTAGTATTGGTGATTTTAGTGCATAAGTTTGGTACCAGCTGATTTATAATGTTCCAGAGACCAAAACTGTGCATGTAGGAAACATGGAAACTTGGCAGGTTTCCTGCATTTTGTGGCTGATTTTGGTGACAAATTTCTGTCAGATATCCATTACATTGCATGTGGATGTAGCACAGAGCTCCCCAACCTATTCATCACAGGGGACCTTTCATGCCGTGCGGTCGACTGAGTCCCACTTTGGACTTGAGAATAGCCGGGCTATTGTTCCTGCTAAGGAGCCCTTTCAATGGAACCACACTACCATGACTTTGGGTCTGAGAGTCATTCAGTACTCGGCTGTTTTCCTTCATGGTTTATGCCCCTGCTACAGTACCAATGAATGCCAACTTGAGACTGATGTCTGCCATAGAATCCAGTCACTCAATCTCATGCGTAAACCATGTACTGTGCATGATGAGTGGCAAGCTTCACATCAGCAGCCATGTTCCCGATACTGGAAGTTCGGGAAGAGGAAGCGATGGAGAAAGCGCGGGAAAAGAGGAGGAGGGAGACACGTCGGCCATCTTATTCCTGTGATCACGTCTCAACACAGGAAGTTTTCACAACGTCACCCTGGTCGAAGAGCACTTATTCAGATTCCAACTGAACTCTCCACTCATCGTCTTCAACGCACTTCGAATCATTCCATACATCGTCATGGCCAACATTCTAATTTTAGGATTGGCCATTGGAATGCACGTTCTATGAACAACAAAACAACTGTGCTCTGTGACCTCATTCTGGATAGTGACTTAGACTTAATGATTATAACTGAGTCATGGCTAAGAGGGGATTTCCGAGATGATCATATCCTCGCTGACATTACCACCACGCTACCTAACTACCACATCCAACATGTCCATAGGCACTCACGTGGAGGAGGTATATGTGTCATTCACCGCACCAGCCTGAAGATCACTCTGAACGATGCTCATGTCTTCACGACATTTGAGCACATGGACCTCACTATTCGCATCTCTCCATCTATAACTTTCAGACTTTGTGCTATCTACCGTCCACCACCATCCGTGAAGAACAAACTTACCTTCGAAGGATTCGTTCATGAATTTTCTGTGCTGCTTGAATCTGTTCTAGTCCATTGTCATCAGCCGTTGTTGATAGGGGATTTTAACATTCAAGTGGATAACGTCAGCAATAAAGATTCCAAGATCTTCTCTGATATACTCTACTCGGCGGGACTTGTTCAACATGTCACCGTGTCCACGCATCTCGCAGGACACACTCTTGACCTGGTCATCACGCGGAGGGATGGACATCCAATTCTTAGTACATCATGTCTCTCTGGACTGCCATCTGATCATGACGCAGTTGTCTGCTCTCTAAATTTTGCACGCCCCCCTTCATCTAAGAAATTGATTAAGTGTCGCAAGCTGAAGGACATCGATGTGGATCAATTCATTGAGGATCTTAGACTTACCATTGGTGATCTTCCTGATGTTGTCAGCCCGTCAGATCTTGCCCAACAGTACAATCAAGTTGTGCGTGACCTTGTCGATAAACATGCCCCGGAAAAGACTGTACTTCTGTCTTTGAGACCCAATGCTCCATGGTATGATAAGGACGTCAAGAAAGCAAAACGTGAGAAACGACGTGCTGAACGCCGTTGGGTCAAGTCTGAAACGCCAGCCAACAAGGAATTGTACCGCGAGAAGTGTCGATTGTATAATGAAATCTTGTCACACTCCAAGTCTTCTTACCTACAAGGTGAGATAGAGAAACTTGACAATAAAGGACTCTTTCAGTGGATGCAAAAACTGACATCTCCACCATCATCTAGACTGAGTCTGCCAAGTCATGAGTCGGACAAACAGTTGGCCAACGATTTCGGACTATTCTTCTGCAATAAGATCCAGACAATAGTGGACAAGTTAGATGGCCATCAAAATGAAATTGAATCCATCCAACGAGAGACCATTCTTGCTACCTTCGCAGAATTCCATCCGGTATCCGAGGATGATGTCATGAATGTTATTAATCAAAGTCCATCTAAATCATGCAGACTAGATCCTGCTCCCACCTGGCTCATCAAGAAATGTCTTGGCGTGCTCATCTCATTCATCACCAGACTTGTGAATATGTCATTGTCTTCAGGGATTTTTCCTTCTTCATTCAAGTCTTCACATGTTACTCCAATCTTGAAAAAACCTCAGCTGGACGTGGACAACTTCGTAAATTATAGGCCAATTGCCAATCAGATGTTTCTTGGGAAAGTGTTGGAACAACTTGCTGCAAGTCAACTACGGGCATACCTTCAAGAACATGAGCTACTACCTCCTCTGCAGTCGGCATACCGTCATGGTCACTCCACAGAAACTGCTCTCCTCAAGGTCTTCAATGACATTTTGCTAGCCTTAGACAATGGACATGAAGTCGTTTTGGTTCTGTTGGATTATTCGGCAGCATTCGACACAATTGGCCATGATACAATGATCCAACGCTTCAGTCACAATTACGGCATTGAAGGAACTGCTCTGACCTGGCTGAAGTCATATTTCGAAAACCGGAAGCAAACCGTCATCATTAACGGCGCAGAATCAGACGAACACCCTCTCTTGTGGGGGGGTTCCGCAAGGCTCTGTAATGGGTCCATTGGCCTTTGTCTTGTATACTGGCCCTCTGAGTGAGGTCATCGCGGCTCACAGATATAAGCCACATGCTGTATGCAGATGATACCCAGTTGTATGTTGTCATAAAACGTAATCATCTAGCTGGCGGTCTTTCATCTATGGAAGACTGTGTGAGGGACATAAAGGCTTGGGCTCGTGGCAACAACATGATGTTAAACGAAACCAAAACAGAAGTCGTCCACATTGTGTCACAATTTCGGAAAAGAATTGAGTCTGTTAGCCTCACCATCGATGGAGCTGTCATAAATGCGTCCAAATCTGCCAGAGATCTCGGCGTTATCGTGGACAACTCCTTGGATGTAAAGGAGCACATTCGCAAGGTGTGCCGGGCTGCTTCTTCTGGCATCTACAGGATCAGGACAATCCGGAAATACCTCAACCAGAGCTCCACAGAACGACTTGTTAATGCTCTTGTAACATCGCATCTGGATTATTGCAACAGTTTGCTCATCAACTTACCTGCATGTCATCTCGCTCCACTTCAGCATATACAGAACACTGCTGCCCGTCTCATCACCTGTACTAGAAAGTATGATCGCATCACCCCTGTCATCCGCAATCTCCACTGGCTGTTAATCCCACAACGAATCAAGTTCAAGATTCTTCTCATCACCTACAACATCATCCATAACCGTTCACCTATATATCTAACTGACCTGATCTCATCGAAACCCAGACCGGATACACACATTAACCTAAGATCATCATCTGCAACCCAACTTAAACTTGGCCCTCGCACCAACAATCGTTATGGTGACCGTGCTTTTTCCGTTTGTGCCCCCCTTCTTTGGAACACTCTCCCTACTCACATTCAGACCTCCACCTCCGTTGACATCTTCAAAAAGAAACTTAAGACTCATTTATTTTTAGAGCAGAATTAATGATTATGTAGGCCCTGTATGCATTTGTAGTAAATTATTTGTTATTCTAAGCTGATTTGTATGTTGGTTGTTTATCATTGTAAAGCGCTTAGAAACATGTTGTATTAAGCGCTAAATAAATATTTCATATTATTATAATTATTATTATTATTATTATTATTATTATTATTAAAAAATGTTTTATAGTCCTAATAATCGGGAACGGGAAAAGCAGTAAAGTCCTTTGTGAAAACGTCCATCTGATGAAGTTGTCTCGTTCCAATGATATTGTTTGCCCTCTACTGTCTTTTGTGTTTTTGTCTGTTTGATTGCTACATGATATATTGTGACCCTTGCATCAAAAAACCAACAAAAAGTCGCCAGACATGTATATCTAGCGATATAAATGAAAGATTCTGAAAGAGCAGTCTCTAAGCTTCAAAATGACTTACCAACTAACACAATGGAAAGAAAGTATAGATACACACTCTGAAAAAAAAAGTCAGTGTCTGTGTTAACTGAGAAAAGTGGCTTTGACGTTTAGGGTCTATAATATTCAAATGAAGAGTTTGCTCGCAAAAACCGATAAGTCCATATTTGCCAAATGGAGATATTTGCGATTAAAGGTCAAGAAAAATAAAGAGAATAATAAAAAAAAAATGCTTCTTTTGACCATAACTTCAAAAATGTACCTTTATATAGTGACCAATATATCATTTAAAAGGTATTATTTTGTACTTTATGACAGAGACCTTACTTCAAAATCTTCAAAAATGGACTTATCGGTTTTTGCGAACAAACTCTTCAAATACTTAATCTCACCAAGCCTTGCTCATGAGCAAAGAATGGGACAAAAACAAACACAAAACAGAATGTGAATCAACCACAATCGACGAGATTCAAGAAAGCTGATTATCAGAACACCCATCTATCCATGGCTCCTCAAAGGAGTAGCATCTAATCCTGTTAATGAGGAAGTCCCTTCCAAATATGAGTTCGTTCGATACTTGAAAAGAGTAAAATCTTGCGAGAAACTTGTTTTTTGATTGACATCGGATGAAAAATAAAAAAAGTTTTATATGACATTTTGAAGTTTTGCGTATTACTGCAAAAGAGTCCAGGGGGTGTCTCATAAAGCTGCCCGTAAAGACTTAGTTACGAACAAATTACGAGCGACTGGTGATCAGTTCTTGTGGTGAATTATGGAAATTCTGATAAGTACATAGTGTATAGCACATCAGAACTGCAGTCGCTCGTAAGCAGCTGTTCGTAACTTTACGAACAGCTTTATGAAACAGAGGACCCTGGTACAGTGGATATGAATATCCTAATGGTAAGCTATTACTGTGTCGTAACCCCACAATTTTTCATTGATCCTTTGCAACATAAATGAGGTAATGATGGAATAACTTCATAATAGTTAACATTTGGATATATCAGGATTTAAGTCTGGCAGTGACAGTGACTAAGATTTGAAGGATTTTTGTTATACTAAGCAGCTGTTAGAGGAACTAGAATGCATTCTAAGTAGAATATCAACGAAGGTGTTCAAATATCAAGGTAAAAACACATAACAGCAGGTGGGGCGGGTCCAGAAACTATGTTTTATTTTTATTTCTTTAATTTATTTAAAAAAAAAGTAAAGAGGGGGCGCGCGCCCGGGTGCGCCCCCTCTGGATCCGCCACTGTGAAATTATAGTACAATTAATTTTATTGGTATCATTCTTTATCTGTTTTTACGTTTCAAAAGTGCCATTCCATTGTTGATACGATTAGTATAATTATCCACTTTTCATAAAGCAGTATATCAATGGTTTTTGTCGGCTTTTTTTAGTGTTCGTGAAGGGGCAACTTTGTAAATATAATAATTATTTTACCATAAAAGTATTGCAGCCGCTGCACATGTTAATGTATGTAAGTACAGATAATGAAAGAGCGTTGTACACTCTTTTTTTTTGGTACTAACTATTAAACCATACAGGCTGTGTATGTATAACTTATGCAGCGGCTGCTGGATTTCTTCCACAAGAGGGCGCTATAATAAGATTGCCGTCAGTGATTGCCGTCGTGACCGTGCGTTGTGCATAATGTGTACCGTGAGTGGCAGCATAGCATGCGAAAACGCTGTTACGCTCGTGTGCATTATATGCAGCGGTCGTTGTGTGTACGTACGCGCTCGCCCTCGAATTCTGTAGTACTTTACTGTAATTCTGTGTTGACTCAATTTTAAACCTTGCTTTTCACGAATTTAAAGTTCCACAATGACATCAACACCCTGGAGCTGATAGAGGAGGTAATATTCAATATGTATTGGAAGTGAGAAATTTACAAATGTGTAGATTTGTGATCTTTGTAAAGCATTACCAATCCATGAACTGTTCGTTCGTACGAATAAAGACATGCATGCTACGCTACGTTTACTTGGTAGAGGGCTACCTACGCGTATTGTACTTGTGCATGCATTCGATTCGAACAACGTTTTGGCAAGCACGTCTTGTGTTGTAGTCCGACACGCTGTAAATCACGTATTGTTGTTCTTTGAAACTAGGGGTGGTATTCTGACATTGATTCTTCTGTGTTTGTTTGTTTGTTTGTTTGTTCATTTTCCATCCGAGAAGATGGCTGGATAGCCCATATTTAGCTACGTTAAGCTGGTCTCCCATGCATGGGGTCCAGTTGGATGTGAGGTGGGACCACTTCATTATTTAAACTAGAATTTAGAAAGCCAATCAACAAAACATGATACTAACGGCTAGATAGAGTCAGAGAGTCGACTAGACTGCATTTTGTTTGTATTAAGAAATATTTTGCTTGTAGGTATGTTAAGTACAAGTGTTTCATGCAGCATTAGATGACTTTTTTTTTTCATGCAGCATTGGATGACATTTTTTTTTCTTATCTACAGACAGTTCTACTTTTATTGAAGTAAACTTTAATCCACTTCCCTGTTTCATTCATGTTTTTGTTTTGTTTTGTGTTGTTTTGTGTTTTGCTGTTGTTTTTTTTGGGGCTACCCATATGGCCCATAAAATTCAAGCATGCATAATGCCGTTCAAAATTCAACTGCCAAATACATCTTTTGTTTTGTGCAGGTGAATTTTGCCACTGGTGCATGATTTTTTTTTATGTATCATACCATTAGATTATAATATAAGACTGTATTAAAGATTCATGTCTAAGGCAGTGTTTTAAAACCTATTTTTGTGTCGTAGTGTCCACTCACAAGTCATAAAATTACTGCATTTTTTAGTTTTGGTCGTGAATGACAAAGATCGTTCTCTCCACGTGATTTGACTTTTGCATGTATCTTGTACATTGTACATTCTATTGTAAGTATTATTTTTTTTTTTTTTTTGTATTTTGTATGCAGCTTTCCATCACATCAGAATCAGCCAATAGTCCTCTTCACTAGGCAGCAGTGGTAGAACTCTGTGTCTCCACCATGCCTGAGTTGATCCCCACAATGGTGGCCACGTCGGAGGTGGAAGAACCAGCCGAGAAGACCGACGCTCCTGCCCCCAAGCCTATGGTGGGCATAATCTACCCACCCCCCGAAGTCAGGAGTATCCTTACACTGCATGGGTGATAGTTTTGACGTGAAATGGGCTTGCCTTGTCATACAGTCGTGAAAGCCCATAGCCCTCTTGAAGTACTGTACTTGTATACACCAAATATTTTGTGAGTTTTTTATATTCACAAATTTTGCGAGTCAGGTGATATTCGCATTTACGAAGTACTGTATACAAACTACGCCATATATTTGGCGAGTGTAAATTTTCGCGAATCAGGAATTCCCAACGATTTTGCGGGTGGTTTAATTCACGATCGTGGAGTCCGCTACTGAACAGAGAAGCGTACACGTACAATGTATGTCACATTTACATTGAGATCAGAGTCAATATTTTCATGTGTCTTTAACTTCGCGAATAGCATCTGACTCGTGAAATTTGCAAAAATTAAAACCTTGCGAAAATATTTGGTGTATAGTGTATGCAGTATTGTGTGAATAGCATACAATGACTTGTACTAAAGTTGTAGTAAGGGAAGCTGAGCTGGTCAGTGCAAATGCTATTTGAGATCTACAACTTTGTACAGTTGAAAAATAGTGTACTTGTCAAGGAAAGGTAGTGTAGTTGACACCTCATACCTACTTGGTATGTAAGTTACCAAATAGATTGATAACTTGCTTCAAGTTCCACAGTAGTGATATCTTATACTCACCCGTTCTTTGGCCATCAATGCAATTAAATTAGGTTGATTGTACAGAGCATTCTTCAAATTGAATCCTGCTGATCAATCTCTGTTTTAACAACAAACCTCAGGCAGAAGAACATAATAATTCAAGCATACCTTTTTGCCCACTGCACACAACATTATGCATGAACATACAAGCCTGTTTAAAGATGAATCTCTGTAGTCTATTAGAGAGGACATTTGTGGCTGGTTTAGGGACTAAAGAGTGAAATAATTTTTGGAGCAACAAGGCATGAGGTACAACATGTATGTTGCTCTCTGCAACTTTCAGGAGATTAGATCCTGTATTCAAAGAAGGTGTAATATTCATTGCCGCATTGTTGTTACAATTTAAGCTCTGAAACGCAAATGAGAATGCAATCTTGGTATGTAAGGCTTTGATTGTCATTTTTCATCTAAGCTGATGAGAGGTTTTACTCTGTTTTGTTACTCTATTCACCATATATTTAGTAAGTCTAATTTTCTGCAAATCGGGATGCCCCGGCAAATTCATATGTGGTTAAATTTTGGATGGTGGAATTGTCACAAATGTACACACTAGTAGTTATGTACACGTACATGTATGATGTACTGTATGCCGGGCTGTTTTAATGTGTATGTACACAGGTGGACCAGATTAATGGAGAACATTCTATGTGGTATACATATAGTACATACAGGCTGACCAGATCAGTGGAGAATTTTCTAGGTGGTATACAATGTAACTACACAGTACATGCATGTAAGAGGAAATACATTATAACTCACTCAATTTAGAATGATTTCACCCATTCCAGAATGTTCTGGGAAGTGCTAACATATTTGGCTGAGTGAGGCACTGTCCCTGTAGCCCAATGTGATTGGTAGTTATTCTTGGTAATGATGTTTTGTACATAGTTAGGCAGTGAGTCATCCAGGTTTCCTGGAACTTGGACTGGCTAGTAGGTTGGAGAGAGTTATAGAATGTGCTAGAAGGGGGTGAATGGATAGTATGTATAAGCCAGAGAAATTCTGCAGTAGGCAGAGTACCCAACACCTCTGCTCTGAGAGTTACGTCACTTCTGGCTCTGAAGCGACTTGTTATAGTCAGTCCTGTGTTACCTGCTGACCTGTTATGTTTGTGGAGATAAGGCCTGGGAGACATTTTGCCTGCAGAGAATTAATGTGCCCTCATTGGAGATAGACACCATGTTTGTGTCAATGGACATTGCTACGGCAAAGCTGTGATGGGCTCGATTCTTAGCTGAACGTTATTAAGTGAATCATTATTCAACGCATCAACTGGACGTGGTCGTCACAACGTTTGGACTCTGCACGTTTTGCCGTGGACATATATCGTGGATTTTACCCCGGATCTATACCGTGGACTATCGTAACCTGCGCCTCTGGAGTTACGTCGGAGGAATCGTTCATCGGTGCGTCAAGGATCATTCGTCTGTGCATCGAATATCGTATTTGGACACTTTCAAAGGATTATTTAATACGTGTAAGTGATTCTACTATCGATTTATAACTGTTTCTATTGATCATTGTTGTATTGATGTGACGCCGATTACCAGTCTGTACCCACAATATCACTGTTAATAAACCGCCTGAACATCAGTTGATTGTTTCTTTTGTGCGATCATTCTCAGAGTGATTTTGGTCGTAACAGAATACAGTAATGAACATAGAAATGTACACATGCACACCCCCTTTTCTGTTGGGTCCAGAGTTGATGTTTCAGCATGCTGTTAAAGTTGTGATTAACAGCCAATTTGAAAAAATTCATGAAAATAACTACTTCCTGAAATGTGTGGTGAATGCAGTATCACAGTGAAGTATTAAAGGTGAGTATGATGTCTCTGTCTGTGTAAACTTACCAGTGTGCACTTCTATTTCAGCTTGTACTTTTGCAAGTCGTGGTTGACATTCCTGAACCATCCTCCTGACAGATATTGTTGACAAGACCGCCAGCTTTGTGGCTAGAAATGGTAAGTGTACTTGGAGAGCTATTTTGATAATAGAGCGAAGAACCAAGTGTATCTGTAGAAACCAAGAATAAAAAAAAGAAGAAAAATAGTGACCAGGTACCTCTTTATGAAGACATTGTGTCTCTTTTCTTGGAGTAACGATTCCCTAATGAATTTGAGTGTAATAGGAAAGGAAATATTTTGTATTTTAGGAATATCAGCCAATTTTGCAGACTTCCAGAAAGTAAGGCCAGTATAGAATATGTGACGTGGACATTTATTACATGAAATTAAGAGAAAATAAGATCACATGATTCAACCTTTCATAAGAGGAAGGGAAAAAGAATCAGAGGGATTTCTGGACAAATTAAAATCATTGCAAATGAGCAAGATGAGGGACTTTCTGATAAGCCGTTGTGGCATCAATAGTAATCAGACTGCCTTTATTAGGTTTACCGAGTAATTTGCTTTATTCTGTGTCATCTTGCAAGTGCTGCATAGAGTTGTGAAATCAGTGCATCTACAACTTGAGTATGTGTCACATTGAAGAAGGCACTGTGTTCTAATATCCAAAGTCTAGTCTTTGCCCTTGTAGGGATCTGAAGTCGGGGTTCCCAGCCCATCAGGGAAATCAGAGAAATCAAGGAAAATCATTTTACATTTTTTTTTTTCCAGGCAGGGAAATGTCAGGGAATTTTGATAAAATGCCCCAAATCAGGGAAAAAGTCAGGGAATCTTTATAGGCCCCAAAATCGAAAGTAGTCAGTGCGACTCTGTTATATTTTGTTGCATATCAAAACAACATTCATTGGATGACTGGCTATGTTTTTTTTTTTTTTTTTTTTGATAGTGTATCCTCTGACTAGGGAGAAGGGAGGCCATTAGATGCCTGTGTAATAGTCCTAATTAATTTTACAGTACAGTGTTCTAAAATACTTCAAATACTTCACTGCAACAACATAGAAAACATATAGAAACTGGAAATTAGTTGAAATAATTAACATGGAATTTGAGACTTTATCAGGGAACAATTGGGGAAAATCAGGGAATTTTGTTTTCTTGAAATGCTGGGAACCCTGGCAGTACAGTTTGGCTCCTGCTTTTTTACCTTGTGTTCTTTGGCAATGTTTTATCGTTGACTGCAGGACCGGAATTTGAGACGAGGATCAGACAGAACGAGATCTCCAACGCCAAGTTCAACTTCCTGAACCCCGGCGACCCGTACCATGCGTACTACAGGCACAAGGTCAAAGAATTCCAGGAGGGGAAAGCCGCGGAGCCAGTCGGCATCGCTCCCATCAAGGTACTGTATGGAAGAAGCTCTGACAAGTGGGGCAAATTTGTGACCCACGACAACGGTTTCAGGCAAAAGTCGCAAGAGCATTGAACAAATACCCAAGCTCCGACATTGTAAAGTAGTCCAAGCCGGACGAGGCATATTAAATGAAATTAAATGTAATATGCCTTGTCCGCCTTCGACTTCATGTACTTAACATAACAGTGTCGGAATTTCTGAGCTTGAGTATTTGATCCGTGTTTGTCCTGTCACTGTCAGCAACCAGGGAGAGCCAGGTGGTAGTGTCGCTGCACGGAAAGCAGTATCTGACACGTTCGAGCCCCACTGTTTCCTTTTTTCGGACAAGTTTGTTAATTTACAGATCAGCAGTTGCAATCTCAACAAATTTTATTTGCAGAGGGAGACAAATTGAAGGAACTCACACCTAAACCCTCACCCTTCTGAATGATAACTTTCTTTCATGCAAAATTCATCCATGCTGTGCATGTACAAATACACACCGCCCTTTATAGAGTACTTTATCCTGTTATGTAGTTGATTTGTTGTTGTTTTAATATCACTATACAACTCAGCTTCCTGTCAGCCAGCCGAAGCCAACATTACTAGTGGAACCCATCGTTCCGAAGGAACCCCCACCGGAATTTGAATTTGTCTCCGATCCTCCATCCATCAATGCCTTTGAACTGTGAGTTATGTTGTTTGTCAACTTACTGTATTACTGTATAAGCTGTTATTTTCGTGAGGGTTTAATTTTCGCGAGGGTTTAATTTTCGCGAATCACGGTTTGATTGTAAAGTTAGCAACATGCGAAAATGTCGCCATGCGCTAGGTTAATAATGCAATTTGGTAATGACGTCAGTGGCAATTCGCAAAAGCAGCATCTCGCGAAAATGGCTGTGACCTCCGCATTCCCGAAAATATCTGTACATGAAAATAACAGCTTATACAGTAACAACTTCCTATTTAACACTGCTTGCAGATCGGTTGACCGCTGCCTTTAACACACCAATCTATTGAAATAAATGTCATTTTGATATCGATAAATGTGACGTCTGTCCTTTAAAAATGTTTCACACATTACCAAAGCAATACATGCTTAAAATAGTCCTGTAAAAAAAAAAATTGTTCACATTGGAAAAGAATCAAACTTCATTTATTTGATTCAGTAGACTTCCGTTATAACAAAGTCCTCAGGACTGTCAGATTTCTTTCGTTACATCGAAATTTCGTTCTAACCAAACAAATAAACAATAAAAAACATACAGCCGATAACTTTGAGACCTGGATTTGTATTTCGTTGTAACTGGAATTTCGTTATAACTGTGTTTTTCGTTATAACTGTGTTTGTTATAATGGGAGTGCACTGTACATGTACATTTGTAGCAAAGTTTTGAATGTAATTTGAATTATATATTCATTTTCTTCATTTGTCAAATGATATTGTTTTCAGAATAATTCCTTGACCTTCCAATTTATTTCCAAATATTTCTGTAATACCTTATACCAAGCCAAGAAATATTCATTACCCTGAAAACATACATAGTAAGAAATATGAAAAAAAAAATTCTGCACTTAGTTTATATTGTGACATTTTTTTTTCCACCTTCTTTCGCTGACACCAGGGATGTTGTGAAGCTGAATTCTATCTAAATTCTCTGTTGTTAATAAATGTCTATGTGCTGTTACCTGATACCAAGTCAAGAATCATAATATCACCTTGGAAATGTACATAAAAATGTGAAACAAATATTGTTCTGCACTTAATTTATATTTTGACACATTTTTTTTTTCCACCTTCTTTCGCTGACACCAGGGATGTTGTGAAGCTGACCGCTCAGTTTGTGGCAAGGAACGGCGGCCAATTCCTCACGAATCTTATGAATCGGGAGCAGCGCAACTTCATCTTTGACTTCTTGAGGCCGCAGCACAGCATGTTCAACTACTTCACCAAGCTGGTGGAGCAGTACATCAAGGTATGCCAGCGAAATTCAGGCCTCGCATCCATGGCATCTTGCCTTTAATGCTGTCTAGTGTTCTGTATGGAGATGTAATATCTGTTTTACATTTGACCCCATGGCCAAATTCTTTCCCTACAGAAGCATTATGAAGTAATGTTTGTGTTAGTGTTGAGCAATCTCCAAAGTATGGAGAAATAAGTTTAATTTCAGTATGTGTTCCATATGTTTATTTACCATGGGATAATATGCATGTCATGTGTTACACACGAATCACTTTTATCCGTTACTTCTGTAAAACCAAGAAGCAAGAACTTTGCTGAATGTGGCTTTCCTTATCTGGGTAGTTGCTGAAACTTATTTAAACCACATATTAATTTGTACACGGTGTTCTATGCTGCTATATTTTATTTCAGAACTCTGTGATATCATTTCGTGGAATAGTCACACGAAAGTGAATTCATGAAGCACATCTTTGTTCTACATGTATATCAATCTATGCCATTTATTGTGGTATGTGTAGTTGCTCAATACACATCTTTCTAGTATTTATCAGTAAATCATTTATTCCGCCTGTCTTTTTTTTTTTTTTGAAAATTGATTCTATCATTCCCAATACTTCTGTATCTTTAACTATCTATCTACCTACCTATCTATCTTAATCTTCTATATAATCTATCCATATTCTCTATCTATCCATTTGTCTGCCTACAGAAGGTAGCTACAATATGTATTGGCCGTTATATCTAAACACATTAATGTTCTGCACCCCATTTTATCAAAAGATGAAATCAATTTTAAATTTCCTTACCACACAGGCTGCCATAGACTTACAGTTAAAATCCACTATGTAATCAATTTTAACTCTTCATAAAACAGGGCCCTGATGTTATGCTTTTTGTTGAACAAACAAACAAGAATGCTGAACGAATCATCAATTGCCAGAAAGCATCACAAAAATGTTCCACCAACTTGAGTCCTTCAATGTTTCTATGTCCCAGGTGCTGATCCCCCCCAAGGACCTCCACGGCAAGCTGACAAACGAGGGCGATTCTCGCCGTGCCGTGATGGAGCAGGTCTCCCAGAGGGTGGAGTGGGAGAAACACCAGGAGAGACTGAGGAAGAAGGATGAGGAGGAGAGAGAGAAGGAAAGAGGTGGGCGTCTCATTGTACAGTATATACCCCCAAAAAATTACAATCAGATTTTTGCATTGATAACACCCAATATGATTAAACTGTGTAAATGCTACTTCAGGGTCTTAAAATATAACATCTTAGCTCTATTTGGCAGAAAACCCCATTCAATTTGGTTAAGCAGTCACAGAGAAATGTGGATTGTTGTAAAGCATGTCATGAGTCAGATTCTTCCAAGTTTAGCACATGGATGCTCTTGTGCGTGAACACAATAGACGGAACTTGGAGGGAAGAGATTCCTGATATGATCTACAAAAATCTTCATTTCTCTTTTACCACTGAAGCAAATCGAATGGGTTTTCTGTAAGATGTGGTAATAAGTATATTCGTACTCTGTAATTGTATTCGGATTGCTTCACTATTTTTAAAGTTATCATTGTGGAGGGTCCCGTTGTAATTTTTTTGGGGGGACATATGATATCAAAGTATCAGAGTATCGCAGTGTGACATCATAGCCATTCATTGCTGTGGAAACTAATGCTAAACAACCTCATGTAGCCCATATATCTGATAGCAGAATGGTTGCTAACCGTGCCGGAACAAAAGACTGTGACATCATCACAGGTCTGAGTGCTTTGGTGGTAGGAATTGTGTGCCTGTGTAACTACTGACTTGTTCAAGCCATGAGGTGCCGCCGAGTTGGTTTAGACTTTATTCCATAGTCACTGTATGCAGGTTATTCCTACTGATGCCATGAAAACATGCATCATCTGTTTTATGGAATGGTGGACTAATATTTGCAAGAAATCCATTTTTTTTGTTTTGTAGTCAAGAGTCTCAGAAAATATTAATGCGTGGCAAATTTGGTGGATAAATGAGTATTAAACCATTTCTTGCTAAGTGTGTGAAGGCATTTTGATTGTAAACCCTCCTTACAAGTTGGAGAAAGTGTGTTTGCAGTGGCTGCCGTCAGAGATTGTAATAATTTTTGATATTGACCAAAGAGGCTGCTGAGTTTTTTTCACCAATTCGGTACTCCTTCCACGATTGATCGAGCTATCAACCTCGTGAATTGCAATGGTTGCTTCCCACACAAGCACAGCAATATAGTTACAGACTGGACGATTGAGCACTTGAGTCATGAATTTTCTTCTGCATAAATTGTAAAAAAAAACCCTTCTTGTTGCTGCTGAGCGAATTCGAGAAAAAAATCCCTAATTCTATTTTTTCTGTCTCTGTTTGCCTTTCACAACAGTTGCATACTCACAGGTGGACTGGCACGACTTTGTCGTCGTGGAGACGGTTGACTACCAGCCGGACGAGGAAGGCCAGTTCCCGCCTCCCCTGAAACCCAGTGAGATTGGGGCAAGGATTCTGGCTGAGGAGAGATACGAGCAGTTTGGGGTGAGCACAGAAATTTGGTGGCGAAATGATTTACTCCAGAGTCCTTGTTGACACTGCTGCATTTGTGCGATATTAGGGAGCTTTAGATTTGCAGCGCAGACGTTTGAGATGGCGCTTGCATTGGACGTTCTCCTCTCTTCCTGCGTCATGCTGATAAGTAGCTTTAGATTACACTGAGAAGCAACCTATAAAAAATAAACTGGCGCCCCCATATGATCGCTGCATGAAGTAGCCTCTCTACGTCGTGAATTGAGCGGACGTAAAAATAGCCCAGAACGCATAGTGAAAAACTCATACCACGCAAGCTATAAAGACGTTGACTTGACGCGCGTTTTGCGCATACTCAGAACATGTTTTTTTCCTCTGTACGTCCCCGTCATGAAAATCTAAAGTTCCCTATTACTGAAACATGGCAACACATCAGCTCTCACACTCTTTAAAGATTTTCTCCTGGATAATGTATAATATCTACAAAGCCTGAAACATGTAAATGCTGTTCTTGTTGACTAAAGAGATAATCAGGGCATGTGCAGTATAGGTTTATCACTCTCTGCTACACCAACCCTCATCTTCTTCTTTTAGTCAGCATATTATGGTTATCAGATGAGTCACAATGTGCAGTGCCGTCAAGTCTGTATGTCTGTCTTCATTCTTTCATGTCATGCCTTTCCTCTCCTCTCAATTGTACCCTTCGAACTTGTTGAATGAAAGAACAACAACATTAACTTCAAAATGTGCTGCAAAAGTAGCAATATTTGTGCAAGTTCACACAACCAGAAACCAGCTCAAAATAAAAACCCACAAATATTTTTGCACCTCATGTGTGCTATTAATATATGTTTTGATTCCGCGGAATTCAAAACACGCAAAATTCATCTTGCCCAGCCGAGCGTGAAAAATTACTTGAGAGATAATAACCTCTTTTGTAATGTCATGTCTTCAGTTATGAAGGGACTCGAGTTCTGGTGAAAGTACCCCGAATAAACAGACGATCAAACAATTGCATTCTTGCATGAAATCCCTCATGCAAAACAGAGGAAACCAGACAATTTTGACAAATTCCTTTCCTGCTTGTTTCCACCAGGAGGAGCTGGCCGAGGAGGAAGACGTTGAGATGGAGGTCGCCAGCGAGGACGAAGAAGAGGAGGAGGAGGAGGAAGAGGAGGGTGAGGGAGGGAAGGAGAAAGAAGGAGAAAGTAAAGAAGAAGAAGGAGAGGCAGAGAAGGTCACAGATCAGAACACAGAAGTCCAGGACATGGAGGAGGGAGTAAGTGTATTATTTTGTTGTTGAGGGCAATATATTGACCTTGGTCAATACATTTAATATATTGACCTTGGTCAATACATTCAATATATTGACCATGGTCAATACATTTAATATATTGACCTTTGTCAATACATTGAATTTATTGACCTTGGTCAATACATTGAATATATTGACCTTGGTCAATACGTTGAATATATTGACCTTGATGACCTTATTGACTGCATTTTTATGCGACACAGAGGTCATTCATTTCAGTGTACATCAAACCTGAAAAAGGAAAAACAAATCCTATTATTGCTGTGCTGCTCTTGCTATGTTGCAAAACCGTGAGATATTTAAGGTTCATTTGGTCGGGGTATGCAATGAAGTTGATTAAGAAAGAAAAGAAAAATGTTTTCCGGGGTAACAACATTACTATGACAGCGTATAACATGATATGCTTTGCTATAGTAGAGCAGAGATGCCAACAGGTATCCCCCCACTTGTTTCTGAATTTTACACTCTTTTTTTTCCCCAAAAAAATACTGCAGGCTTGAAAGAAAATTGCTGCTTTTCCAAATGGAATTTACTATACAACTTTATTACAGGGAAGATTAAAATACTATTCCCCCCCCCCCCACAATTGCATTATTGCCTTATCAGCCCTCAAAATACTGCAGTACTCTATGCAGTCTATCCATGATAGAGGGGAGGGATTTCCACTGTTAAGAAAATGTAGACTGCTTCATAATGGAGCAGGGTAAAGACGTTTGTAGGCAAATTACATCCTGCTCACATCGTATGGCAGAGAATCTCTAATAAATGCTGCTGGTTAAAAAACAAAACAAATGAAAACAAAAGAAAACAATAATAACAACAGCATCAAAGAACATACAATCGAACTGATTTTTGTTTGTTTGTTTGTTTGTTGTTGTTGTTTTGATTGATATGAATTTCTGTATTAACCAGTTGAGGAAAACCTGATTTTATTGTGTAACACATGTTTTCATAGATGTCTGCCCCAACTATCCTCAGGACTATTCCTCAACAGGCTAACTAACTAATGATCATTAATCTCGATCTCTTCTATTTTCAGTCTGACTCAGACATGGAGGAGAGTGATGAGGAGAAGGAGGAGGCGGCACCGGAAGAAGAGGCCCCGCCCGTCCCGGCTCCGCCCAAAGAGGGCCCCATGCTTCCCCCGTTGCCCCCACAGCCTGGGGAAGCCATTATCAAGAAGGACTACAACCCAAAGTGTGAGCAGACTTGAACTTACTCTGCATTTTTTCTTGTTCATCTGTGCTTCCCCTTTACATTAACCCTGTGATGAATGTACACAATTGCAGATGAATTACATGCATTTAGCCCTTTCCTTACAAATGCTCCCAAGTGCTGTTGACTAAAATAAGAGTATAGTAGTTGGTGGTTTGGTAGAGTTAAGTTGAGAAGGAGAATCTTTGATTGAAGTATCTACTACTGCTCTTGACGTAGGGAAATTATTATTATTTTTTCAAGTGCTGTGTCAGAACTGTTAAGCAGTTACTATTATTATTTTTTCGAGTGCTGTGTCAGAACTGTTAAGCAGTTTGCTTTTCGCACAGGTACTCTTCCTTTTTTAGGAAGGGAATAGAAGTAATGATCCCCCACCTCCAAAGTTGATTGCTAAGTCATGTTACTGTTCTATTTTTTTGTTTGTTTTTTATTCCCATATAATTTTGCCTTCAGAATTTCACTATTCATTTTCATATATTGGCCAATTTATCAAATTGTGTGAAGTTTTGGATCAGACACATTCAGGTTTATCAGTGAGATATAATGGTTAAATGTGTCTGCACTGTCCACTCTTCTCCACCGATGTCCATCCAGTGTCCAAGCAGACGGCTGCAGCGGACACCACCAAGTACCTCATCTCTCCCATTACTGGAGAGAAGATCGCCGCCGATAAGATGCAGGAACACATGCGCATCGGTGAGTTGATGGGCAGGTTCCTCCTAACAAATATCTCGTTTTTCAAGGAGACAGACTCTTATCTCTGAGCTTTTTTCTCTGATTATGGCATCCAGGCTGTGCCACTTTCTATGTTTGTGGTCAGCAGAATTTAAAGGGATGATTTACCATTTGCAGATGAAACAAAAACCCACCATTAGTGCTTTAAAATAGTTCTAAAATGTGTGTTAGGGATAGAAACAACCACGGTAAAAATTTGAATCTGTATTATTGATGTTAAGTATTGTTAAATACACAAAATGTGAACAGTAGTTATGATAAAAATGTTTCCAGACTAAACCGTCTACAGTTATGGTTTATTAAGAAAAATACTGATATCTCCTTATATTTTAGGCTTTATTGCAAAAATTTTATATGGTAGGATGTTTTGTTATACAACAGATCTACTTATATGCATCAAATGTGATATCTTGAAATTTTTGTAAATCACTGCTCCCAAAGGTAAACTGGACCTTTAATGGCAAAGTTTTCCACGTTTAGCGTGATGTAGATTTTTTTGTCACTGATGTTGTTTGTGTTTAACAAGATTGTGTGAAGACTAATGCCGACAGTGTTCTTATATACTGTATGTGTGATGCTGTTCCCCAACCATTTTTGTACTTGGTCTAAATGGGCTGTCTTCACTTGTGCCTCTTTGTTTGTTTGTTTGTTTGTTTGTTTGTTTGTTTGTTTTATTAAATCTAGTACTATTCCAACATTTCTCTAACAACCAAACGGCTGGCAGCAAGGCTAATTTTGTTTACCCTGACAGCCAATCACAGCTTGCCATTTCGCCCATATGGTTTCCTTTGCTTCCTTTATATTGTTTCGTTTCTGGCTTTCTGTTCATACAATTTTACTCTGATGAGTGCATGTCAGAAAGCTGTAGTATGTCTGTGTTGAATGCTATTTTCCGATTTCTCTAACAGGGAAATATAGATGCAAACTTCAATGTCAACTTGATAGTTCAGAAATTCTTTAAAAAAAAAAAAAAAAATAATGTGGACTTTGAAGCGATACCATGTTACTATAATAATGTGTTTGTGATCCCTATTGCCTGGAACTTCAATACCTCTCAATAAGACAAATATGCTAGTGGATGAGCAAAGAGTGATGGACCAGTGATTCAATATCAGTTAAACGACATTCACTGTTTTATGATATTGGAACATTTAATAGGAATTTGAAGTGATGCTATGGATATATTGGATTTGCTTTGATCAAATATGAATTGAATACATATTTCACAAGCTCAAAGACAAAGAATAACAAATGCGGTAATTTGAACCAATGATGTAACGTTACACAAATAGATACCAATAAACTATTTGCATTGAACATTATACATAAACAGAAACATGCAGTGAAATTCATATGAAATATTATTCATGAAATAACAGAGATGATTAAATGCAGGAGATCTCCTTTTGCTCTTCTTTTTTTTATCTCCCAGGATTGTTGGATCCTCGCTGGGTGGAAGAGAGGAGTCGTCAGATGAATTCCAAGGCCCAGGAGGAGGACTACCCACCGGGCGCCGCCATCGAGGAGAGCCTCAAGAACCTCGCCGAGAGGAGAACCGACATCTTCGGCGAGGGTGACATTGAGACGCAGATCGGAAAGAAGGTACGTGGATGACTGTGATGGTGGGCAGGGACCGGAGTGGGTTCGCCTTTAGCCCAAGTTGCTGTAAAACACTACTGTTAAACAAGGAATGTCCGTGTGCATTTTAATCTCGCGAATTTCGCGAGCACCAAGATTCACGAAATTAAAATGTCTACACTATACGCATTGAATGCCAGACACGAGTGGCAGTTTGCGAAAATTTCATGCCGCAAAAAAGGCAGTTGGCTCCCATTCGCGAAAAATTCATGCTTCAAATGTATCATGTTTTACAGTATTTTTTTGCAGCATGAAATTTTTGCGAAGTGGAGTTTACATGAATTGGAGCTGTCAACCTTTTTTCGCGGCATGAAATTTTCTGAAGTTGCCTCTGACATTCAATACAGGTAGTGTAGACAAGAACTTTCTTGTCCATTGTAATTACGGGAATCTTGGCTGTTGCGAAATTCATGAAATTAAAATGCACATGAACATCCCTTGTTTTAAATTATGTATGTCCTTGGCACATGGACAGTAGTTTACATTTTTGAAAGCGGATGGGAAGGGTTGGTTTTTTTTTTTGCCAAACATATTGCAGGTTTCTTTGAAAATATTGTAAATCCAAATTGTTATACTATGTAGAGATATCAATGGAAAGCAATGGTAAAAAATCCTGTTTGCCCACCAAACAGATATGTTTTTTTTTTTTCAGCCCCAAAAGTACTGCAGTGCTGTAAGTTGACAGCCCTGCACATGGTTGTTACAACTAGAAAAAAAAAAAGTTCAGGCACATGAATGCCTAAGCATTGAGACATAACAAATAGCTGGAACATCCAAGGTATTGATGAATCAAGAGAACAAATTGGCAAACTGAGATAATAGCTTATGTCTCCCAAAGAAAGTAACATTCACATTTATGAAAATGAATACATTGTAAGTCTTCTGTATTACAGTAGCCATTACCAGTGTTACCACTGCTGTACCAGAGGGCCTTGCCATTAATATTACCGTAGCATTGCCAGGTACCCATTTAAGTGCCTGGGTCGAGAAGATGTTGTAGCTTGGTGTAATGTGGTGTTGTAATGGTGTAATGTGGTTTTGTAATCTTGTATAAATGCATTGTAATGGTGTAATGTGGTGTTGCAATGTTGGTGTATTGTGGTGTTGTAATTGTGTAATATGGTGTTGTAATGGTGTAATGTTCTTTTCCAGATTGGTGAAGAGGAAGAGGAGGACAAAAACAAACAGAAGGTCATCTGGGATGGACACAGTGCCAGGTGGGTTAACCCATTTCAGGCTAGATTGGAATATCTCCATAAACATTGTGTAAGACTTACAACGGTCCAAGAAACGATGGGTTAAGAGACGAGCACTTTAGATTTGTGAACCAATACATATGAGGTGGACATGGTACCAGGTGAATTGACCATTTAACCCTTTCTGTGCCAGGGATTTTGAACAGTGTGTACAACTCTTTGGTGTTTTCTCTGCCCACCCATCTGCACTTTGTGTACACAAAGGGTTAATCAAAGGGTTTGTGGGAATCTTGTCGGTCTTTGCATACTACAGAGGAAGCTGACAGTTCTCTACTATCTCTGCAAGTAGACTGCCGTGTGGGCTGAAACATGAATAGTATGAAAAAAATGCATGTATAGTCTCTTACTTTAGTGTTACGAAACTTTGGGAGATGTTTTGTCTACAGAAATCTACAAAAAATGTGATATTGTTACAGATATGTGGCTTCACTTTTGCTTCTATGTCATTGCGTGATGAAAAAAAGAAAAAAGAAAAAAGAAAAAAACATAACAGCAACAAACGCTCTTGTAGAAAGGTTTTTCAGATACATGTTGAACGTTGGCTGCGGAATTTTTCATTATATGTCAATGCAATCAGTGTGGAAAATTTCAAACAGGATTTTTTCGGGGGTTTTGTCTTATTCATATCTTCTTCTTTTTTTTGGGGGGGGGGTTCATTTTTTCTTTGTTTTTTCTTTGTTTTTTAAATTTCTTTTGCAAAGATGTTCACATATCTTCAAACATGCCTGCACTGTCTCTCACTCTCCTGTCTTTCAACAACAAAAACCACCAGCATGGAAGCTACTACCAGAAAGGCCCAGGCAGGAATCACCCTCGAGGATCAGATCAACGCCTTCCACAAATCGAAGGGACTACTGTGAGTCTGCCTGCTGCTCTCTTGTATTCTTCTGTTTTTCTTTCTATTAAATTTAAATTGTATCATTGTATGGTTAAGCACACCAACTACTGTGTACGCCATTTTTTAGCGAGTCTAAATTTTTGTGGATAGGGACTTCCTGACGATTTTGCGAGTGGTTAAATTTCGCGATCCTGGAGTTTTGTACTGAACGGAGAAATGTTTTATGTTTGCTTGACATTCATATCTGGATCAGAGTCATTATTTTTTGTGTCTGTAATTTCGTAAATAGCACCTAACTTGCAAAATTTGCCAAAATGAAAACCTCACGAAATATTTGTCGTTTACAGTAGTTTAGTTTCATGTCTGTAAGCATCAATGATTATGTTCAATTGTAATCGTACCTATTGACCGATTCTGTGACGCGCTATGTGTATTTTTGGCATGGGCAGCGCCATACTGGGTGTATCATCCGACCCCCCCTCCGCACTCCCCCACCCCTCTCCCTACATTAGCACGCGCGCAGAATGAAAAACTGCTTTATAGCCAATGGGCGTCTCGTACTGATTGCGCGAATGCTTGCTAGTGCGCGAACCTTTGTTACAAGTGCGTGATAAACATGTTGCCCGGGGGTGGGGGAGAGCAGGGGGGGTCGGCTGATACACACCGATACACCCACTATGGCTGCGCCCTGTGCCGTAAAATGTCTGCTGCCCTCAACGAACCCGAATCGGTCAATACTCATTTGATATTGGAGATTGTCTGATTGAAATGGGCCTGATTGCAGTGCGCAGAAAAAATTACTCTAAGTTGCTTCAAGCACCAGAACATGATTAATATGTGCTTTATGAGCAACAGCATTGCTGTTGAATGACAAATTGCCCGACATCAACATAAATAATAAGCACTGAATTGATCACTGAAGGGCTATTTGTCAATCGGTTGCATTAAAAACAACTCGGCGGAAGAATTTCATGAATTGAATAGCATTGCTGTTGTTATTTACTATTATTATTTTTTTTAAATACTGGCTAGTCTATTTCAAGGCTAGTCTATTTCAAGGCTTTCTCTTGAAGTAGATTTTGGTCGACAGAACTTAGTAATAGATGTAAACCTAGGCTCTGCAAAACATTTGTGATATTGAACATTCTCCCCAGGCCTGACAAGGAGAAGGAGAGAATAGGACCTCACAGGACCAAGGAAATGCCACACCCACCCAAACCCCCGCAGGAGCCGCCCAAGCCGACGCCCAAGGCGCCCCCGATCCTCAAGGCGGTCCCCACCCCTCAGCCCCCCGTCCCGCCCCCTCCCATGCCCCCGCGCATGCCCATGGTGCACCCGGTGCCCATGGTGAGGGCCCCGTCCGCCCCGCTGATGCAGTTGCCAGGGCAACCCCTCATGAACCAGTTCCCACCGGCCCCGCCCAGGATGGCCATGCCTCCTCAGGCCATGATTCGACAGCCAGACATGATGCCAGGTAAGAGGATGGGACCCGTGATGATGTGATGATGGGGAGCTAAAAAGAATTTAGAGGCTGGCAGAGGAGGAGAGAATTGTTGTAGAGAGAGAGGAACATGGAGAGGAGGTTGGAAAAATAAAAACAGAGTGTCGGGTAGTAAGAGCTAAAGTGATGAAGAGGGCAAGTGAGAGAAAAGTGGAGGAGTGAAAAGAAAAATGAGCAGTAAATGTTACAAGAGAAGAAAATATAGTCAAAAGTCTGAGCTTTCGATCCTACCATAATCTCTGGCAGAGGCAAAATGACAAACTGTAGGCCAAGCGAACTCATTTATGGACTACACACACTATAAAGCACAGTCAGAGGAGGGCTTGGGACACAGAACAAAGAGAAAAGGGATGAATAGAAGTCAAAGGCAGGGACTCAAATAGGTAAAGGGAGAGGGATTAAAGCAGGTGGTGGTGGTGGTGGGGGATGAACAAACAAAAGGGCAGAGGTGGGCCAGTGGCGATCCCAAGACTCTGATCCAAAGGATCATTGAGGGCAACCTGTGAAGGATTAAGATGAATAGGGAGGCAACATCAAAGAAGATAAGTAACACTTTTGAAAGTAATTTTGATTTAAATTTAAATTTGAAAGTAACACCAAAGGAAAATAAGGAAATAACAAGAGCAAGAGTGAAGGGAAGGGGATGAGTACAAGCAGAAAGCCCTACACCTGGTGTAAAAAGGTTGGCAAAAATGCAAGGGATCGCTAACCAATGTAAAGTACAACACATATCATTGTATGAAAGAACAAGAAAAAAGAAAAAAAGAGAAGAATATGTGAAGAGAGAGGGCTGGTAAGTAATTCGTTTGCTGGAGTTGGCTATTCTCATTAAATGTAAGTTTGCAAATAATTCTCTCATGGGAAGATTAACATCAATGCACTGGCTTTAAACTCAGTGAGCACTGTCACTGGTACGTGAAAACTTGTTTTTGTGATTATATTTAGGAGGTCAACCCATGCCGCACGCCCCGTTACCCATGCCTCCCCCTGGCCCACCCCAGATGGTGCGGGGGGTGATGCCAGAGCCGCCACCTCGTCCCGCCCCACCACGCCCGGATATGAGCGGGGACGAACCTCCCGCCAAGCGGCAGAAGACGGAGGATGACCTGATGCCTGAGGAGCAGTTCCTGGCCACACACAAGGTAGGAGCTCCTAGAGGGGTTACCATGGTGATGGTGATTTCTGTGCAATGATGACCCTGAATCACAAAATTATTCTCCCCAAATCACCAGACATGCATCTTTAGTTATGGGCAGATTTTGAAAGAGTACACCATAAGCTTTAAGATAATGAATAAATGAATAGAAATGGACTTCCTAACCGATCTAGACAATGGAAAGAAAGCACACACTCTGAAAAGTGTCTACTGAGAAATGAGGCTTTAAAGTTTAGGGTCTATTCAGGTGCTTAATCTCACCAAGCTGTGCTCTATGCAATGAATGGGACAAGACTAGAATGTAATCCTCTGTAGCAACTGCAATGAAAAGATTATTGGATTAAGCTGACATTTTGCAAACTATAAGCTCATTCTATTCATGACTGCTACTCATTTTCAAAGTAGTAACATCATCCTTTCAATAGTGATTTGAGTTAAAAACTGAAAAGTGGGTAAAAGGTTTTTCATTATATATTGGGCCTCTAAGACATACCTAATCACACAATTCTACAGTCAAGCATTCCCCCAAAACCTGCCAAAAAATGCAATTCCCCATTTGTTTTGTGACCTCATATTTTAGACCTGTGTAGAAAAATTGCTCTTTCAGGAAATATAAAAACCTAAAGATCATCTTTTTTGACCCATTTCACCTATTTTGAATGCTCGCCTAAAATCGTAAAAATTGTGTGACTCTTTGTTAGTTTTGTGATACATGCATGGTCACAAATGATACTGGTGTTTGGAACATTATGTGTTTAGTGTTTGAAAGCAGCTATCATGGAAGAAGTAATTTCAATTTTGATACCGCAAACTTGACACAAACAAAGTAATCAACTGTAAATTCCTCTGTATTTTCTCCAGGGCTCGGTGATGTTCAATGTGCTGGTTCCGCTGGTCCAAGACAAACCAGAATGGAAGCTGCAGGGTCAGCGCATCACCCTCAATATGCCGCTGACCGACCAGGTCTCTGTCATCAAGGCCAAACTCTTCGAGCAGCTGGGCATCCCAGCCGGCAAGCAGAAACTGCAACACGAGGTGAGTCTTGAGGCGAGGCTAGCCTCATCACAGTCTGCCCATCTAAAATTCTAGTCTTGAATGAAAATGAGCAAAGAAAATGGGATACCATAGGGATTTAATTGTTAGTTTTGAATGAAAATATGAAAAGGAAATTCTATTCAACCGGGATTCAAATCTGAGATCTCCTGATTGCTAGCACTATTGCTCTTACCAACTGTTCTTCCCCCTGTCACAGTCTGTCTGTTTGTCTCTTAGTTTGAATGAAAATGAGCAAAGAATACAATATTCCATTGGGATTTGAACCTGAGACATCCGGATTGCTGGACGGATGCTCTCGTGGAATGAGCTGTAGAAAGCCCTAGTTCAGTGTTCATCTCAAAACCCTGTGATTCTCATTTGTCGTGCGGTCAAAGGCTTTTGATGAACCTTGCATTAACCCCAAGGATTGCAGTATACTTAGGGATGAATGTGCGAGACCACAGAAGTGAAATTGCTGTCTACTAGAAAGAAGCCCTCCTCTTGTGATCTCTCAAATATTCCTGTGATATGGTCATGAAACTGACAAGATTTTGGATTCTGCAAGAGACTGTCTGAAAAACAAAACATCTCTTCATATTTTTGGAAGAGAATATTAAAGCATGTGTGATGTGGGGGATTGTTTTCACCCTATAAGATGCATGTTGGACACAAATATCTTTTCTGATTGATCTTTGAATCATTGCTGAATTTGATGTTTACGTGTTGGCAGCCCCACATCGATATGTTTCATCATCACATCACTTTTGATATCATTAAATGGATAAAATGTGAAATTGTGTAGCCTGAAAATGAGGCTAAATATCTTGTCAGCCTCTTTTTCCCTGTGTACAAATAGTATACAATGTGCTAGCAAGCTACAAAGCAGGTAGAGAATCTAAATAAAAGAGCTGATTTTGAACATAATCATAATGCTATGGAATAGCCAGCAATGACCAAACGACATACAGATTGCTTTGGTGTTTGTTTGGCAACTTAGCCAAGGTTTTGGAAGCTGTCTCAAGGTTTGGTGCCCAGGCTGAGCTGTTGAGGTAAAACCTGCCTTGGTCAGACATCAGAAGACTCATACAGTTCTGTGCTTATGTCCTGATAGTCCCATAGCTATAATTTTGTGTTGGTTGTCTCATTTCTCTTTTCACAGGGTCTGTTTATCAAGGACTCCAACTCGTTGGCTTTCTACAACTTCATCCACGGCACTGTGGTGCAGCTGCAACTGAAGGAACGTGGAGGAAGAAAGCGTTAACTCTCATCTTACTTGTGAAATCAAATCAGAGTATGCATGAAATAATCGCACACTGAACAGGCATATCTACTGTCTCTGGTTGACCATCATCTTGCATCAGGGCCCCGTTTCATAGAAGCACATAACAAGTTACGATGGTTGTTATAAGCTACTGAAATTCTTGCATCTGATTGGCTGAGAGCAATTTTGTCATAGAGCTGTGGCATTTGTTACTGATACTAAGTTTTATGAAACGGGACCGAGATATCGCCGTCAAGCATAAAAACCTGATTTACTCACCAGGTGTAAATGTTCAGATTTTGGTATATGTGATTGTCTGAACGGTCAGATGTTCATGGGTGAGGAATTGTTTAAGGCTAATTTCCAAAAATCTACCACAGAAACAGATACAAATCACAGCTGACAATGAGATTAAAGCTCAGTTAGACGAGTGCCAGATTTTAAATGTACACTGTAGATCCAGTCATGCCGACGTAATATGTCAATTTAAATCACCATAATAAGTCTGTTTTCTTTTCTGGTGTGATTTTAAATGTGCCAGTCTGTGCACCAGGATGCAGGTGTATGGCTTTCCTATCTTATGAATATTTCACGTATGTATACATTCTATATTGAAAGGATGTATAAGGAGGTTTGTGGGTAGGGTAGGGGATGAAGGAGTGTCAAGGAAAGTGATCACTTCACTTTGAACAGATTGATCATGTCTGTCAGTATGGGAACTGTTGTTGAAGTAGCAAAAGTGGATGACTTGAAAAAGGAAGAAGTGGACGACTTGAAAAGGGAAGAAGTGGATGACTTGAAAAAGGAAGAAATGAATGCAAGTACCAAAACCGGTTACCATATTCCTCCCATGCTTCTTCACGTGCCAGAATTATTTTGTTACCGGTATGTTTTCTTCAAATACTGTCAAATTTTGCATGGAGAAACTGATGTTTTTCTGTACTGAAAACCTAGTGTTTGTTTGTTTGTTTGTTTTTGTTTAGTTTTTGGTAATGTTGAGCTAAATGGTATATTAGAATTCAAGCTGTGTATAATTTTGTGCTCTAAAGGCCATACTGCACATGCTTACTTATGAATAACAGATAACTACCTGTAATTCCCTGCATGATGGTGTACACACTATAGTCCAGGCTATTTTTCTTCCTTCGAAAATCTCTGTAGTGCCTTCCTATCTTCCTGGCATCTTTAAGTGTTAGAAATGAAAGGCAGATGAATTCAAGTGTGATACATACAATGTACAACATGTAGCTTGAAGGCTATGTGCACTTCCTTTTATCAAAGAATCAGCTATATCGGAGAAAATAATATTATTTGCATCCTGTGAGTTTGTCTGGCTTTGTAAAGGGCGGGAGTTTGAAAGAATACATCATCCATCACCTGCTTATCTGCTTTGAGCTTTTCCACTAGAAGAAGCGTTGCTCTTTGTTTCCAAGAAAAACTGGTGAAGAATCATTCTTAGGTTTTGATCGTATTTCCTCTTTCTTTGCTGTTATGCTGGTTCTAAACTGTTCCGAGTTATTAGTTGTCACGACTGAGATGCTATTCCTGAAAATGATGAAGTTATAATTGTTTGTCTTAACCTGTTGAAGACTAGTTTCAAATATACTTTGGCAGGGTGTCTATGGGAATTGTGTGTTCTAGCAAAATCAGCCTGTCCTCAATGGGTTAACTATGTATTATTCAAGAGTTGTACAAAATTCAAGAGAAAATGTGCTTTTACAGTGAATTGGAGGCAATGAGAAAAGAACAGAAATACCTTTTTTGCAAGTACAGGAGTTTTATTTATGTATTTTTATGTTAATCTGTCAGTAAGAACTGAAAGAAAAAAACAACCCAAAAAGTACTCTTAAAGTCTGTCATTCAGTATATCTAAACATTCTACTATTGATAAATTTAGAATACGGCTCTACTGTGAAAAAAGTTGTGACAATGACAGTGAAAAGGAAGGATCATTGCCCATGGGAAAAGGTTAGAATATCCCTTGGGAATTACAGTATCTGGGAAGCAGCAGGTTAAAGCATAAATAGGAGAGGGGCAGAGGGGGTGAGTGGATTACCTGCTACCAATGCACAGAATGTTCGTATTTCACTGAGTATCTGATATAAGCTGTGTCTTAGACCTCGTCGTCAATATCCAAAGTTCTGGCTGCTACCCCTAAAAGCTACCTCTGTATCTCATGAACTCTAATCCTTTTGCTGGACTTATGATTTTTCCGAAGTGCAGAGATACCAACTTGTACTCTTTTTTTTTTCGGTAGTTTCTACTGTTTTTGGTCAAAAATACTGGAGGATTCACATTAAATACTGTTTTTCCAAACTACTATTACGCAGGTGTATGGTAGGAAAGGCAAAAATGCTGTTTTTCCTGCAAAAAAAAAAAAAAAAAAGAAGATAAAATGCACTTTCAGCCCTCAGAATAATACAATGCAGTAAACAGGATTGGCATCGGTCCCTGCTAGTACTAAACATTTTGTTCCCATGGTATGGAGCTTTAATAATGCATACACTACTGTCCTAGTGCAGTTCTTGCACTGAGGACTGTGTATTTCAGTGTAGCTGAACCCTGTGAGTTTTTGTGAGCAGAAAATTTGACAAATCACCAGTTAATCCACGGAGCACACATTGCGCAACTAAGCCCCGAGCAAAGTCCAATTTTACACTCGTTGGTTTGGCCCGCATTGTGGTCTGAACTGCACTGTATATACATTGTAAATGTATCTCTTTTGTCTCTTTCTTTCAATTGAATAAAATTGTAAATTGTATGTTTTTGTGTTGAAGCATTTTTTTTTTTTTCTGTTCCATTTTATTTCCATTGCTGTAACATAAACATTGGGGAGGAGGGAATTGTAATACTGGATCTGTATTTATCTCGAAGTATGTATGTTGGTTAGATAATCAGAAACGACCCAAATACTGCAAATGCAAGAAAGAAGAGAAAAAGAATTTAAGATGGTATGTTATGTAGGTTAAAAAGACCAAAGAAGGAAAGAATAGTGGAAGGACAAAACAAGACAGAAGGAAAGAGGGCATGAGAGAATGAATGAAGAGAAGGAGAGGGAGAGAGAGATTAAAGAAAGAAAAAAAATCTCAGGACTAGGCGAACAAGTGACTGAGATAAACAAATGTGCATTCAGTGCACTCCAGTTATAACAAAATTCTGGTTACAATTAAAACAAATTTAGGGCCCCGACATTATCAAATCTATGTATTATTGTTTATTCATTCTTTTATAACAAAATTTCGATGTAACGAAATAAAATTGCAAGTCCCAAAGGACTTTGTTATAACGAGAGTCCACTGTAATGATGACTGAGTAAGAGATAGGAGTACATACAGGGGAACTTGGTTACGAGCACAGCACTGAGAACTATGACAATTTTGGGTTTACAGGGTACAAAAAAAAACAACAATGAACCAGTATGTAAATTGTACACTAAGAGTTAGGACCTACAAGAGCAGTATTGCTGCCAATGGTGTATCTGACCTCTGAAACAAGGTTCCACTAAATATGGTATATTACATGTATTAGCTCAAAAATTCATCACCTTTGATTAATCAACAATAATGGGGCTGAAACTTTCTGGAATGTAACCTCTCATTTCTCTACAGAGGAAACACAAGCGTGCGCACACACACACACACACACACACACAAATTGAGGTAAACATAGGCAATGTAAACTGATAAAGCCACATAACACCACTGGTATATTTTGTAAAACTTTATTCATTCTTTATAAATTTTGTCCTTTGTTACATTCAACATATTCTAGTTCACACACAACGTTTACAATCACATGTACCTCATTTATGTACATACACATTTGATTTCACATAAAAAAGTGGAGTCATAACTTTTGAATTTCAGATCATAGGAAGCATGCAGTGATGGGTAAAATAATACTTAATACAGTCAAACTTCCTTAAAGTCGACCTCGCATAAGTCAAATAATCACCTATAAAGTGAAGTTGATGTTCCTATCAACTAAGGTAGTCACAAGCATTCTTTTATCCAAAGAGACACAAGACCGACACTGGGAAAAAAAATCGAATTAATGTTTTTTCTCCATTTTCATACAACTGAAAAGCATATCTTTGGTAGTATGCAAGTGACAACCATATTATGCTTTGCAAAACCTATAAACAGCATCTATAGAGTAAACAACCCGCTTTGCGGCAGGCTTTGTACAGGGTGCCTATTTGCGGCAGGGGCCATTTCCTTCATTGATGAAAAGGCCCAATCACGTGTCACTTCCCGTAAAACTGGGGAGTAACTCAGGACCTGCTTGTGTTTTAAAGTGGGGCTAAAGCGCATGTGATGTTCATTAGCTGTTTTACGGATGAATGAAAGTATGAAAGTGCCCCTGCCAGAAATAGGCACCTTGCCGCAAGCTGGGTTGATAACTCTATGCTTAACTCAGTAAACTGCAGCATTTTGCAGGCATACTGACATCAGAACTGATGTAATCATCAATATTTATCTACACATGAACTCCCTGGGGGACAAAGTTCTTTTGGTATCTTGGTATACAACACAGATTAACCACAAACATACTGCTATAATGTCTGAAATCACTGCAGATTAGAACAGACTGCAGGGGGGGGGGGGGTGCAAAATGGTCTGGAAGCATTTTGTAAGGAAAAGTCAGTTATTTTAAGTTCACTGGTCGCACATGATAATGGTTACTGAATGCACTTGGCAGTACAAAGCAACTATTACGAGAACTTGTGCATTGCACGGCAACAACACAGATGCTGCATGTAAGCGTACTGCTGTGCACTTGTAGTCTTCTCTCTTTTTACCCCTAATCTGCATGAAGTGATGGAGTAGTAGATTACCTTTAAAAGTAGAGAAACACTCGGAGAGAGCAGATTCCCACCAAGGACCTCATTTCTACCAATACACACACTGAATATCGCTCTATAACCCACTGATGACAAAGAAGCCTTATTTGCCTACCTTATCATCAGTTTTTGCCTGTTCTGCGCCTTGAGCCCATGCTAATTGTGCATTCAATTTATGCAAATTTCTATACACAGCTTGACCTCCCTCATCTGTTGACCCAAATTTGCCCCCAAATTCAGAAATAGATAAAAATGTTTGAATCACTACCAAAATGTAATAATCTCTTCCTTCTGATATTATCAATTCTTTATGCAAAGTTCATCCGAAAGTCATTCACATTTTTTTGAGTTACACTATTGTACAAAATTGTAGAAAGACAGTGACAAACCAATGCTAGCAAAGACATAATAATCTCATTGGTGGAGCATACAAGCATGAGGAGCCTGTAGGATGATGCAAGACCGAGTATGGTAGAAACTCCAAGAGCACACCCCACACTGTTTCATTATGAAATTTTACGTGCAGCATGGAGAAATTATTCACGACGCCTTCATGTTCACATCACATGCTTCATTCTCTCTCCAATCAATTCAGAGCTTTTGGCAGCTGATAAATTCACACAATCCGAAACCGTGATTATTGGAAGGAGGGTTAATTGGTAGAGGAGATTTTAGTCGAGAAGTCCCGAGTCTGGGGCGGACGTTGCGATGAGTTTCTGGATCTCTTTGAACTTGGGGTGGGCGGCGTCTTGGACGAGGCTGAGGAGAACGCTCTCGCTGGTGGTGATGAAGGCTCCACAGTCTCGCATCCTGGAGATGGCAAACATCCTGAAGATGAGGGAGGGGGAGAATTCATCAGGCTTTTTAGTGCATTCCCATTTAGGATAACGTGCTATGCCTGTACCAGGTATTCATATGATGATAATTATGAAGACTGTATTCTGAACTTCATACTTTAATGGGACTCTTGAGGGTCCCTTTACGTAATACACAAAGTTTGGGGAAATGGACAATCTCATGAGGAATGGGTTTCCAATCTGATTTTCAGGGAGAAATTTACATTGACTAAAATTACATCTTGCTTCCTTCATATCGAAAGAGAGAGAGAGATAAAAAAGAAGGGACACAACTGGAGGAAGGAAAACAGGGCTGGTGCAACTAGGGATGGGGCATTTTTTAGAATTACTTTTTTTGCATAATACATGGGAACACATAAGGTGTAACCACTTTATAGGGCCCACTCCCCATTTTTTCTTTCTTTTTTCCCTTTTTTTTTTCTTTTTTTTCTTGCCTGGAAGTAGCACCAGGGAAAAAAAAAATGTGGTTACATTTCTTTTGTTGTTAGTCGATGTCAATTGGAAGCTGATTGAAAGTTTTGCCAACCTGTGAAACCTGCACGTGGTAGAAAAAGTGTGGGTACCGCACTTTTTTTTTTCTTCTTTTTGTTTGTCAGCTGAAGAAACCAAGATGTGGCACAAAAGGGTTGGGCTGAAGGCCTTTTTTTTTCACTTGTTAGCTGATGAAACCTGGAAGTAGCACCAGAAATATAATCTGCCCCCCTCCCACCCCTTAAAGATGTGGCACGGGTCGTGGGAAAGATCTACAAAAAAGCTGCTGTGCTTTATCCACAGGCATTGGTAATGGGGTCATCCTGACTAAACTCACCGGTCAACCAGACTCCTTGATGACACAGCATCGGCCACTATGTGGACATCATAGCCTTTGTCCAGGAGGTCAAGAGTTGTTTGCTGCACACAGACTTGTGTTTCAATCCCGCACATGATCACAGACTTTACATCATTTTTCTGCAAAAATAAACCCAAACATATATGGTATTGGATTGAGATGTAGCATCACAGTGATAATTATATAAAAAAATAAAAATAAAACTTTAGGGCCTATGATATGGGTAGCCATTTCAAACATAATGATTAGTAGCAAATTTCATGGATCCAAATCATAAAGGAAACATTTCCTTTTTCAACGTTCCATGTGGTGTACATACGTACTCTAGCGTCTCTGCAATTACATTGTGCCTGTAAATCTGTTTGGTTACTTTATATTTGGATGACAAATACAGTGTATTACAGGATATGTTCTGGAGGAAGTTTATTGGGAAAAACCAAGTTTGAATCTGCGGTGACAATCTCACACGTTGATTTCAAGTCTTCAATATTTCAGTACAAAACCCTCTACAATTATAAAGGAACATCAATCTGAAAATTTGAAGTGAACCAAATTCAATACACAAAATGTGTGTATGACCAGAGTGGTCAAGATGGAGTAGATGTTATTATTTCCTTACCGGATATTTATTTTCATTTTGTGTTTCTTTCTTTTTATTAAGCCATTTATTTATTCATTTACTTATTTATTTGTTTGTTTGTTTATTTAGTTATCATTTTTGTTAACTATCTATCCTTTTTTTTTTGGGGGGGGGGGATTATTTCATTGCACTGGATGTCAAGAGATGTTACAAAAATGTAATTAACCCATTCCTTACAGGAACCTAGCATAAAAGGTTATGAAAATGTGAGACAAGAGTATCTGCACTGAGGGCCTAAATTCATGTTTATTTGTGTTATGCTGACCAGAAAATAAGGACTTTGATTAAGAGATTCGAGAATCTTTTATCAATATGTTATCTTCTATGGTATCAAAACTGCATGTATTTTTATAAGATTTTCCTTTTTCCAATACCGGGTATAGTAGTTAGCTTCAGTTGATAAAATTTGTATCACCAACCCAGACTATCAACCTGTCTGTTCTTTGTCAACTGGCAAAAAGAATCTGGGGTGGGGGCATTGAAGGCTCTTGGAAAATTAACCCGTTGAGGACAGCTTGACTTTGCTACAACACACATTTCTCACAGACACTTGCCCAAGTATACATGGGACTTGTCCTCAACAGGCTAAGAAACAGCTAGATTAACAAGAATTCCTATCTACACTAGAATATAAAGGAAGACAGTGAAATGGAAATGCCAGTGCATACTTTTAAATCCCTAATCAAATACAACTACGCAATCAGAATGTCTGTTTATCTGCCAAAATGTTATTACCAATGATTGATACCACTACCAGTGATCTCATTGCATTCAAAATAGTATTTCTTTTTTTAACATACCTTAAGTTTTTCCTCCACGTCAGGCAGCACCATGGAGAAGCAGGTTTTAGCATAGATGTCCTCTTCATCACGGTTCACACCAAGCTCTTGGACTGTCGGCCCCAGACCTACAAAACAGAGAGGCAGAGAGGAAGAGAGGGAGTGAGGAGACAGGGTGGAAAAAAAAGATGCGAGAAGGGAGAGGAAAAAAGATCTTGGAATGGTGAAATAAAAATGTATGGGCGGAGGAGGTAAACTACAGTAGGCCTACAGACAAAATGATAATTGGGAATATCACTGATATGTTATGGCAACAATCAGAAAACAGAACAAGTGATAAACCTGCACGTAAGTGTGATACATCCAATGGAGTAACTGAACTGTAACTTAGGGTAGGCCTACCAGCAGGGGAGAGCAGGGTGAGTTGGGACGCGGGTCAAGTGGGACACTTTCTCTTCAAATCAAAAACTGTTCAACCAATCAGCAATTGGCTTACAATAAGCCCCTAGCAACCATACATCACACTACAAAGAAAGCCATGCAGTTCGGCAAATTCTAAGTACAATGCTGATATAAAATTGCTATTGAAAATTTCCCCAAAATATAACATTTCTTTGAAATCAGGTTAATCAACCTGTTGTCTTTGTATTCATGATTTCAAGGGCACAATTTAAGCTGGTGGCGAGCCTTATTAATATGCAACTAAACTTGTTTTTAACAAATGCAGGCCTACATGGTTAATTATAGTCCTACATATTTAGATTTATTGTCATGCGAGGGACAGTTGGGACGTGTCCCATTCATTTGTCCCTCATAATAACATTACATGTATTTGGAATTCATACAAAACAAACAGACATATTAAGATGAAAATCAAATCAAACAATAATTATTACCCAAATTCACAGTTGATGTACTCTGAAAAGAAAATGCAAACACCAATAAAGATACCGGTAATGGAGATTGCTGGAGATAGAGCTTAGGCCTAAGTTTTATATTTAATTTTATTTACTACTGCAACTGGGCATAATTTGTTCAGGAAACAAAAGCAGTTTAGATTTTCAAACATGTTGTTCAAACTTGTTTTGTTGAAATAAAGATAATTTTAAAGCATGTGTGACTGTTTTCACTACGGGTACCAATGGCAATGTTTCATGAATACGCCTTCCAACTTTGGCATTTCTATAGGATGCCCCACTTTACCCCCACCACCATCCCATTTCTCCCTTGCCGTTGTCCCACTTTACCCACAGGTGGGTCAACTTCTCCCCCAAAATAAGGGTTTTTCTTTTCATTAACTGCAGAAAATTGAGAACAGTGCCACCCCCAGCTTATGGCTCTCAAGTCTATGTAACCTACCATATCAGTTCGGGAAATCCACTCACAAGGGGGGCCCCTCCTTATAAGTAACCCGTCCCCCTTATAAGTAACCCCGTCCCCCTTATAAGTAACCCCCGGGGCACCCCTTATAAGGAGTCTCCACGCTTTTTTGCAATGCAACGCGAAAATGAAAGGACTGCGGCAATTCGCTTGATTATGTCCATAAAGCTTCACAAGTTTCCTCGTTACTCACGAAATTTGAGCAAAATCGGTTTGAGGCATCATATCTAAAATCATGGATTTAAATGCGATGTCAAACGACCCATGCGAATGCTGAAATGCGAGCGATTACTGGCGTGAGTGTCGCCAGGCGCGGCGGCGCGGCAATGCTTTAGTGCAGACGTGGCGACTGAGTACGTACTCAGTCGCCACGTCTGCACTCAAGCAATGCCGCGCCGCCGCGCCTGGCGACACTCACGCCAGTAATCGCTCGCATTTCAGCATTCGCATGGGTCGTTTGACATCGCATTTAAATCCATGATTTTAGATATGATGCCTCAAACCGATTTTGCTCAAATTTCGTGAGTAACTAGGAAACTTGTGAAGCTTTATGGACATAATCAAGCGAATTGCCGCAGTCCTTTCATTTTCGCGTTGTATTGCAAAAAAGCATGGAGACTCCTTATAAGGGGTGCCCCAGGGGTTACTTATAAGGGGGACGGGGTTACTTATAAGGGGGACGGGTTACTTATAAGGAGGGGCCCCCCTTGTGAGTGGGTTTCCCGAACTGATATGAACCTTCATGCAAGCCCGAAAGGAAGTGTACTGCAATCATCTCTTCTATTAGATACAAGAAGAAAATCGGCGAACTTGAAATGATGTCCCACTTCTCCTCGCTCTCCCCTACCTACCTCCACCTTCTATGTTTAGGCTGAAAAGTGATTGATAGAACAAACCTGTCAATGATTTAATCAATCATTAGCATTGTTATCAATTCAACTGTTACCTGGTACTCTGAATACTTTTATACAAAAGAGACGTAGAGCTACTAGCTGCCGCACTGACAGTAATTATCTACTAATAAAGATATTAATCAAATATCTTTATAATTCTTATAGGGCCTAGACGGACCTAGGCCTACTTGCAGTTTGAGCTTATCTCACCAACCTTTCGGATATTGCTCCGTAATGACCACAGGCATTTCGAGGGTTTTCGCCGCCCTGAATAATCTGGTAGAGACATCGATGATCTCTGGATAATATCTGATTGTGGGTCGAAACTTTTCCTGCATGTCGCAGACAAAAAGAGCCGAATTTCGCAAGACAAGCTTTCCTAGATTTCTGGCAGCCATGGTGCTAAGCTGGGACGGGAGCTAGAATGTACAGCAATGACAGCACAGGGTTCAGCGCAGCGCAGTTACGAGCAGGCTGGACAGCAGAGGGGTCACAAGCAAAATCACTAGGCCGACGGTCCCCGGTAGGGGCCGTGTACTTCCTTGGCTGCGAAAAGCACGGGAAATTTCCTACCATCCAGGGTTTCGTGAGAAAAATTCATTTTCAAATGGGCGATAATCACTTCTTAATGCAACATTTATTCTCTCACTTGATTTAAAAATCAGACAGATATCACCATTTCATTTTTAGAAAAATAGGTAGAATATGATAGTATGAATATAGTGAGTGATAAAGGGACATAATAATAATGATGATTAAAAAGAAAATGAGTTGCTACAGTTAGCTGTAGACAACCTCCCCATAGTAAATAATGGTCGTGGCCGACAAGTGTGGCATCGTGGGTCAAAGGTTGCCCTATCCATATTGCGTAACTCTTCGCTTGCACAATACTACGTACTCAGTCATAAGCCAGGCCAATAGCAAAGATTGGCACGAGTAATTCTCGAATTTTGGCTAAATATTTGCCTTCTAGACTGAAAAATGGTTACGTTCTTCAGAAAAGTGAGGATGAGACGAAACTTGCTCGTGGGCATCGGAGCCTCGCTTCTCTTGGTGTGTTTGTGGCTAAGTATAAATCCTCGTGGAGTGGACTCCAGCGAGGTAGCGGGAGATCGCGACGCCGCTCCGCCTGCGGCTCCGGCGGGTGCAGGGTCTGATGGAGTGGTGAATGTGGTTGTTGTAGGAGCTACTGGCGACTTGGCTAAGAAGTATTTGTGGCAAGGATTCTTCAACCTGGCTTATGGTGGGTAAACTAGGTAAACTATTCAGGCTAATTAAATTGAGTCGGTGTTGTGGTTTCAAACAAGGAGAAAGAGAAGAACAAACATTTTGTGTCCTAGATTATATGTCAGATCGGTTCTAGATTTACATCAATACATGTTTTATTTTCGAACTGATTTTTCCATGGAGCTTGTTGAGGAAGTAAACGGAACCCACCACAGAGTAGGCATATATCTATATCAAATAGGCCCCACCGCAGTGCGCGTGCACCCGCGGACTAGGGTTAGGGTAACCCCGTCGCGGGGCGCTGTAATACAGTAACAGCGCCCCGAAGCAACCCATGCAATTTTAGGAAGCACTCAAATGCACTGCAACACGTAAACAACTCACCGCTCAAAAGGACACTTGGATTCGCAACGAAAAGCCACATGATATAAAACCATTATTGTTGAACAATAGAAACGACTATGTATTTCTCACCATTACCTCCGAAAACAAGATAAATAGTCATCTTTGAGACCGTCTACTCGAGATACTGTCCGTTCAACGTTTTGAACGTATCACGTAAATATACTGATCTGCGCATGCGCAAATGAATATGCATATTTTACGTCATCTGCCATATGTACAATGTTGCTCGTATTTGGTTCTCGGTCTCATTTAATAAAGGACACCTGTTCGTACCAATACCATAGGTATCATGGAGTTCAAAAATGCTCTAAGTGAAGTAGAGGAGGATGCAAAAAGAATTAAGTTCAAAGTGGAGCAAATAGAAATTATCGAGAACGCAGTGAAACAGGATGACACCTTCCTAATGTTGCCAACTGAGTTTGGCAAGAGTGCTTGCTTTGGTTTCATCACCAAATCTTGGAAGTTGGATAAAGCAGGGCTGCACACTAACCCATTTTTTTTTTTTCTGCCGGTCCAACCTGTCTCTGTCGGATCAGTAAATATCCATTTTTCCTCCCCATTTTTGTACTGGTCGGAACAGAAAATTTACTGGTCAACAACAACCTGAAAAAGCATTAACTGGCTTTCAAATTTATTTTCATGTTTTTGTCGACAATAATATTACCTCCCCCCCCCCAAAAAAAAAAATACATTTTGTAAATAAATATTTTGTAAACTCAAGTGCCTTGTTTATGAATCATTTCCTTGAGAAGGAACAAAAAGGAATCATTTGTGAATTGTTTTGTTGATACGAAAAGGAAGTGAAAAAAAAAGAAGGGACTGAAATGCGGTTTTTAACTTTCCTCCGAAAATTTCTTCCCGTATCTTACAAGTATGCGTTCTTGAAAGTACACTGCAGGGTCGAATTTGTGATGCTTTGTACTCCTATCTCTTCTTCGTGTATAGAACCATTTTAAAAGAATTGAATGTTTGTGAATTAAAGTGTTAAATGATTATGAACAAAATCAGATTGTATCAAATGCGTTTGCGACTTTTTGTCAACATCGGCGCACGTAGAGTAACACGCGTTACTTTATAAGTTGCTGCGCTTTTCACATGTTTGGTGCTCAGCTGGATTGTAATGATTATATGAATTATTTTTGCTGTATAGTATTTTCTGATGCACGTGCCAGAAGGGGTTCTTTATTTTTCTCCCGATAATCTTTTCGCATTTGTGCATGCGCTCTTGAAAGGTATATACGGCAGCATACGGCATCAGGGTCGAATTCACGATCCTTTTTGCGCTTATTTCTACCTCGTGATATCAGCGGGATTGTGACGATTTCATGAACTTTACTTCGGATCACTGTTCGGATGTAATCTGTTGTGATGAACACACCAGAATGGTTGACAATGCGCCCTTTATTTTGCTCCGATAATCTTTTCGCATTTCGTAAATGCGTCCTCTCGGATTAGGAGAAATGATACGGCCGAATTCATGATTCTTTTTGCACCTCTTCTTCTCCTCAAACTTCAACGGGATTGTGATGATTTCATGAATCATTTTGGCTGTAATTTTTATAATGCACGCGCCAAAAGAGGTTTAAAATGTGTCCTATTTTTCTCCCGAATTTGTGCATGCGGTATGCATTTTTGAAAGATACACAGCATGCAGGGCCAAATTCACGATCCTTTTTGCGCCTATTGTTTCCTCAAATTTCAACGGGATTGCCATGATTTCATGGATTATTATTCGGCTATAATCTTCATGATTCACATGCCAAGAGGGGTTGAAAATGTGTTCTTTATTTTTCCCCGATAAAATCTTCGAATTTCGTAAATGCGTTCTTGAAAGATCATAACACGGCCGAATTCATGATCCTGTTTGCGCCTATCAATTTAATATCAGCGGGATTGTGACGATTTCATGAATTCCTACGGCTGTAATCTTTTACTTTGCACACACCAAAAGGGGTTGAAAATGTGTCCTTTTATACTTTTTACAGATAATCTCTCCCACATTTCGTAAATGCGCGTCTTCTCAGATTAGAAGGTATTCACGGCCGAATTTATGATTCGTTTTGCTCCTATATTGTCTCCTCAAACTTTAACGGCATCGCGGTGATTTTATGAATTATTTCGGCTCTAATCTTTTGTGATGCACACACCAGAAGGGTTGAAAAAACATTCTTTATTTTTCTCCCGAAAATCTCTTCGGAATTATTCATGCGTTTTTTGAAAGACAGTATTCAGGGCCGAATTCGATATCCTTCTTGCGCCTACAGTAGACCTCGCCTAAGTCGACATCGCATAAGTCGACAACTCGCTTAAGTCGACACAATAAAAAAGTCCCAATTTTTGCCTTTGTTATTCCTTGAAAATTTCCTCGTCTTAGTCGACATTTATAAGTCGACAACTCGCGTAAGTCGACCTGATTTTTCAGTGCCAACTGAGCTGAAATACGTGTTAATTCCCTCGTCTAAGTCGACATAATTTTTCGCTCAAAATCTTATCGCCATTCTCTGAAAAAGAATTGTTTTCCCGCTCCGATTCGCTGCATTTCTACTCGGTAATTCGCTAGTGTACGGCGCGGTAGCGTTCGCGCCATGCGTCTATTGTCTTGTATGCCAGAATAGAAAGGGCATACACTCATTGACTGGAGTATTACATGTAGTACCCAAGGCAGTTCACTTTATCCCTTTTCTCCCTCTCGTTTTTCCCCAAAACGCAAAAATTTTGTACACTTAACTATGTCCCAGTAGGTATTCATTATCCGAACATGAAATGTTTTTGTAAATCCAAATATTCTGACGTTAATTATTCCGAAGCGGTATTAAAAGCTGGGCCCTTTCTAGAAAATTTATTACAATGTAACTAATAATGCAACTAAAACAAAAAACAAATGCAGGTTTATCAAATCACACGCAACTTTTGCATTTAAACGCAAGTGCCTTGCTGAAAAGACTTGCGTCTGATAATCATATGAAACTAGAAAATAATTGTACGAACCTGAAACTCAATTGCGTTTAAACGCAACTCTAAAAATCAAATGCAAGTCCATCAAATCACACGCAACGATGTATCTAAACGCAAGAGCGTTGCAGTTTTGTACGAAACTAGAAACTGCGTTTAAAAACATCTCTATACATCTACGGGAGTGCGTTATTGTTGAAAATATTTGCATTACTTTTTTATTTCGTAAGCAAAATTAGAAATTAAACGCAACTCTGAAAATCCAATGCAAGTCCATCAATCATACGGAAAGCTGAAAGACGTGCGTTTGATAATCATACGAAACTAGAAAATTGTAGGGAATTTTTTTTGAACTCAATTGCGTTTAAACGCAACTCTAAAAAACAAATGCAAGTCCATCAAATCACACGTAACGCTGTATTTAAACGCAAGAGCGGTGCAGAGAAGACTTGCGGTTTTTGTACAGAACTAAGAAACTGCGTTTAAACGCGTCTCTAAACATCTACGGAGTTGTGTTATTGTTTAAAAGACTTGCATTATTTCTGATTTCGTAAGCAAAATAAGGAATCAAACATAACTCTGAAAATCAAATGCAAGTCCATCAAATCACACGGAACGCTGAAAAGACTTACGTTTGATAATCACACGAAACTAGAAAATTGTAGGGAACTTTTTTAAACTCAATTGCGTTTAAACGCAACTCTAAAAATCAAATGCAAGTCCATCAAATCACACATAACCCTGTATCCAAACACAAGAGCGTTGCAGAAAAGACTTGCGGTTTTTGTACGAAACTATACGAAACTGCGTTTAAACGCATCTCCAAACATCTGCGGAAGTGTGTTATTGTTTAAAAGACGCATTATTTTTCATTTCGTAAGCAAAATTAAAAATTAAACGCAATTCTGAAAATCAAATGCAGGTCCATGAAATCACACGGAACGCTGAAAAGACTTGCGTTTGATAATCATACGAAACTAGAAAATTGTATGACATTTAAACTCAATTGCGTTTAAACGCAACTCTAAAAATTAAATGCAAGTCCGTCAAATCACAAGCAACGCTGTATTTAAAAAGCAAGAGCGTTGCAGAAAAGACTTCCAGGTTTTGTCCGAAACCAGAAACTGCGTTTAAACGCATAAAAATTTACGGAAGTGCGTTATGGTTGAAAAGGCTCGCATTATTTTTTATTTCGTAACGGAACTTTCGCCGTGACCGAACTTAGTCTGCACTTGCAGGGGAAAGACATTGCAACATTCACACGTTTCAAACTGCCGAAACGCATGCTGCTTCACAAAATGTCAATGAAAAAATGACAACGAATTATTGTTAAAGTTCGCTATGCCGAAGGTTTAAATCTCAGTCCAAAATTAAATTAGTCCGACAATGGAAAGAGGTTTGTTTTTACGAAGGTTATAGTAGTCCGAAAGATGTCGTTTTCAAACAAACTTTTCTTCTTTTTATTTCAGACGGGCCCGCGCCGTACAGAGCGGTATGTTGTGAATCGGAGCGCGAGAACAATTCATTTTCAGAGTATGGCAATTCAAATTTAAACAGAACAAATATGGCGACACATATTTCAACTCAGTCGGCAATGAAAAATTATTTCGACAGAATAATGCGAAATCACCCGCATATCTTCGCAGCAACGCACTTACATTTAAATCGCAAAGTTTAATGCAATTTTGGGGAATTTGCGTTTGATATTTCAAATCAAGTTTAAAACGTAAAGTGTCTAGAAACGGGCCCAGGTTTCCGATCCCGCTCTCTCAAAGTCTCTCTAGAGATTTGGGAATTGTGCGTTGTCGTTACTAACCCGCGCGAGATTTATGCATGAACTAAAACATTATTGTTGCTGATGTCAGTAAGCATGTTTTGGTGGCAAAAGGAGTAAGATTTGGGTAGCGATCCGCATCGTGATCCAAATCTTACTCTGTACAGGGGAAATTAGTTTTCATTTATAAGTCGACAAAATGTCGACTTACGCGTAAGTCGACATTCGCGTAAGTCGACGTGTTTTGCTCAGTCCCGATTATGTCGACTTACGCGAGGTTGACTGTATATCGTTTCCTCAAATTTCAACGGGATTGCCATGATTTGATATTCGGCTGTAATCTTGATGATGCACCACCAGAAGGGGTTGAAAATGTGTCTTTTATTTTTCCCCCTATAATCTCTTCGCACTATTCGAATATCACGATTTTTTTTTGCGCCTATTTCTATAACTCAGATATCAGCAGGATTGCGATGATTTCGTGAATTCTTTCGGCTGTAATCTGTTGTGATGCACGCACAAGAAGGATTGAAAGTAGTTTTTTTCCCCGATAATTTCTTCACATTTGTGCATGCGTTTTTGATAACCAACATGGCATGCAGGACCGAATTCAAGATCCTTTTCGCGCCTACTGTTTCCGCAAATTTCAACGGGACTGCGATGATTTTATGATTTTTTTTTAATTTTTTTCTCGTCACATTTTGTGCATGCGTTCTTGAAAGGTACACAACAGGACAAATTTTGTTATCCCTTTTGTGCCTATCTTCATTATGAGACCATTCTGAAGGAATGAAATGAAAACAAACGCAATCAGATCTTTATACTGCTGTAATTTTTTCAATTTTTCTAAAAATCTGCACAAGTAAACTCGTTCTAACATGTCATCTGCCACGCTGCTACAAAGCCGGGATCGGATCATGGGTTAAAAAAGGCATTTGTGAAATGACCACAGAAATGCGTGCGCCTCTACGAATACATATTCCTTGTCTGATGGCATGACCGCCGATCGTAAGCAAACGAACAATGTAAACGCGTTGGGGAATACCGGCATGTATTTCAGTAGTATTGTACATACACGTATGTATAAGGCTTAAAAGGGTATTGATCAAGCAAGACAACATTCAAAAAAAAAAAAAAAAAAAAGCCATGGGGAGCAATGGAATACAATCCCAATGACCATGTGGATGGATCTGAAAGGGTTAATTTCTAGTTTTTCATTAACCAATCCATTATGCCTTTAAGATGAAAGCCAATCTAAAATTTTATCAATTTCACGACAATGATAAAAAAAAATCCAGCAGAACAGTGCAAAAATGATAAAATCGGATAAAAAAATAAGGAAGTTGTGACATTTGAAAATTCAAAAATTTTCAGAAGACACTTCTTGTCCCATTGCTTTGAATGAATGAATGAATGAATGAATGAATGAAATGAATGAATACTCAAGAGTCAATTGTATTGATGTGTATATCACAGTACATAGAAATTTAGCTTCCAATTCTTCCAACTTGTTACACACAATAATTATGAAACACACACGCACGCGGACACACACACACACATACACACAATCAAACAGAAAGTGACAAGCCTGACAGAAAAAGAAAGACAGGAAGGATCTCCTCTCATGCGGTAGTAAGTCTTTGGAAAAAAAAAAAAAAGGTCTCAATAAATAATCAAACAATTCTCAACTATTGGAAATAAACAAAACATGTATGTAACAGAAGTGTATTCAATTCAAATCACAGTAGAAAATAGACATGAAGCAAAAATGAATATGAGTCCCCAAGAAGCAGAGCTTGTGAGTGGAGCCCATTGTGAATGTACAACATTAAAACTATAATGTACAGTGTGAAAGGAAACTTGATCTATAGATGAGACATCTGGGGCATTGCCTCTGCAGACTGGGGAAAAAAAAAAAAAAACCAAAACATACCCTCTATCATGAAAATCACCTGTTATTTTCTTAATGCTTCACATCTCCAGATGTTCATTATGTGTGCACTTCCTTTATTGCAAATAAATAATGAACCACACATTCGAAATGAGCTTAAAAAACGAAATAAATAAATGCCGGTAGGCCCGATAGTAAATCATCGCCCAGCATGCATTCTATTTGTTACGTCTCATGAATATTCATTTCAGTTCTCAGCGAGCTTTCCGTTTTTTTTTCCACACGCATACATTGCGTATTACAGTATGTGCTACGTTTTATCCATATTAGCGCATGCGCTGTGTAAGTCGTACTACAATACGAAATGCGGTAGGACTATAAAAACCTCAGATAAACTCTTTCACAGGGCTCTCAAAACAGATCATATTGTAAATCGACTTCGCCTGCCGTGATTGTAAGTATCTTATCTAAGAGTAAGGCTACTAATTTCAGTATAAAACCCTGTATTTTGGTCTCTGGTCACGTAAATGCTTAGCCATATCAGGTGCTTCCGTGACAGGTATGGGTTTGCTGTGCGACCCCTTTACGGTACGTATTTGTCCGTATGGGGTCGCTGCTGCGGTTAGGGTTAGGGTATAGGGTTAGGTAGGGTTGTATTTAATACGGACACGCAGCTGTGGGGACTATATCACGATTATGCCGTTTATGTAATATAACTCTATCTATCTATCTATATATCTGAAAGGGGACAACTTTGCACAACAGGGAATGACACTAGAACCAGACAGGGAATTGCCTTTCAAACACTTTAATTCGGTCTTCGGTACCGAAACGTCAAACGTAAGTCCTCCGTGGACAGTCGCCATCTTTCGTTGTTCTTTCCGCCCTCTCTCGGCGTATCTGTTACAACCGTTTACACATTATGTTCCCTTACACATCTATATATACTATGTAGATATCTGTGTATGATTATTTGGGTAAAATAGGTAGAGTCTACATCTAGAAGTTAAATAATGCTGCCTCTTTCTGAATTCTGTAGACATATTTCCAGTGGGTTTGTTAACACCAGTTAACATAAAAATCAAAAATATTTAAAGTACCAGAAAGGTAGCATTTACATGTACGTGCACTTGGGTCTATAATACACATAATGCTAATTATGTTGTATTGTGTTATGTTGTACTTACGAAACGGTTAAAGGCATAATTTACCATTTGCAGATGAAACAAAAACCCAGCAATATTAGCGCTTTAAAATAGTTCTAAATGTGAGTTAGGGAAAGAAACAACCACTAAGAAAATTTGAATCAGTAAAATCAATGTTATGAAAAGTATTGTTGAATATTCAATATGTGAACAATAGTTATAATGAAAGTATTTCCAGACTAAACTGTATACCGTTACGGTTTAATATTGAGAAAAATCCTGACATCTCCTTATATCTTTGGCTTTATTGCAAATTTTTATATTGGAGGGTGTTTTGTGGTACAACAGACCTACACATACATGTATGCATGAAAGGCGATGTCGTGAACAATTTTCAAATGACTGCTCCCAAAGGTTAACTGGACCTTTAACTGGTCTATTTGTAAATTTAAGTGTTTGTTAGTAAGTTCTGTCATGAGTATAATCAGTTGAAATAGGTAAAGAAAACGTCAGTGTAAATAAACAAAAGAGAAAAAAGCATATATGTTATTGTTATATAAATATTCTTTTTACCCAGAGGAGTCTGCCCAAGTTTTCCACTTCTTTGCTGGAGCTCGTTCACCTCAGGAGAAAGGTGAGCGGGAGATGAAAGGAATTCTCAGTGAGAATGTGTCATGTGATCGGCTCCCCGAGTCCATCTCCCGCAAGACAGATAATTGTGAGGTATGTTAATTGTTTTCCAACTTCAAATTTAAAGCTTTGCTATGATTTATGCTTTTGTTGAAAATAATTAAATATGTGTTAATTCAACTAAGCATGATAATCATACTCTAATGTAAGAAGACAAAACAGCACTATTACCTTTGCTAAGTGATGAAAATGTATAATTGTACCCTTTATAGAGGAAACAAGTAAGAAACTTTGAGTATTTTTCAGTGGAACCACTCTTGTCGTTTATTGTTTCTTAAACACTTATATTTTTTTAAACTAGTGAAATAATAATCCAGTTTATAATTTACATGTATAAGTTTAACTCATAAATTTGCCAGTACAGTTAATGATAGAAGAATCACAAGTCTATGAGTGTATCAAACAACAAGAAACCTACATTTCTTCGGTGCTATAAAGGTGTATGACCTGCAACTGAATATATTCTATGGTAGAGGGAAAAAAAATGTTGTGTCATTACATAATGTATAGCTGTTTTTGATTGAAGTGAATGAAGTCAAAAGGAAATGTGGTAGGGGATGTTTTATGATCCTCACTCTGTCAGCGAATATGGCTTTGAAAGTTACATTTCATTATAAACTCCGTCATCCACAGCAAAGAAAGGCAGCATTTGGTGAGAATATTCCATACTACAACCTGAAGAAAACTGAAGACTACAAGACTCTGTGTGGTGACATCCAACGCAAAATGCAAGGAGTGGGACTGAGAGAGAAGGGCCGAATCATCTATCTATCTGTGCCGCCATTTGCATATGCAGACATTGCAGCCAGCATAAACACAGGTACAGCCATTGATCTTGTATGAATACATTATAAGAGTAGCCTGTGAAGCATTCAACCACTGTCCGTGCATGCACCATCAAAAAGTCACCAGGAATTATGATATTTTGATATAGGGAGTGGTGCAGGTACGGTTTGAGAGGAAAAAAAAAAAAATGAATATTTATTCTTCTTTTATTTTCTCCTCGCATCCATCTGTCCTGCAGCAATTAGAATATAGATGACTCAACTGTTATTAGTTAATTGTAGGGACCAGCTTATTTTTTTTTTCATTATATCAGAATTTTCATCATAGCAGAAACAGGTATGTATGTAAAAAAGATACTGGTAGATGATAATTTTGTGGACCTGAAATTTGTACTTTGTTGTAACAAGAATTTCTACATAATTGTGGCAGTGCATTGTAGTTTGCTGATGATTGCACAATTTTAGTCTTAAGTGGCATACACATCTCTAGTTGGCACCAATGATCATGCCCTCACCATAGAAAACTCTTAAAGGGATAGTACAGTAATTGGTAGAGATGAGAAATTGGGCTTTGAACTTTTTTGCGAGATACCAAGAAAAAAAAGTCATGAAAACATCGCGGGGATAGGTTTTATGCGATTGTGATACATCGCGCGGAACGTCGAGGGGGGGCCTCGGAGGCCCCCCCCCCCCCCCCGACTAGTTAGGGTTAATACTTGACCAGGAATGTAAAACTCTGATGTACACTGTCACTGCAATCTTTACTGTTTCACAGTGCCAAGTCTGCCAAAAAATCCTACAAAATTATTAAATGTCAATAATTTCACTCTGTTTCCGACATACAAAGAGTGCCGACCGTTGGGAGATGCTTGTCTGCGAGTGGTTGTGGAGAAGCCATTTGGACACGATACTGCATCGGCCAAGGAGCTGTCTGGCGCCCTCAAACAACATCTGAAGGAGAGTGAGATCTACAGGATTGATCACTATCTTGGAAAGACTGGTCAGTGAGCTCACTCTAAGTACAAATTTTCCAGGGATGGGGTTTACATCATCGATCATGAAAAACAAACCTTGTCAGCCACCCAAATCATGACATACAAAGGGGTGAAAAAAGAAGAAGAGAAATAATAAAAATGAAAGTAGAGAAGAAGACAATAAAGTTAAAATGTGCTTCAAACGGAGGTTCCAGAACTCATTCAAATTCTAGAAAGTTGATTGCATTTCTTTCTTGACGACAGCCAGAGTACCTTGTTGAAAGTTTTTTTTATAATGATAAATCTAGGTGTGGAGAAAGAGATAAGCATTTACATGTGAAGTGCCCCCCCCCCCCCCCAAAAAAAAAAAAAAAGAAAGAAAAAAAAGAAGCTCCAAACCATTTACAAAATGCACACACACACTGTTTATGTATGATTTGGAAAATATGATGGACTGTCTACTCTTTCTTGTGAAAACTTGAAAACTTTCATACCAATTAGACAGATTTAAAAAAAAAATTATATTCCCCTCCTATGGTGTGATAAAGTCCTTTTTAATCTGATGTCATTGTTATACCCTCTGTGAATAATACCATATCACTCCCTTTGGATGCATCATTCTGCATGTTACCTCCCATGTCAGCTATCAGGTGTAAAATGACAAAGCCCATTTTCTGCCCCCCCCCCCCCAGGTGTTCAAAGCATTCTTCCTTTCAGAGTCACTAACAGGGAAAAGTATGGGGAGCTGTGGGACCAGGAACACATTGAGAGGGTGGAGATAGTCATGAAGGAGGCCCTGGATGTCAAAGGTCAGTATCACCACTGTTGACTCCCATGACAACGGAGTCCTTGGTACCGACAGTTTTCTTTAGTTATATTGGAATTGTGTTATAGCTGAACAAATAAACACAAAAAACAAAGAGCCGATAATGTGGCCTGAATTTTTATTTTGTTGTTATCAGAATTTTGTTACGACCGTGTTTGTTATAACAGGAGTGCACTCTATCCACCGCAATGAATTTTCCCTTATTCGTGCAATAGCTGTAAGGGAGAACTGTGCTGGCGGTAGGAGTAGGAGGTTGATGGATGAGAAGTAGATGGGCTGCTATAAACCAACTCGCCCCCTAACCTTGCCCAAGGCAGGCAAAACTTTCTGTTGGGATAATGAAAATAGAAGAGCACTTGCCTGTTTATAATGAGCATGGTGTGGTATAGCAGATAGGATGCTTGGCTCTTGAAAACAAAATCCTGTACTCAACCCGTCATGGCAAATGTATTTAACCTTCTTTGCCCCTTTAAGACGAAGATGTATAACAATAACAAAGTGCTCATGGCAATGTGTTGCCATTGATAGTGGCAGAGTCCTAATAAAGAACAAGCCAGCAGTGGGAGGCTGCATGGGATATTTTCAGCTTTACTTCTTAACCCACTGAGGACGGTTTGATTTTGCTACTGTACAACACGCATTTTCCATAGACATTAATTTACACATTTCCCATAGACACTTGCCTGAGTATACTTGGGACTCATCCTCAACGGGTTAAAAAAAGCAAAATGCAGTGGAAACTCATATGAGATCCTTGAGACCAAGACAATTTTTTCTCTAGTCAGATGTTTTGTTATATCAGTAGTTAATCAAAAATATAGAACAAAGGAAGTGATTTCATTGGGACCACAGAAATTTAGTTTGTTATATCAGGTACTGGTATCTTGTTATGTCAGATCTCTTTTTAGAGTTTCCACTTTAGTTTGCTGTCAATCTCTTGCCATTGATCTCAATTGCACATTTAACTACCAGTGAAATTGATTTCAAAGTGCCAAGGCAATGTATATAATTATGGCTTATACAATGCATGTACTGTTCTTGTGCAGAAGAAATTAGATATGTCTATGCATGCTACTTTGTTTGCTCATCTCTTATGAAGAAGCTTGAAACTTCGGCTAAGTGCTTGGGCACATTAGGACTGTAAAATATTTAAAGTGTGAAGTGTTTTTTAAAATACCTTTTACAGAGATTCTACTCTTAAAATGTTACAGGTCGCATCAGTTTCTACGATAAGTATGGAGTCATCCGCGACGTAATGCAGAACCACCTGACAGAGATCATGGCGCTGGTTGCCATGGAAATACCCAGAAACCTCAGCGACAGTGCGGACAAGCTAGAGGAAAAGCTGGCCGTGCTCAGCCAGGTGGCTCCTGCGACTGCCAGACAAGCTGTCATTGGTCAGTACAGCGGCTATGGTGACGAATGGCGGGAGGAGATGGATCGCGGACAGGACGAATCGACGAACACTCCGACGTACGCTGCCGTGAGGTTGTCGGTATCCAACCCAAGATGGGGAGCTGTGCCCTTTGTTCTCGTTGCCGGCAAGAAGCTTGACGAAAAGCTTGTATATGTGCGCATTCTGTTCAAGAATACTGATATTTGTGCGACAACGCCAGATTATGCAAATGAGGATCATGCCTGCCAAACGAAGCAGATTATATTTTTCATTGGTTCGTCCAAGCTTCCGACAGTGGCAGTAAGCAAATCTCTTCCAAGGCCAGCCGTTCCTGTGGCTTGGACTGTTCCAGGACTTGGTGAAGGCACCAACATCCTTGGATACCCTCTGAGCGATTTTTACGTCTTCTCTGCTGGTGCCGAAAGCGATCCGTACTCGTCACTGATTCGGGAATGTTACCATGGCAACCAGGATAAATTCATCGGCACCCCCGATTTAATGGCTTCCTGGGATATCTGGACCTCCCTCCTTCAGGAAATTACTGAAGTTCAACCGAGAATTTACTTGGGAGGCAAAGGTACGGGAAGATGGCTGGATTTCAAACTTGTGAAGACAGGGTTGAGCTTTATACACCAGGTAGACACAGAGTGGAATGCTGAGCGAGGGCAGCAGTTTGCCTTGCCCTCGATGTCTGGAATTTCACGCACGTTCCGTTCTGATCGTTTGTTCACCGGCGACACGGAAGAGACCGTAGCACTTCTGGCAATGCATATCCTCCATTCTGCAAACAATGCCATCAGTGAAAGAGGGGTGTTCCATGTTGCTTTCCCAGGTGGCAGCACGCCTGGACGTTTATTCATGTACCTTGCCATGCGCATGAGGAATACATTTCCGTGGACTGATACGCACATCTGGTTTACGGACGAACGCTGCGTTACAGTGACATCGCCCGAGTCAAACTTCAACCTCATCTACACCAAGTTACTGCGCTATGTCTCGATCCTGTACACCAACATCCATCCCATGCCAGTCCAGCTAGCCAAGGGATTGTGTCATCCCGACGACAATGGTGCTGGGATATACTCGGCGGAGATGGGGCGCCTTCTACCAGATTCACGCTTTGACTACATCGTCCTTGGAGTTGGAAATGATGGACATATAGCCTCTCTGTTTCCAAATCCTATATCCCTCTATAATGACAAACATTTAGTCGTGCTGACAGAGGGCAGTGCGCAAATGGAAGTACGCCACAGAATGAGCTTGAGCTTCCTCATGATAAATAAGGCCAGAAACGTTGCAATACACGTACTGGGAGAGAAGAAGCAGAGCCTAGTTGAGACTTTGAGACACACCCATCACAACAATCGGAGCAAGCTACCCGTTCTAGAAGTTGATCCCAGCAATGGAGAGCTGACATGGTTCATTGATCATAGTGCCTTATTATCTGTATAATGTAGATTGCCCCCAAACTGCTTCACTATATAATAGACGGACAGTCAAAGTTTCCTGAAACATCATGTAGAAAAAAAAAATTCTTCTTTGTATATGTGACTTTGCATCACAAAACCAACAAGAAGTCGCACTTCTTGATTTCATGAGAAGACTCGAAAGGGTGAAATGAATCAACCAAGTAAACTTTGAGTTTTTCATCTTTACTGAAAGAGATATTCTTCTACATTATTCTTAAGTTTGGGATTGAAACAACATGAATTGGGAAGTGTGTTTGTAGCAGTTAAAATTAAAGTGCTTGAATAAACTGTTAACTTCAGGGCCTCTTTCCTCAGTTCACACTTTTCTAGAGTGTGTGCTTTCTGTCCATTATTAGGATAGGTTAGGAGAGTCCATTTCAATTCAGTTATACATCATTTTAAAGCTTAGAGTCTGTTCTTTCAGAATCAATTTCAGGCGACGTTTTCTTGGTTTAGTGATGCAGGGTCACATTTGGTTCTTTCAGAACTTTTAGATTGGAGTTATTATACCTCCATCATGTTTCTCCAACATCCTTCACTCCTATTAATCTTTAATCCGATGAGGATGAGTCCCGAGTACGCATATGGAAACATTGTATACAGGGATGTATGGGAATTATGTGTTGTAGAAAAATTAAACGGACACAACAGGTTAACTTTTGGTTAACATATACCCCCATTTCTGTCGAGCCCACCGGAGGTGTGGGGAGACTAAGGGATCGCCTGCGGCGTCTGTCCGTCCCTCGTCCGTCCGTCGTCCGTCATCGTCCGTCCGTCGTCTGTCTGTCTGTCCGTCGTCTGTCCGTAACGCTACAAAAACTTGAATAACTCTCTACTGAGGATTTCAATTTCAATCAAACTTGAAGGGAAGAGTGGTTATACAAAGTTACACATTTTACCAAACATGAAGGAGACCTCAAGGTCAATGGTCACAGGCAGAGGTCAATAAACTTAAGGGCACAATGTTAAGTTTTTAGGGCGCGTTTCGTTTATGGCTCGTAACTTTGGATGTATCTGTCTGTTTGTGACCAAACTTAGATGGTAGATGTCCCTTGGGAATTTGAAGGTTACCACAAGGTCAAAGGTCACAGACAGGAGTCAACGAATTTTTAGGGCCCAATGTTAAGTTTTTATGGCGCATTTTGATTATGGCTCATAACTTTTGATCCCTTTGTCCATTTGTGACCAAACTTGGATGGTAGATGTCCCTTGGGGAGATGAAGGTCATCATAAGGTCAAAGGTCACAGACAGGGGTCAACAAACTTTTAGGGCCCAATGTTAAGTTTTTAGGGCCCAATGTTAAGTTTTTAGGGCGCGTTTCGATTGTGGCTCATAACTTTTGATCCCTTTGTCCGTTTGTGACCAAACTTGGATGGTAGATGTACCTTGGGGAGGTGGAGGTCATCACAAGGTCAAAGGTCACAGAAAGGTTTCAACAAACTTTTAGGGCCCAATGTTAAGTTTTTATGGCGTGTTTCGATTGTGGCTCATAACTTTTGATCCCTAAGTCCGTTTGTGTCCAAACTTGGACGGTAGATGTCCTTTGGGGAATTAAAGGTCATCACAAGGTCAAAGGTCACAGAAAGGGGTCAACAAATGTTTAGGGCCCATTGTTAAGTTTTATGGCGCGTTTCGATTGTGGCTCATAACTTTTGATCCCTTTGTCCGTTTGTGACCAAACTTGGATGGTAGATGTACCTTGGGGAGGTGGAGGTCATCACAAGGTCAAAGGTCACAGAAAGGGGTCAACAAACTTTTAGGGCCCAATGTTAAGTTTTTATGGCGTGTTTCGATTGTGGCTCATAACTTTTGATCCCTAAGTCCGTTTGTGTCCAAACTTGGACGGTAGATGTCCTTTGGGGAATTAAAGGTCATCACAAGGTCAAAGGTCACAGAAAGGGGTCAACAAATTTTAAGGGCCCATTGTTAAGTTTTATGGCGCATTTCGATTATGGCTCATAACATTTGATACCTTTGTCCGTTTGTGACCAAACTTGGATGGTAAATGTCCCTTGGGGAGTTGAAGGTCACTACAAGATCAAAGGTCATAGGTGGGTCAATGAACTTCTGGGAGTAGGAAAAATATTAATTTCTTTTACGCGAATGGGTGAGACACAATTTGGCACTTGCCTCGTTCTCACTTATACACAGTCCATCATCTTTTATTCCAAGCAGTGCATCTTTATGAATCAACACCATATAAGGGACCTGGGGGCATTTCAGGAAGTGTTTTGGCAGCATGTTTATTGCCAAACCACCTTAAGCTTATAAAATTTTTGCATCTTATAGGCTGAGAGCAAATTTGTAAGAAAAAAAATCAGACAAAATGCCTAAAGAATTCCCCAAAGGGAACTTTCCACCTACTTACACACCTTGAAACAAGTTGAAAGAATCAAAAGTTTGGACTGCTTGTGTATCAGGAAGACTTCTGAGGATGATGGTGTTGTATGTGACTGGAATTCCTGTCGTATATATATTTCTTTAATGGTTGTGTATCTTTTTAGTTGTATTATTTCTTTGTTTTGTTTCCATTTGATATTTTGATTTGATCTGTCCCATTATTCCTCATTTAAAAGTTACTCTGGTCTATTGTTATGACCAAAAACTAGTTTGTTTTTTTTTTGCCTCAGAGTTCAAAGTTTCTCTACATGTCATTGTCCTTGAGACCCTGAGTTAGCAAGATTTTAATGGAACAGAATGATTTCACTGGCCTTGGGGAGTGTAATATCAAATGTTCAGTACTACAAAATGGCAACTGAAATTGAAGTCCACATACATGTATTGCTAAATAAGGTACTCTGCATTGCTTTCACAGTACTTTCCCAAACAGTTACATCGATTATTGACAGAATAAATGTACATCATGTTGTTGAATCTCACAAGTGGTTTTCATTGCAGTATCAGTTGATTTCTTACACAAATTTAAAGAAAGTGTTATACAGGGTGGCCCAGAAAGAACGGAGCACCTAAGATCTTTAATTTCACCAATATTGTTGCAAATATGACATTATTTTGCATACTATCCGATAAAGGCCATTCTTTTTTCAATAGAATAACACCATGTTCTTTAATTTTGGTTTTTGCGTTATGATTTTAGGACTTTTTTTGTAAACCCTTGCAATTTTGAAAATATGATCATTTTGCACTCTCAGAAATACTGGAACCAGCGAGAATTGGGCTTGCCATTGGGCCAGTAGCGCTCACAATGTGTGGAATGTGGGGCTGACGGTGTGACTGTCATTGTCTGTTATCATTGTGAATGAGACGAGCTGTTAGCTGGAAAATAGCGAGGTTCATTCAAAGGTATGAGTGGCAGTTATCATAATTACTTCCGCCAAGCGAGGAGGTTATGTTTTCGTTACCATTGGTTTGTTTGTTTGTTCGTTCGTTAGTTAGTTAGTTTGTCCGTGTGCAAAATAACTCAAAAAGTAGTTAACGGTTTGGGATGAAACTTGCAGGGAAGGTTGAGAATGACACAAGTAACAAACGATTAACTTTTGGTAGTGATCCGAGAATTTTGGGGGAATTTATGAAGGATTTTTGATATTATGGCAAGTAGGGTCAATGAACTTAGGAGTTCAGGCTGCGCGTATTTGAGCGTGCTCTAGTTTCTGCAAGGGCGAGGCGTGTCGTGCAGCTGAGGGTTTGAGACGTAACAATAAGCAAATAATCAACGTTGGTGAAGGTGATGGGACAAACTATCCCTTCCGAGGCGATCTGGATGTAACTATCTTTCCGAAGCGCAGCTGAGGAAAGATAGCGTACACATTCAGATCGCCGAGGAAGTGATGGATTGTCTCATTGCCTGAAACTAAAAGTTGATTATTTGCTTTATATTCCACATCTAGGGTCCTAGAAATTCCCATTTCATTCTACATCTGAAACCGTTTTAGCTGTCTTTAGGTATCCTTAAGGCTTAGGCTACGTGTGCGCGTAGATGATAAAACAATGAAGTTGCTGCGCGCACCGCGCGGCACCGAAGTGAAAGTGCGTTGCACTGTGTACTATCAAGTGACCTATAGGTCACATGATAGTCCACAGTGCAACGCACTTTTATTTCGCGCGTACTCATCTTGCGTTAGGACTATGTGGACTGTGTGGAGATCAGCGAAACAAAATGGACTATCAACATAGAGTGCAACGAACTTTTCTTCTCAGGTGATGTGATGGGCAAAACTACGCTTCATCACGTGATCAGCTCTGGACCAATCCCATTGCAATATTCTTAGTATGTGGAATATAAAGGCTTCTATCTTAGGAAATCGGGCGACTTTCAGCATATAATTATGCGTATATGGGTGGATATCACTGATATCTCTGTGGAAGAACAAGATCAGTACAAGTGGAAATGAGCTGCATGCTTGGCGGAGGTCTGCGCTCTCAGAGTGCTTCTCTAGTACTGGATAAGTGATAGTTGTAAGAACATTCAACAAACTACAAAGTGACAAAATCTCAGTTTCAGATTACATAATGTGCCTGCAGGTGGTTTGCAACTTGAGTCAGCGATTTTAATGGGATCAATTACACCATCAGTCTGTAGATCTTGTAGATCATACATTTGATATTTGTTTTCATGATTTTTTGGCTTGGTCACACCGTAATTCTTTTAACAATGCAACTGTTTATTTGTACATCAGATGCAAACAACGGCTATGAAACAAAAAAAGTTTACAAAGAAATATGTTGGACTCGTCATGCAGAAAGGGAATCATCATACAGTGTATTTATTCCAATTACATTGTAGTTTTTATCTCTGTTTCAGAGACATAAAATTTACCCTTTTTAAAAATTGTCAAATATTACCAGATGTCTATGTCATCGTCAAAGTTACATATTCTTCCAACCATCTTACAGATAATTCACAGCTAATTCCACGCTTACAGCTTTGGTACAATTTTCTGCTGAAAACTATACAATGTACAGTATACACATTGTATCCTTGTGTTGAAGCAAATATTTTGAAAGGAGGAAAGATTTCAATCCATGGAATCGATATTCCGACTCTGAATCAGATGTTTGTTATTATGTTGAAAAGTCTAATTCAAAGTTATATTCTTTCAGGCATCTTACAGATAACATACAGCTTTTCTACAATTTTCAGCTCAAAACTATATGTACACATTAAGGTGAATATTTTGAAGGAGGAGAAGATTCATTCTACGGAATCGAAATTCCTATTCTGAATCAGAGTTTTGTCATTAGAGAAGACTAACAGATTCAGAAGGGAATGCTCTCTGTTTTGTCTGATCAGACGACTAAACTTGGGGCAATGGTTGAGAGTATGACTTTCTGAATTATTCGAATCTTGGTCAAATTGGCCGATTGACCGTGAGTATAGGGCTGTATTGTAAGGCTTCGAGTGTGAGTGTATGCATGTGCTTGAGTGTGTGTGCCAGTGTCACGTGTGTGTGTGTGTGTTCGCGCGCGCACGTGTGTGTTAGAATTATTTGTACTCTCTGTTTCTAAAAATGTGAACAAGCAGCACTGTCAAGTAAGACGAGTACAGCTCAATTTTTGTTCATATTAATTTCATCGTAATGATGAGACTGATACAGAATAACATTCAAATAAAGAGTATCAAATAAAGTGCGTGTATGGATTACAGTGTCCTGTAATGCGTGTCATGTGCGAGACTTGGTGTGGAGTGCCTTGAACTAAACTGTCCATAAAAAACAAACAAACAAACAAACACGAAGCCTGCCAATTATAAGAGAAAAGGAAAAACGGTACTTCTGTAACTAGACGTGACTGATGAGCATTTTTACGACGTTGCTTAAAATGCAGTTAAATCGTTTCTATGGAAATGCCATCAAAGCAAAGTGGCTTAGGGGGTTAAACTCCTACTCGTTAATTTGATAGGTAATTTGTAACAAAATGAGTAGGTGTAATCTACAGTCGAACTTTATTCCGTTCTTTAATTTCTTCTTTTGTCCCTTTCTCTTTCGCATTATCGTCTTCTTTTTCCTCCTCCTCCTCCTTCTTGAATCTCACCCAATCCTTAAAGGGGATGGCTAGTAACTGATCAGTGGGAATCAGTGGGAATGCTGGAGGATGATTTTTCCAATCCTTGTGGGATTCATTTAAGAGTACACTATATATCTATTCTTGAGTGAAAATTATTTGCTTCAGAATGGTCTCATATTCAAGTAATGTGCAGTTTAATGTTTCCAGGTAAGCGTCCCTGGTCAGTGACGGGCATTAATCTGCACATTACTTGAATATGAGACCGTTCTGAAGCAAATAATTTTTCACACAACAGTAGATATATAATGTACTCTTAAATAAATCCCATAAGGATTGGAACAATCATCCCTCAGCATTCCCACTGATTCCCACTGATCGGTTACTAGCCATCCCCTTTAACTTTGCACAGGAGGCAATTGGTGTGTATGGAAGTGTGTGGTTAACACCGGGAAATTGGTCCTGAACAATGACAGCGCTTTGACTTCGCTATCCTATATCATTTCATTATTTCCGCTGACACAGCTTGTATTTATTCGTCGTGGAATATAGTGTATGCAAGCACTATTATGTGCTTACCTTTCGTGAGCATGGAATTTACCCTCCACCATAATTTCAGACAAGCATTAATTTGGCTTGGAGCAAGAGACTAGAAACTTAGTCAGCAAAGCTCTGAAAAAGTGGTATTAGTGGTATTCGTGGTATTCAAATGAGTTGTTCAGGGCCATTGTAAGCACACACTCACATACACATCATTGGTTCCTGTGTAAACTTAAATTTTGTACAGTGGGATCAAATTTGTCAAAAATCAGGAACCTGACTTTGAAATACATAATTAATCAAATGAAACTCAGCCATGCTTTCGAATTCAAACTACCTCCAGATAAACTGTAGACTATTCAGCTTTAACTCATGTCAATAACAGTGTTATCTGATAGTTTTCGAACTACCAGGGATCGGAAGTGACAGATATTTGTTTTTAAAACATCTAGTAGAAGGAATAGACAGCAAAAAAGGTAATCGATATGCACAAGACTCTTGTTTTATTTCCTTTTTTTCAATGATTGTGCAATTTCAGCAGACTACTATCGTGTTTGAGTTTGAGTTTATTCAAAAAAAAACATGATTTATGTACAAGAAAGTTTTGTTACATGTTTATACATAAATATTAAAGGGGATGGCTAGTAAGTGATCAGTGGGACTAAGTGGGAATGCTGGGGGATGGTAGTTCCAATCCTTGTGGGATTCATTTAAGAGTACATGATATATCTATTGTTGTGTGAAAATTATTTGCTTCAGAATGGTTTCATATTCAAGTAATGTGCAGTTTAAGGCCCTGTCATTGTACAGGTATGCTAAAACCTGGAAACATTAACCTGCACATTACTTGAATATGAAAACATTCTGAAGCAAAAAATGTTTCACACAACAATAGATAATACAATGTACTCTTAAATAGATCCCACAAGGATTGGAACAATCATCACCAGCATTCTCACTGATCCTCACTGATCAGTTAATACTAGCCACCCCCTTTAAGAGTACATTATATCTATTGTCAAGTGAAAATTATTTGCTTCAGTACGGTCTCATATTCAAATAATATGATGTTCAATGCCCCGTCACTGTACAAACATGGTAACCTGGAAACATTAAACTGCACATTACTTGAATATGAAACTATTCTGAGGCAAATAATTTCCACACGACAATAGATATATAATAGTACTCTTAAATGAATCCCACAAGGATTGCAACAATCATTCTCCAGGATTCCTACTGATTCCCAGTGACCAGTTACTAGCCATCCCCTTAAATACATAGCACACATAACTGTCTAAACGATTTAAAACATGAAGAGTTTGTTTGCAAAAACCGATAAGTCCATTTACCAAGTGGAGACATTTGCGATTAAGGGTCAAGAAAAATAAAGAGATTAAAAAGAAATTTTTTGCTTCTTTTGACCATAACTTCAAAAATGTACCTTTATTATGGAGTGACCAATATATCATTTAAAAGGTATTATTTTGTACTTTATGACAGAGACTCCAAAATCTTCAAAATCTTATTCAGAAATAGACTTATCGGTTTTTGCGAACAAACTCTTCACATATTGAATACAGGTGTATTTATCTATAATATATATTGGAAAATTGATTATGTAATCTAAAACTATTTATCAAAAAAGAGCTACAATGATGATAGCAATGATGTACACAATGAGATTGCTAAAAGAACCAAAATGTAGCACAGGTGCTACTAGGTGTTGGTCCTTTCACACTTTAACACGTATTACATAATGAACTAACAAAATACATACAAAATACTTTATTAACGTTGTAACAAAAGTAGTGCTACTATTAAAAGTAAAGTTATTTTTCATCAGTTCATGTAGTTAGTGTTTATTTGTGGTGTAAATCAAAGCTGCATCATCGAAAGTCTGTGTATTTGTGTGTGACTCTGTGTGACTGTGCGCGCGTGTGTCTGTGTGTGGTGTACCTAAAACCTAAAGGATCGATTTATTTTTTCAATAATATTTTCATTCAATATAACGATTGTCCGTAACTACTACAATATGCCATATTGTCCACTTTATGCAGACGGTTGCTTGACGCTTTTCTCTCACTTTCTCTTTCTAGCAGGAAAACTCAAATTGAATAGAATAAACCTTCAAACCTCCTTCAAATAATCTGATTAATTTTGAAATACAATAATGATATATTAATCCGTGTGCATCTTTATTGATTGTTGATAGCATGGCAACGGCATGTTCACCCGTGATCAAATTGACCGTAGTAATTTACCCATTTCAAGTAATCATACATAGCGAAGGCTACTTTGTGCTTATTAGAGCAGATTTCACCCCTGAAAAATTTTTAATTTTGAAAGAAAAATAATCATTTATTAATCCGTGTCCATCTTTATTGATTATTGTAACCATGACAACGGCATGTTCACCTGTGATCAAAATGACCGTAGTAATTGACCCATTCCAAGTATAAATACATAGCAAAGACCACCTTGTCCTTATTAGAGCAAATTTCACCCATGACAATTTTCAATCTTGAAAGAAAAATAATTTATTATTAATCTGCTTCCATCTTTATTGATTGTTGTTAGCGTGGCAACGGCATGTTTACCTGTGATCAAATTGACCGCAGTAAATGACCCATTTCAAGTATAAAAAATTAAAAGCGAAAACTACTTTGTCCTCATTACAGCAGATTTCAACCTTGGCCCATGCAACTGGTAAGTTTTAATGATTGTTTATCCAGTTTTATACTGGTAGAATAGTTGACAAATCGGTGATTTTGAAAATAATACACGGATCAAAGTTTATGTTGTTATTGCAATCGGCTTTTGTAATCAGCAAAAAAAAAAGGCCATTTGGCAGAATGATATATGCAAGAAAACGGCACGCTTTGTAAACATTAAACGTATTAATGCGTGTGTTTGTGTGTGTGTGTGTGTGTGTGTGTGTGTGTTTGTGTGCGTCTTTCTAATATGTGACCCTGCTCCACAAAACAAACAAAAGATCGCCACACATGAAATTTTAGTTAAGACCATATTCTGAAAGAGCAGACATAAAGCTTTAAAATGATGTATAACTCAAATCAAATAAACCCTCCTAACCTATCTAAATATTGGAAAGAAAGCACACACTCTGGAAAAGTGTGAACTGAGAAAAGAGGCTCTGAAATATAGTGTCTATTCAAACGCTTAATCTCTACCAAACTCTGGAAAAGTGTGAACTGAGAAAGATCGAAGCTCTACAGTACAAGGTTTAGTTAAGCTGCAATGATAACTTTAAACATAGTTAAACACTCCAAATACAATTTCATGGCATGAAACTAGAACCTATCACTCACGTCTTGCACAAAAAGAAAAATACATCCGATTCGCCTCAGTGGTCAAAGAGAAATTGGGATTTTTGTGGGGTATGTCAGGAATCCCTTTCCTCCAAGTTCTGTCCATTGTCTCCAAGTTCCTTTTTTTTTCAGTCATAAGGTAAAATCATGGGGTGCGACTTGTTGTTTGTTTTGTGATACACGGTCATACACAATATATCATTTATGCATGTGTGTGTGTACATATGATCGTGTACTATGACAAAACCAACAAAAATTCGCATGCCCTATTATCCCTGAGGACTAAAAAAAAAGATGAATCAGGTAAATTTTTCAATATTGAAAAAGAAATTTGCTAAGATCGCAACGTGTCACTGAAGGCAACCACCAGGGATAGCCTGGTGGTAGTGTCGCTTCCCGGGTCTAGTCCCACTGGTACCTTTTTCCGACATGTTTGTTAACCCATTCCCTTCTGAATTCTGAAAAGCCTATAGACTTAATTCACAGGTCACCAGGTTTCAGTACGGAACAGGTTAATGTTTAGATCATAAGTCGCGATAATTTACCAGTTGCAGATGAAAGGAGATCCCCAGCATTAGTGCTTTTATATACTTCTAAAATATAAAGTAGGAGTAGCAACAACCACTGTAAAGGAAAATTAATAACATCGACGCTAAGTATTGATAACATTTAATATACAAAATGTGACACTTATTACAATATGCTTCCAGACTAAACCGTCTGCAATTATTGTTTATTAAGAAAAATAATGATATCTCCTTATATTTTAGGCTTTATTTGTTTTGCAAAACTTCTACATGGTAGGATGTTTTGTGGTACAGCAGACCTACGCATGCATTACATGTGATATCTCGAACACTTACTTCATGCTCCAAAAGTAAACAGGATCTTTTACAAACTCAATTTCTAGAGGGGGACAAACTAAAGAAACTCACAACTGAAAAAAAGTATATATATATATATATATATATATATATATATATATACACTTCATTTTCATAGTGTAATGTAATTTAAGATTTTGAAAGGGATTTGTGATGAAACCTTTAGTGATCCGTTTAGATTTATATGGATATCAAAGAATGTGATTCGTCGAACTAAACACGTCTTTTGCACCTTCTCTGCCACAGGACATCACCTTCTCTACAGAACCATCGGGTCGATGTACCTCTACCCGGCTCTCTCCAATTTGCGGGCTTCTGGTTTCAACCTAACAATGATTCGAATGCTGGAGTACGTACCATTATCTCCCACGAATTTCTTAGACTTCGCCGTATCTCATGAAACACTCTACGCTATTGGTCTCCAGGGAGACAAAGTGGTGCTCCGATTGATGCCAAACTACGCGGAATCTGCCTTCTACCACCAAGTGTCTCTACCAGACGAAGAAGAGTGGCAGGCCATCGCAGTTTTGAAAGGAGATGAAAACAGACTGATTTAGTCGTGAACATGGTGATTCAACTTGACACCGGACGGAACTGAAGCTATACGATCAAGCACTCTTTTTTCTAGCTCACCAATTCAATTACGTCCTGAAAAAAGAAAAAAAAATACGGCCCCTGCATACTAAAGGACGTCAAAACTAAACGATAAATGTGAGGTGAGGAAAAGCAGCAACATTAATAGAACACATAAGAGAAAGTTTGAGAAAAATCGGACAATCAATGCAAAAGTTATGATATTTTGAAGTTCTTGTGTTGGAACCGCTTGTGGAGGAGAGTACTTGAGTTTACGACAGAACATGTGTGGATACTAAAGAAAATGTAATAAAGAATAAATATGATTTCCCTATCTAGCATAATGAAAGAGCACGTGACTATTGCCTCTTTCAGAAAGTTGGGGGAATAGTTGGTAACCTTCACAAAAGTTACTTTCAACTGGATTGAATATGTAAGCTTCATGAAAAATGATTTTTTTTTTAAAATGTGGAAATCAGTTTAATGTTAATATTATGTTATTGTCCACACATGTCGTTGTGAACTCTAGTATTCTAAAAAAAATAAATTAGTTGCTTTTGCATATTAAAATTGTCCGATTTTCCTCAATATTTATCTGTGTTTCCACAATAACTGTTGCAGCTTTCACTCAATTCACGTTTCCCGTTGGGTTTTGGTTTCCTTTAAAGCGGAAAAGAAGTCCCACACAGCTCTGATTACTATGATTATGATTATTATCATTGTTATTATAAAACTATTATTAATTCGAATTTGAATTCATATTCAAATCTGTTTTATTTCCGTCAAATCAACATAACAGATTATACAAAACGTATATATTCGTAATGATTGCAGAAACCATACATTATTAAAATTTATGTGAAAATGAGAAACAAGATGGAAAAAATATCATTGCATTTTCTTTTAACTAGATGTATATTTACATGTTGTTTGATAGGTATACAATAAAATTTGGATAAAAAACAGAAATGTTTTAACCATAAGAGACCGAAAAGTGAATAAAAAAAAATTATAACAAAAACACGGAAATACAAGCAACCAATGTTAACTCACAAGAAATCAAATGAGGTAGGAAAAAAAGTGGGAAAATAAAACTACGACACGGGATCGAAAATAATAAGGTCTTCTTTATCTCAGTAGCCTCTTAAACAGGGTTCCAACATACTGTTGTATGCTACACGAGGGCCCTGCCATTATTATTATCCTACCGTCGCCAGGTACTCATATTATACACATCTTGATCGAGAGGGACGGGGGGGGGGGGGTAGAAACAGGGCTTTGGGACTTAATTCCTCCGAATTGGAGTCTGGAACTTTTATCCATTATGCCCTCTATGAGCCCTCTACATTGCGAAATCGGGCGATTTTTCAGCATGCATACCTATATGGGTGTGAATATTAGCTTTCCCCACGGGAAGAGGAAGATCATCGGTGGAAAGTAGCTGCTTGGCCGAGGTCTGCGCTCTCAGAGTGCTTTTCTAGTTTTATAGGCGGTAATTTAGGCGCAAAGACGAAGTCCCCGCCCCCTCCTTACCGACTGCCTTCCCCTTATTTATGACAATGGGCCGTCATACGCTTAATAACTTGAAGGCAAAAGGGAAAGAATTAGGAATAATGTCCAAAAAGTTTTCGGGGTTTGGGTATTGGACATTTCTTTTCATCTACATTGAAAGGACTGCGTAAAGAAAAATACCTCCCTTCATAAATAAACTTTTTGATATATCACGCCAATAGCTTGAACTGTTAAGGGGGGGGCGTGTTTCATATTACTACGTTTATAGACAAACAAATATTCTCCGTTGACATTGTCACATTTTTTTTTTTTTTTTTTGGGCGGGGGGAGGCGGCTCTCGCAATTGAGGGGACCTATATTTCACAATGTCATGTCCAAATGAAGGAATGTGAATTCAAAATCAAACTGGGTTCTTCTATACGATTCACTGTACTGACAATATTTGTGACACGTTGTAAATACAGTGGAGACAAAACTATTTTGCCGGCTACTTTCATATATATATATATATATATATATATATATATATATATATATATAGGGAGAGAGAGAGAAAGAGAGGGAGAGAGATAAAAAGATACACCGAACCAGTTATATGTAATATGAAATTCAATGTATTTAGAAGTAAAAAAATAATCGTTCTCATTTCATACGATGGGATTATGCTGTGTTTTTGTGCGACAGTCTTGTTTTATGACTTTTAACCCTCTAAATAATTGCTTACTATTTATGTGAGTTTGCTTATTATATGCAATAAAAAAATCTTAAATTATGTGTGACCGTTTTAACATTTTGTCAAATTTCCTGTCCTAATTTTTTTACGTGAACATTATAAATCCTTGGAATTTTATTTGCTTTCTGGAAGAAAGATAAGAATTAATAATACGAAAAACTAAAAGAAAATATCTAATTTTAGATATAAACAGATATAAATTGCGGAAAGAAATGAAACAAAATCTTTCTCGACCTATTTTGATATATAATTGATACCACAATAACCGCTTATTGTTTGATTTATATGTATATAAACATGTATATATATATTTCATTTTTATTTTCATTTCATTTTATATATATATTTCATGTTTGATGTTCAGACGCTTTCACATTAGTATCTATGAACGTAATAATGACAAAGCATGTATGGACACTCATTCTTATTTGTTCTGAATAATAAATGAATCAAACTAAAATTAAACGCTCATTTTTCCTCTTGGAAACCGTAATATTTCATTCGCATGTGCAGTGTGAGTTTGTTTGTGTGGGTGCGTGCGTACGCTGTATACCCTATAGCAACATGAAAACAACAAACATCCATGCAAAGGACACATCATACATTATTCTTAACATGGTTAAGGGGTCATGAATTTTAGATATATACATTGAATAGGATCTCCTCCCCCCCCCCAAAAAAAAAAAACAAAAACAAAAACAAAAACAAAAACAAAAACAAGAAAAAACATGCCGTCAATCCCTCGTTTGAGGCGAGACCCCACTTCCACGAAGCTGATGGAGTGCTATACCTCGCTAAAGATTTTACGTTTGGGAGTTGGGAGTCGAAGTATTTGTCCATTGCAAATTAACTTTCTGCTCAGGCGTGACAAACCTGGAGGCCAAGCCAGGGTTTAATGACTCCAGCAGCTGTCGTATTACATAAGAGCATGATAAGGATATCTGCCTGTGGCAGATCATTCAAAGTGAACTGAATTTTCTCTATCCTTTCTAAAGTTTTCAATTTTATATTCTATTGAGAAATTCTGTGGTCATCCATTTTACACTTCGAACGAAAAAAAATTGACCCGTAAATAACGAAAATACAGGAATAAGAAGGAGAGCATTCCCAGTTTGCCGGTGCTGACAATGTGTAATGCACACGTACACACACGTACACACACACGCACCAGGAGCTACATAGCCCACGCCAAAACCAAAACAATCTCCTCCTCTCGCGGTGCCCCCCCACCCCCCCCCCCCCCCCCCCCCCCCTGTGGCGCTGTGGCGATGACTGATGCTTAGACTAGGCCAGGGTCAAGAAACAGGTGTTTTATATCTTTGGTTTTTAAGTCATTGATTGCCAAGATATACACTGGCATTATTTACGGGGGTGTAGCCTCTTCAAACGAGAGATTTGCGTCATGAACAAACAAAAAATACACAGAGACGAGACAAAATTGAATAATCAATGATGAGCAGATCTATTTTTTTTTTATTCGTGACAAAATGGGTGGGGAAGGAATGTGGCTCCACATGTTTTCAAAGAAAATAATGTACTAGCGATTATGCAATGATGGAAAGAGTTGATAATAGACTTTAAATGTTATATCGTTAACATGCTTCCATTGGTTTGTGTCGTATGCCAGGGCTTAAAAGGATGGTACATTTTCAGTTGAGATGGGGCTTGAAGTTTTTGATATCATTCTTTTTCTCCATGATTGTCTTTTCAATATACAATAACAAACCCGTGCTGTGGGCCCTTTCAAAAGAGGAACTAGTCGGCCTCCTTCATGATACCACTGACAGTCAAGCGCATAGGCCATTATATGATATGTGTATATATCGTCGCTTGCCCGGAAGAAGGGAACGAGCGCGCGAATACGCGTAAAAAATAGATTTCGAGAAAATCGCAATTTAAAGTTTCAATTGACTATATCTTTGATATTTGAATATCAATACTGCTGAAAATTCACAAGTGAACAGATAATATTCCAATTTGGTACTAGCTAAAGTGGCTATAATGAATAATCTACAAATCTTATGATATTGCTTATGATCTTACCTCATGCAGGTCTTTTCTCGAAATCTATTTTTACGCGTATTCGCGCGCTCGTTCCCTTCTTCCGGGCAAGCGACGATATATAATATATATGGGTCAGAATTTCGAACGATGTACAATTGAGCCAAAACAACGCAAAAATTTAAAAAGTAGGAAATTCTCCAAATCATTTATCTTACCTGAAAGAATATATCAAACTCAAGCTTTAATATGAACCCAATTATACTAGGATTTTCCCAGAGGAACAAGTTTTTGTTCACCGCGGAAGTTTACCATGTCCAGAGCAGCGAACGTGCGTGAGGAATAGTACTGCACATACATTTGAATATCATTTAACATAGCTTGCAACGATCTGATTCAGTTCAAAATCGTAACGAAATATCTTAAGGAACATGTGTATGTGTTGGCAGAATATTAAGCTTGTACTCTTAACCTGTACGTAATTGTAGGCAACTGATGATTAAACTAAATTCGTCATTTCTGTTGAAATATTGCTCTTCCGCTAAACACTTTCTCCACTTTACGTCCATTTTACAGAAACTCAATATTTTGACCTCTTATTTCACTTTCCCATACTTTAATCCTTACTCCCAAATAATAACATACCTTTTGAAGATGCATCTGATCTAGGCAGTCTCTATAGCCACCCAAACATAGCATAGTTTTCATCACGGAGGTTCGTATGCAGCTCACGGACGTACGGAACCAAATAAACCAACAAAATATCGAACAATTTAGCTCTCTTGTGTTGGAAACGCATTCTATTCACAACAAACAGCGATTTCACGTCGAGAACAAACTCTTCTGCAAAATCCTGAATAGATATTACCAATTCTCAATTATAAAAGCTTGTTTATCTTCTCATGCTGAGGAATCAAGGAAAACAATTTTTCAATCTCTCGTAAATGAACGTACAAACGTACGTGTAATCTCAGTGACGTAGTCCATCCTTGAGAACGAATATATCTATCAACATTTTGTTATCACGAAATAAAGATTCAGGTCCTAAATTTGTTATCTAAAGTCTACTATGCAAAATTTGCTTATAACGAACAAGGTTACAACTAAATATGACAAAGAATTGGCATAGAAAACAAAAAGAAATTTGTTTCGTTGTAGGAATACGAAGTTTGGCTGATGGGGGGGGGGGGGGGGCAAACGAATACGTTGGGAAGAAATCCCTCTGCGTTTGCTCCTTGTGTTACACATTGTTACCGAAGAGAATTTATGTTATTGTATTATCAGAAATGATGTTAGGTTCGATACTGCGAAGTTTCGTCATAACTAGACACAATAAGTCCATATAACTTGGATGGATGTATGTAACTTCGATATCATACAATATGGTTTCTTATAACAAACATTTTGTAGCACGTCATTTCGGAGGCTCGTTATTCATACAGTTTGTCAATCTTAAAATTGATAGAGTTCGTATAATCATGAAGCTTTTTTATTCGGTCAATGATAGGAATCTTCGAAGTTTAATTGGAACATGAAAAGTCAGGTTCGTTTATCAAAATGTGGAGAAACAGATTAACAACAAAATCCTTCAGATTTCAAAACCTCATGATAATCGTTTTCACCTAAACGAAAATCAGGTCCATTCCACTTTCAGAAGAACGGATCTAAAAAAAGTGTACCTTGATATTTAATTTTCCGATTAACAAACTTTCGGATTAAGAACATTTTTAATAAGAAACCCCCTGAATTAACTACGAACATTTTTTTTTTCATTTTCGGAATAACAAACATTTACACATTCGGAGTAATGAATCTTTGGAAGAGCGAACGTATCAAAGTGCAACCTTAAACCTATTCTAAATCATCATTTTTTTAACATGTGTTTTCAAAGTAAGCATGAAAGCACAAGCAAATTGACGATCTCTCTGTCTCTGAAATGTAAAATGAAAAAAAAAATCTGGGATGAAATTACAAATTAACATTGCTTTTCATTGATGAGAAAAAAAATACCATGTCATGATAAGCGGAGGATTTGCGTGTTTTCATCAGACAATAGTTGTATACTGCATTATTTTTGTTCGCTTGTGACGACATCTCGATGAATAAAAAAATAAACAAACAAACAAAAACTTCTCCAGAGGAATTCGACACTGGCAATTCTTTTCTCTGTGTGTTGGAGCTCGATCCCTTCTCTGTTTCTTTTCATTTTCATTCAACTGCTTCCACGTCCTTTTGAAACTTTTCCGTTTCTTCTTCAACACAGGCCCATTACAGACTTCTTCCGTCATTTCATCCTTTCTGTTTCAATTATATCCTAAATGTGACTGCGTAGCACTTTTCGGATTTGTTTTGTTTTGTTTGTTTGTTTTTTCTGTTTGGTCGCAGCATGTTCAGGCAACTTACGAAATGACAGAAAATCGTCGTGAAGAGAAAAATAAGAGTGTGAAGAGTTTGTTAGCAAAAACCGATAAGTCCATATTTATCAAATGGAGATATTTGCAATTAAAGGTCAAGGAAAATAAAGAGAATAATAACAAAATGTTTGCATCTTTTGACCATAACTTCAAAAATGTACCTTTATATGTAGTGACCAATGTATCATTTAAAAGGTATTATTTTGTACTTTATGACAGAGACGGTACGTCAAAATCTTCACTAATGGACTTATCGGTTTTTGCTCTTCATGTATTAAGGCATTAAATATCATGACAATATCATAGAAAAAATACAGATTAAATATCATGAAAATATCATAGACAATTTTTTAACACGGATAAAGATTGGATATGTCGTAAATGTTACTTTGCAGAACTTCCGGTAGAAATGTTTGACACTCAGACTGAAGATGAACTCCGAGAAGAAGCGAACACTCCCGAATTGTTCCCAACAGCGAACTTCCCTGTCATTCCAATTCCCGAATCTGTCGAGGAAGAAATAGACATGGTAAGAGCGGAAAAGGGATTCAAAATTACCCATCTTAATTGTTTATCATTAACAAAAAAAAAAAAAAAACATTGATGAACTACGACATCTTGCCAAGAGAATGGACATTGATATATTCACCCTTAGTGAAACTCACTTAAATGATTTGATTGAAGATGGTGAAATTAAAATTGACTCGTATTACCTTATCCGTAAAGATAGAACACGTGCAGGTGGAAATGTTGCTGTTTATATTAAGAACACAATTGTATGTAAAGAGAGACATTTTTAGCTGAACCTGACTTAGAAATGATAATTTTAGAGGTTATGATGTTCAGAGCAAAATCATTTTTCATAATTGTATGGTATAGGCCGCCAAATTCAACAATGTCCACTTTAAACTCATTTGAAAATGTTTTGCAAAAACTGGATGATATTAACTGTGATTATATTGTATTAGGTGATGTGAATTGTGATTTGTTAGCAAACCGTAAATCATGGCAAGCTGAATGTTTTGTAAATCTAATCAACAATTTTGGTCTTGCTCAATGTATTCAGTCACCAACACAAAACAGACCAGTACTCTTATAGATTGGATTTTGACAAACAATCGTGACAAAAATGTTTCAGCTAAAGTTATTCCTGTCACAATGAGTGATCATTACGCCATTTATTGTACTTGGGGTAAACGTAAATCATCACAAGATTCTTTGCGTAAATACAAATTTAGTAGAAATCTTAGACGTTTAAATTTACCTGGTCTTTATGAAGATATTGCCAAACTTACTTCGGAAGACGTCTTGAATGAGACCGATGTCGAAAAAGCGTATGATGCCTTTGAAAAAAGTTTTACTGAAATTTTGAATTAACATGCTCCTTTAAAAAAGAAACGAGTAAAAAATGAAGAATGACCATGGATTAATGATAACATACTACAAATAATACGTGAACGAAATAAGCAAAAACAAAAAGCCAAGGAGTCTAATCTGGATAAGGATTGGAAACTGTATAGAAAACTTCGTAACAAAGTAACTTCTCAAATACGACATTACATTTCAAATTCAATAGAATCATGCAAGGGGCAATCAGGAGACGTATGGAAATCATTACAATACGTACTTCCCAAGAAAAATAAATCGTGTGCAATCACTCAGATTAAGCATGACCGTAATGATGTGAGTGATAAAAAAGAAATAGTTGAGTTATTCTATTCACATTTTGTAAGTATTGGCAAAAAGATTCAAGGTAACATTAAATTAAGTTCAGATAAAGACTGTAATGATAAGCAAACCACTCCAAATGTAAATACAAACTTATTTCATTTCAGTTAAATTTGTGAAAGCGAAGTTTTAGATATTATCAAAACTTTACAAGTAAAAAATAAAGTGGATTAGATATCGTACCTGTATCAATAGTGCAGCAGACAGCATCTTACATTGTTAAGCCATTAGTTTATATTATTAATTTGTCTCTCACTCAAGGAACGATACCTGTACCATGCAAGTTATCTAGAGTAACTCCAATATTTAATTGAGGAGACAAATTAGATCTGGGAAACAACAGGCCCGTACTAACTTCAGCGCCTCTTTTCTCAGTTGCCACTTTTCCTTAGTTTGTGCTTTCTTTCCAATATTTAGATAGGTTAGGAGAGTCCATTTGATTTGAGTTATGCATCATTTTAAAGCTTAAAGTCTGCTCTTTTAGAATATGGTCTTAACTAAAAATTCATGTCTAGCGACTTTTTGTTTGTTTTGAGGTGCAGGTTCAGAGGGTCTCCTAACCTATCTAAATATTGGAAAGAAAGCAAAAACTCAGGAAAAGTGTGAACGGAGAAAAGAGGCTCTAAAGTACAATGTCTATTCAAGCGCTTAATCTTTACCAAACCGTGCTGGCTGAGCGATGAATGGGACAAAAAACAGGAAGTAAACCACCAGAGTAACAACAATGAAGGGATTATCAAAACAAACTGAAATTAAGCAGGCCTCATTAACACATTCTGTCCATAATAAATGCCAACTTTCAAAGCAGTAGCACTATCCTTTCAAAAGTTATTAGTGTTGAAAGTGAAGAGTGTGGACAAGGTTTTTCAGAAATGAAAAAGGGATTCTAAAGACACACCTAATCATACTATTCTACCAAAAATGTTCGAGATAAACTGCAAAAAAAAAAACACACTTTCCTGTCCGTTTTATGATACCAAATTTTAGTATAATGTAAAAGAAGACCCGCTCTTTCAGAAAATATGAAAAAGTCAAGTTCGGCTAGGTTGACCCATTTCACTTATTTTTAGTCCTAGCTCAAAATCAGTGTGTGCGACTTTATGTTCGTTTTGAGGTGCACGGTCACATATTATGGTCTTAACTAAAAATTCATGTCTGGCGACTTTTTGTTTGTTTTGATGTGCAAGGTCACACATATTGCTCAGAGGGGGATCAGGAGGTGAATTTTCGGAGAAAATATTAATTATTTGCTTGGTTTTCGGTGAATTCTATGGTCAAAAAATAAAAATGCGGACGAGTCTCAGTCCGCTCCAAACATGACATGCAGCTCCTAGGCTAAAGAGCCAAAGGTAAAATGTACCTTTGCCATCAAAGCAAGATGGTGTCCCACTCGATAACGTTTTAATCATCACAGACGTTCTTTTTTTTTCTCGGAGGTTCGTCTAAAAATGTAATTTTGGTTCCCATTTGACAAGGGATGGACAAAAACTCAAAACAAACATATTGTCGTGTGGCTAGATGTAATAGTTGATTTGGACTCAGAACAATATCGCCAGTAAGGCCCCCATCTCACTAGGAAGGCGACCATGGCGACCATGGCGATCTGTGACGATTGAACAAATCGTGGCGCGATCGCCGTCCGTCTCCATTTTTGGCCTCCGAGGCGATTACACTACGATTTCTCCACGCTCAACATGCGCTGTATATAGGCGATAGCGCCACGATGATAATACGACTCTGCCACGTTGTAGCTGCGATTCCAGGCCGATGAGACGCGCTGCTTCTGCGATCGAACCGACTGTGTTGCGATATTCGTACGCTTATCAAGACTTCGCTACAACAGTGACACGATCCGAGCGACAATGATACGTTGACGCCGAGCTCATGCTACGATGTTAAGCGATCGTGTGTTTCCTGATTGAATTTCTTCAGGCAGATGTCAGTGTCAAATTAACATGGATATGCAGAATATGGTTCTACCCTAAACTAACAAATCGTATCCTACAATGAGACAATATTTTATGAAGATATGTTGCACATTTGAAAATATTACAACTTGATTACTTTCATTGTCTGGCAATGGTATATGACAAAGAAACAATTTAATAAACAGAGCAGATTCGTACCGAGTGCACGTGGAAAAAAATAAATTTTATACGTTTTGCTCCATGTCCAACTTCCTGGTCTGTGCATCACTTTCTATCGTTCATGGTTGGTTGCTATTACGTAATAGTGTACAAGAGGTAATTTTCATGGGCGATGGAAGCCGCTTTTGATGCGCTTGAGTTACATTTTGCGCGATGCTACCCCGTCAAAGCTGCGAATGTGGTGCTTTTAATGCACTCGTGAGGCGATAGTGATACGCTCTAAAACCACGGCGATCGGTCACGACCTCGCTACGGAAGTTTTGGAGGTGTTCAAAACTTCCGTAGTGAGGTCGCCGACCATGGCGATGGTGGCGATCCTCCGCGCTACTGAACCGCTCAAGATAAGATAGAGAAGATTTAAAGCGATCAAGCCACGATCAGCCGCGCTTTGACGATTTTTGATGATCGTAGCGGAATCGCCGTTTAGTGAGATGGGGGTATAACGTTTAATGGGCTACGATCTTTATTAGTAAATAGCGGAAGCACATCCGTGACGAAAGCTGAGTATAATTTTGCATAAAAGAATGTTACGTCCCATGTACAGCCAGCAGACGTACAATTTTTGCAGGATATATATATGTTAATGAGATGGAACACCAAATTTTAGTGTACATTACAGTTGGGGCAGCAGCGATAGAAATAAAAGCATCACGGACGTTCGTCTGTTTAGGGCTTTGATATTTCAATTGTTCTCTGTAATTCTATACGTGCTCATAAAGTTCTAATAATTCTGTGGTACATACCCATTATATATCAGATCCAGAACATGGTCAGATATTAGATGCCACCTACCATAAAAAAGGCTAATCGTTGGTTTGGAAAACAAAAATTATTGTGAAAATAGCGTTTTTACCGTATTTTTGCGCTTTAAGTCCTTCTCAAATGAAAAATATCAGTCAAAAGTCAACCAAACCATACATTTCCTGAAAGGAAATTTACCAGGCTTTTAGATGACATGAAAGAATTTATTTCTTAGATCATTGTGGCATGTTCTAAGGGAAAGAAAGTCATAAGGTGCGAAAATTGGCAATTGTACATCGTTCAAAATTTTCACCCATATATATATATATTCGTTATGCATTGTACTAATCAATGGCACTTTGCGAGAATAGGCCAGCCAGCAGAAATACAAGTTTGTGCTAAGGGCTTATGTATAGCTCTTTCTTTATAAGATTTTATAGTCCATACCCTTGAACATGGCCACGATCTTATCTGGTAATGTGGTCACTCCAATAAAAAGTCAGAAGGGTAACCTACACAGTCCGTCTTTCTCTGTTTATGTTCAATACATTGCTACAAGTAATGACTTCAATTTAAAGAGAGAAAAAATGATAATGGTTAGCCTTTGTAGGAGTCACCAAGTTATAGACAAGTTAGCCACGTTGAAGGTTATGGACCATAAAAGATAAGAAGAAACCCAAACCACAAACATGCTGTAGTGCAGGCTGGCCTGTTTATTTGGCCGCTCTCATTATTAAACATATCTCATCCAATCAGTAAGGCGTCCAATTGTTCATTTACAATAACGCCCAAATAAGTATAACTTGTCATCATTGCCTTTAAAATTTTCATGGGCTCACTCATGCATGACCTTTATCAACATACAGCTGTATCTAGGACTGGTTTCAATGGAAAGAAGCAAACTTCAATTTGCTTCACAAGCAACTATATGGTTCTATATAGCTGACAATTTTGATTTGATAACAGTTGAATGATGGATTACCTTTTTGTTTTGGATACACACTGTATGTCTTAAATTGTTTGTTATTAAAGGAGGAGGAGGAGGAGGAGAAGAAGAAAGCTGTAAATCAAATTTCAAACAGAAAAAATATGGAATTTATATTTTCTAAATTAAAAAAAATGCGAGCTGATATAACCAATTGCAATCAGAATACTGCCGTCTACTGAAGACCAAACAGTCTTTAACTATTTTTATTAATAACTTAGAGAATCTTTTTCCCCTAGAAGGAAGGAAAATGGACTGTGATGATGCTCCTATCGACCGGAGCTATCAAGTAGCCTGCATAAACAAACATGTCGTAAGCACGAATTTCGGCCACGAATGCAGTCAGTCCTCTGTACAGTTTGGGTAACTGGTATCGTCCTGGTATAAATCTTGTCACAATCTTCACTGTAAAGTCAAATAACCTTTCAACCTATAAACGCTGTTTTTTTTTTTAAGTTCGTTTTACTCATGGATAGAATGAGCTATTAAAACGTGCTCAATCTAAACTTAATCCAATACATGTATGTGTAATGTTTTACACTTTTGTGTATGTGTGTGTCCCATTCATTAAACAGACCACGGTTTGATTAAATTGAGCTTTTCAACAGACTTTATATCTCTGAGTGATTTCTTTGCAAAAGTAAGATTAGGTAAGGAAAATTGATTTGAATTATAGGTATTGCTTAACATAATTGATAGGGATTTAACTCTCTATTTTCCATCGTGGAATCCCCTGTGCGTCACATTATCCTGAGACACCAATGCAACGTAGTGATGCTTTGAGAAAGCATTCTGTTTTTTATATGTAACTTTTATAATTGAATTATAGATTTATTTTTTTAAAGTTGGATATCTAGTGAGAAACTTTGCAGATAAAATGTCAAGCTTTGTTCTGATGTAAATTGAATGACAAATCTCTGATTGTTTTTTCTTTTTAGCAAATGACCAATAAGAACATAACGACTGCATTGGAATTTAGGCGTTCGAAGTCAATTTGCACACCTATAACCATGTCATCGGAATATCCATTTCTGTTCTTGTACATTTCAAAATCACTTTTCTCTAATCACAGTTTAAACGGTATTCTGCTGTTGTAATAGTATACATTGGTCATGGCATATTATAACTTTAACTTGAAAGTGCAGAGGTCGATGGCTTCATATCTGTTTTAAAATGGACAAGTAGCCTCTGTCATAATATTGTGGAATTGGGTATACCAACCAGGTCAGGTAGCGCGCATCTTGTTGCCTTGTCAACGACACTCAATAAAAATGGACACAGATAAATAAACTATATATCTTTTTTTCTCCCCATGACTGAACTGGTTATTCCGGCAGGAACGTTTATTACTTAATTCATTTATCCTCTTGTCCTGTGAAGTAAATACACAAGCAACAGAAAAACAAAAGTGAAGCGCCAGGCTTTACAGCTGGGTAACAATATCCGAAAACGAAGCAATTTGAGAAAACTGATATTTTGATTTGAAGGAAAAAAAAAAACATTCCTTTCATTTGATATGAGATAGTGTGCCTTTTCTGTCTTTATATTCAGCACTATCATATTCATTTCTTTTTTTTTTTGTTATTTTCTAATCACTAAATGATAAAATATTACTAGGTGTTACAAAACATTTCAAATATTTTTATTCTTAACAGTTAAAAAACAGTTAAATCTATGTAAAATCATATAAAAATGACATGTCTCAGTCATTCATCTATTTTTTCCGTAACCGTTCACATTTTACATTCAGGAGTTAACATAAACATAAGTGTCTCCCTCCTACACACACACACACGCACACACACACACACACACAGAACCACAGATACAGACACACACATAGGCAATCCGAGTGCACACTGATACAAACAGACGTACCGTCTCGCATAACAACATCTGACTAATTTGAATGAAGAATTCATGAAATTGTGTGAACAAAAACGAATTTGATCTTCACATTCTGCGATCCGTCAGCGGAAGGGATGAATTGGAATGACAATTGACGAAATTGAAGTAAGGATTTGCGTTCCACGTGCTTCTCGGGACGAAATTGAATAATACATCTTTGAAATTGAATGACAAAAGTGCGAAAATGGATAGGGAAACCTATATTTCTGTAACACCTATTACACGGAAGAAAAAAAAACCGATTATAAAATGTACAAAACTCTTGATTTATTTCTTCTTTTGCAATGATTGTGCAATTTCAAGCAGAGTACTATTGAAAACTAATGCTGATATTTCATGATATTTCATCAGTAGTTATTTTTGTTTTTGTTGAATCAATAAATCAATGCTTCATCATAAAGAGTCTGAACAGATAGCGTCTTATATGTGTTTGTGTGTGACTCTGCTCGTGTGTGTGTGTGTGTGTGTGTGTGTGTGTGTGCGTGTGTGTGGCATACTGTGTGGTATTGCACACTGCATGCATTATATACATGAGCACACATACACATTTTGAATTTTCAATTACAGCATCATTATTACAAAATTGGTTCATCTCCAGAAGATACTACATCCATTAGCGTCACTTCTGAAAGTATCAATTCCGTCATAATGCCATCATAGGGAATTGACTAATCATAAAGCAGTTTGATCCTCCATTAAACTGATTGTCCGTAAATACTACTATCTGCCATATTGCCCACTTTATGGAGAATGTTGCTTACCTTTTTTTTTTTCTCTCTCTCTCTCTCTCGGAGGAAAACTCAATTCAACAAAATAACCCTTCTACCCTCCTTCAAATTGCCTGATTAATCTTGAAATACAATAATCATTTATTAATCTCTGTCCAACTTTATTGATTGTCTTTACCTAGCAACGGCATGTTCACCTTGAGCGAATTGACCGTAGTAATTTACCCATTGCAAGTATATATACGTAGCGAAGGCTACTTTATCCTCATTAGAGCAGATTTCAACCTTGGCCATGCAATTGGTAAGTGAAGGTGATCGTTTATACAGATTATGTATACTGGTAAAAAAGTTAACAAAAATAGGTGATTTTCAAAATAATAGACAAATCAAAGTTTATGTTCTTGTTGCAATAGGCTATGGCAATCAGCAAAAAGGTCATTAGGCAGAATAAATAATACATATGCAAGAAAGCGGCCCGCTTTGTATACATTGAAAGTATAACTGTGTATATGTGTGTGTGCGTGTGTGTGTGTGTTTGTGTATATAACATTCAACTCGCAGGATGTTCATTGATCATGTATTTACCTATACTGCAAGTTGAGCAAATATAGGTTTTCCCATTTATATTCACACTTTTTTCATTCAATTTCACAAATTTTTACTTCAAATTCATAGCGGGATGACGGGAATAGGTCAATCGTACTTTCAAATTCGTCTTTCGTCGTTCATTTTCCAACAAAGTCCATTCAATTTAGTCATTTGGCATACATTGTGATCATTTACGGTTCGAATTCGTCAGTCTCACTCGCAGCACTCAAAACAGCAGGATCGATTTCGTCTGTTGTCAATCATTTTCGTTACATTTTCATTTATATTCGTCTCATATCCCTATCCGGTGTGATTTCCAAGTCATTTATGTATTTTTTTTTCCTGTTACCGGTCGCATTTCACATTCAGGAGTTAATATATATATATACAAGTGCCCCCCCCCCCCCATACACACACAGAACCACAGATACAGACACACACACAAGCAATCCGACACACTGATACAAACAGACGTACCGTGACGCATCCGACAAACGATTTCTAGGCAAACATGATTAAAGACAAATTGTAAGTGTAGATTATAGCCTCTTTAATGATAAAGAATGGATAACAGAATCAAATCTAAGCAAATGGTTAGGGAATAATGTGTAACGATACAATTTTCGACAAAAAGTAAAAATATGTCTGCTTAAAGTTTGTTCACCCTCAAAATAAAGAATCGACAACATCTGGCTAATTTGAATGAAAAATTCATGAAATTGTGTGAACAAAAACAATTTGATCTTCACATTCTGCGATCCGTTAGCGGGAGGGATGAATTTGAATGACAATTGACGATGTTGAATGCTTTGTCTCGGAAAATGTTTAACGAAAAACAAAATACAATGCCAATTGACGAAATTGAAGATAGGATTTGCGTTCCACGTGCATCTCGGGACGAAACTGAATAATAAATCCTTAAAATTGAATGACAAAAGTGCGGAAATGGATGGGAAAACCCATATTGTGATATTGCAACAAGTTTTAAGTGGTGTATCAAGCACTGTGATCTCTTTATTAAATAATGCAGTGCTTTTGACTTTCCCCTGTTTTTAGTTTTCACTTAAACAGTGTACTATAGGTTTTCCCATTCGTTTCCGCACTTTTGTTATTAAATTTCAAAGATTTATTATTTAATTTCGTCCCGAGAAGCACGTGCAACGCAAATCCTAACTTCAATTTCGTCAATCGTCATTGTAATTCGTTTTTCGTCAAACATTTTCCAAGACATAGCATTTAAAATCGTTAATTGTCATTCAAATTCATCCCTCCCGTGGACGGATCGCACAATGTGAAGATCAAATTCATCTTTGTTCACACAATTTCATGAATTTTTCATTCAAATTAGTCAGATGTTGTCGATTTTTTATTTTGATGATGAACTAACTTTAAGCCAACATACTTTTACTTTCTCTCGTAAATTGTATCGTTACACATTATTCCCTAACCATTTGCTAAGACAAACACACACAGAAAAAAAAAAAACATGACTGCCAACCAAAATTGATTGAAGGATAAACGACAGTCAAAAGACATAACCCAGGACAGTATGTCAGTGTCACCTTTTAAACTTTAACTCGTAATGTTCAGGTTTTCGCATCATAATGCATGAAACAAACTTTAATATTTGTACCCCGGAAAGCAGCAAGCATAAATATGTTATCCATTCTTTGACATTAAACAGGCTACAATTCTACACTTAAATTTTGTCTTTAATCATGTTTGCCTGGAAATCGTTTGTCAGTGTTTTCGTTTGCGAGACGGTACGCCTGTTTGTATCAGTGTGTACTCGGATTGCTTGTGTGTGTGTGTCTGTATCTGTTGTTCTGTGTGTGTGGGGGGGGGGGGGACACATATGTGTATGTTAACTCATAAATGTAAAATGTGAACGGTTACAGAAAAAAAATGAATGATTGGAAAATGACACCGGATAGAGAAATGAGACGAATATGAATGAACATTTAACGAAAATGATTGACAAAAGACGAAATCGATCCTGCTGTTTTGAGTGCTGCGAGTGAGACTGACAAATTTGAACTGTATATGACGAAAATGTATGCCAAATGACTAAATTGAATGGACTTAATTTGAAAATGAACGACGAAAGACGAATTTGAAAATAAGATTGGCCTATTCCCGACATCCTGCGACGAAATTGAAGTAAAAATTTGTGAAATTGAATGAAAAAAGTTTGAAAATGAATTGGAAAACCTATACTAGAACAGCATGATGAATAAGAATCCCTAATCATCTTGCATGCATACCAGGTACATTATGTGCCCCTGCATCACAGAACCAACGAAAAGTCGCCAGACATGGAGTTCGGGAGATTTGAAACTATAAAATGAAGAACATAAAGGAAATTTGTGACCGTGCACCTCAAAACGAACATAAAGTCGCACACACTGATTTTGCGTGAGGACTGAAAACAAGTGAAATGGCTCAACCTAGCCGAACTTGATTTTTTCATATTTTCTGAAAGAACATTATGAAAATTTGGTATCATAAAACGGGCAGGAAAGTGTTTTTTTTTAGCAGTTTATCTCGACATTTTTGATAGAATAGTGTGATTAGGTGTGTCTTCAGAATCCCTTTTTCATTTCTGAAAAAACCTTGTCCACACTCTTCACTTTCAACTCTAATAACTTTTGAAAAGATAGTGCTACTGCTTTGAAAGTTGGCATTAATTATGGACAGAATGTGTTAATGAGGCATGCTTAATTTCAGTTTAATCTGATAATCTCTTCATTGTTGTTACTCTGGTGGTTTACTTCCTGTTTTTTGTCCCATTCATCGCACAGCCTGCATGGTTTGGTAAAGATTAAGCGCTTGAATAGACACTGTACTTCAGAGCCTCTTTTCTCAGTTCACACTTTTCCTGAGTTTGTGCTTTATTTCCAATATTTAGATAGGTTAGGAGAGTCCATTTGATTTGAGTTATACATCATTTTAAAGCTTAAAGTCTGCTCTTTCAGAATATGGTCATAACTAAAAATGCATGTCAGGCGACTTTTTGTTTGTTTTGAGGTGCAGTGTCAGATTTTGTAACCCATCTCAACTTTACATGGGAAGAAAATACACACTTTAAGTAAAGTTTACCGAGAAAAGAGTCTTATAAGTTTGAGGTATACTCAAGTGCTTGATCTTACCAAGATGGGCTCCGTATAATATACTGAACAGAAGAAAATAATGATGATGTTACCTCTTTGAAAACCACAATAAACAGATTGTCAGATTGACTTAGAGCTGATGTCATTTGTTCTCTTTCATAATATTCCATTTATGGCTTTTAGCAACTTTTAAAGGAGTAGTATTACTCATTCAAAAGTTGTTTGAGTTGAAAGTGAGGAAGATGTGCAATTTTTTCTTTCTAATTAAATGAAAAATGGACTCTAGAATTGACGCGATCGTTTTATAAGGGGCTGCATAAACCACAACATCAACTTCTTTACAAGATCAAAAACTTAGGAATAGCGTAAAACAAAAGTACACAATTTCTATATATGTGACCGTGCACCTCAAAACAAACATAAAGTCGCACACATTTTGCGTGAGGACTTAAAATAAGTGAAATGGGTCAACCTAGCCGAACTTGACTTTTTCATATTTTCTGAAAGAGCGGGCTTTCTTTTACATTATGCTAAAATTTGGTATCATAAAACGGGCTAGAAAGTGTGTTTTTTAGCAGTTTATCTCAAACATTTTTGGTAGAATAGTGTGATTAGGTGTGTCTTTAGAATCCTTTTTTTCAGTTCTGTAAAACCTTGTCCACACTCTTCACTTTCAACTCTAATAACTTTTGAAAAGATTGTGCTACTGCTTTGAAAGTTGGCATTAATTATAGACAGAATGTGTTAATGAGGCATGCCAAATTTCAGATTAATCTAATAATTTCTTCATTGTTATTACTCTGGTGGTTTACTTCCTGTTTTTTGTCCCATTCATTGCACAGCCAGCACGGTTTGGTAAAGATTAAGCGCTTGAATAGACACTGTACTTCAGAGCCTCTTTTCTCAGTTCACACTTTTCCTGAGTTTGTGCTTTCTTTCAAACATTTAGATAGGTTAGGAGAGTCCATTTGTGACCCGCTACAACAAAATGATCCTAAAGTCGGGCGAGGTCGATTATTTGAAAATTGCATGACACAATTCCCTAATCTTTCTGCTTTAAATTTATATATAACACGTCTTATAAAAATAATTGGCTGCGGAGATATCGATGTTTAAAAGAGAGCATGTCAAGACGTCTGGGAAATCACTGTTTCGAGAAAAGCGCCCTAAAATCACAATCAAGAGACACGGAAGTCAGTATTCACCTCCGGACAATAGAAGTTAAGCCCTAGCAACCCCCGAAATGCTCATTCAAACACAGCGTCGGCGGTCTCCTCACCGACCAATCAGTGACCAGGATGTCAGGAGAAGCGGCTAGGCATAGCGCAACCCGCCCGCACGCACCAGTCGACTGGGCAGTGTGCGAGCGTCACGCTTCGGTTAGCGGCAAGTAGCAAACTGACCAATGAGATCACTCTGGTCGTTGTTATTGGCGGAGCCTATGTGTGGCGCTCAATCCAAATGTTCGAACCAGTTTCTGCTTCGTTGAAACGCCAAAAAAAAAAAAAAAAAAAAAAAACATGGCCCAGAAAAACGCTATTTTTTGGTCTTTCCTTTCATCATTTTGCTTCAAAATTTCGACAGATGATAGAAAACATGTCAGACTCTAATAATATGTCAAATTCAGAAAATCGTAAGTTTTGACCAATTTTGATGCTCTAACTTCAAACTCGATTTTCACGGCTTCGACCGTGCGCGACTTTACGACCATTTTGTTGTAGCGGGTCACATTTGATATGAGTTCTACATCATTTGAAAGCTTAATGTCTGCTCTTTCAGAATATGATTAGGAGAGGCCATTTAGCCTATTTTGAATCTTGCGTAATCTATATAACAATGTGACCGTGCATTACAAAACGAACAAAAAGTCGCACCCCTTGATTATACGCGAGGACTCAAAAAAGGTGAACCGGGTCAACTAAGCCAATATTGAGCTTTTCATATTTTCCGAAGGAATTACCTTTCTTCTATATTATTCTTAAGTTTGGGATCATAAAATGAAGAAGAAAGTGCATTCTCAGCAGTTTTTTTTTTTCTACATCTCTTTTTTGGTCGAGTACAGAGATCAAGTATGTCTTAGAGGCCCCTTTGCGCACTCTTCACTTTTAAGTCTGATAACTTTTGAAGAAATAGAGCTACTGCTTTGAAAGTTGGCATTAATGATGGTCAGAATGTGTGAATAGAGCATGTTTAATTTCAACTTAATATAATGATCCCTTTATTGTTTTTGGCCTGGTGGTTTACATCCTGTTTTTTTTTTTTTTTTTTGGTCCCATTCATCGCACAGCTACCACGGTTTGGTAAAGATAATACGCGCTTGAATAGATAGATAGACCCTGTACTTCACAGCCTCTTTTCTCAGTTCCCACTTTCCCAGAATGCGTGCATTCTTTCCAATATTTAGATGGGTTAGGAGAGTATATTTCAATTGAGCTATACATCATTTTAAAGCTTAGACTGCTCTTTCAGCATCTGCTCTTGACTAAAAATCCATGTCTGGCGACTTTTTGTTTGTCTTGTGATGCAGGGTCACACACACACACACACATGCATATATATATATATATATATATATATATATATATAATCTTTATATTTATCTTTATTTAGATATTATATGAATATATAAACGATGGAGTACAATCTCAATTTTTGCATGTCTGTCTTACCTTTCAGACGAATGGGTAATGAAACGAAATTAGATTGGGTTAAGTCAGCATAATAAGTAGTATAACATTGACATATTTCAACACCTTTCAATTTTTTTCTACTTCGATCACAACAACACTTTTATTTGTTTTCTTATATCATAATATATATATATCATAAATGATTAATCTTTTTAACGAATACATGTATAAACTTTACAACCTGAAGGTCGTTTCCGGGAGAGGTTACTTACCTTTCTTGTTTGTTTTATTCAATTTGGATACATATTCGGCAAAGGGTGCACCGACATTTCCAGAATGACGTCGACAATAGTAAAACTTGTCATCATCGTGTTCCTGACAGGTATCTTTCCATAATGTGCACTTTGTTCATGGTACATGTAGGTACACACACACGCACACGCACACACACACACACGCGCGCATATATATATATATATACACTCAGCAAAAAAAGAAAGTAAACACTTTTTTGAGGTCATATTTTTTGTAGGAGATTTTGATAAAAATCAATGTATCATATACCATATCAAAGATAATTTAATTGGCTATTAAGCTAATAGGTTAATTAAACAGAAAACTTTACGCATGAGTGAGCACAATCGTTTTTCTCCTCCAAGGCACAAAATTAAAAATTGCAAAAATTGACATGTTAAATTTCATTTGCAAATGCCCTTTACGATAACAAAAGACCACTTAAACATAATGAGAGACATGAATGAAATAATAAAAATAAGTTTTCGTTCTCTTTATTTCTGTATAACCTCTAAAGAGCATAGTGCGGAACGAAAGGGGGCAAATAAGAATTTTCTGTCAAGTCAAACTTCACATGACAAAGAGAATAATAAGCATAAAATGATTAAATGAGCAGAATGTCTTTATTTATTTCTGTTAATCTAGTGATTTAAGAATTCATGAGATACAATCAAGAGCCAAACTTTATTTACAATTTCCTAATTTGAAAAAAAGTTCAAATTTCTATCAATTTATTTGATTATTACGTTTTCTCTTAATTCATTTGAATTTAGAATTGACACAAGATTCTTTATTTTCCTCTATTATTTTTAGCCTTCATTAATCATTTATGCTTAAAAGATATCATCGAGATCAATGATTTATTTTTGCAACTTGATTAATGTTTCGTTTTGTCCAAACTTTGTTGTTTGCTCTTATTGTTCTATGGGAAAGCACATACGCATGAATGACAACTTGCTCAGTTTTGCAATTTGTACTTTTGTGCCCTGGAAGAGAAAAACAAAGGTATTCACTCATGCGTAAGATTTCCCTTTTTTGACTTACCATGTTGATAGCCAATTAAATTACCTTTGATATGGTATATGATATATTTTAGCTTTCAGCCAATTGTTCTATGAGAAATCTTAACTTGAAAAAGCGTTTACTTTCTTTTTTTGCTGAGTATATATTGTGGTAATGAAAATTGGAGGAAATGAATTCATGAAAATATATACAGGGGACAAGGGAAAGATCCAGTTTAAAAAGAAAAATGATAATAAAAATAACTAGAAAAACACTCTGAGAGCGCTGACCTCCGCCAAGCAGCTCCTTTCCACAGATGATTTTGCTCTTCCCAAAGAGATTTTTCTCCTCTACAACACTGGGGGAAAAAAACACTTTGGGCTCCTCCATAAGGTGCAATCACACATTGTCGGTTTAGATGGCTATTCATGGCGGTTCAGCAAATCGCCGTGCTCCGCCAAAGAACGTGTTTACAACGTACACAAATCGTGGTCATCCGCCACTCATCCGCCATGAACCCCGAGAACAGCGGCGAACCACCATAAAAATTAAACATGTTTAATTTTTCGTGGCGGTCTTGGCGGTTTGAAATGGACCTTGTTCACATCGCCGTTCATCGTGTAAAGAACGGCATCCTCCGTGTTTGCACCGCAAGATCCGTGATAATACCGTGTTAACACCGCCATAATTTTCAAGCGAAAAGAAACAATGAACTTAAAAGAGAATAATGCCTCCGGCGACACTTCGTGGCGGAGTAATAAAAATGGAGAAAAAAAAGATGGACCCATAATGCAAGATCGGGGAAATATACTGAATGCCTTTTTTTTAACACATAACAGTAACACATGAAGTTTAATGTTCAAAAAGTTGCTAGGTATGTTGAATAGTAGTGTTTGTGTGTGAACTTACGTGTTACCTTGGTCTGCTGTCGGTGGTTTCATTGACTGACCTGAATGTTCTCTTAACTGATTATTATGATGCGAATGTCACTTTAAATCATTGGCGGTTGGCCTTTTGTGCTGCTGAGTCCCTACTTATTTGTACCTTGCATAGGGCCCCACTCACAAGCCTTGCTTCTTTCGGGGTCGTAAAAACCATGTAAATTTTTGTATCAGCGATTTGTGTTATCTTGTTATTTATGTTTGGTTTTTGAATAAATTGACATTCATTTATTCATACATCATTTACATTAAAAGGTCTGTTCATAATTTCATTAAAGCTTAACAGCTTTTAAGATGGCCAACAACGTGAACCTGATAAGTTATACACAGAAGACTTATGTAAATATGTTGGGTTCTGATTTCGTGATTATGTACGCCTTTTTGTAAGACTGCATATTGATACAGATATGTTGAAACTTAAGAGAGTAGAGGGAAAAGCAATGTTAAAGATTGAAAAAAACCCACCATTATTATGTTACGTGAACCTGTGAGTAAAGAGAAAACTATGCACATATACTGTATGCTTCTTTGATAATGTATAAAATACATTATGACTTTTTATTGAATGATGTTAAAGATAATAAAATTATTATTATAATATCATCATCATTACCGTTCTTATAAACGCATAATACCTTTAGCAAGGTCTCTATGCGCTTTAAAGGGGGAACAAAAAATAAGCAGGAAAAGGTAATTTAAGAAACAGTAACATGCTGCATAAATCATCATCTAGAATCACTATGTTACTGTTTTAACAGATATACTTTTTAAAAATATTTTGGATTTATTGATGGAACTTGCATGTGTTATCATTTGGGAAGCTGTTCCACAATTCTGGGGCGGCATAAACTACGTTTGCCATAGCAGTTTGCTGTAATGGGTCGAGGATATCACATACAGATTCCTCTTACGATGTAGGAACTCTCATAGGCTCATATTTCACAAGGGGCTCTGCAAGGAAAGAAGGAGCAATTTTCTGAAAACATGGATAAACAAGCGACAAAGTATCTGAAATTCAATACGCGAAACAATTCTGTGAAAACTTAATTAAGAAAGAGTGAAAAAATAGAGATGTTGAAACAAGCAAGTACTTGTACATCACTTGATAAATAAACCTGCAAATAAACAGGAAACTTTGGAAACTATGTTGGATTCTGCCTTGATATGTATGCTTTTTTAATGATAGTTAATGCAGGTATTTCAAAAATTGAAATGAGATAGAGAAAAAGCACGTTGAAACGTGAACACAATTGCTTGTTGCATCACTTATATCAATCTGTAAACACAGGGGGTTATGTTTCATAATTTCTTTTAAAGTTGTGTTTACCTAACAAAGCAAAACGCTCCTTGTTGAAATCCACTGTTAAGGACGAGTGAAAGGGCTCTGATTGCATCCAACTACATGGGCTTGGCATGGACTCCTCCACCTTCAGGGGAGATCAGTGTTACTATACAGCGTCGATCCGCGTTTCCTCCGTGTTCAAAACGTGTTGAGAACCTAGTCAAGGTGCTTTCAGTGATCAATGGGACACGGTTCACGGCGGTTTGAGAACCGCCATGAACCGTCATCTAAACCGATGGGTGAGCGCACCTATAGAGACCAGTGATTTCCACGCCCATAGGTATCCAGGTCATGCTGAAAATCGCCCGATTCCCCAATATAGAAGCCTTTGTTACGCCATAAACCCTCAGCTGCACAGCGCGCCTCTTCCTAGCAGAAACTAGAGCACGCACTTTAGTGCGCGTTTGAAAACAAAATGAGCAGCTGGAACTCCAAAGTTCATAGACCCTACCTGCTAAAATATAACAAAAAATCCTTCTGTTATTCCCCCAAATTCTCGGATCATTACCAAAAGTTAATTGTCTAGTACTTTTGTCATTCTCAACCTTTCCTGCAAGTTTCAAGTCAATCCGCTAATTGTTGAGTTACTTTGCACACAGACAAACAAGCAAACAAACAAACAAACAAACAAACTAACTAACTAATTAACTAACGAACGAACTAACTAACTTACTCACTATCTAATGAACGAACAAATAAACAAAGAGTAACGAAAACGTAACCTCCTCCCTTGGCGGAGGTAATGATAAAGGGACGCCCGGTGTTCTCCCGCTGGATGAGCCATCTTGACTTGTGATTGAATGTTAACACCCAATCACAGCTTTGTAAAAAAGAAGAAGAAATAAACAAAAGAAATAAAGAGATCGTCATTTTTTCCAAACTATGTGTGACAGATGTGCACGAACACCTGTGTTATCACCGGAATTATACATGGAAGGGTTGTCGTTCTCAGTTAATGTATTCATAATGATACAACCCTTTATATGTTCACTTCATTTATATAATCATAGACTTAGTTTTAATAGTTTTTCAACTTGGAGTTATAATGATTTTATGTTGTGTGTTGTACCAGCTCCTTTGGCATTTCTTTCTTGACTTTAAAATAGTTCTTTAAGGTGGGTAACCATATTTATACTAAACAAATAGAAAAAAATCATAATGATCCAAGGAACCAATCTTTTCCCTTTGTGAGTTTCAACCATTCAGGGCTTTCCTCTCTTTAGGAACTGCTAATGATCATAAAGTGCAGAATAGCAGTGCAGCTGCAGCTGCAAGGAATAATCGAGTATCTGGATATAAGAACGACCCAAGTCCATGGAAGGCCATTTCGAGTAAATTTGGGAAATTTTTTTCCAATAATATTCTATTTAACTGTGATGGGAAGGCGATATTGTATATACAAATTAGAACATATATCATTATGACAATTAACATTTACAGTAATTGTGGAGAGGCTATTTTATGTGATGGACTTGGGTCGTTCTTTTAATCATATACAGGATAGGCTGCTATATGAGATGAGAAGAGTGATGAGAGAGGGCGCTATAAGATGTATGTACCAATGATCCAAGTCCTGGACTTGGGTCATTCTTACATTTATTATTTCACCCATTCATTTCAGGCACTTCCGGGAGTAATTAGGATTTTTCATGTATATATAAGATGAGTCCATGCATAAGCTGCAATTTCCCATGTTAAACTAAATGTGGCCAAAAATTGGACTTGGGTCGTTCTTATATTCAGGGAACGACTCTAGGGTACATTTTAAGTTCTGTCTTTCGTGAACCATTGTGGTAGGAAAACGCTGCACAATGATAACTTGTAAACAAGGAATTGTTATCCCTTTTAAGCAATAAACCCATGGGCTTCTATTTGTTTATGTGTTTGTTTTTTTTTTTGTTTTCGGTCATGCACGCAAAAAAAATGTCTGATCAGTAATATGAAATGTTTGCGAGGGCATAGAAAGCCTTCAAATAATAAAAAGGGGCTTTTTGTCATCTTTTCGGTTTAGCTTGTTTCACTGCTTTCTTCTTTTGATTTTTCTTCTTTGTGTTACTTCGTCTGTTTGTTTTTGCTAATTTCTTTATCAATCGTGTAGAACATTCGACAGCCGCGGAGACCATCAAAAATTTGAGATCTTGCCAGGCAATACACTGTGACGACAATGGAAGCTTCGAGCTCGTTGAGAAACAGATGAAGGGTTTCAGCCATCGCTCACTGGTGTACTGTGAAAAAACAAGGCCTGGAAATTTGGGTGGTATTTGCAGCTTTCTATGTGCTTTGTGGTCATGAAATCATCCAATATGTATTTAAAGTGTTCTTGCTGTTTTTAGATGAGAAGGAAAATTCTTCCCGCTCCACTTTGCTACGTTGTTGAGAGGTGTATTATCACCAAAGTTATGATTACCGAGTGATTATGTGACCTTGCACCATGAAACAAACAAAAAAGTCACCAGAAATGGATTTTATTTTGGTTAATTAAACATGCAGATTCCAAAAGAACAGACAGTAAGCTTTGAAATAATATATTACTCATTTCAAAAGGACTCCGTTAACATAATTAGATATGGAAAAGAAAGCAAATACTCTGGAGAGGTGTCAACTGGAAAAAAGAGGCTCTGAAGTACAGGGTCTACTCAAGCGCTTAATCTTTTCCACACAATGCTTGCTGCGCGATGAATGGAATAAAAGCATGATATAAAACACAGGAGCAGCAATAATTCACATATTCTGTTCGTGATAAATTTCGAAGCAGAAGTAATATCTTTTTAACAGTTATTAGAATTGAAAGTGAAGAGTGTGCAAAGGATTTAAAAGAAAAGAAAAGAAAAGAAAAGGTACCTCTATATTATGATCTCTATGATCCCAAAACACTTTTGCCGATTCACTTTATAATCCAAAACTAGGGAACAATGTACAAATGGATTAGCTTTATCAGAAAATAAAGCTTACGTCTGAATTGGCTTACTAGTTTCACCTATTTGGATTCTTCGTGTAAAATTAAGAGGGGAGGGGTTGTGATGCACGGTCACATATGTTACCTTGCTAATAAAATCCTTTACTATAATAGGTTCACATATTCGGACTGGGCAAACGTTTGCAGGATTTTAATACTGTGTTTCTGTGAGGGTAATCCTGCACATTGAGCAGTCTCTCACCTAGCTAGTAGAAGGGCATAATCTGCCAAAAGTTTCCTACTAAAAAGCTACGTAATGACCACTGAAATATTGAACTAGGCCTGTATAAAGTCACGTAATTGTGCAATTGTATGGATGATATGAATATTCTTCTGTTCTCTGCCTTAAGATGAGACACGCCCTAACGCGTCTGTGGTCATAATATTATATATCAATATTTATATTTGTAGTTGACATGGCTATTGCAGTTGCCTGGAGATTTCGGAAATTAAAAGAAGAATGTAATAATTACTCATGGTTGAACTCCACGTTCATTTCTACATTTTCCCTAAGAACATGAGACTTATTAAAACTGGTCCATAACCGATGAACAACGTTATCTCTAAAGCTACGGTCAGAACCCCCCAAATCAGCCTGGTCGGCAATTTTTTTTTTTCCAAAAACCGGTCGGACAACGACCTTTGACCGACTAGGTGCCACTGATATTTAGGGCATCGGTCGTTCGCCGCTGAAGTTTTAACGCGGAGTTAAAATTTCAGCGGCGACCGACCGACCAATTTTCATTCGCTTGCCCAAAATACGTTCGGTGTCCGAGCGGGAACCGCCCCAGGCACTGACCTAATCGAGCGGTCGTTGGCGAGCGATTTAGGGAACAAAAATAACAGACACAAAAATGACACACAGCACAGAAGAAAACCTTGAGAATAGATCGAGCGGTTGCCGTCGAGGCGGTTTAGGGACTAAAATGTTAAAGGGATAGTACAGTTTTTGGTGGAGATGAGAATTGGGTTTTTAACTTTTTGCGAAGATACCAAGAAAACACTTATGATATAGTACAGATCATACCATTTTAAGATGAATTCAAAGCTTATTTGATGAAGATCGGGTTTGGATATGACTGAAACATCAAAAAAACAAAGTAAAACAAAAGCGATCGTAATGAAGTGTGGGTTCCATACTTTATTAGAATCGCTCTTTTTTGATATCTCAGCCATTTCAAAACCAATTTTCATCAAATAAACATGCTCTTTCACATTTTATAAGAGGTTTCTCATTATCTCACCAAAAATGTTAGAAACCTGAAATTAGGTCTCAACCATAACTGTACAATCCCTTTAAGATGGAAATGACAGAAGCACTGAAGGAAACCAGGGACTAGATGGAGAAGATAATCTAGCGTAATTAAGAAGAAGCAGGGAGAGGGATAAGAGGCAAGGAAACCCCACCAACATCACAGCATCTGTACATCTCGGCAACCAGCATGAGGGACATGGAAGTCAGAGGCAACCAATTTTGGGCAAAAGAAATGAAAGCTAAAAGTTAGTGTTGGTATGTTGACGTAGTAAAATATGATTTGGTTACTTTATCATTCATTAAAGGCCTATTGATTGAAGAAGAAATATATGTCAATAGACGGAGAAAATGAAATTATGAAATTGAATAGGAATATGAAAATAATGTAAAAAATATCACTTAAGGTGATTAATACCCCCGCCCCGTGACGTCTTACCCAAGGAATGATCTTTCCTTGATCTTCTGCCATTTAAATGCCATTACCATGGCAACGCAGCTTCCGACACGTCCGAAAAATATGTCTGGCACATCTTCCCACCAAGACTATTGTGTGTGCCACATTTCATAAGCTTTTGTCAAAAACTGAGGAAGTAGTTCAATCCACAAGATCTTTCCTTGATCTTCCGCCATTAATATGCCGTTACCATGGCAACGCAGCTTCCGACACGTCCAAAAAATATGTCTTGCACATCTTCCCACCAAGACCAATGTGTGTGCCACATTTCATGAGCTTCAGTCGAATACAGAGGAAGTAGTTCAATCCGCAAGATCTTTCCTTGATCTTCTGCTATTTATATGCCGTTACCATGGCAACGCAGCTTCCGACACGTCCGAAAAATATGTCTTCCACATCTTTCCACCAAGATCAAGGTGTGTGCCACATTTCATAAGCTTTGGTCAAAAAACTGAGGAAGTAGTTAAATCCGCAAGATCTTTCCTTGATCTTCTGCCATTAATATGCCGTTACCATGACATCGTACTTTCGGGTACTGTCAAAAAATGCGTCTTGCACATCTACAACCAAAGGCACACATCTGTACCAAGTTTCATGGAAATTGGGCAAAAACTGAGGAAGTAGTTTGCAACACAAAATTTTCCATCATTTTGGCTCATAATATGTGAGTTGTTACCATGGCAACATGCTTTTTGTCACTGTCAAGAAATGTGTCATGCTGACCTATATCGTAAGACAAACATTCAATATAAATTCCATGAGAATTGGAAGAACACTGATGAAGCAGTTTTGCCATGAAGCATTTTGCCCTATATTTTACCAATAACATGCCGTTACCATGGCAACGCACTTTTTGCCACTGCGGAAATATGTGTCTTGCACATTAACATATTATTCAGATGAACATCTGTACCTGATTTCATAAAAATTGATCAAAAACTGTGGGAGGAGTTCGCGACGCAAGATTTGTAAACATTTTTGCCCATAATATGCTGTTACCATGGCAACGTACTTTTGGGTACTGTCAAAAAATACGTCTTGCACATCTACAACCCAAGGCACACATCTGTGCCAAGTTTTATGGGAATCGGTTGAAAACTGAGGAAGTAGTTCGCGACGCAAGATTTGCAACGGACCGACCGCCCGACCGCCCGACCGACCGCCCAACCGTCCGCTGATTCCTATATACCCCCTTCAAACTTCGTTTGGCGGGGGTATAAATATAGAAGCAAACAAGATATTTTGGAAAAATATAATATAGGCATTCAAATCCATGGCCGGCGCAGCCATGGGGGCCGTGGGGGCTCGGGCCCCCACACTTTTTTGTGCACCATACAAAGGAATGCATAATCTGTCATCATTTTGGCCCCCACACTTTTTTTTTTTAACCCGGAAGTACGTAAGTGGCACTAAAATAGAAATAGATAAAGATCTTTTTTGCTTGTCAGCTATAGAAACCCTGAAGTGGACGGATAGTGATGAGCTGAGGACCTGAGCAATTTTCATCTTCATTTCGGCATTCTTTCCCTCAATTTTTGTTCGCGCATCCTCGTGTCTGTACCACCTACCTATTATAAGAAAGGATAACGAAAAGTGATTACCATCACAAAGACATATCTTCCTTTGAAAGTAGCTGGTGACTATGCAATGCAACACAAGTCAATTGCCTTCGTATCGGAGCGGCAGATCCTGTTTGGCACACGCTTCAAATATTTTTGAGCGGCGGCTTCGAACATAGATCAAAGGGAATAACTCTGTTGTTAATACTCCATCTCTTCAACGGTTTGAATATAAGGGTTAAGGTTTGCTTTTATATTCTTTCTTTGAGTCGGTCGACCTGAAGAGAAGAATAAAGAGTTTCCCTATCGAAACGGGTGTCAACACTTTGTACCATTCTTAGGCATCTGTTCTGAATAACTTGCAATCGATTCAGTTGACCCAAGTGACCAGTCCTCAAGATTACACTACAATAGTCCAAATGACGTTGGATTAGAGTTTCATGTAACCACAGGGAAGTATTCTTATCAATGTTCTTTCTTGACTGCATGAAAGACTTAAAGCGTTTTGATTCTGACGTTTTCAATTTGTGGGGTCCTATTAGGTTTTCGTCGAGAATGACTCCGCGATATCTGCATTCTTAAAATCTTTGCAGAGGCGTATTCTGAATGTTAAGATGAACATTCTTAAAATTTCGCAAATTCCGTTTAGACATTTGTTTACGTTTAAACAATAAGTCATTACTTTGGAACCATTCAAGAAGTAACTCTGGGTCATCATTATTTTTTTTTTTTGTAAACAAGACGACTTATTTGAAGCAAAATATGAACACGTGTCAACTGCATATAGGGAAAGCGCACACTTCTTGACAGATTTATGCAGATCGTTTAGAGCTAACATGAGCAAAAGAGGCCCAAGAATGCTTCCCTGTGGCACTCCGCTTGTAACCGTCCTACTTGCTGACAAGTTTCGAATGCTGATGAAATTATATTGAATAAACTACTTAGCTTTTTGAATGTTAATCTCGGTGATCATTCAATAAATTCGCTCAAAAATGAATGCTCGCATCATTAAATCGAATGCAAATCTGGTGAAATTGAGCGGGAAAACCTATAATAAAAGACTACATGCCACGACTTTTAATAGGATCTCTTTGTTTCACCTTATTTTTTATATATTTCAACCATTTCAAAACCGATGTTCATCAAATACATTTTTGATACCCCTAGAATTGCATGTTCTTTGACATATTATATAGTGATTTCTGAATATCTCGTAAAACGTTAAATGCTATATCCTCCCCTCGACTAGAATTGTACACACCCTTTAACATTTCGGTCTCACAGTTTTAGGTCATACCATAGTCAATAATGTCGTCTTTCATTTGTGTTCCTATAAAGACTGTGTAGAAATACCATGATTGCAGAAGACTTGTTTCTTTTCAGGTGTGGACGATTTTGAGGTCGCTGATCTCGTGATTCTGGTCGGGAAATCTGGATTTGTTGTGAGCAAACAAGATGGTTTCGTTGTCAGAATCATTCCCTTCACCCCCTCGCCTGTGTGGGACATCGTAGTCGACCAGAGGGAGCAGCAGTTGTATTGGACAAATGAGAATTATGAGGTCGTTCGAGCTGGAATTTTCGATGACGTCTTTGAGACAGTTTCCCGTAAGGCAGAAAATATTGCACATTTATGAATATCGTTTGTTGGTCCTTTGACGTAGCGTCAATCTACATAATATTATATAATATAATATAATATAATATATATATATATATATATATATACTAGGTGTTTCAAAAACATTTCCCACTTTTGATTCTTATTAATTCATAAACTATATATCAAATAACACTGTCATTGATATAAGTGATAACTGAATAGTGTGCAATTTTGTTGAAGGTAGTTTAAATATGAAAGCATAAATCAGTTTCATGAAATCCATGATTAATTTCACAGTTAAGTTTCAGATTTTGCTCTATTTTCAACTCACTGTACAAAACTTTCACTTTGCACAGGGGTCAATGGGTGTGTATGGGAGTGTGTGGTTAACTCTTTAAGTGCTACGTTCGCACATCCAACTCAGTCGACGGCGTGCCATCTTCGCATGTTCTGCTCAAACGCGCAAACCCGCCCAATCCGATCGATAAATCGCCAAATGCCGCAGTACAATGATATCATTTCTCGCGCTTCCGTTCCTCTCATATATCGCTTGCATTTTATGTGGTGATTGACTATCAAGCAGTGTTCTCTGCTGGATTTGCATGTAAATCTAAAATTTCTGTTACCGTTTGTGTGCAAAAGAAATGCCTTCACAATAATTTAGCTACTGGTCATGTGAGAGAAAAACAGTCATAGACTTGTCATGCGATAATACATCAAAGCAAAGTTTGGCATTTCTCCACAACTTTACTCACTATTTTTCAACACGACAAAAATCTATACAAGTGACATAGACTTGAAAAACAAAATGTTATCTCAAATCATGATTACGTTGGGGTTTCACCATGGCACATGAAGATTTAACACCCTGACAATGGTCCTGAAGAATGGCCAGGGTTTGAATGCTTCATTATTTATTCATGAGGAATTCCACAATCACAACTAGTCTTTATTCATCCTATGGCAGTATCTGTGTAAAGTCAAACGCCTGTCGATACTGTCGTTGAGTGGCAACTGTGCTCTCCCTACTTCTGAAAAACGAAATTATAATGAATACCTTCTGTTCTGTCGTAAACATGATGACAGGAAGCAAAGAAAATCAATATAGAGTATACACTTGTGTATATTTAGCCTGAGATAAATCTACTATAAATCTGCTTAAACATATCGCCCCTATGAAAAATGCTGCTGAAGTCTTTACTAAAAATGATCTCTTTTTATCGAAAAAGAGACAAATGAAGAATTCGGTTTCAAAAGGTACTACATCCATGATTTCAAGTTCTGAGAAAAACGTGATTTTTTAATTATCATATTTAGGAAGCTCAGACTGGAATGATATTTCCCCCGTATTATACTGCTGGATGATACAATACTAAAACCACTCTCTAAGAAAATCCAGGTCCATTCATTTATTTTTTATGGATTAAACATGTTTATATTTTTGTGGATGTAGTACCTTTTGCAACCGAAAGTGGATGTAGTACCTTTTGAAACCGAAATTTCACATGCCATACATATATTCAGTGTGATGTTATGACATGTTTCGCGGATTTATTTTTCCCAGCAATGGTGTTGATGGGATGGGATACGAGGTCAAGGGGCCTAGGTAATTGACAATGCCCTGCCCTATTTAGCATCAAGAATAACAAACCAATGTGCATCGCTAATGCCCCACTTCTCCCTTGCTGATAATATTTTGAATGAATCACTGTCATTGGTCATAAGCATGTGGGGGGGGGGATCCATTATGCTTGAACGGTTATAGATGGGGAGGGGTCACAATATCCCACCAGGTAATTTCTCTCTTCCCTTTTCTCCTTCTTTTTTCTCTCACGAGCTTCATCTCATGATTAATCTTTTTCCTCTATGTATTATATTTTGGCTATTTTTCTCTCTGTGAATTCTCCCTTCACGTGTCTCAAGAATACTGCATTTATTATCTTTTCTTCATTTTTTTTTCCAACGTAACTTCTAAGGGTAATGGTGGAAAAGCAGCATCTGAATGTGCTGTATTTTCTCAACACTGTAATTAAATTAATTACATGAATTTCATTCTTGTATGTTCTTTATCAGGTAAGAGAAACCTAATAGCTTATAAAAATCAAGACCGTCGATGAGTAATATGACCATCTATACTAAACGCACATTTGGTATTACCTTTGTGACATTGTATAAGTGTAAAAGGTGTCATTTACAAGAATGAATATAAATCTAGTGTTCAAAGCTGTATGTCACTATGTACTTTCAAGCCCTAGTACAGGTACTTGACATCATGCACGTATAGAATAGCACAGCATACCCACTGGTAAAGCACTGTTGGTAGGGATGTCAGAATGTCATATCATTGTATACATTTAACAAAGTAACTTTGCTTTCAGACTAGTTGTCAAACACTTATTAGCTGTGAAGCCATTTATGTAAGAAATAGACCATACCTACAAAGTGTCTGTACTTTATTCTGGGGACAATTTATGGCTGAAACTCAACACCCTAGCACAGTGGCGTATCTAGGGAAAACGGCGCCCGGGGCAAGCGCGAAAATTGCGCCCCTAATTTCTGAAAAAGTGTTCAACCCCAACCCCATCCCGGTAGGGACATAAAAAGTCGACATGATATGCCTTTTCAAGGACTTAAAAGGGGTCTTTTGAGGGTGATTTAAATGTAATAAATTTAGATAAATTTTGGCGAGCGAGCGCAGCGAGCGAGCCGAAAATTTTTGTATATTTCTGCGTCATCATCACGTTTTGTTCTGATCTGTTTTGTGTGTGATAAATTTTGGCGAGCGCGTCGAAAATTTTTGTATTTAAGCTTACAAAACATGGAATTCTTGTCTTTTTTTGCTTATTAAATCTTACAATTCTAATCAAGAAAATTAATGGTGACGGCCTTATAGATAACGATTTATACCAACAAACTGAGGACTTGAAAAAATACTCCAAATTAGTACGCACGAGTGAGCCGAAATTTGTATATTTCTGCGCCATCATCACGTTTTGTTCTTATCTCTCTTTTTTTGGAGAAATTTTAGCGAGCGAGCGCAGCGAGCGAGCCGAAAATTTCTGTATTTCAGCTTACAAAACATGGAATTCTTGTCATTTTTTGCTTATTAAATCTTACAATTCTAATCAAGATATAGTGACAGCATTATAGATAACGATTTATACCAACAAACTGAGGACTTGAAAAAATACTCCAAATTAGTACGCACGAGTGAGCCGACATTTGTATATATCCGCGCCATCATGTTTTGTTCTTATCTCTTTTTTTTTTTTTGGAGAAACTTTAGCAAGCGAGCGCAGCGAGCGAGCCGAAAAGTTCTGTATTTCAGCTTACAAAACATGGAATTCTTGTCATTTTTTGCTTATTAAATCTTACAATTCTAATCAAGATATAGTGCCTTATAGATAACGATTTATACCAACAAACTGAGGACTTGAAAAAATACTCCAAATTAGTACGCACGAGTGAGCCGACATTTGTATATTTCCGTGCCATCATCACGTTTTGCTCTTATCTCTTTTTTTTTGGAGAAATTTTAGCGAGCGAGCCGAAAATTTCTGTATTTCAGCTTACAAAACATGGAATTGTTGTCAGTTTTTGCTTATTAAATGTTACAATTCTAATAAAGATATAGTGACGGCCTTATAGATGAGGATGATTTAAATGTAATGAATTTGTGTATTTCCGCGTCATCATCACGTTTTGTTCTTATCTCTTTTTGTTTGATAAATTTTGGCGAGCGAGCGCAGCGAGCGAGCCGAAATTTTTTTGTATTTCAGCTTACAAAACATGGAATTCTTGTCATTTTTTGCTTATCAAATCTTACAATTCTAATCAAGAAAATTAATGGTGACGGCCTTATAGATAACGATCTATACCAACAAACTGAGGACTTGAAAAAAAATACTCTAAATTAGTACGCGCGAGTGAGCCGAAATTTGTATATTTCCGCGTCATCATTATACGTTTGTTCTTATCTTGTTTGATTTGGTTTTTTGCCCCCCCCCGGTATGTTCGACACTTTTGGCGCCCTCGTTTGATCCAATGGGCGATCGCTTCAGAACGAAAGAAATAAAATTGCAGCCGCTGCTCCGTGTAACATTTTGCCTTCTAACGATGGCATGTGTCAACACAATATACATTGTCATTTTGTCTGCGTCATCATCACGTTTTGTTCTTATCTTCTTTTTTCTCTTTATATGAATTTTGGCGAGCGAGCGCAACGAGCGAGCCGAAATTTCAGCTTACAAAACATGGAATTCCTGTGTGAACACAATAAACATTGTCATTTTTTGTTTTCATCTTGTTTGATTTGGTTTTTCTCCCCCCCCCCCCCCCCCCATTCTCCCTCCTTCCCGGTCCGGGCGACTCTTTTTTTTTTCTTCTTCTTCTTCTTCTTTTTCCCCTTCTTTTTTTTTTCTTTTTCTTCTTCGTTTTTTTTTTTTTTTCCCTTTTTTCGTTTTCGGCGCCCCCAAAGAGTGGCGCCCGGGGCACGTGCCCCCCTTGCCCCCCCCCCCCCCCCCTAGATACGCCACTGCCCTAGCAGTAACTCACGGTACCGGTAACTAACAGTAAATGCAGTACGTGGGACTACATGAGAGTCGCGTAATTTCTCCAGTTTCTCCACCGTTTCTCCTTTACTCTTGTAGACTACTTTTAATTCACGATCCTTCTCCTGGGATGGTTTGTTTTATCAGTGAGTTCTCCTTCATTTTCCTACATTGCTTGATCGAAATGTGATGAGTTTTGCAAGATATTGGTCACATTTGCGTGGTGATTTTAACAGAAAGCCAAAAAGCCAAAAGCCAACTTCTATTGTTTACAGATTAAAGTCAGTAGACAATGGCAGAGGGTCAAGCGAATGCTGCTCTCTGATTGGTCAATTTCCCGATGATGTCATTGGAGTGGATGTAGTACCTTTTGCAACCCAACTAAAATGGATGTAGTACCTTTTGCAACCGAACTGATTTTTAAATGTAATTTTTAAACATTTTCTGGTTGGAAATTCAACTTTTCGTTAGTATAGATGTAAAGAGGTCTTAAAAATAAGTACATCAAGTCAAAAAAGTTGATTTGGATGGAAAATGGATGTAGTACCTTTTGCAACTGAGCTCTTCAAATATGTCAGATTATTAGTAGACAGTTGTATTAAAATGAAGAACTGTAGATCATTTATGCTTATCTATATCCCAGATTTAGTGATATGGGGAAGCAAAATTTGGAAATGATTGCCAGCTGGAAAGAAATGTGTTTGCGAGCACATCCAAGCGTGTGTTTACTTTTCCCATGTGCATGCATTTAACCCTTTACCGTGCATGAATTCAGACTAGCAGTGCCCAGAGCAATCCGCGTGAATTTCTAGTAAGCATTCATGTGCCTGGGAGCGCAAGACTGACGCCTAGTCAACAGGTGGTTCAGGCATGTCCATTGTCAGCACACACTCACATACACATCATTGGTTCCTGTGCAAAGTTCATTTTTGTACAGAGGGTTAAAATTTGACCAAAATCTGAAACCTTACTTCAAAATCATTCTAAGATTTCATGAAACTGATTCATGCTTTTACATATAAATCACCTTCAACAAAATTGTACCCTATTCAGCTATTACTCACATCAATGACAGTTTTATCGGATGAATAGTTTTCGCACAATTAATGATCAAAAGTGGGAAATTTGTTTGAAACATCTAGTATATAAATATATATGTATGTGACCCTGCACCTCAAAACAAACAAAAAGTCGCCAGACATGAATTTTTAGTTAAGACCATATTCTGAAAGAGTAGACTTTAAGCTTTAAAATGATGTATAACTCGAATCAAATAGACTCTCATAACTAAATATTGGAAAGAAAGCACAAACTCGGGAAAAGTGTGAACTGAGAAAAGAGGCTCTGAAGTACAGTGTCTATTCAAGCGCTTAATCTTTACCAAACCGTGCTGGCTGTGCGATGAATGGGACAAAAAAAAAAACAGGAAGTAAACCACCAGAGTAACAACAATGAAGGGATTATGAAATTAAACTGAAATTAAGCATGCCTCATTAACACATTCTGTCCATAATTAATGCCAACTTTCAAAGTAGTAGCACTATTCTTTCAAAAGTTATTTGAGTTGAAAGTGAACAGTGTGGACAAGGTTTTACAGAAATGAAAAAGGGATTCTAAAGACACATCTAATCACACTATTCTACCAAAAATGTTCGAGATAAACTGCTAAAAAAAAAAAAAAACTTCCCTGCCCGTTTTTGATACCAAATTTTAGCATAATGTAAAAGTCAAGTTCGGCTAGGTTGACCCATTTCACTTATTTTCAGTCCTCACGCAAAATCAGTGTGTGCGACTTTATGTTCGTTTTGAGGTGCACGGTCATATATATGTATATATATATATATATATATACATATATATAATTATGTATGTGACCATGCATCACAAAACGAAACCATGCATCACAAAAGTCGCACGCAGTTGATTTGTGTGAGGACTCAATATAGGTGAAATGGGTCAAACGAGTCAATATTGAGTTTTTGTTCTACCTTATGCTGAAGTTTGGGATCATAAAACAAACAGGAAAGTGTGTTTTTTGTAATTTTCCTCAAAGACCTTATTGTAGAACAGTGTGATTAGATGTTTCTAACAGAGTCCACTTTTCATTTCTTAAAAATCCTGTACAAATACTTCACTTTCAACTCTTACAACTTTTAAAAGGATGATGCTACATCTTTGAACGATAACATTGATCATGGACAAAATGTGTCAATAAAGTATGCCTAATCTAACCTTAATCTGACAATCCCTTCATTGTTATCTCTCCGGTGGTTAACACCCTATTTTTTATTTTATTTTTTGTCTCATTCGTTACACAGCTAGCGTGGCTTGGAAAAGATTAAGCGCTTGAATAGACTCTTTACTTCAGAGCCTCTTTTCTCAGTTCACACTTTTCCAGAGTGTGTGCATTCTTTTCAACATTTTAATAGGTTAGGAGAGTCCATTTGAATTGAATCATATATCATTTTAAAGCTTTAATAGAGTCTGCTCTTTCAGAATCTTAACCCTATAAAGCCCAAGGGGGGGGGGGCACATTGGACCCCCTACCAGATTTTCATTTGCCACTCCTTCGCCCTTTATCCGATTTCAACCAAATTTGGTGACTTTTCCTAAAATCTTATTGCAAACATTTTGATGTATAATTTAGTTATATCCTATGTCGAGGATTACCATGGTAACCATAAACTGACAACCATGTCAGTCAGATTTTACATCTTTTTTTTTTTCTGTTTCCATTTCATTTAACAGCATTACAGTGTATGACATGGTTGTTTCTTGGTTGAAATTTGTGGAAGGAGCAAAATTTGAAGCAATTATGGTCCTGGAAAGTTGTTCGTATTATTTCTTTTGTTTTTATGTGACAAAATCATAAAACAATAGATATAATAGACAGGGCTCCACACTAACTTTTTTATTTGGTGGCCCGATGGGGCCACCAAAATCATCAATTTCAAATTTTTGGTGTCCCGAGAGAAAAAATTGGTGGCCCCCAAAAAGCAATAAAAAACATTAAAATTCCTGCTTTTTTTGATGAGTCAAATATTTAAGTTTTATCATAGTAAGAATCGGAAGCTGAACATATCTACTCACAAATAAACCTCAAAAAAATCGCAACACTCACTCTCAGGCACTCATTCAGTCCTTTTCATCCATCCTTTAAACAAATTTAACTGCTGAATGGTTAGACTAAGTATAGATATTCATTGACAGGCACATAGGTTGCAACATTTTAACATATTGAATGACACTTTTCAAAAAATGTCGGTCGGGCCACCAGATTTGCCTTTTTTTTGAGATTTGGTGGCCCGACTTTCATTTTTGGTGGCCCCGGGCCACCGTTAGTGTCGAGCCCTGTAATAGAGATAATTGAAAACAGTTATATTTTCTAAATATTGCCCTTCTATTTTGTGCTATTTTGATTTCTTCACCAAAGTTATGCCTCTAATATCATTAGTTTATCATATCATCAATTCGCAATCTCAAAATTCCACTATTACGCAAATATGAAATGTCTTCACTATACATGTGCCTATCCCAAACATTTCATGTCAGGTCTCATCAGGTATTTCTTTATGTTGATATGAATAGCGCCCCCATGTGGTGACCTTGAGAAATTTCAACCATAACAAATTATAAGATTCCACTTGCTTATCATTTGTGGCAGATATGAAATGATTGGTCTACAATAAGACATATATAAATGGGATAAAGAAATAATGCAGAAAAATCATGTTTTTAGCATATTTCTTATGTATTTCTTTATATTTTGGTAAATAGCGCCCTCCATTGGTGACCCTGATAAAATTCAAATGTATCGTCATGTAGAGTATGAGTTTACTCTACCCATGTGCCAAATATGACGATGATACATCAAATAAAAAAAAAAGTTTTATGGGGGGGGGAACAATGTGCCCCCCCCCCCCCCCCCCCCCTGGGCTTGCGAGGGGTCAAAATAGCTTAGGCTTAATAGGGTTAACTAAAAAATCAATGTCTTGCGACTTTTTGTTTGTTTTGTGGTGCAGAATCATATATGAGCATCTGATTATAAAAACGATCCATGGAACACCATTTCGAGTAAACTTAAAAAAAAACTTCATACCATTTATATTTGTCCAATAATATTCTATTTAACTGTGATGGGGAGCCAGCATTGTATATACAAATTAGAACATATATTATTATTAATTACATTAATTGTGGAGAGGCCATTTTGTGTGATGGACTTGGGTCGTTCTTTGAATCATATGAACTTGGGTCGTTCTTTGATTCATATACATGATATTCTGTTATATGGATGAGAGAAGGATGAGAGAGGGCGTTATAATATGAATGTAAGAATGGCCCAAGTCCTTCATTCCTACATTCATAAGATTGAACTCATTCATTTCAGGCACTTCCGGGGGGAAATTAGGATTTATCATTTATACACAAGATGAGTCCATGCATAAGCTACAATTTCCCATGTGAAACTGAATTTGGCCAAAAATTGGACTTGGGTCGTTCTTATATTCAGGTCTATATTCATATTAATATATATATATATATATATATATATATATATATATATGTGTGTGTGTGTGTGTGTGTGTGTGTGTGTCTAATCGATTCATAAGTATTCATAAAGAGCGAGACAAAAAGACAGAGAGAGAGAGAGAGAGAGAGAGAGAGAGAGAGAGAGGAGAGAGAGATAGTGCGTGTGTGTGCTGGTGTGTGCTTGTGGGTACTAGTATGTGTATGGGTAATATTATGCCTCACCTCACATCGTAACGCGAGCGATTTGGACGCGTTTTAGAAGAAGTAACTCTTAACTTGTACTTTTTTTTTTACTTTCACATTGTCAGGAGAGGCCAGCCTTTACCTTGCTTTGTCTGAGAAGAATCGAGTCATCTTTCGGTTTTCTATCGCAGCAATGACGACTGCCATCTTTTCAATATCTCTGGTCAATATGACAACATTAGGAGTGTTTGCTTCTGTTGGACCTGACGTTTTGTCCATGGCAGCAAACGACCAGGATGGGTAAATTAATGTGCTTTGATGATTATTTTGAACAAAACCGTGAAATTTGAATATAAATAATTTGAATTATGATGTGGTTATACTCTATTGTCTGTAAGCATGTTTTTGTAATTTGGGTATAGTATTTTGGCACAGTATAACTTCCACCCATCTGGATAAACCCTCCTTCCCCCACCCCCTTCCGCACCATTTACTCAGTTCGGTTGGTAAATAACGAGGTCGTGAAATTCGTTGTTTCTGATATTCCCCTTTAAATGCAGGTACCTTTATTGGACACACCAAGCTGAACTCTACCGCAAAAGTATGACAGGACACGGTACCTCAGAAAAGATCTACATGTTTCAATTTGAGTTTGTCTCTTTATACGGCCTTCAAATCGGAGGAGGAGGTAAAATTTTGAACTGAACTTGCAGTTGTTGTTTTTTTTTTTTCGGGGGATGGGGTGTTGTTATAATTGCTTTTTAAATGCAAAATCATAAACATACGTCAATGGAGGTGGTCATTCACACATGTTATATTGTGACCCTGCACCTCAAAACAAACAAAAAGTCGCCAGACATGAATTTTTAGTTAAGACCATATTCTGAAAGAGCAGACTTTAAGCTTTAAAATGACGTATAACTCAAATCAAATGGACTCTCCTAACCTATCTAAATATTGGAAAGAAAGCACAAACTCAGGAAAAGTGTGAATTGAGAAAAGAGGCTCTGAAGTACAGTGTCTATTCAAGCGCTTAATCTTTACCAAACCGTGCTGGCTGTGTGATGAATGGGACAAAAAACAGGAAGTAAACAACCAGAGTAACAACAATGAAGGGATTATCAGATTAAACTGAAATTAAATATGCATCATCAACACAATCTGTCCATAATTAATGCCAAATTTCAAAGCAACAGCATTATCCTTTCAAAAGTTAAAGGAGTTGAAAATGAAGAGTGTGGACAAGGTTTTTCAGAAATGAAAAAGGGATTCTAAAGACACACCTAATCACACTATTCTGCCAAAAATGTTCGAGATAAACTGCTAAAAAAACACACTTTCCTGCCCATTTTATGATACCAAATTTTAGCATAATGCAAAAGAAGACCCGCTCTTTCAGGAAATATGAAAAAGTCAAGTTCGGCTAGGTTAACCCATTTCACTTATTTTTAGTCCTCACGCAAAATCAGTGTGTGCGACTTTATGTTCGTTTTGAGGTGCACGGTCACACACACACACACACACACACACACACACACACACACACACACATATGTGACCCTGCACCTCAAAACAAACAAAAAGTCGCCAGACATGAATTTTTAGTTAAGACCATATTCTGAAAGAGCAGACTTTCAACTTAAAATGACATATAACTCAAATCAAATGGACTCTCCTAACCTATCTAAATATTGGAAAGAAAGCACAAACTCAGGAAAAGTGTGAACTGAGAAAAGAGGCTCTGAAGTACAGCGTCTATTCAAGCGCTTAATCTTTACCAAACTCTGCTGGCTGTGCGATGAATGGGACAAAAAACGGGGGCATCCCACGAGACCGACACCCACGAGTCATACGGTCCACGAGACCGACATCAATAATAGGTCCATGAGTCATACAGCCCACGAGTTATACGGCTCAGGAGTCATACAGCCCATGAGTTCGACACTACGCACAAAAGGCTCATGAGACCGACACCAAGCAAACATAGCCCTCGAGACCGACACTAAGCAATAAAGGCTCATGAGACCGACACTAAGCAAAGAAAGCCCACGAGACCGACAGCAGGCAAAAAAAGCCCACGAGACCGACACTAAGCTAATGTCAATGTCTACATGTCAATCACCTGTACAGGGTGTTCCATTAACGGAAAAATAACATACTGGCGGTTGTAATTTGTAAATTTTAATGAACGACATCAAACATGTATTTCTACATACTTCTGGTGGGGGGGGGGGGGGAGGGCAAGTGTGTCAGGGAGCGACATTGTTATCAAGTAGAAAAAATGAATAGAATTGTATTCTTCATGCCCCCCCCCCCCAAAAAAAAAAAAAAAAAAAAAAAGAATTAGTATTCTTCATCCCCCCCCAAAAAAAAAAAGACACAAAAAAAAACAACCCACAAATGAATTAAAAAGAGGGCAAGAACGATGTACGGATTAATTTTAAAGCTTTGATAATGCCATCGTGCTATTTTAATAGGCTTTCCCAGTTTTTAGCTAGAAGATGGACAGGACATAATTTTTACCTCTTCTCTTTCCCGATTCACTAGTTACTTTTTAAAAAAAATAGATTTTCTGCCCTCCTGCATGGAAGTTTTGCAGTAAGATCTATTTGTAATTTTCTCTGTAACTGTAATGTAATGCTACTGATTAAAACATTTTATATCGCAGGGATTCACCTCAATTTGTTGCTTGTGTTATTCTCCTCCAAACAGTACATTTTTCGTGAAATACAATAGCTGTTTTCATGGATGCATCTAATTTTTTCCGAATCCCTTACGCTACCTTAATGGACGATTACGTTATTTTTTATTCCTAATTAATACTAATTCAACACCCTCGCAGGTTTACTGTGGAAAGATCTGTTACACACTTTTACTGTACTTTGTTCATTTTTTTCACAAACAAACATCCATGCAAACACAATTAAAGATCCTGATAATTTCGGGGGGGGGGGGGGGGGGGGGCAACTGATGGCGTTACACCCTGCCGGAGATGGCAGCTCTTCTTTTCCATCTCTCATATCTTCCTATGCTAAGTATCAGGACACCCTATACAATTTATTGGTCTATAGGTGGCGCTGTTCATCCTGTCGGTCTCGTAGGCCTTCTTTGCTTTAGTGTCGGTCTCGTGAACCTCTTTTGCGTAATGTCGGTCTCGTGAGCCTTGTATGCGTAGCGTCGGTCTCGTGGACCTTTTAAGTGTAGTGTCGGTCTCGTGGGCTTTGTTTGCTTACTGTCGGTCTCGTGAGCCTTTTGTGCGTAGTGTCGGTCTCGTGAGCCGTATAACTCCTGGGCTTATTTTACTTGATGTCGAACTCGTGGGCTTTATGTACTCAGTGTCGAACTCGTGGGCTGTATAACTGGTGGGCTGTATGACTTGTGAGCTGTATGACTCGTGGGCTGTATGACTTGTGAGCTGTATAACTTGTGGGCTGTATGACTCGTGGGTGTCGGTCTCGTGACGTGCGGCCCAAAAAACAGGAAGTAAACCACAAGAGTAACAACAATGAAAGGATTATCAGATTAAACTGAAATTAAGCATGCCTCATTAAAACATTCTTTCCATAATCAATGCCAACTTTCAAAGCAGTAGCACTATCCTTTCAAGTTATTAGAGTTGAAAGTGAAGAGTGTGGACAAGGTTTTTCAGAAATGTAAACGGGATTCTAAAGACAAACCTAATCACACTATTCTATCAAAAATGTTCAAGATAAACTGCTAAAAAACATACTTTCCTGCCCGTTCTATGATACCAAATTTTAGGATAATGTAAAAGAAGACCCGCTCTTTCAGAAAATATGAAAAAGTCAAGTTCGGCTACGTTGACCCATTTCACTTATTTTCAGTACTCTCCCAAAATCAGTGTGTGCGACTTTATGTTCGTTTTGAGGTGCACGATCATATATATATATATATATATATATATATATATATATATATATGACCCTCCATCACAAAAACCAACATAATGTACAATACATGATTTATCACCTAAGGGCATAATGATGTATACCTCAATCCAAATGGACTCTCCTAACCTATATAATTATTGGAAAGAAAACATCTGCTCTGGAAAAGTTGTGTGAATCGAGAAAGATCGAGGCTCTACAGTAGAGGGTTTATTCATGCTGCAATGATAACTTTAAACATAGTGAATCAATCCAAATACAATTTCAGGGCATAAAATTAGAACTCATTACCCAAGTCTTGCAGAAAATAAATACACCCGATTTGCTTCAGTGGTCAAATAGAAATAATAATATTTGTAGAAGATGTCAGGAATCTATTCCCTCCAAGTTCTGATAAGATCGCAGTGTGTCACTGCCGGCAACCAGGGATAGCCTGAAGTACCGCTGCCCGGAAAGCAATAGATAATAGCGTCGAGTCCCACTGGTTCTTTCCTCCGACTTGATTGTTAATGTTTAGATCATAAGTTGCGATAATTTAAGAGTTGAAAAAAAATCCCCAGCTTTAAAATACTTCGAAAATATGAAGTAGGGATAGAAACAACCGCTGAAAAATAAAATCGAATCAACATAATCGATGCTAAGTATTAATAAAGTCTCAAAAGGTGAACGATTAATATAATATGCTTCCTGACTAAACTATCTGCATTTATAATTTATTAAGACAAATAATGATATTTCCTTATATTTAAGGCTTCTTTGTTTTGCAAAACTACATGATATGATGTTTTGTGCGACTTAACACTTAGCTCACGGCACCAAAAGGTAAACAGGATCTTTACCAAACTTAATTTGAAGAGGGTTACAAACAAAAGAAACTCATATCTACATGATTATATATATATATATATATATATATATATATATATATATGAAGAGTTTATTTGCAAAAGGGGCTAGATCCACTTTTAGTACTTTAGAGAAAAAAATGGTTTGTTTGAGTGAATTTGTACAGAAGTGTATGGAAAATCAAATTCTAATTTTGCGATAATTTCTGTTCAAATGGTTGTCTGGTGGCGAAATTTTCACTGTAACTAACTCAAATGGAATTCTGTGCAGTGATGCTAATAACTCAATTTTCATCAAAAATGGATCTAGCCCCTTTTGCAAACGAGCTCTTCATATATGTATCATATAATCCCTTCGTTTTCATAGTGTAATATGATTTAAGTAATGAAAGGAATTTCTGATGACTAAAACTTTAGTGTTTGTTTAGATTTATATGGATATTCAAGAATATGATTTGTTCAACTTAACACGTTTTTTGCGACTTCTCTGCCAATTTGAAGGACATCACCTTCTCTTTAAAACCAGCTGGTCGATGTTTCTCTACCCGGCTCTCTCCGATTTGCGGGCTTCTGGTTTCAACCAAACAATGATTCGAAAGCTGGAGAATGTACCATTCTCTCCCTCAAGATTCGTAGACTTCACCGTATCTTATGAAACACTCTACGCTATTGGTCTCCAGGGAGACAAAGTGGTCCTCCGAATTGTGCCAAACTACGCGAAATCTCCTTTCTACTACCAAGTTCCTCTTCAAGACGAAGACGAGTGGCAGGCCATCGCAGTTTTGAAAGGAGGTGAAAACAAACTGAATTGGTCGTGAACTTGGCGATCCAACTTCACACCGGACGGAACTGAAGCTATATATATACGATAAAGCACTCTTTTTTTTAGATCACCAATTCGATTATGTCCTACACAAAACAAGGGTCACTGCGTATTACAGAACTCCAAAACCAAAACATAAGTGCGAGTTGATTGGATTCAGCAACACTAGTAGGACACAAAAGAGAAAAATTTGTGACAAATCGGACAATCCTTGCAAAATCTATGATTTTTTTAAAGTTCTTGTGTTGGAATCGCTGCCGGAGAATACTTGAGTTTATGACATAACATGTGTGGACATCAATTATAAAGAAAACATAATGAAAAATGATTTTTTTTTCACTTTTGTAGCATAATGTAAGAGCACTTGACGATTACTGCGTTCTAAGGGAAATAGTTGCTACCCTTGGAAAATGTTACTGTCAAGTTGATGGATTTTGTAATTTTCATGATTTTTTAATGGAATTTCCTTTATATTTTATGTTTTGTCCACACATGAAGACATAAAATCTATTAGTCTCCAACACCAAAACTGTAAAAATTGGAACTTTTGCATAGATTGTCCGGTTTTCATCAAAATTTAACTAATGTGTTCTTCTTTAAACGTTGCTACTTTTAACCCATTCCATACGGGAACCTGGTGGCTTGTGTATTAAGTCTATGGGGATTTCGGATTTCAGTAAAGAAAGGGGTTAATAAATCCGCATTTGTCCTTGGGTTTTGGTTTCCTTTAAAATATTAAAAGGAGATGTACACGGCTCTGTCGACAACTCTACTACTATGAATAGTAATTGTGACCAGAAACAACAAAAGACATAAAGTCGCTGACTGCTGAGCCGAGAAAAGTGAGTTTGAAGTCACATCATTAAAATTGGTCAAAACAGTCGGATTTCTATATTTGGCAAATTATTCTGTACTCTCATGTTTTGTCTATCATTTACCAAAATTTTGAAGCTAAATGATCAAAGGAAAGGCATGAAATCAGTGTTTCTCTGGGCCATAATTTCTTTCAATCTAACAGAAACGTGTCGGAAGATTTGGATTTAGCGCCGCAGCTAGGCTCCGCCCCTAGCAACGAGGGAGTGATGTTATTGGTCAGTGCGTGGCATCCTGATTACTAATTGGTCGTGAGTAGACTGCTGGCGCTAAGCTTGAATGAACATTGTGGAGGTTGCTATGTGCCTACCTTCTATTGTCAGGCGGTGAAAACTGCCTCCACTCCCCTTGATCATGATAGAGTCAGGAAGAAGCTTTGAAGGCGTTTTTCTCGAAACACTGTTTTTCTCAACAACATGACATGCGCTTATAAAATCATCGATATCTTTGTAACCAAGCACTTTCATGTGTTGTGCTATATATGAAATTAAAGTAGAAGACTATTAAAGGAAATAGATTCGTGCAATTTTCAGAAAATCATCATCACCGACCTTCGGATCCTTTTGTTGAAGTGGGTCACAATTGTATTCTTCTTCTTTTTATTATCATTATTATAATTATCATTATCATTGTTATTCTTATAACCATTATCATTATTGTTATCATTACTAGCATTGTTATTGTAGGTTTTCTCTGTCAATTTCATACATTTGTCACTCATATTCATTACTGTGCATTCAAATTCACGCAGCGCACGCACGCAAACACATTCAGGAAATATCATTCAGAATCCGAGTGATGAAATTTCATTTATGGGCGTTCTATTTTGTTTTCGTGAAATCAAATTCACAATTGGGCATTCGATTTCAAAATGTGAGCATCGACTTTCCTACTCGTGCATTCAAATTCATGCGATAGTCACGTGATGGTGCAAATGAAGCTTGTTTGGATCGTTCAAATTCATTTTCAGGCGATCAAGTTTGTACTTCGTGCAATTGATTTAACGAGGAAAATGGAGTAGAATTTTAACAAAGGAAAAAGGGCCAACACAACCAATAAAGGATCGCACATAGTGTAATTGTGATTGCTTACAGGTTCTACATTGTTCTCTGTTCATGTATTCTTTGTTTTTCATCTGAAGAAATGTTATATTGTAACATCCAACCAGCAGTGCATCCAAACAACAAAACAACTAGTAATAACATTTCGCCCCAACACCAACCACATGACAATTCATAAATCTAAAGACTACCTGACACACAATAACCTCACATAGTCCCGCAAAAGTAAATCATTAAGACAGCAATACACAACAAACAACACGTACAAAATGTTCATGCGTCAGTTTCAATGTAGTCGAAATTGTTTCTTCCCTCGAAAGTGTCAACCAACTGTCCGTATTATGCTCTTCTCTAGGCATATACAGTGCCTAATGTTTGTTTGTTTGTTTGTTTCATTTTTCCAGCCAGATGGCTGGATAAATCTGGTCCTTTCATATGGGGTCCAGTTGGATGTTCTGCTCTTTGCAGGGAATAATTTTCCAACTCAAATTTGATTAGCAGTTTCAGCTGATTAACAATATTTCACATGCTATCCTGTACATTTCTATGGAAGAAAACTGCTACACAAAAGATGGTGTAAAAGTGCATAGCAAATTGCGATGCGATACCAGAAAAATTATTCCCTGCTTTGCGATGAATAAATGAAGTGGGATCTTTTACGAGCATGAGTTGCGACTCTCTCACACATGGGACCTCCATTCCATTTATGTCTAGTCCCAGGGACAGGTGCCTGTATATTCCTATTTGCTATTAGGACTAAAGCGCGAGTTCAAAATTGTGAATGAGCAGGAGGACCTGTATTCTGCAAAATAAATAATCATCATAAATCCCAATATATTTTAAGCCAAATGAGAAGCACATGCAAACAAGGCCCCAAGCTAACTAAATTCATGACTTCTTTTAAATTGCACCAGTGATATGTGATAAAGAATCAATGAAATCAGAAATAATTCATGTCATTCCATACAATAAGATCACGTTGTGTTTCTATTTGTCAGTTTGTGTTATGACTTTCATACCTCTAGATATGCTGTTAATAACTGTTAAGTACTTACGTAAGTTTGCTTTTTATAGGTAATTGAAATCTTTGAATATATTTGTACATTATAATTATTTCATTAAATTTCCTGTATTTATTTTTACATGAATATTATAAATCCTTAGAATTTCATTTGATTTCTGGTAAGATAAGAATTAATTCACGAAAAAGGAAAAGAAAATATCCGAATAAAGATGATAAAAAAAGACTGATTTAAAGTAAAAGAAGATTTTACTCCACCTATATATATATATATATATATATATATATATATATATAAGTGAGAATTTTGAACGATGTACAATTGCCAATTTTCGCACCTACGACATTCTTTCCCTTAGAACACGCCAGGATGATCTAAGAAACCAGATTCTTTAATGTCATCTGAAAGCCTGGTAAATTTCCTTTCAGGAAATGTATGATTTGGTTGACATTTGACTGATATTTTGCATTTGACATGGACTTAAAGCGTAAAAATACGGAAAAATCCTATTTTTAAAATAATTTTTATTTTTCAAAGCAATGATGTGCCTTTTTATGGTACGTGGTATCTAATATCTGACCGAGTTCTGGATCTGACATATCATGGGTATGCACCACAAAATTATAAGAACTTTATAAGCACGTATAAAATTACACAGAACAATTGGAATATCAAAGTCCTAAACAGACGAACGTCTGTGTTGCTTTTATTTCTATCGCTGCTGAAAATTCTACTTTGTTGTCCCAACTGTAATGTATACGAAAATTTGGTGTTCCACCTAATGTACATATCCTGCAAAAAAAATTACGTCTGCTGGCTGAACATGGGACGTAATATCATTTTATGCAAGATTATACTCAGTTTTCGTCACGGACGTGCGTCCACTACTTACTAATAAAGATCGAAGCCCATTAACCGTTATTGGCGATATTGTTCTGAGTCGTAATCAACTGAGATCTAGCCACACGATAGTATGTATGTTTTGAGTTTCTGTCCATCCCTTGTCAAATGAGAGTCGATATTACATTTTTAGACGAACCTCCGAGATAAAAGAACGTCCGTGATGACTAAAACGTTATCGAGTGGGGCACCATCTTGCTTTGGTAGCGAAGGTACATTTTACCTTTGGCTCTTTAGCCGAGGAGCTGCATGTCATGTAGCGGACTAGGGCTTGTTTGCAGTTTTTGGAGCATACGATTCACCGAAAACCAAGCAAATAATTGATATTTTCTCTAGAAATTCACCTCTTAATCCCTCTCTGAGCAAAATATATGTTGAAAGGGTGTCAAATTTCTTATAATTCGCATTGACAATGACTTTACAAATGTTTGATAGAGTTAAGAAGGCTACGTACTCTCTGTCGATCAGATACCCGTCCTGGAACATGACCCTAGCTCTTTATGTGCCACGTTCGCACGTCCGACTCAGTCGACGGCTTGCCAACTTCGCATATTCTGCTCAACAAAGCCACCAAAACCGATCGATAAATTGCTAATCACTGCTAATCCCGCGGCACAATGAAAGCGTTTCTCGTGCTTTTTTTCCTCTCATATACGGCTTGCATTCTATGTGGTGATTGACTATCAAGTGGTGTTCCCAACTAGATTTGCTCGTACATTCTAAGTTTCTGTCACGGTTTCATGTGCAAAAGTCATGCCTTTACAGTGATGTAGCAACTGGTTATTCAAAAGAAAAATTGAAAATAGATTTGTCATACAATTTATATCGAAACAAAGCTTGGCATTGCTCTTTAATTTTGCCTGCTATTATGCCCATTTTAACAGAAATTTGTAGAAGTTATACAAATTGGAAACACAGAATTCTTTCTCGAAGCATGACTACCTTCCTGTCTAAGAATAACGTGGCACACAGGGGGTTTCCACCATGGCACATAAAGAGCTAGAACGAACGTCCGTGACAATCTTAGCGAACGTCCGTGACGTATGCAATCCGACGGATAGGAATAAATTGTCTCGAAAGTGTCCTTTTTTCTTTAAAACTTTTAGCTCCAATAGCGACAAAAAAAGTTTTACAAAGTAAGCAATGAGCTTAGAGCAGCAGTTTCAGAATTTTTAAGGCGGTATGTGATCATGATGAGCAAACAGCTCAAAATTTACTCGCAGTTTTACGCTAGTTTTCCCTTTTATTATATAAAAACAGCCAAACACTGAAATCCAAGTTAAATGAAAATGGAATTTTCCGTAATCTGTAATTTCTCTGCGTTTAAATTTCTTTTTGATGAGGTTTTGGAGACAATTTGCACTGTTATAGATTCTGGAAGTTTTGCTTACGGACGTTCGGTCCGAGAAAGGAAATTTCTGATAATTTCAAATATATCACTGTACATTACATTAAAGATAATAAAAAGTTTTGGTAACTCAAAAGTTTCCTTGAATTTCCTTGTCTTAGTTTGTGTTTCACGTTTAATTACCTTTCATATAACTAACACTGTGAGACTTACTCGCCCCAAAGTGCTCTGATGTCTTAGTAATCATGCAATTAACTGCGACCAGCAGCCCCATACGCATAGCGACCAGCAGTCCCACACGCATAGCGTAATCGGGCTTCGCATTGTAGCATTCAGGATCATACCATACCATATCATACCATACACTGAATACTACAGCCAGTACATGCGAACACATCACATGCGCACAAATTTCAAATCAATCAACGGATAAGATGTTTGTGTGCGCATGCGCTGGCCGTAGTCAGTGTAGTAGCTCTCCCAAGGTCCTCTCGACCGAGTAACATTCAGTCATCAATTCGGACAAAAGGGACTATTGGCAGAACCAAACCTTGTTCGAAGCCTGCTTTCAATACTTCAACTTAATTGGTAAGTCTTCAAATCGAAGAAATTTTTTGGATTTTAAGTTGCCATTTACCCGCGATACTAATTCTGTCATGATCCTGAATGCTACAATGCGAAGCCCCATTACGCTATGCATATGGGACTGCTGGTCGCAGTTAGCTATGCGTACAATGGGCTGCACGCTGCTGGTCGCAGTCAGTGGTTTCGTACAATATTTATCGACGCCGTATGGCGACGGCTCTGGTAGGAAATTCAGGGAAACCTTTGAGGTACCAAAACTTATTATTATCTTTAATATTACTTGAGCATATTACCAAATCACTGAGTCTCTCACACCCAAAAGTGAATAAACGTTCAGCATTCAATTTACAATCTATGCCCTTTTTCTTCTGAAGATCTCTTGGTTTTTCTTTTCTTGTCAGCCGAAGAACCCCGAAGTTTGCGCTGAAAGCCATTTTGTTTTTGTTTTTGCTTGCTCCCTCATGAATCAAGGGGGTGCCCCCCTTTCTTTTCTTTTTTAAATGCTCCACCGGTGCTGAGTAGTAGTAGCAGCAGTAGTACCGTTACTCAATTGTGTTCTGTACACCCCAGCACTCGACAAGCAGAAGTTACAATACAACCAGTGGTTGAATATACCACACAGTAAGAGGCGTTGCATCAAAATTAAGACGAGCAGGATCCCTCAAGATCCTGCTGAATCAGATTCCTGCAGGATCCTGCCCAGGTGTTTACCTTCTTGCCCAGGTGTTCGCCTAGGTAGGAAACGAACCTTCTGGAAAGAAAAATCCTAGGTTAACGTTAGTAGATCCTAGTTACAAGTTAGACTTTCTCAGAAACTATGTCCAGATCTACAAGTAGATTATCGTAGACATGTCAAGTCTAAATCTATAATGAAGGGTTAACTGTCAGACCTTCCTTACTAACTTTCTACTCACATTGCATTTTTCAGCTCAATGTTGATTTTCTGGTTCTGGCTATGAAAAGCCATGGCCACCATGACTTTTCCTGTGTAATTAATGATAGATTTGCAGGCATGCCATGTGTGACTGCATGGTTAGCACTGCCACTCAGACTGTAATATACTGTGATGACAGTTTTGGTCTCCATCACGGACGTTCGCTGTAATTGTCTCTTAGCTCATTACGCTTTATCAGTCTGTTACAAAGAGGAAAAAAGGCAAACTGAAATAAAATAGAAGTCTCACCTCCCAGATTAAAAAAAGATGAATAGTTGACTTGTTTCAAGACCAACAATATAATTGATTGTCGTTTACATGACAACGACATGTACGCTTGGAAGCAACTGACTAAATTACCTTATTCTGCTCCAAGCTATGTCTATGGCATCGGCTTGTTTGTCGCTATTACAGTTCGAGCTTCGGCTAGTTCATTTGGTAAGTACAAGTAGATACCATTGAGTATGTGAATACAAAAACGACCTAAGTCCATGGGAGTTCATTTCGAGTAAACTAAAGATTTTTTTTTTTTTGTCCGATAACATTCCATTCAACAAGATATTAAAGCAACACCATTGAAAAAACAAATAATACCTATTTTATTATTAAAAAAAAAATGATTTACATCACCTATGAAGGAAGATTTTGTTTCATGGGCTTGAGGTGTTCTTTGAATCATATGCCGAATTGTCAGCTTTATTATATTAGGTGTTGCATAAAACGTTGCTCACTTTTGATTCCTATGAGATGAGATAACACTGTCATTGATAAGAATAATGGCTGAATAGTTTACAATCTATTTGGAGGTGATTTGAATATCAAAGCATGAATCAGTTTCTTTAAATCATTGATTAATAGTTAAATTTCAGATTTTCGAGCTCTAGTACAAGTTTTACAAAGTTTGAAAAATGTTGATAATAAACTTATTCAAATGGCTGTTAAATGACATTTCTGGTCATTAAGTTCAATCTACTATAGATCTGGACTTAGTCCCGGAAAGAAAAATCCTAGGTTAACGTTAGTAGATCCTAGTTACAAGTTAGACTTTCTCAGAAACTATGTCCAGATCTACAGTAGATTATCGCAGACCTAACATTACATTGACCTTAACATGTCAAGTCTAAATCTATAATGAAGGGTTAACTGTCAGACCTTCCTTACTAACTTTCCAATTAATGATAAATTTGCAGGCATGCCATGAGTGACTGCATGGTTAGCACTGCCACTCAGACTGTAATATACTGTGATGACTGTGAAGTGATGAGTTCGGCAGTAAAGTTGTAAGCACACTGCAAAATATTATGCGCATGCAGCATTCTGCACTCTGAGTGCGCTCAGTCTGCCAGAAAGGAACTTTTTCTACAACTTGTCATAAGATTCCCTGCGGGCAGAGTCAAGCTGCTGATGAAACAATCTTCTTGTATCTACTCCCCTAAATTATAGAAGAAACTGCTGTTTATATTGTTTTAAAAAAATGACAATTTGACAAGTAATTATATAAAAATATACAGGAAGGAGTACAGAGTCTCAATGATTAGACTAAATTGGTAGTTGCTGCCTTCTTCCGTAGGTTTTGTAGTTACTGTTTTCTTCCATGGGGAAACTTGAAAAGTTGAATCAACTGGATGCAGTTACTGCTTTTTTCAAAAGTGTAACATTGCATTTTCGGTCACATTTGTTTTTTGTGTGTACAAAACTGGCCTATACACATTAAAGAGCATTGAGTAAACTATTCATTTCTCCAAAAAAGTAAAAATGTCAAATACATTGTCAATACAAATGTCAGTTACTGCTTTTTTTTTCCGGGGGGGGGGGGGGGCAGATATTTAGACGTTGTTGTAGCCATAAAAGGTTATTATGAATTAACACAATTAAACATGCATTTGCATTAGATAAGTCCTTTAACTCGATTTTTTTCGAACTTTTTCATATGTCACCCGATTTTGATGAAGCTGTGTATATGGATGAAAATAAAGCATATACCATGTGCTACAGTCAACCTCAGCTAACTCGAATCCAAATGGACCACAAAAAAATAAAGAGAACGAAAAAAATTGACTAACATGGATATTGACTTACGCGATGGAGTTCACACATGGTTATATTACAACGTAATGGAGCTTTTCTTTGACTTAGCCAATTATTCAACCTGTACGACGTCGACTAAAGTATGATATTCTGCAATCTATTTTGAAGAGGTGTAAGAAGCTTCGATTATAGTTGAACATCATATATATATATATATATATATATATATATATCAATTTTGCTTTGAAATCTGTAAGTAAAAATGAACACTAATTTTGTTTGCCTTCTATAAAGGCATGGTTGAAATCTTCTTAAACGATATTGTTTGTGCATTGATCGTGTTCAGATATTCTCCACTTGAAAACATTGCTTTTTACTCGCAACAAATGAATGAATACTTGGAAAATAATAACTTTATCCATGCCACTACATTTGAAGACATCTAATGTGATTCACGCCAATTAACATCATAGTAATTCATGAGTTTGTTTTCCTGATACAAGCAAACATTTGTAAATGAATATTTTGAAGAAATTCATTTACAAAATTGTTACTCTCAATTCGTGTAATATGTTTATTTTAGTCTGCAAAATAATTACGAGGAACTTAGAATCTATTTGGTGTGATGTAAACCATTTCATTTGTCTGCTTCAAATGATAACAGTTCATATTAAGCTAATGACTTAAAACAAAGGATATGACTTAAAGATGCAAATAACAAATCATGAGATCTGTTTCTATTCTGTTTATTTTAGTATCGTGAAAACAGACTGAACAAGGAAAATCAACAATATGTTATCCTAGTAATACAGAGTAAGTGAAAATTACAACTTGCGTATTGTTTAATGACAATGAAAGCACATTCAAATGAAATAAAATTCAATTGAAATTGAAATTATACCATTGTACAGTGTATTCAATACTTGTGACTTGCATGTACATGTATGTTCTGACATGGATTATATGTCAAAAGGTGATAATACAAATACAGGAACATAGTTACATACATAGTATTTCTGGTTGCCATCACTACTGCTCATAGGCATGTTCAACCATGCAATAAGGCCTGGACGCAGTGCCATGGTTGAGAAATTGAATGAAATGCCATGGTAGTCTACAAATTCTGCGAAAGCATTTTGCGCTCAGTTGATAATCAAAACATAATGAATAATGCAAATACATCGTATATATAATAATTACGGTTGACATGACCACTATTCATAAGTGTGTTGAAACATGGACATACCACACATGGACATTCACCGCCTCCCCTTCTTTCAAGTAATAACAATCTCCGCCGTTTATCATGGACCGAACACACGTTTTACCAACTGTAGCCATTCATTGATACAATGATTTTCACTGCCCCCTAAATATGTGCATCTTATAGAGGACATTCTGATGATGGAAAAACTTGATTATGCAATCATGTGCCAGCCCTCGACAAAATGATAGTTTCCTTTTTAGACCATGATTAATTTAGGCTGACGTGCCTTTGCAGATTGTGTCTTCATTAAATGAATATGGTGATAAGGAGCTGCAAAGATCAAAATATGACCATTTTCGTCATATGAATGTAATAAATACTGTATTCGCAAAATTTCCCAAAAGTATATGGTTTCAAGTAATTGTGAGTTGTATATGTCTGGTACCATCCTTATGCATTCTTTTCGTGGAATATCATGAGGAAAATCGAAAAAAAATCAAGACAATAAAGTGCAATCAATCTACCAAATTTCAGCTCTCTCTTGTAAAGTACCTGTCATTTATATTTCTGACTGATATATTCTTATCAGACATTACAACTGCACATGCATTTTTCATTATTCAAGCTGTCTATTTTCTTCTGCACAGGAGGTTTTTAGATTTTCTCGAGCACTAACGTGTTTCTATCCTGGATAAGTGGCGGTGACGATCATGATGATCGAAATTGGAAAGCATGTTTAAATGTTATTGTGAGACTTCTGACGAAGAAAGGAACATTAATTCATTAACATTTAAAACGGAAGGGATGAATGTCCATCAGTAGTACGTCCATGGTTCAAACATGCAATAAGGCCTGGACCCACTGCCATCGATGAGAAATTGAATGCCATGCCATGGCAGTCTGCAAATTCTAGCATTTCGTGCTCGGTCAATCAAAAGATAATGAATGATGCAAATTATATACATAATAATTGACATGGTCACTATTCATAACTGTGTCATATACTGACAAGGAAATCCTGACCATAAACCCCAACTCAGTGATGTATCTATTCCAGGACTGCCGTCCTCTTCATGAAAACTGCTTGAAACATTAGTTTTCATTATTTCATAAAACAAATTGTATCAACAACTTGTATTTGCTGAAAAGATGCATACATATCCTCTAGGGCCCTTCCCATTGCCCCTTGGGTCACATGCACCAATTAAGTTGCCAATTTTAGATCCTCTACCCTCACTGATGATTCATAATTAATCAATTAAATAATTATGCATGTTGAAAAAAAAAAAGATGGTTACATGTACCATTTGAACATTTTTTTTTTTCACTTAGGGCCCTAGCACTTGTTCCCCACAAGGCCCTACTGGAATCAATTCAAGCACTTTACATCCCTTAATCAAAAGCATGATTTCTACCAAGTTTGGACAAAGTTTGACCAAGCATTTCGCTTGAAGTGCCCATCCCTAAATCTTATCCCCTACAGGGGCCGAAGGGGACCTCCCCAGAAGCTGCCATCAACAACAGGAATTCTTCACTTATGAAGGTGTCATCATACAAAACATGTGACTTTTCTTTTTCTGAATCTGGAGAATAAATGTTTGAAATTTACACAGTTTTGCCAAATTGTACCATTTTCGCCACTTGGGGCCGTATCCATTGTCCCCTATGGGGGCCCACAGGAACCATTTGAACCACTATGTATCCCGTAATCATTTGCATGATTTCTACCAAGTTTGGATAAGTTCTGACAAAGAATTTTGAAGAAGGCGCAGAGCAAAAAAACAAAAACAAAACAAAACTAAACTAAACTAAAATAAACTAGACAAAAAAAAGCATTTCTCTTGAAGAGCCATACCCCCTAATTTTATCCCCCTACAAGGGCCCAAGGGGACCACCCAAGGAGTTGTCATCAACAATATCAATTCCTCACTAATGAAGGTGTCAACATACAAAACATTGTGACTTTCCTTCTTCTAGATCTGGAGAAGAAGACGTGTGAAATTTACACAGTTGTGCCCCTTGGGGCCCTCCTCCTGGGCCCCATGGTTGCTACAGATACCAGTTGAATGGATAGGTATTCCTTGCCCGTCAGCATTATTTCTACCAAGTTTGGATAAAATCTGACCAAGCATTTTGCAAAAGGAGCAAACAAATATAATTTTCAACTGGAGTACCCCAACCTCAACTTTGAAACACTTACAGGGGCCTAAGGGAACAACCCCAGAAATTCCCATGAACAGCTTTAATTCTATATTGTGACTTTTCTCCTTCTGGGTCCGGAGAAGAAGTTTGAAATATACAGTTTTGTCGCTTGGGGCCCTCCCCCTGGGCCCCCATGGGGGATACAGTTATCATTGAACAATTTTGCATTCCATACCCATAAGGACAGTTTTTGGTTAAAATTGTATTACCCGTTCTGGAGAAGAAGATGAAAATGTAACTAGAAAAATTCGACTGCGCGCAGTTGACTGGTATGCCTCCGCCTTTTCGCAATTCGTAATTATTGTCTCTATCTTTGCATTTGATTGATTTGTCCTTGAGCTCTTTGTTATTTCGCTTTTCTTTTTTTCTTTCTTTTTGCATAGTATACACTGCATTTTTACAGCCTAGATAGGGTGGAAATACATGCTATTACATAGCATGCATATTCTTTAATAATCGACAAAAGGCAGAGAACTGGTGGGGGAGGGGTTAACATAAAGTTATAATTATATGACACTAAAATTCCATAAAATAATACCCGAGTTATTACAAACGAAAACCTTCTATTTGTGGAGGAGACTATAAGCCCCCATTAAGCATTGCCTAAACAACTATAGCTTTCACATCCAACTGGACCTATCGCATAAAAACAAAAAAACTCCCCCACTATCGTTGACTTTAACCTTTGTGACCATTTCCCCATAGCCTTAACAAAATGTTACTCTTTTTTTCTAACCTACCGAATTTCATCTTCATTAAACTTTTTTAGCTGGAGTAAATGAAATGAAAGTGTCACTGAACTTTGACCTTGGAATTCTTAACTTTTAAATTCAATACTACACCAAAATGTTTCTCTCCTCTTTTTGCTACCTTTCTATCAATTTTCAACTTAATTGGCTATTCCTAGATGGAGTCACTGGTGTAATTAGGATTTTCAGATAGTCATTGACCTTTGACGTTTAATCCTGGGCGGATCTGGCCGTAAGTCTAATGCTGGCACGGCATCCATGGGTTAACTTTGGACCAAGTACAAGCAAAATCCATCCAGGAGTTCTTGAGAAATCGTGGTAATGAGGTGAAAGTAGTTTTAGATAGAGTTCATTGACCTTTGACCCTGAGTAGATTTGATCCAAATTCTAATCTGTTCGTTGGCACTTCATAGGGTACCTTTGGACCAAATCCAAATGCTAATCAGTTCGTTGGCACTTCATGGGGTACCTTTGGACCAATGTGACCGGCCCGGCCCCTGTCAAGTCTCACCAGACTTTGAAGAATCCAAACAGACCTTTGTTAACGTAGCTGCTTTAAAGGTGTGTGGACTGCGGAGTAAGCTTAGACTAGGTGTATTAGAACATTTTGTTCAGGACTTTGATATCGTTTGTTTGTCAGAAACCAAATGTAAATCTACTGAGGATTTGGCATGCATTTCTGGTTATCGGTCTTTTGTAATGCCAGTGGAAAATTTGAAGCATAGGTATGGGGGAGCTCACGGTATTTGTGTGTATGTCAAATCTGCTCTTGCCAACCATATTGAAGTTATAAGTGACTCTTGTTCGGAATTTGTGTTTTGGTTGAAATGTAATGATAACGTGTTATGTACTCCTTTTATTCTAGGCGCAGCTTATCTCCCTTGCGAAGGTTTTCGTTTTCACCTTAACGGAGTTTTTGACAACTTATCTGAGGATTTGGTAAATTTATGACTCAGTTTGGATTTGCCAGTGGTTTTAATTGATGACTTTAATTCTAGAACTGTAATCTTAAATGATTTTGTTCAAATTGAGGATTTGGCTGCTTTTGAAGTTGGGTCAGGATGATTTTTTTATGTTCGAAATTTGATCTGGAAAAAAAAATCATATCACCACAGGACGCTTCAGTATGGATAGGCATGTGAATAATAACGGTTACAGTTTGATAGCAATGTGTAAAAGTCTTGATGTTAAAATAGTGAATGATAGGTTTGGAATGGATGCTGGGATTGGGAATTATACTTGTCACAGTGCCAAGGGGAAAGTGTGGTTGACTATGTTCCGATATCTCCTGCACTAATGCCTTGTATTACACATTTTCAGGTCCATGTTATGGAAAAATGTTTATCTGATGTCCATAGTGCTATTTCTGTTCAGATTGGTTTTAGCAATGACCTACATGTTACACTTGCCTCTAATGTTAGTATGTCAAAAGTGGTAATGTCAGATCTGTCTGATTTAGATGTTTCATTTGTTCCTCTTAAAGTTATTTGGAACAATGATTTTAGAGGTGATTACAAAAATGCTTTTAATGTTAATGTTATTAATGGTATTGAGGAAAGGCTTGATAATCTAAATGTTACTGCTGTTACTCAGGTAGATCTGGACTGCATTGTTGATGATACTAACAGTCTGTATATGACACTGCCAGATCTATTGGAATGTGCAAAGATGTACGTGTGCGTAACACTTGTAATTCTACAAGACCCCGTAGCGAAACGACTAAGCCATGGTTCAATAAATCTTGTGAATTAAGGAGGAAGGAATATTTTAAAGTCAAGCGAAAAAAAAAGATAAATACCGTTGAAGCTCAAAATGAGTTAAAGATTAAAGCAACAGAGTATAAGAGATATTTAAGGACGTGTTATAGAAATTATTACAAGGATTTGCATTCAAGTATGCGTAATTTGAAAAACAGTAGACCCAGGGAGTACTGGAAAGTTCCGAATGAAGCTAGTAACTCTGCTGATAAATCTGGCAGTGTTTCCCTGGATGTGTTTTTGAGGCATTTTGAGAAATTATGTTCCAAGCCTGAAGACCCAAATGCTGAATTTGAAGTCGAATTTGATCCGACGACTTTTAATAACCCAACCAATGAGTATATCCATAAGGAGTTTACCAAGGAAGAAGTTTTAAATATGGTAGAGAATTTGCGTAACAACAAGGCGTGTGGCATACACATTATTTTGAATGAATATTTGAAAAATTGTCCTGATGTAATGATATCCCTTATATCAAAACTGTTTGATTTTGTTATGTCATCTGGTTTAGTGGCCTCTTTATGGTGAGGTATTATCAAGCCCTTGCATCAAAACAAAGGTTCGATGGATGACCCAGATAATTATAGGGGTATACATTCTAAAGTTGTCTAGGGAATTTGTTTACCTCATGCATTAATACTAGACTTACTGAATTTTTGAACTGTGCTGGGATTATTGGTGAAGAACAAGCTGGATTCAGAGGAAGCTATAGCACAATGGATCATATTTTCACATTACATGGTCTTATTGGCTTGTATTTGCATCGTGGTAAGAGAATTTACTCTGCGTTTATAGACAATAGGAAAGATTCTAATTTAATTGACAGGTCGTCTCTGTGGGTATAACTCGTTTTTAATGGTATTAATGGTAACATCATCAGGGTTGTTTATAATTATGTATTTGAATGCAAAATCTTGTATAAAGCTTGGTTTTACCTTGTCCAATTATTTTGCTTGTAATATAGGAGTGAGGCAGGGAGAAGCCGATGGGGTAACTGTTGAGACTGGGACTTTCAATTGAGAAGTCAGAGACGGCATTTTCCAGGTCGTAGGAGACAATCTGGGCATCCATTCTCTGTTTGGATTTGCCGAATTCACGGCCAACTATCCCTGTCGAAAGTGCAAAGCACATCGCAATGAAGTAAGAACCCTGATAGTGGAACAAAGAGATCTCCTGCAGACACCTGAAAATTATGAACAAGACCTGATGAGTGTAAACCTGCAGAGAATTGGGGTAAAATGTGGATGCTGTTTGAATCACTCACTCACTTTCACGTCTTCCAGGAACAAACCTTGTACTTACACTATGCAACAGCTCCGCTCCAAAGACGGCGCTCCTTCGCAAAATGCAGCTCAAACATGGTGTTTGCTGAGACATGTAAGTCTGATGCTAGGAGACGTAGTTACAGAAACAGATGAACATTGGGAACTGCTTCTGGTATTGTATGAAATCTTGGACATCTTGTTCTCCCCTGTAGTTAGTGAAGGGGATACAGTCTATGTAGCTCACCTCAAACAAGATCACCATGCTCTATTCCGAGAACTATTTCCAGATCGGCATCTCAAGCCAAAACATCATTTCTTGTGTCACTATGCTGTTGCTATGAGAGAGCTTGGCCCACTGTTGAATTTCTGGACGATGCGATTCGAAGGGAAACACAACTTTGTGAGGCGGCTATCACACATCATGTGCAATTTCAGGAATGTGACCAAGACGCTAGCATTTAGGAGTCAAATGCATCTTTGTTACAACATCATGTGCAAACAGACAATTTCAGAGAGAACGCTTGAAATTGGTCCTGGAGAATCATTCATTCTGGCCTCTCCGACGAATGCTGAAGTACTCCAAGAAGTACTTGAGATCCCACTTTACGAGGAAGTTTAAGTTGCGAAATGGTGTAAAGTGTATGGTACAGAGTATCGTATAAATCTAACTGTTGTTGCTGGGAAAGAAAATCAGGAGGAACCAGTGTTTGGAAACATATGCATGATTACTGCGGTTGATTCACAAGTCCTTCTTGCATGCGAATTGTGGCAAACCATTGGATTCTGTAGACAATTCCATGCTTACGCTGTGCAACCACAACACCCTAAGGACATCCGTGTTGTTAAGGTTGAAGATCTCATCGACTTCTCTCCTCTTCAAGCCAAAAAGTCTTATGCAAGAGGTGACCATACATACTACATCAGTACGCGGCACAAAGTCGGATAAGTCAAGAACTTTCTCAGGACTAACTTAAGAAGACATGGACGATCCATCTTACGCAAAAGTATTTGCCCTAATGTCATTTTCAGAGGAGGAAGTTACCTTACACAGTATTCTTTACATACCATGTTTATTTTCATTTTGTGCCCATTACCATTTTAAATGATTTTGAATTTTAAAAGCATTTGATTACTGGAATTTGCTCCCTGTTCAAACATGAAACAGTTTAGATCTTGCAATGTTAATGGCATGAAAACATTTGAGAACAAAATTGAATAAGTTTTGAAGAGGTGCAGTACAATTCAGTTGTAAATCAAGTTTGAATGAAATACAAATGTCTGTCTATAAACATTAGTTAGCATAGTTATACTTGTTCTAGACAATCTGAAGAAATCAAACACAGCATTCCCATGAATATTCTGAACAGCTTTTTTTTACAACATGCATGATTATTTCATACTTTGGGAAAAATGTTAGATTTCAGAATGTAAGAGAAACAATTCATTGCAGAAAAAAAAAACAGCAACAACATAGTTATAAAGCTAGTTCGAACTTGGTCCACGTTCTTTACAGGCACCACTTTACATCAGAAAGGCTAAGGGTACACCATAAACTACATGATTGACATGCTTTAATTCAGACAATCAGTTTCCCTTTTTCGTGTGTAACCATTGTGTACAATAGGATTTCTTAAATGCACAACACATCAGTGAACAGGGAGATAATAAGGATCAGCCAGACGATCAATCCAGCCACTTCCATCACCAGTGAAAAAATCTAAGTTGCAACTGGTAAGTTCAATTAGATATAAAATAAAACAAAACTTGGTATCAATCATAGCATACTTGATTGAAAAAGACAGTCAAGATAAAAGGCAAGACGAGATCTGAGCTCCATCTTATAGGAGTTGTAATGGTAGGAATTCTCTCCCGCAATGAGAAAATTCTTCATAATTGGTAATCAAGAAGTAGACTTTTCATTGCTGTCATAAGCCCCTGTAGGCCGGAGCGGTAGAATAAGCCTACTGTATCAATGCATGTCGTATTAAAGAAGCGACTAAAATGGACAGTCTGTTAGCCATGGACTGCGACCCGTGTCGGTGGAGAAGGGGATCCTGGTGATTGAGTGAAGGTATAGCTGCGGCATACCCAATGCAACACATCTCTTTGGCCCTGGATTCACCTAGTCGGGGGGTTTTACAGGCCTGGGTAAAACCAATCGGCTGGTGGTGTTTAGCCCTTAGACATTTTGTATTATTGTTCATGAAGTGAGCTCTATCAACCTTTGGCTCATATATGGCATCCCCTTGTTGGGCTCCGTGGTGGGTGGGGAGCAATAGTGATGGATTGTAATCATGTTGATATGGATACTTCAACCAACCAACCAAAGAAAAGGAAAGGTAGTGATTCTGACCCTGACCCTGGTTCAGGATCATTTCGTCGTTTTGTGTTGATTCAAAGGAAAGATCTGGATCATCCACTCAGGTTGTCCCCCTTTGCGATCAATAAGGGGGTTGAGGCTTCTGTGGGTACAGCCAGACCGGTTAAACGATTGAGATTGGGTGACACACTTGTAGAGGTAGACCGCCCAAGTCAGGCAAAGAATTTGCTTTCACTTGAACGTTTCGTGAACATCCAAGTTGAAGTCTCACCTCACAGGACACTGAACTCCTGTAAAGGAGTATACGATGCCCCGAATTGAGGGATTGTAGTGAGAATGAAATTGTGCTGGAGCTGGCAGACCAGCACGTGACCGGTGAACCGGTTAACTGTAAATCAAGATGGAACAAAGCGATCCACAAACACACTCTTCCTAACCTTTAATTGATCTACTGTCCCACAGTACGTAAAAGGTTATCTTCTCGTCAGAGTTGAGTTATATGCCGAATCCCAATCGGTGCTTTAGGTGTCAACGATTTGGCCATTTCCGTGGGAACTGTACAAGAAAGGAATGTTGTGAAAAGTGTGGCCGCAGACTGTAAGGGCATGGAGAGCTGCGTAAAATGCTCCGGCAATCATGCAGCTAACTCCCGGGCATGTCCTCGATGGGTTGAAGAGAAGAAATAGAAAGGATCAAAGCTCTTAATGCTCTTTTGTACCCCGAGACACGCAAAGTGTATAGGTCCAAACATGCCCAATTGACAGCCTCACATTACGTCAAAATCGCCAAACAAAATACTGACAAGAATAACCAACAACCAGTAATGAGACAGAGAATGGCAGTAGCAACTCAACCTGACTTAACATGGGTGAAAAAAAAAAAGAACCTGTTTTGATTGACAAATCAATCAATCCAGACAAACTGCATGCAACCTGAAAAACAGAGTCAACTGAAAACAAAGAAAGTACAGACTACGACAACGGACACCCGCCGTAGTCGTAGTCTACCACGCGATCGCCCCGGAAAAACAAATTATAGCACCAATCTACACACCAACAAAATAATAGCTTACAAAAATAGAACTCAAAGTGACGTAGTGAATCCGATGTTACCGGATACAATGAAGACACAAAACAAATTTCAAGTTCTGGAGGATGACGCGATGGCTGTGTCACAAATCACCACGCCTCCTCCAAAAATCAAGGTATATTTCCTAGATGAGATACTACCTGACATGACGAGTTATAAGAAACGTAAAGCCGTCGTACAGTGGGAATTGCCGTGGGCTTAAGCCTAACTATGAAGAAACTAAATGTATTTTGGGTGATTATAACCCTAATGTTATGTGTTTACAAGAAACACATACAAGTGAATTAGATAATATTTCATTTCGGGGCTATGATTTGTGTAGTCAAGCTAAAGTTTCTCCGGTGGATCAAAGACCTTTTGGAGGTACTTCAATATTAGTTAAAAGAGGAGTCCGCATGAAGCTATACGTAGAGCTCCAGATTCCTCTACAAGCGATTGCAGTGAAGGTAAGCCTTCACTGCATATTTACCATATTATTTTCCATTTATATCCTCCCAAGTTATGATCTCATTCAAGCTGTACTAGACAGATTAGTCAACCAGCTTCTAGAACCTTTTTTTATTACTCGGTGATTTTAATGCCAAAGATTAAACAGATTAGGTATTATTGTTCACTCAATACTGAATAACTTTGATTTATGCCTTTTAAATGATGATTTTTTTACTTATCTTCATCCGGCCTCCGGTTCCACCATTTTGTTCATTTTTGTTCTCTCCATTTGTTCACCAAACACCTTTATGGATTTTCAATGGATAGTTCATAGCGAACAATGTGGGAGCGACCATTTTCCTACATTTATTGATATCATCAACCAGTTGCCAAAAGAGAGGGTACCAAAATGGCAACTTGAAAAAGCAAATTGGGATGCTTTTTTAAATTATTGCTTGCAAAGCATTAATCATGATTCTTTTCAGGATGAAGAAGATCCTTTGACATTGTTTGTTGAAAAATTAGTTAGAATAGCTAGTGACACAATACCCAAGTCTTCTGGTAATGCACACTCTAAACATAACCCTTGGTCTACGCTGAGTGTAAAGAAGCTGTCAAATGCCGCAAAAGGGCATTGCGGAAATTCAAAAAATACCCAAGTAGTGAAAATTCACGTAAATACCGTGAAGCACGAGCGTAGGCACATCATATGTGACCGTGCACCTCAAAACGAACATAAAGTCGCACACACTGATTTTGCGTGAGGACTGAAAATAAGTGAATTGGGTCAATGTAGCCGAACTTGACTTTTTCATATTTTCTGAAAGAGCGGGTCTTCTTTTACATTATGCTAAAATTTGGCATCATAAAACGGGCAGGAAAGTGTGTTTTTTTAGCAGTTTATCTCGAACATTTTTGGTAGAATAGTGTGATTAGGTGTGGCTTTAGAATCCCTTTTTCATTTCTGAAAAACCTTGTCCACACTCTTCACTTTCAACTCTGATAACTTTTGAAAGGATAGTGCTACTGCTTTGAAAGTTGGCATTAATTATGGACAGAATGTGTTGATAAGGCATGCTTAATTTCAGTTTAATCTAATAATCCCTTCATTGTTGTTACTCTGGTGGTTTACTTCCTGTTTTTTGTCCCATTCATCGCACAGCCAGCACGGTTTGGTAAAGATTAAGCGCTTGAATAGACACTGTATTTCAGAGCCTCTTTTCTCAGTTCACACTTTTCCTGAGTTTGTGCTTTCTTTCCAATATTTATATAGGTTAAGGGAGTCCATTTGATTTGAGTTATACATCATCTTAAAGCTTAAAGTCTGCTCTTTTAGAATATGGTCTTAACTAAAAATTCATGTCTGGCGACTTTTTGTTTGTTTCGAGGTGCAGGCATAAAAACAAACGTCTATAGGAAAAACTATGTCACTAAATTATAAATGTCCATACTTCCCTTATTATTAAAAGTGTGAGAAATGGTGAGAAAGATTGCAGGAAAACATTTGAGAGAGGTAACTTTTGGTGTGTTTTGAAACTTTCCCTTGAGGGAAGTAACTTTTTAATTTGCTTTGCAACTTTTTGTCTCTTCTGAACAACATTCTGAAAGGGACTTTCCATGCAACAATTTGGTTGAAGTTTTTGCTTAACATGTGTTAATTTTTCTTTTTTTTTATTTCAAAGTTATTTACTTAATCTGTGTTAATTTCTGTATTTCAGCAACAATTTTATTCAATATTTCTTCAAATGATCATCGTATTACATAAGGTGCCCAGTATGGACGTGTCAAAGGTCAGGGGCCATATTCTGAAATTCTGAAATTTTGTCTCCTAAAATAAAAACGTGTTAACATTTTTACCCACATGTTTAAAGTTGTACGTGATGAACATGGATGTTCTTGGCAAGTGGAAAAGGGATGGTTCAATGAATTCTGTCTGCTCAAGTGACGTCTATCATGCACAACGGACCAAACTAAAACGAGGTTCCTGTGAACGAGAAGTGAAAATGGCTGGTGGAAAGGGAGGGTGCTTCAAGTCTTCAACATGCCCATAGATGGACAGATGTCAGATGATAGTGATGACGAGGGTATTCCTCTTTCTGCCTGAGGTAATTTGAATACAGATAGTTACTGATTTGTTCTAGATAGATAAGTGTCTCAAGAAATGTTATGTGTCTATTCAAGGAAAATATGTTGAAATATTAATGCATAGTATCATGTAGGTACTTTAATTGCATTAATATTTGAATACAAATATTCTGTGTAATACATATGTTTTATTAATATTGGAGCTTATAATGAAATCAAGAGACTTTAAATTCGTAAATTGTTAGCTTTGCTTCCCTTTATTTACAAGTCTGATTTTGATAATTACTTATTTCAATGTCTCTTCTCATTCCCAAACCAAAACCGATTGCTGACAATTTATTGCTTTATGTGCGTGTTAAACACTGTAAATAGTAGTGTACATGGTAGATGTTTGTAAATATAGCCAGCATAAATCTTAATTTTACCCTCAGGATGCTCATGTTTTTATATTCGTAGATGCATTGCTTTAAACTTCCCCAGCAGTACTGTTACCTGTGATAGCAGTGACAGAGCCTCAATGTCAATTTGTAACAGGAGAATCACCAGGAACATCAGCAGCACTGCTTGTGAAGTGTGAGGAGAATGGTATACGTGTTCATGCTATTGCACCATTTGTGGCTAAATATGCATGCTAATACATTTGTGATATTGGGGAAATACAGAACTTCTCACCAATTTACAGGTCAGATTACCTCGTGAAGTGTTGGGAGAATTCTGCATACATATGTTATTGCACCACTTTTATAGTGGTCAGAACTGGTCTGAATTGCAGCAAATGCATAACTTCTCATCGATTTACAAATCAGATTACATTGTGAAGTATGGGAAGAATGCAACGTTTATTTTGTACATGTTACCTCACCAATTGTGAATTAACATACATATTACAATGTGATATTTGTGAGGTATAGAACATGAAACTTTTCTCACCAATTTACCAGTCATATTACCTCTGGAATTTGAGGAGAATGCTTTATTTCTACTTACTGTACAAATTATGAATGAACGTATGTACTGGTACATTTTGAAGTAAAGAAATTCCACTACGTTTTATTTCTCACAAATGTGGGGATTCATAAACTACCTTGTAAATAATTCCAATACTTAAAAAAAAAGGCAAGCCAGGTTTTATTGACTAATTTCAATAGTTACTGACCATGGCTGCCTAATACTCATTTTGTCCTTGAATTTCTTCACAGCGGCTGCTTCATTACGAGGTCCTCTTAACACAATCAGGATATTGTGCAATTTTTACACGTCAGATTTCCAGTCCCCACTTTCCTTATTGTGTTTTTTTCTTGTATTTAAGGATTGTAATGTGATGAATATTATGATGACCCTTTTCAATGTAATAATTTGAGGTGGTCCCTGAATTGATGCCTTTATGCATATTTTGTGTTTCTCTGAGTGTTTCTCTCAGGAAACTCTCCTGAAAAACATCTCTTCGTTCTTTACGTTATTCGACCTCTTTATAGTGGAATAGCGCCAGCTCTCGCTTGTTTTGCCCAGCAGCTATCTGTCACTGCTTCTGCATAGACCGCAGCGAGAAGTGATTTGTATATTTTGACCCTCTGTCGGAATGACCATTACTGCGGTGTACCAACCCCCACCAAAAGAAAAAAAATCGCAAATGAGAAACTGGCAGCAGGTAAATCTAATGCAGCAGACGATCGCACTTCCTCTTTGCAGTAAGCGCTTGCGCTGTGACTTGTGGTATTTTACAGCAAGAACATAATATCTTCTCTGGATCCTTTTCACTCCAGCTTCCACACAATGTTTACCTTCTTTATTAACACCAGTGCCGTATTACATAAAGAGGGTTTGTCCAACCCGGTTTCCGGCTTTTGTGTTTTGAAGCCTGCGACTGGTCGAATCTGGTCTCCTGATCTACAGGCGCCATGTCGTTAATCCGTCAATATTGCGGGCGCGGGCGGAGCTCACAAGCAGCGCCCATTGTTCATTACGCGCAGCATACGCGCTAATATTGTTTTATTTGGGACGTCCGCAATATCAGTCACGGTGCAGTAGGAATCATGAATTATTTCCGTTGTCTACTAATACCTTATTAAATTAGATGGTATAGACGAAATATATTTTGATATCTCACTGCGATAAACCGAAGATTCGTCATGCCTTCCTGCGCAGCATGGCGTTTCGCGAACAGATCTGGCTCAATTGTAATGATGTACCGCTTTCCGACAGATCCAAAACAAAGGAAATTTGGGAAATCAGAGTGCGACGGAAAAAATGGTCAGCGAGCTGCATCTCGTTTTTTCTCCGTTCTTTACATTAGTTACCTGTAGGAAAAAAAAAAGATTATTTGTAGGACCTCCCCCATATACCTACGGGAATCTATTAAAAAATACAATCCTACACTAAGTCCATGTTCTTCATCAGATCCATTGTAACTCCTAACACCCAGAGTAAAACATGGATGGGGTGATCGTGCTTTCTCCGTTATGGGACCAAAAATGTTCCTGCAAACTTGCCCTTCTCTTGAAAGATTGAAAAATTTATGTCGTTAGTTATACCTTTTAAGAATGTACTTATGACACAATGGTGATACAACAATGATTTGAACAATTGCTCTTAACTGTTTGTATTTTTTTTCTTGTCTCACTAAAACCTTATATTGTATTTCAAACTTATTTTTTTTTTAACCTACGATGCGACATTGAGTAATTACACAATTAACCCGTTCCTTCCGCAATTCTCTGAGTGCCTTTAATGCCCCCAAACGAGATTCTTTACGCCCGTCGACAGAGAGGCACACATATTGGTAATCAAGCTGTGTGAAGGCAGTCAAGCGGTTCATTGTGTTCCCCTTTCTACGGTCAACTACATGTGCCCGTGAACAATGGAAATATCGATCGGGTGCGAGGTATGAATAGAGCGTGCGCTGATGAGCTCTCAGAATCTTTTGTTCTACACAAAACCAGGTACCTGAATGAGGTGACTGGGGTCAGCGAACCCGCATTTCTAACTGATCTCAGCCTTGATCATTATGTACATGTTCGTACGAGTTTACATCAGAACAAGCAAAAAACTAAATCAGGAAAAGGTACATAATACTGTAAAAACCCCTTTTCTAAACAGCAGGAGAAGAAATCCTAACAGAATTAAACTCTGATCTTTTTATCAAACCCACTTTTCTGAGCATTTTAACACAAAGAAACATGAATTTAGGCCAATGAAGCAGGCACCCTTGTCTTCATTTTGGGAACCTGGTAAACCAGGTTCCCGTATATCAGTTGCTCCCACGGGAACCTGGTAAACCAGGTTCCCGTAAGGAACGGGTTAATTTATACGTTTTGTTATTGTCAACTTCATGATTGCCAATTTCAGTGTATGTCAGTCTCATATCTTTTTAAGCGTGTATTGTTGTGTGTATGTGAGTTATACTTTTGGATCTGATCCAAAAAAAAAAAAACTTTTCACATTGACTAGATTTTAAAATCAAGATTTTTATTCAACATCATATACACTGTATCATACAGAAGCTGAAAATCTACTGTTTTCAGAAATATGCATACTGATGTCCAAAATATTTGACACCCAACCTTTCCGTAGAATACATGTACCAATAAAATAGGAAAAGCGCCCTCTTTGCACGACGGCACGTATTTGTCTGTTTGTGTGTTGTTGGTTTTTTGTTGTTTTTTTTTGGGGGGGGGGAACAATTGATTTGCACAAAAACTAAGTATGAAAAATATCAAGTTTTATCATGGATTGCCCTTCTCATTAGTTTCTCATGCCTGACATCCCATCTGCTAGCTATAGTTAAATTCTGTGTGAAGGTTTCCTCTTTTTTTGAGGGGGGGGGGGATGGGGGATGGGGGAAGGATAAAACATGTTTTTCAGCACTTTCACATGTAATCATTCGTTTTTCTCTATGATAGACTGGAGTTTGATAACTCAAATTTTATAAGCTATCAAAGAATTAGTGTAGCTTTGCATCCTGTACATTTAATGAGCTAATGCTTGATTCATTGAAAAGAATATTATATATCAAAATAAATTCCGTCCCGTCGCGCTCTTAGGTGCGACGGGACGGAATTTACACAATGGTATGTGTGACGGAACGGAATTTACACACTTGGTTGGAAAAGGGGGGTTCCTGCTTCGAAATTGAATGACGCTCATTGAAAACTACTATCCACACTAGAGTATAAAGTATACAGCTGTAGTTTCAAGTGGTCAAGGGGTAAAATGTGAATCCATCACCCTCCCTTCAGTCCTTCCCTCCCCCACCCCCGACGAGGTTCCTGTAATGTATCATTGGGCCGAATGCATAGAACAAGCAATTGCTTGTAAGCAATTGCTTCAAGCAAAAGCACAAGCTCGTCTAGCAAAAGGTCTAGCTCAAGCAATTGCTTAAATCCATATGCCTAATCTTTTGCTTATGCCAATACTTTTTGCTTGTCCCGCACAAGCAATTGCTTGCGTTTTCAACAAAAGGGACGTCACGCCTGTGCGAACACAAGAACAAAGGCGAGTGTGGCAGCATGTATTTGAAAGGGCATGTGTGCGTGGAAACATTTCCTGACATAGCAGAAGAGCTATGAAATACACACACAGACACATACACACACATCTATACACACACACGTATTACTGGCTGATTCCCATCACTGCACAGCTTACAGCAGCCCGGATCTGCCAGATCGCACGTGGAGAGAGGTCTCCTCGCTCTCAACCGAAGTCAGACATCCTACCTGTTTTTCATCACATTTTGCGTGCTAACCACTGGACATTCCCGTTGTTGAAATGAAAAAGTTTCTTACACTACTTATGAGTAATTTCTTGTAGATTTACACCACTCCTTCACAAGTGTGGTCTTTCTTTCATAAATATGAAAATGATACTTGAAAGGGAACGTTCCGGTTTAGCAAAAGCTCAAGCTCATTTTACAGAGCATGGAAAATCGTAAGCAATTGCTAGCAAGAAGTAGCAAATTGTATGTTTTATGCATACGTTTTTAAGCAAATGCTTGGTCTCTAAGCAATTGCTTGCGGGCAGCAAGCAATAGCTTGTGCTTGCTAGCAAAAGCTTCTGCTTGCAAGCAATTGCTTGTTTTTATGCATACGGATTCGAGTAAAAGGCTAGCACAAGCAATTGGTAGCGTTTATGCATTCGGCCCAATGTCACACTGTGTTTGCATGTACTGGTTTTGCCATAAGCCTCAAGATAAGCTGGAATTGCATCCATGAGCTCATTTTGCAATGTGACTTAGTTTGTTAAACTGACCTTGAAATCACTCTTTCTTCACATGACGATCATCATGGCTTAACTATTGTCATCATTGTATGCTACGCATGAATGAACCATGCTAACTTTTGCAGAGCAGTGATAGAACTGCACAGTGTAGCCCTACTGTACATGAACAGACACAAGGTGAAGATCCCGATCAAAGGCATTTCAGCATAGCAGAATTTATATCTACCATCAGCAAAACTACTTCACTGAGTAAGTGAACTTTTCTTGTTGATTTTCTATTTTAAAACTTCATAGCTCTTTAAAATATGTTTTAAAACTTGAAAGATAGTATACAGTTTGTTCTATTCACATAGGCTTAGTTAGTATGTACCAATAGGCAGGAGGAACATAATTGTAGGCTACATACACTGCACTCTGAAGTACGTACCTTTAGGTTTGAAAGGGTATTATCTGCAGATTCAACCAGTGATATCCAGAATTGTACAGTATGAAACTTTAAGTGCAGGCTTTATATTTAAAATTTTGAAGCATGTACATGATTAAAAAACAAACAAACAACATCCTGTATTTTGGATAAAAGCTTCTTCTTTTTTAAACTCTAATATGAAGATGACGTATGTACATTTGTACAATGCACTAGACTTTTGATGCAGAATTGTACATCTGCAGAGGTGCAAAAGTTGGTGGAATTAATGTTTACAGAAATTTGTTCATATCCAGATCAGTCAAACAACATCTATTAGTCTGTATTAGACCTATTTGAGCAGTGAAAGCAAAATTATGTCTCACCATAAATGACAGCAGGTCATACTTGAACATTTAAAAAGAGATTATGACTTCCGTTCAGACACTAAGGGTACTTCCCTCATCCACATTCTATCTCTAAGACACCTCGGAATGTATGTTGATTTTTATAGCAATGCATGAATTCAGAAAAAAAAAAACCCAGAAAGTTTTCTGATCTTAGTGACTTACATTCTTTTGCATGATTTCAGTATGGCAGATCGAGCAAGAAGATACAGAAAAAATAGTTAAAGGCCTGTATGTTGGAGAGGCCAATACCGAGAGCATGAACGAGAACGCAGGTATTGTGAAAAGATAGCACAAGATTATCATAAAAGAGAACACAAGCACTGAAAAAAGACAGAGTCAGATAACGTTTGAGAAGATGATTTGCAAAATTGGAAGCATTTGTGGAAGGAAATGGGTTTTCAAATAATCCCTGGGCAGAAATGTTTGCAAAGTATCCGCTGCCATGCCAAAAGAGACGCCCAAGAAACTGCAGGTACTTGACGAAATGGAGGGAAAACTTACATCGAAGTAAAAAAAAAAAATAAGAGAAGCTATTTCAAGAAAACAATCAGTACACGACCCGGGATCCTCGTACCCCAAGAAGGAGACCAACTTGGACAGCAGAGCACAATGAATGGGTCACAAAATTCTCGATGAGACTAAGTATTTCCTATATTTGCCCATAAAACAAAAGACACCAAGTACATGGATATCATAGATGGAGAGAGGCAATACCATGCAAAACATTATCTCCTTTGCAATAAAAGTAGAAACTGCCTTGGCGGTGGACTTTTTACGGGAGTTCAATAACAACAAAAAAAGTTTTGTATAGGAGTATCTACCTCAGATATGGGTAAAATTTAATTGTGTAGAAATGGTTCTAAAGGCTAATTTAGTAGTCCAACCATGTTTTTCCGAGCTTCAGTGATCTCATGAATTATGCAAAAGAAATCATACTCTTATAATTATAGACTTTGGGACTACGTCTAGGTCTAGACCTTCCTAGATCAAGACCTCTTTAGAGTTGATCTTTAAGAGTTGATGATTTGGATGTTTAATTCTTATTAATCTTGATTAATGTAACACATCAAGTTTTACTCCTATATTCTTTTTTTTTTCACAGACATCGGAGACTACATTCTGAATTTGCTGGCAGGCAATGACGAACCGAACGCCAACTACATGTACAGGTTCCTCATAGAAGACCAACACTCTCTACGTTCATTTTGGGCCGCGCGAATGAATTTGCACAAGATGAGCAAGAACCTTTTACTTTTTATTTCTTTTTTCAAAGACATCCAAGACTACATTCTGAATACGCTGCCCTGCAATGACCAACCAAACGCCAACTACCGACAGGTCCCTCATAGAAAGCCAACACTTTCTCCGTTCATTTTGGATCGAGCGAATGAATTTGCACAATATGAGCAAAACCTTGTCTTTCTCAAGGGACGTGTCAGGCGATCACAGTCAATTTGTAGTTCTCATTCTGTAGAGATGTTCACTCGACTATGACATTGGCCAAGTCATGGATTGGAACTGCAACTGCATGGCTGGAGGAGGGAAGTGTCGCAGTCATATTTAGAGATACACTGTAGTTCTGGTGCAAATTTAAAACCATTACTTTCTGTTTTGTATATTACCTTTTATTTCATATACAGACTTCTGATGGTGACTACGAGCAATCCTCAGGACGATCATTTGACACATACCCTGACGTCAATTACATTCCCCTGGTTGATTAGGAAAGTGTAATCCCAGATGAGGTGTCATCTGTTGAGAAGGCAAATTCAAGAAATGAATGGCTGTGTGGATGTAAAGTCAAAGTATGGTTACTCTCTTTCTCTCTCTCTCTCTCTCTTGTGAGAGTAGACAAACCAAACAAAGTTTGCGAGACGCAAACAACTACACAAGATTGAAAATGTGGCAATAAGGGCCATATCCACTCTGGAGGACGTGCAGTGTAGAAGGCAGTAGTGGCTAGACATTCGGAATTTCGGCGATCAAAGCTACAACATAGGAGTATTCGAGGGAAAGCAGGTGATATCGTAGTCAGGAAACGAACTCAATAATCGTTTTCAGTCCAATGTCAGCCAACTAAAAGAAGGAAAATAATCAACTCATACATTCCCTGCAGTGACTGGGTAGTGTTTTTCAATGCTCTTTACCCTTTGGATACACAAGCAGCCGTGTCCAAAGGTAAAGCCAAGGACAGCCCCTCAGTCTGGCACAAAACATTTTTGGATAGCTAGATTTTCACGTACAAGAAGAAGTGTGCTGTTTATCCTGGCCTGAAAATGGCTTTAGATGAGGTTACTCTAGCTGCAAACAAAATGAGGAGATATTGGCGCTGGGGCAAAGAGTGCTCCTGAAAAGCAATTCGGTGAGTAGGTGCGACAGAGTTCGAGCGGTTATGAGAACTATAGCGAAGACGCTTGTGAAGGCTCGTCAGCTGGACAAGCAAATCAGGGGAGCCAGAGATCTAGTAACGCCCCGCATGCGCCTTTAATACGGTAGCAGGAGCGCAATCTCACTGTCCGGATATGACGAAGAAGCCCAGACCTACATCAACAAATCGACAACCCTGCCGAATTAGATTTGGCCTAAGTGACCTCGCATGGGTAAATAAGTTCATAAATGTAGATTAGTACATGTAACTAATAAGAAGCTTTTTTTCAAGAATTTTGTTTACAAACGTTACTTCTGCCACAACACATAAAGTAGAGTATGTATACATAGCTTTACCACAGTAAAGGAAGGATATTCTTTTTGCCACAGCATCAGCAGAGGACACAATATCTCTACGGGCTTCTGACATAATGAGGGATATCTAGCAAATCGTGTAAATCTCACAGACTGGGAAGACGTACGCTGCACCAGACTTAAGAAGTATTTAGCCATGATGTCTTAATAGATCCTTGGGGTAGAAGTGAACGAACTGGAACAACTAGTAAACCATATGAAGCATAACATAGACATCCATCGTGAATACTACAATGCCTAATGCACTACACTTCACAACAAAAAGATACCGGTATTGCATGGCGTGCACTCCGAAATTGGATTGAAAGGGACCATTCTGGTAACAAAAACATCATTAGATAATTTTGAATATTGATGAAGTTGATTATCTTTAATGTACATTATTTGAGGGGAAATAGAATTTTTTACGCTAAAACAATGTAAATAACGCGTAAGATTTGTAAGCATTAAATTTGGAGTAGTCGAGTTGTATTCCTTCTACTTCAAAGCGGTTTCCCATCGTAAATGTACTCTTATGTGCGGGCTGCCATTCATTATGTTTGAGCGGTTGAAAGGGATAATGTTATCGGAGTAGAAATGCGTTCATTGCCGTATTTTTAAAACGAAGTGGTATCAATAAGCAAAAAAAAAAAAAAAGGGGGGGGGGGGGAAAGGATGGAGAATGCAATTAAAAGTTTCAACGTTTCAGAGTTGCATCAAAGGCATTATCATCGCATAGATTCTACCAAGCATTATTCAGGAATGGTCCGAAGCTGTTTAACGGCTAACACCGCTTGTGACTATACTTTCTTGTGGCCTGCATGACAGCAGTATAACATCTACCGCGTCAAGGACGGGACCAAACATCGCTTGATAGGTTCTCTCATTAAGAAATCACAACGATATCTGTATATGCTTAGTATTTGTGAAGAAACTTCCGAGTATTTAAAACATGTGATAAAATCTATATGTCATCTGAAAAAAACAACAACAAATAAACAGAAGACTGTAACTTCGCAACTCATCAGGTTATGCCCAACACTTGGTCGTGTTTAGACCAGTCTAATGCGGCTTTTAAAATGAAAAAGAAAAGTGATTGTGTAAAAGATACATCTTTGAAATTTAAGGTGAAAGTCATTTGACCGCAACATCATTGTTTGTACTAATACTTTCTGGTGGCGTCAATGCCACAATGGTAGCTCGATGTATTGTTTTATAGGAAATTCTACTGGAGATACCTGAAAAGTGCACTTGTAGTAAATCTTCTCTTTCGACATCGAGTAAGTCCCCATACGGTATCACGTAAATACGATAAATAGTAAGTTTGGTATAGCAATGGAATATGAAAACCGATAAGGCTATATATAATATATATATATATATATATATATATATATATATATATTGTTACTGCCGATTTAACAGGAATAGCGCCACCTTGTGGTCGAATCTGAAAATGCATACAGCATCTCACTAGTATAATAGGCAGTACATATAAAGAGAAGACAGGACTTGGCTAACGGAAACGGGCGGGGATGCTGTGATTGTGATCCGGGGGAGGCGCACAATCTTTCAACCTGCTTCTTCTGCTTTTCCCACTTTGTACCGCTTTTCCACCTTTTCACCTTTTCTGCTCGGTAATCATGTAAGGATGTAGAACAGACATGCAGTGAAGAATTCATCGTGTTGACCTTCATTGATGCTCGATCGTGTCTCAAGTGTCCAAGTGTAGAAAATAGTGAGTCAGACGTGAAACGATGCATTAAAGAACACAGTGGACAATACCACAGCACAGTTACTTGATTGTGATTCGCTGCAAGTTTGTGAGTACCGTATCGTGCCAGAGCAGCGCAAGTGTACAGAGCATCAGTGTGTGTGATGATCGGATGATGAAGTGTGAATGGAAGTGGAAATCGGGAGACGGATCGGCGGAAGAGTGGCGTGACAAGAAAGAGCCAACCCAAGATTACACAAAGTGCCCGGGTATCATACATTACAGCATATAAGAGTCAGTAGCAATAACCAGCAGCTACATTTCAGTTGAAAGATTGCCTCGTTTGGAGAATGAGACTGTGTAGTGACAGAACTGATTGGGTGGGCACAGTGAGTCTCAACATGAACTGGAACAGAGGCGACATCAGTGGTTACAGTGAAGTAATTAAACCAGTCCTACCAAGTACAAGTATGGCTAGTTAGACATCTAGATTTAGTCTTGGAATATGAATGATGAAAGGAAAGAAAGTCTAACTCTTTCAATGTAAGGCCAGGACTAGTCTAGTACCTGAAATCGGTACTAACGTTAAAGTAACAGTGTCTTGGAACAGATCTGCAATGAAGGCCAGGACTAAGTACTTAAAGTACAAGGAGTCTTGGAACAGATCTGTTGGTACTTAGGCCAGGACTAGATCTTAAACGAGTCTTGGAACAGATCTGCAAGTATACAGGCCAGGACTAAATGCTAAAGTGAAGGAGTCTTGGAACAGATCTGAGTAAACACAAGGCCAGGACTCTACTGAGTATAGTCGTGGAACAGATCTGTAAGTAGGACCAGGACTAGAAACCACTATTAGTACTTTAAGAGCAGGAGTCTTGGAACAGATCTGCAAGTATACAGGCCATGACTAAATGCTAAAGTGAAGGAGTCTTGGAACAGATCTGAGTATTAAAACACAAGGCCAGGACTTTACTGATTATAGTCGTGGAACAGATCTGCAAGTAGGGCCAGGAATAGAAACCACTAAGTACTAAAGCGAAGGAGTCTTGGAACAGATCTAAGTAAACACAAGGCCAGGACTCTACTGAGGATAGTCGTGGAACAGATGATCTTCAACTAAGGCCAGGACTAAGTACTAAAGTTAAGAACTCTTGGAACAGATCTGCAGGTAAAAGGCCAAGACTATATTAGCGAATAGATGCCGACACAAGGCCACATTGACTAGCACCTAGTCTATGGTGGAGAGTCTTGGACCGAAAGACTAAAAGGAGAAAAGGTCTGGAAATAGATCTTATGTTAATGTGAGAGTAGTGTTAAACCCAGTCCGAACCGGATAATGACTGCAATTGGATAGAAGGTGGTCTTACTCTTACAACTTCATGGCAGTATGGACTAGATCTACATCTGGACCGTCTGGATCTTAGTGTTGGAGGACCAATTGTTTGTAGAGCCTTGGAATAAGAAAGGATCTAGAACTCTACAGCTTACGAGTAGTCACAAGCAAGGATAGGACTGATACAGTACACAAATTGCTTTGGTACCAGTAGGACTACAGCTGGAAGCCAGCTTGGACTAGATTTACAGTCAACAGTCTAGTATTGAAAGGAGTTGGAGGACCAAAGCAGCATAGTCTTGGATGATATTTCAAGCAAGGCCAGGACTACAGAAATCTTGAAGGACATTGCTTGCAAATATTACTATGTAAATGCAAGGCCAGGATTAAACAAGTTTTGGATAAGACTTGTGGAAGCAGTACCAGGACTAAGAGGGAAACAGGCTGGAAGACGGCGCAGCAAGTTTCGAGGTTTAGTTCACGTTTGCTTATTTGGGAGTACAGTGACTTTGGACAGCCATTTGTAAAGATGGATGAGCAGACGTCGGATGACTATCCAATGTATCATCAAGACCCATTCATGCCTCAACCATCGAGTCCACTCAGGACACCAGAGAGCTTAGATACCGGTACAGGCTTTTCAAGAATGCAGCCGCTTAATATGCATGCAAATGGAAACGCACGTGAGGAAATGTCAGCACCAGCTAGTGCTGCAGGAATGGAAAATGCAGCAATGTTGTCATTTCTACAGCAACAGAATCAGCTGATGAGGATGCTCGTTGAGCAAAACATGAAGGCCTCTCTGCCACAAAAGCAGGTGAAACCATTCACAGGAGACCCACTACATTACCACTCCTTCGTGCGAGCATTCGAACATACCATCGAAGCTAAGACTTACAGTGACTCTGATCGGCTGTATTATTTGGACCAATACACATTGGGAGAAGCCAATGCCATCGTGAAAAGCTGCATGTATGGTCAAGACCAGACTGTGGCCTACAGAAAGGCGAAGGACTTGCTACAAAGGAAATTTGGCAATAGGCAGCTCATCGTAGAGACAATGATGATGAAAGCAGTGCAATGGCCTGACATCAAACCAGAAGATGGAGAAGAACTCCATCGCTTCTCGATTTTTGTAACTGAGCTGCACAATCTTGCCAGGGACCTCAACACGGAGTCAGAGGTCAACCACTCTCACAACATAAGGCTGATCATTGGAAAGCTCCCATACAAGCTGAGGGATAAATGGAGAAATCGAGCGGATGACATCCAAGAGGAGAAGCAAGGCAACATAACCTTCAATGATGTGGTGTCATTCATCGCCAAGCAAGCAAGGATTGCAACGAATCCGGTGTATGGGAATCTGAAGTACCAGGCTAAACCACCAGCGAAATTCGTAGGCACAGGCAAAGTGTGTGCAAGTGCAGGCAAATCAAGTTTCAGCACATCGGCGATGCCTGCAGCAAAAGCAGAGAGCAAGAAGGAAGTGTGCTTGTTCTGCAGCAGTGGGACACATACTCTGGCTGATTGCACAGTGCTCGCATCCAAGCCATATGAAGACCGCCTGTCATTTTGCAAAAAGGAAGGTCTGTGCTTTAGCTGTCTTCAAGGTGCTGCCCACTTTGCAAGAAATTGCAAGAGGAGATTGAAGTGCAGCATTTGTAGCAAACAGCACCCAACAGTGCTGCATAGGGAGTGGAAGGTGGATCAACCTAAAAGGGAGAACAACTCGGCTGGCACTCAGCAGCAAGCTATAGAACCAGAGGCTTCTGCCACTATTACACAGCAGCCACAACAGAATAGAGAGAACAAAAATCAAGCGGTGGCATCAAACACAATTAAGTGCAGCTTAAACACAAGTTCACCAGGAAATGACACCTTGCCAGACATTGTGCCTGTCAGAGTACGCTCACGAAGGACAGGTGTGTGCACAGAGACATACGCATTCGTCGACTCTGGCAGTAACGCGGTCTTCTGCACAGAAAAGCTGGCAACAACATTGAATGTGCAAGGCAAGACGATCAACCTCCACATGTCTACCATGACAGACGAAAAGATTACAACCAGCCAAGTGTTGAGAGACTTAGAGGTTATGGATGTGCAGGGACACAACATCATACGACTGCCAGAAGTTTACTCACAACAGTACATACCAGTAGACAAGGAAGACATTCCTAGGCAAGAGGATGTGCAGAAGTGGCACTATCTGCAGAACATCGAAATGCCTTCCTTAGCAGAAGAGGCGCACGTTGGATTGCTAATAGGAAGCAATGTTCCGAGGGCAATGGAGCCAGTAGAGGTGATAAGCAGTGAAGTTCCAAATGGGCCCTTTGCATGCAGAACAGTTCTTGGATGGCTGGTGTACGGTGTATCAAGGGATGGAGCTAAAGGAAACAAAATCCAGTCTCACAGAGTGAAGGCTAAGGCCGACATTGACCAGCAGTTTGAAAAGCTGTTCAATCGAGATTTCAATGAAAGGATCATTGACGACAAGGAAGAAAAGTCACAGGAAGACTTGATCTTCATCAAGAAGGTAGAGCAGTCGATGAAGCTGGAAGATGGACATTATGAAATAGCTCTTCCCTTCCGTAGAGATGATGTGAAGTTGCCGAACAACAAACTTCAAGCAATGCAGCGAGCAGGCCATTTGAAGAGAAGGTTTGAACGACAAGCAGACTTCAAAAGGGAATACACTGACTTTGTAGACTCCATGATGAAGAAAGAGTACATGGAGAAAATACCTGAGGAAGAAATACAAAGAACTGATGGAAGAGTGTGGTATCTCCCCCATCATGGTGTGGTACATCCTCAAAATGGGAAGCTGCGGGTCGTCTTTGATTGCTCAGCTGAGTATGGAGACTTCTCTCTCAATAAGGAGCTGCTACAGGGGCCGGATCTTGCAAACAAGTTGTTTGGGGTATTGACCAGGTTTCGTCAAGACAGAGTGGCGATGCAAGCAGACATAGAGGGCATGTTCTCACAGATCCGTGTACCTAAAAGAGACAGAGACATGTTGAGATTTCTGTGGTGGGAGAACGGCGACATCGAGCGACCTTTGACAGAGCACAGAATGAAGGTACACGTCTTCGGTGCTGTATCATCACCATCATGTGCCAACTTTGCCTTGAAAAGAGCAGCACAGGACCAGACAGGTAGCTTCTCAGATGAGGTCATTCGTACTGTGCATCGAAACTTCTACGTCGATGACTGTTTGTGCTCAACGCAGAGTGTACAGGAGGCTGAGAAATTGGTGTCAGACTTGACAGAGATCTGCAGAGGAAGGGGATTTCGTCTGACGAAGTGGCTATGCAATGAGCCAGAGGTGCTAGCCAAGATTCCAGTGGAGGCAAGAGCAAAGAGTGTACGAGACTTGAGCTTAGATGTCAAGAATGAGATCACCGAGAAGGCACTGGGTATCGTGTGGTCTACAAATGAAGATACGCTGGGTGTGACGATCAATCTGAAGGACAAACCTGAGACAAGAAGAGGGATTTTATCTACTGTGAGCTCTGTGTATGATCCCATAGGATGTGTAGCACCAGTGGTGTTGCCAGCCAAACAGTTGCTCCAAGTGCTATGTAGATCTCGGTTGGGCTGGGACGCCAAGATTCCACCGGACTTGCTGAGGAAATGGCACACCTGGAAGACAGAACTACCAAGGCTGATGGAGTTCAAGATGGCAAGACGCTTGAAACCGCCAGATTTTGAGCCAGATTCAGTCACCCTGCATCATTTCTGTGATGCCAGTGAAAAAGGCTATGGCAGCGTCACATATCTGCGATGGAAAAATGCAGAAAGAGTACAGATGAAGTTTGTGACGAGCAAAGCTAGAGTTGTACCACTGAAGGAGGTGTCTATTCCTAGAATAGAGTTGACAGCAGCAACTGTAGCGGTGAGAGTTGACCACATGATCAAGCAAGAGCTCGACATCTTGGTAGATGAGACCTTCTTCTGGACTGACAGTATGACTGTTCTTGGCTACATCAATAACGACACGTCACGATTCAAGACATTCGTAGCGAACAGGGTGGCAGTGATTCGAGATGGATCCAAACCAAACCAGTGGAGGTATGTGGAGTCTTCACTTAATCCTGCCGACATGTGTTCAAGAGGAATCGAAGCAGATAAGTTTCTGCAGTCAGATGTCTGGAGGGAAGGCCCAGAGTTCCTCCAAACACTAGATGAGGAGTGGCTGACAAGAAGTGAAGTCTCGCCAAGCAATTTGCATGTTGAATTGGAATTGAAGAAAACATGCCTTGCCACGGAAGTGACCAAAGAGGAAACTTCAAATCCCACAAGCGAACTTGTCCATCACTACTCAGACTGGATGAGACTGAAAAGGGCAGTGTGCTGGTTGAGGCGATTTGTGAAATGGATGAGTCAGAAGAAGGAGCAGACCACTTCTCAAGAAGAATCCCTGAAAGGGAGACTGACACTTCAGGAAATGCAAGCTGCAGAAACAAAGATTGTGGGGTTTGCCCAGAGTGAAGCATTCCCATGTGAAATTGAGGGACTACAGAACGAAGGCTCAATTCAAACAGCAAGTAAAGGAGAACGGAAAACAAGGGTGAAAAGAGCAAGTCCTATCTATAGACTTGACCCAGAGCTGGATGAGGGCCTGCTGAGAGTTGGAGGAAGGCTGAGTCGAGGTTCACTTCCCATGAATGTGAAACATCCTGTAATTCTCCCTAAGAAGAGTCATGTGTCAAAGTTGATCCTAGAACACATACACAAGATGGCGTCAGGTGCAGTACATGTCAGATCTGTTCTGGCGCAGATGGACGAAAGAATATCTTCCCCAGTTGCAGCAGAGGCAGAAGTGGGTGGAGCCACAACGCAATCTCCAGGTTGGTGACTTGGTGCTGCTGGTGGACCAGACATTGCCACGAAACACCTGGTTGCTGGGGAGAGTGACGCGCACACTACCAGATGCTGAGGGCTACGTTCGCAGCGTAGAAGTGAAGACAAAGTTGGGTGCTTATACGCGGCCTATCAGCAAGTTGTGCCTTTTGCTGGAAGGAGATGTGTAATTAGTTGTGGGATCCTGTATTTTGTGAATTATTTTGTGCATATGATGTGGTGCGAGCCAAGCGCCGCCACAAATAGATTTGATATGGAAGATGGACCACAGCTGTATGTTTTTGGAGCATCAAGCAGAATAGCATGACGTTTACATGGAGCGTGTATGCAGCAGGTTCAGTTATGCAGCAATACAACAATTTGCGAATCGCACGTTGGAATAGTGTGAACATGGTAGCTTGCTTCAAATGTATCAGCAAATGTGTAGTAGCTGTGGTGTGAGCCAAGCGCCGCCACACTTTTAGTTCACCATGATTTTGTGATCACCGGATATGTGCCATCTCGCATTCAACATACCGGTAGTTTGCTCAAGTGCATGATGAGGACACTCCAAACCGTGTGACGCACACTGAACATATGTGAAAACAACAAATATGGAACTTGAAGAAAATTGGACATGTTAGATATATACAGACAGAGACTGTATCAAGCTGACTCGTATAAGCTTCAAGCGATATTGGACTTCATGGCCGCAGTTGCATGAAGAGTACGAATGTAAATGGTTGCATTTGTTGTGTTTAAGCTGAAATAACAGTGGTCAGACATACAAAGATCCACTCATAACAGTGAAAATTCTGGTGTGTAACACAAGGTAAAGGCAGTTGTGTTATTTGTTACACATTTGTATTGCATTTTGAGTCACAAGGTGATTATGAAAAGGAGTGCTACACCAGTTGACCACTAGGAACATGTTTTGATGCTTAAAAGAAGAATATTTTTTCGACTAGTGGATATCTCTCATGATACTGCATCATATGGATGTGTTAAAGTATGTGTGTATTTTGGAGATGACATTCAGAACATAATAAAAGCTCCAGTGGTAATTTGCTCTTTTAAACAGGTGAAGAGTAATAATTTGCCAAAGGTGGTATATGAGATTAGAGTAATGACATGTACACATTATATGTTATAGCAGTGAACATATTCACTTCAGAAGCAAACTGAAAGTTTGAGTTTTTGACAAGGAGACACCATGTAATATGTCTTTGGATATATTTTGTTTGGTCTGTGCTCACTTCAGTGTGTGAGTCATTTGGTGTAATGCCTAATGACATAATGGAACAGTTTATAGGATACTGTAAATTACAGTGTATGATATTATATGTTTTTATGTTATGCTGTGCAGACATAAATTTGATTCAAGATTCAAGATGGAATATAAGAGGTTTGGTACAGATATACAAAGAGAAATATTCCTAAATCAGTCTAGGTGTTAACCATAGAATTTGGTCTGCAAACCATTGGCTTTGGTGTTAATTTTGGAAAAGTGTGAAAACAAAAGTGTATTTCATAATTGCAAGTGTATTGCATTGTATTCTCATTTTATGGGGAGTTGTTGCACTTTTCTAGTATAAGATAAGTTTAAACAGGGTTTTGTGAGATCACAAAGTCAGAACAAGAGAGATAGAAGCAGTGGTATACTATCAAGGTATATTTTATTGTTTCAGAGTCAGACAAAACCAAGTGGTGATTTGTTGTTCTGATGCTGTTTGCTTTATGCTATTATCGAGGTACAGCTTGGTACATAAATGTCATGAATAGTGAATAGTGTATTATGCAAATATGTTCATCAGGTGATAATGTTTGTAGATTTGGTGTTGACAGGTGTTGGTAGAAGAGAATCAAAGGTTTAAAAACGCCAAAGGAGGATTCAAATGCATAATGAAAGTTTTTGTATTTGAACAAAGGTGGTTTGTTGTTATGGACAAACATGTTATCTGGTATTCCGTATATTTGTTGCATTAGAAATTGTTCCTAGTTGTAGAGTGACAAGCTGAGTTTCAAAGGATTTGTGCATTTAAGGTTGGTCGTGTACATTGTATATAAACACGCTCTGAAACACAAAAGCTAAACTCAGAGAAATTGTGATTTCAATCATTTGACGATTGATTCTAGTAGAAAGAGCAGCAGGAGGTGCAAGTGCCTTGAGTAAATACATGCCTTGTATTGAGTTGAGTAGGATGCTCATCAGTCAGAACAGTTTAAAGTGCCAAACTCAAAGGAGCATTGGGTTATGTGTTTTACATTATTAATTTGTTCTAGTTTGTTTCATACTAAAATGTATGCATGGTAGATAACCATCTGTTCGTATTTGATTTTGTTACTAGAACATTGAAGTGTTGTGTAGAAACCTAAGTGAAGTTTCTTAAGCACAGATAGTGCATGGTTTAATGGTGATACCATTTGATTACATATTGTTGTTTACCATGGTTTAAAGGAAACAGAAAGAGGTAATTTTCACCGGCGAGCGTGTTGAAAATTAAGGGGCCGGAATGTTACTGCCGATTTTACAGGAATAGCGCCACCTTGTGGTCGAATCTGAAAATGCATACAGCATCTCACTAGTATAATAGGCAGTACATATAAAGAGAAGACAGGACTTGGCTAACGGAAACGGGCGGGGATGCTGTGATTGTGATCCGGGGGAGGCGCACAATCTTTCAACCTGCTTCTTCTGCTTTTCCCACTTTGTACCGCTTTTCCACCTTTTCACCTTTTCTGCTCGGTAATCATGTAAGGATGTAGAACAGACATGCAGTGAAGAATTCATCGTGTTGACCTTCATTGATGCTCGATCGTGTCTCAAGTGTCCAAGTGTAGAAAATAGTGAGTCAGACGTGAAACGATGCATTAAAGAACACAGTGGACAATACCACAGCACAGTTACTTGATTGTGATTCGCTGCAAGTTTGTGAGTACCGTATCGTGCCAGAGCAGCGCAAGTGTACAGAGCATCAGTGTGTGTGATGATCGGATGATGAAGTGTGAATGGAAGTGGAAATCGGGAGACGGATCGGCGGAAGAGTGGCGTGACAAGAAAGAGCCAACCCAAGATTACACAAAGTGCCCGGGTATCATACATTACAGCATATAAGAGTCAGTAGCAATAACCAGCAGCTACATATATAATTAACAATTATGATCAGAATCGCAAATAAGACGCTCGGTAGGAACATAACTTCATCACTGTGGCATGTGTATTCTCATTGTCCCACTTTGTTTAATAGCAGAATTGGTTGTGACTACTTTCGTGAGGTCTAAACGTCGGCAACGACTACTGCGTCATGGTTAGGACTACAAGCTTCTTTAATGTTTCTAATTATCCTGTGCAAACATTTGATAAAATACAGACTATGGATGAAATATATATTTTCTGAGAGAAATATATCAAGGATACAAAAGTATGTGCATACTGCCCTACAAGCCCGACGTTCATGCCATAGTTTAGAATGAGAACCTGTACAAACTGCACAAATTAGTGTGACTTAAGCAGGAGGGCCAACATCTGTTTTAATGGAATTTCAAAATAGATAGCTCAGAGGCATCCCTGTGTAATAAAATTTTAACTGGATGTAATTCTCAAATTGTATCTATCTCACGGAGCCAGGCAGGCAAAACGGTATTTTCTTCTTTTTTTTTAACAAAAGAGGTGTATTACCGTGATACGTCGGTGATGTGTATGCAATTCCTACAGGTGGTATATTCTCTATTTTGACATGAACATTATTTTTTTGATTGAATCATTTCTTTATTCAAGAAAATGTTTATACATAACCAGAATATAACTTATTCATTTAAAGTATGTACCCGTAGTATACGACTTTTGAGGGAATGATTGTTAAATTCACAGTATGTATCATGTCATGTGTTTGATGTCATGAAACTTTAACCCCCCCCCCCCATGCGTCACACACATTTGTAAAGAGGCATCGTCATCAAACACCGTTTATATCCATCTAGTGATGTTACTGTTAAAGGATAATGTATTTTCTGCTCCGAAGATCTTTTGTCGTTCTTAAAAGTGGGTGCCATAATGCTAATTGAGTTGGATATCTTATGCACACAAGGCCTAAAACATATACAATATCACTATACAAGCCTATATGGTTCTCTTCTGCTGTGTAATTACCAACATTATATCATATATTTTTCTTCTTTTTTTGTGCACACGTGCTTTAAATTGATGCAACAGCATGTGACAATTGCAAACAATGATCAATTTTAAACAAGCCAATTTCTATATAATCTGGTCGCCTGAGAGAATCTGGACAAATGTGTCCTGAGGCTAGGTACAGATGGTGTGCTAGTTTGCTCTTGATGTTACCACTGAACTCAAAGATGTACTTTTGGATGAATTCACAAGATGATGTACATTTGGGAGCATCCTCCACGTTGAATGCACACACCAGCTTACAACAGATGTCCACTGCTTTTAAAATGATGGTGCTGCCATTGCTCTTCCCTCGAAGATCACAAAGTTCTGTGATGGATTGCATCGGTCTCCGACAATCAACATGGAAGGATACTGTCTTTCTCCACCAACAAGACCATGGAGGAAAGAGGTAAGGTTTGTTCCATCCTGGAAAACAAAACAGTTAATATTTCACCTAACGATCAAAAAAAAAAAAAAAAACTTTCAAAGAAAATGTGCACCATTATTTAAGAATTCTAACTAAAGTTATTGCCAGAAAAGGGCACTTTATACAGACCGAGATCCCTGGCCTCATCCTTGTATATTCTGTCTGGTTGTAGGTAGACCATTGTATCGTATGACAAATATTATTACCTATGGCACTTTTGATGAGTTCACAAGTTAATTTTCTTAGCTACATACTGAGTAGTCCATTATCTCTACCAGTGTTTCAAGTAACTGCACACAAAAAATGAACAAATTGAATTGAAAAACAGAAACAAACTTTGTCTTTGGTGTCCTACTTACTGGTTTTTGATCGACAAAAGCAGCAAGAGCATGGGGGTGTGTAATAATTTTCCTTGAGAGTGTTTCGTACGTCCCGGTGCCAAAAAGATGGGTAGACACTTCCAAGAAACTTGAGGATGTTTTTTAAGAAAACAAACATACAAACAAATAAAATAAGAAACAAGAAAACGCTTATAAAAGAGAACATTAGAAATCAACAAGGAAACCGAAATGACGAGCACATACTGAGCAATCTCACCGTTAGCACACCCATGACGAAGTTCATCAAGGTCATCCCAGTACTGTAGTTATTCCGTTATTTTAATTCCATTCAATTCAATTCAATTTAATGCACAACACAACTTTCTGACAGAATTATCTACAGTTGTCTACTATAATTAATTATTGCACAGCCAATGCATGTATGTATATAATAGCTTTATTTTTCTGTATGTTATGTCTAGCACTGATCTACTGTAGTGTCAGTAGTGATGTGAACCTGCAAACGATTTAGCATTGAAATCAGGGATACTTGTTCACATGGTATAAATTTGAAAAAGAAAAATCTATGAACATTTGCAATGGGTTATTATTGCTTGAGACGAGCAGGTCAAAGTACAGAATTGTGCTTGCATGCTGTAACAATCTGTGCACAATAGTTTTCACATTTCTACATTTAATTCACTCTGTCAGTCTGTCTGTCTGTCTCTCTCTCTCATTCAAATTTGCTGCCAAAATATAACAAGATTTATTTTCTTTGATAAAAGACTTTATTTGCATGAATTAATTGGACAAGGAGTGCATTTTTACTACCTTTACCTATACATATGATATAGGTCTAGGCATAAACGTGGTGAAAGGTGAAAGTAATTTCCGATATTTGTTGCCCTGAGGAAGATTCCCTTTAAAACTAGAACTATCACTCATTGTGATTGATATACCCCCACCCACAACTGAGGGAATTAGCTCAACCAGGATTATTGTCTTCTCTTTTTTTTTTCTTTTTAATGAAAAAAAAATACCATGGCATTGCACTGGTCAACAGTGAATAAATGTAGTGCTCACTGTTAGTCACATGTCCCACATTTAAAGTCAAGTGCTCAAAAACTGAGTGAGCAAGATAAAGAAACTGACGATTTCTGTGCTTTTTATTAAAAATTGTGTAACCATGGCAACACAATGTTGGACATTATGAAAAAATGAAGTTTGCATAACTATATATCATAGCCGTCACATGTGCCAAATTTCAAGCCAAATGCTAACAGGATGAGGGGCTTAGTTGAATTCACAATATGTGACTGTGCACCTCAAAACGAACATAAAGTCGCACACACTGATTTTGCGTGAGGACTGAAAATAAGTGAAATGGGTCAAGCCGAACTTGACCTTTTCATATTTTCTGAAAGAGCAGGTCTTCTTTTACATTATGCTAAAATTTGGTATCATAAAATTTTTTTAAGCAGTTTATCTCGGACATTTTTGGTAGAATAGTGTGATTAGGTGTGTCTTTAGAATCCCTTTTTCATTTCTGAAAAACCTTGTCCACACTTTTCACTTTCAACTCTAATAACTTTTAAAAGGGTAGTGCTACTGCTTTCAAAGTTGGCATTAATTATGGACAAAATGTGTTAATGAGGCATGCTTAATTTTTATTTAATCTGATAATCCCTTCATTGTTGTTACTCTGGTGGTTTACTTCCTGTTTTTTTGTCCCATTCATCACACAGCCAGCACGGTTTGGTAAAGGTTAAGCGCTTGAATAGACATTGTACTTCAGAACCTCTTTTCTCAGTTCACACTTTTCCTGAGTTTGTGCTTTCTTTCCAATATTTAGATAGGTAAGGAGAGTCCATTTGATTTGAGTTATACATCATTTTAAAGCTTAAAGTCTGTTCTTTCAGAATATGGTCTTAACTAAAAATTCATGTCTGGCGACTTTTTGTTTGTTTTGAGGTGCAGGGTCACATATTAGTGTATCATTTTCATTCAAAATATACTGTTACCTTAGCAACACATTTTCCACATTGACAAAAGATTTTATTGCACATCTAGGTAATGTAGAGGTAACATGTGCCAAATTTGAAGCCATAGTGCTCTAAATAGAGAGAGTTAGGAGAATCGAATTGTTTGTATGATTTTCATTCAAAATGCACTGTTACCATGGCAACACATTGTTCAACAATGGTGAAACATAAAGTTGGCATATTTCTGTACTATAATAGTTGCATGTGCCAAATATCAATCCAAATGGACAAAATAGAAACAGTTAAGAATGAGTTGCATTTTTATTCTTACATAACGTTAGGCCTACGTTCGGCCTAACCCTAGTGAGACTGGGTTGCGTAAAATGCATGTTTTATGATCCCATGCAGCAGCTGCATGCTACAACTTCAAGTAAAAAAAAAATTACAATACAAATTTACATGACATGAAAAACTTTGGTTCAATCCAGAAGGAATAGGCCTATCTAGAGTGCGGATGTAACTTCGATCTAGACCTAGATCTAGATCAGTAGACCTAGATCTATACTGTGTTAGATGTATTTCTCTCTAATTATAACGTAACACGCAAGTAGAGTCCTGTCTCGTGTAACGTTAGACTAAACTATCTAAGTTAGGCTAGGCCCTATTTTTTTGTTTCTGTCAGTATCGGGCATGTATAGCCTGAGGCTGATGACTAGTGTAGCCTGGTAGCCAGCCTGATTAGAATAAACGATATAAAAACTGGTCTAGATCAATCTAGGTCCAGACATCCGATTTAACTGTTAGATTTATTTTGATCTAGATTCTGGCCTAGACTGTACAGATCTATCCGTAACGTTAGATCCAGATGCTAGTAGTAGCCTAGGCCAAGTAGCAACACATTACAGCCCTGGCAAGCGTCGTTATATTCAACACGTACAGCTAGATCGGTCTAGGAATGTTTTACTTTTTTTAGGTTTGAGCTGCAATCTGAAAAAGTAAAACGTTCAAAGACTGATCTGTTATTTGCTTATAAATGCAGTTGTGAAGCCTGCTCTGTAATCAGGGCAGGGGCATAAATGGGGGAATGGAGGATGTATCCCCCGGCCCAGGGCCTAAGTAACAGAGTAACAAAATGTATTTTTTTTTTGTCCTGTGTTTATCTACTAAAGAAATAATGCTGGCAATGGAAGAGAAAGAAAATGATCATTATATGATTTATATGCCACTGATCTTCCTTTTGTAATTTTAAAGATGACATTAAAATTTGTTTTAGGAGTGCTAATTAATTGCATTATTATTATGAAAGAAACATAAACATGCACATGACATCCTTTTATAGCAAAATGCCCTTTCAAGAAAATACATTCACAAGAAAATATGTATATGTATATTTGTCATTGATTGACAACATAAAAGCTCACAATTACTTTTAGTATCAGAACCACACCATGGAAATTGATTCAGATGGAGAGAACACTTATCCTTACTTGGACAATAGGTATGTCAAACAATTGATTAAATATCAGGGTTGGCATATTGCTGAAATGAAATCATTTTGTTGTAAAAACTCCCCCTTTTCCTGTAATTATTGTAACAAAAAATGAAATCACGGCAAGAGTGCGTTTCGATAATAGATCCGGATAAAGGGAGGCTGGAAAAGAGAGGTCGGACTGTATAACTATATGACTTATAATTATTATTTCACCTGTTGGAAAACAAAATTGGAAGCTGTTTGGATCTCGCATTCTATATCTGTCTCGCTCCCTTTCTGTCTCTGGCTCTGTCATTGCCCTTGTGTGATTCTTGCGATTTACTATTGGTGACAAATTCATTTCTGTACTCTATGTATAATTCCTTTGGCTCCCCAAGATCAAACCCACGTTCAAAATTACACTCCAAAGATTCTACTTATCCTCTTCCTATAATTTTATAATTCAGTGCAAAGTTCCAAATCATTTCAAAGAATTGTGTGAAACACAGAGTTCATCTCACTTCCTCTTAACTCTTTATGTGCCATGGTGGAAACCCCCTGTGTGCCACGTTATTCTGAGACACGAAGGTAGTCATGCTTAGAGAAAGAATTCTGTTTTTCCATTTCGTATAACTTCTACAAATTTCTGTTAAGACGGGCATAATAGTAAGCAAAGTTAAAGACGGATGCCAAGCTTTGTTTCGATATAAATTGTATGACGAATCTATTTTCAATTTTCCTTTTGAATGACCAGTTGCTTCATTACTGTAAAGGCATGACTTTTGCACATAAAACCGTGACAGAAACTTAGAATGTACGAGCAAATCTAGTTGAGAACACCGCTTAATAGTCAATCACCACATAGAATGCACGCCGTATATGAGAGGAACAAAAGCACGAGAAACGCTTTCATTGTGCCACGGGATTAGCAGGGATTAGCGATTTATCGATCGGTTTTGGCGGCTTTGTTTGTTGAGCAAAATACGCGAAGTTGGCACGCCGTCGACTGAGTCGGAAGTGCGAACGTGGCACATAAAGAGTTAATCACCTCAAAGTTTTTGTGTAGTACCTGCTATAGTATATTTGTTAAAAATCCAAGCTAAGAACTTCTGAAACAGTGAAAATTATGTTCATTGTCAGTTAATGAAAATATCCTTCATACGGTAATAAAACCCTCTGATCAAATGTTTCATTTATGTTTCTTTCAGAGACATCCGGGAATTGGACCATGGGCTTTCAGTAGTCCCGGAAGGAGGTGCTCCCAAACCTCAAGACTCCCTTGACGAGGATCCCTGGGTTCCAGTAGTCCCGGAAGGAGGTGCTCCCAAACCTCAAGACTCCCTTGACGAGGATCCCTGGGTTCCAGTAGTCCCAGAAGGAGGTGTTCCCAAACCTCAAGACTCCCTTGAAGAGGATCCTTGGGTTCAAGTAATCCCAGATGAAGGTGCTCCCACACCTCCAAAGTAAGTCTGTCTATATATGCAGACCTCCCAACATATCCCAGTGTTTTAATATAATTTTCTGCTTTTCATTATTTTTTTTTTTTGTCGCTGCGAGCTTTCCTGACTTATTAATTTCTTTCCCCCTTTTTTTCTATTGTAGAAAAAGAAAGCGTCTGGCAGATCCTGTGGACAGACAAAAAAGGGATAAGGAGAATCACCCTCTTCTTCAAGGAGAATGTGGTTCCAAATGCTGCAACTCCTGTCATCTCTTCACAGAAGAAACAAGAACAAACATTTAGAGGACATATTGGGATATGTCTTACAACCTTCGGCAACAGTGGCTGGCTAGCTACATAACAATTACAGATGTGCAACGGAGAACCGTTCTTCCTACAAATTCGCGTCGATCACATTCCCCGAGATACACACTGCCGATTGATGGAACCAAACGTTCTGTCTGCCAGAAGTTCCTGCTGCAGACACTTGGTTACACAAGCGACCGCGTCATAACTGAGACAGTGAAAAAAAATTCACATTCACCGATCCTGGCAACTGGAAGCAACAAGCGTGGAACCACACCATGTCCTCGTAGTATTGATCGTCGTGTCATCAAAGAGCACAATGGGTCATTCCACCCACAAATCAATCACTACAGGAGGGAACATGCGCCAAATGTGAGGTATCTACAACGTGCTGTTACACTGGTAGAAATGTACTCACTATTTCATAAGAAATACCCCGACTACTGCGGCATTGAAACTTATAGAGAAACTCTGAGAGAACTTAACATATCGAATGCAATGCCTAAAGGAAGACAAATGTTCAGCATGCGAAGATTTCAAGAACAATGCAAACAAATCACAGAGCGAAGAAGACAAATTCACACTGCATAAGATTAAGGCAAACGAAGCTAAGGAAGCCTATGATGCTGATATGAAGGCCAAATTTCCTGACAATGTCCTGTGTTTTGCCATGGATATGCAAAAAGTGTTGATATTTCCTCGGATGCCCTCTTGCAAAGATGTTTTTTTTTTTTTTTTTTTTTTTTAAGTAGACTCGTAGTTTTTAACGAGACATTCGCCAAGATGGGCTCTGAAGAAAGACCAAGCTACTGTGTCTTCTGGAATGAGTCTACTGCTGGAAGATGTACCGAAGATGTTGCAAGCTCAGTGTACGCCCTCCTTCGAGTGAATCGACATACAAAAACTTGTTTTGTCGTGCGACAATTGTGGGCCACAGAATCAAAACTATGTGTTCTTTACCATGCTAGCCACAGTGGTAAATGACCCCTCTATCAGCTGTGAGGAGATCACTCTGAAATACCTTACAAGGGGTCACACTCATAATGTTGCAGATTCAGTGCATGGGAACATTGAGGAGAAGCTGTTACTAGTGATACGGGAAGTTCTAACCGAGCTATGTGGACAGACTTTGGAGTACATTGTTGGGAGTTTGCCAATGTACACAGTATCCCTCACCCTTTGATTGCAGGAAGGAAGCTTCACTTTTTTGCTGATGTACCTAATCTCTGAAAGCCTCGCTTTACAAAATTCTGTCTCAAAAGATGCACCTATTAACGCTTAAAAAGTATGACTTAATTTCTCATTTTGAAAACCGTACATTTAAACATACTAGAAATATTCCATCATGGTTTGTTGCGCAGCCTGGGGCTGCAGCGACAGGTCAGAGAAGGGCTATCAGATGTTTGAGCAAAGAGTACGAAGGCAAACATACAAGAGTTTCAATGTCATCAAATTGTGTCAGGTAAGGTAATCTATTGATAAGTAAAAATTCTATCAAAGTAAACAATGTATCTTAATGATATAGAAAGTGTCAGACATAAGAACATTTGATGTATTTGTGTCATTTTTCTTAAGATCTCTGTTTTGAGTTATAGTTCTGCATGATTTTTATTTCATTATGATTTTACATGTAGAAGTTCATTTTGATTTATGTCGATCCCTCTGCTCCTCAGAATAGGCTACTAGATCGATGGCGCATTACAAATGTATTTATTATTATTATTATTATTATCATTATTATTATTATTATTAAAACCTACAGGACCCAAGAATTGACTATCCGTCCATGAAACGTAAATTCTTTTAATTTTTAAACGAAATCGGTTGCTACAAAAGGGAAACTCAAATTGTTATGGTGTTAGCCTTTATAGGTTTTAGATGTCATAGGGTCAGTGACCTTTTTGAGCCTGTTGCTCATTTAACATGTGAGTTTCAAAATTGATCCATAAGTTTGCACTCTCCTGCTTCTTGAAATTATATTGGAGTCATAAATGCCTAATTTTTCCTTTAATGTCGAATTAAAACGTTGAGGGCAAACCTTAAAGTTAAAGTTTTGTGTACGATTCCATGCACTCAGACTTGATAAGCAAAACATAATTCATAGCAACCACTCTTGACTCACGACAGTGTAGGCCTAAACACCTTCATGGGGTATTATGGAGGACTAGCTATCAAGTGTAAATAGAACCCTTAAACCTGTTAGATTAAATTATTTTGGGTGATAGATAGCTAAAAGTTGTCTTGATCCTGTCTGGGGATCAAAGGTGAAGAACCAGGTCACTGGTCAAAAAATTTCTTTTGAAACAGTTTATTTTCTCCATGGGTCAATGAATTTTCAGTGTCAGGTAAATATTACATTATTCTAATTTTAGTTTCTGTACTCGTGATTTTCATTTTGGGTCTATTATTTTGATTTATTTTGTGTGTTCTGTATGATTTCTGGTCATAATTGTTTATATTTCGTATGATTTCTCATTTAGTTTCTTCAATTTTTTATGTTTTTCTGTATTATTTTTGGTAACTACAATTAAACTTGATTGGTGCAACTGTACAATCTGCCAAAAAAGAATATTATACACGTTACAACAGGGCGCTCCCCTTTTACTGAACACTGTGCTAACGAAATTTCTGTTATTACAACTACCGTTGCCATTCTTGGTTCCAACAGATAGGGAAAAAACAAGAAATGAACCAGTTTTAACGAAATTTTGATATAACCATAAAAAAAAAACAAAAAAAAAACCGGTGATCCCACAAATTTCGTTATAACGGGAGTTTCCCGTTTTTTATTACTTATATTACAGTAGAAAGTGTTTGATGGTTAAACTCATGTCCACAGTAATTATTGGAATTTCTATGTATTTATTTAATGAATTGATTTTACATAAGATCAAATATTATTGGAGTAATCTCAAGGAGCATGCCGAAAGCTGCATGTGCAGTATTACCAACAACGATTTATCAGTGAGGTCTGTCGAAATATTTTAAACGACAAGCAAACAAAGGTAAGCTGATACCAATATGTTGATGTAATGCTATTTCATCTGTTTTTCATGTCATTTTTCTATCATCTGTATTAACACAACTATTATCATCTCATAATCTTTACTTTAAATGTGATTTATCACTATCAGTATTTACTTTTCCTCTATATTACAAACCACTTTACTGTTGCTGTTGTGTTAACATTGTATTGTTATTACATGCAATGTTTGTCACCTACTTCTTTTCCCTGTTATTCTTCCTCTTATAACAATTTGTATTTGCTTATGCAAATATGTGATGTATATGTGTGTTTGTGTCTGTGTGTTTGTGTTTGCTTGCATGTGTACATTTGTATATTTATTATAAACTATCATTTGCTGTCTTAATGCATATACATTGTACCTCAAGAATACTGTTGCTTATTATACCCATCTATTAAACATGTATACATTACTCCACTTTTAAGTTTTGTTGTCTCTTAAAAATGAAATATGAGTTTAAGAAGGAATATTCAAACACGAAATCATAATTGTCAGTGATTATGTATAGAATTTGTTAATGCAGTATTTGTAATAATGAATATGTGTCGAGTATAGGATAGTATAAATTGAATATATTTTTTACGTCAAAAGAAATTATGTTGTGTGACAATATTCCAAGTGCATGTTCTGAAAGAATGCCATACTTTTACATTACGTAAAGTTAATTAGATATTTTACAAAGGTGAATAAATATTCTAGATTGTGATTGCCCATCCCCTGATTCTTTAATAAAAAAAAACAATAAATATAATGTATTTGACGCTACAAAGAACTTTAGATAATCACAATAATCCTTCAAATCAGATAGATTAATGCAACTGATGGCTCGGCATACAAGCCAATAGTTTTTTTTGATATTCTGAAAAGAGCTGCTGATATAGGACTCCATGTCATTGCAGTTACCAGTGACATGGGAAGTTCTAACCGTGCCATGTGGAGAGACTTTGGAGTACATTGTTGGGAGTTTACCAATGTACACAGTATCCCTCACCCCTTGAATACAGAGAGGAAGCTTCACTTTCTTGCTGATGTACCCCATCACATCAAGAATCTAAAAACAGCCCTTGTCAGAGGTCAAGTCCTGGCACTTCCTCAAGACATCGTAAAGAAGTACGCCCTGGCGTCATGCAGTGTCAGTGTGCTGCAAGTAAAAGCTGTCATCTCGTTCCAAGAGGAAAGTCCCTTGAAGATTGCACCTAAACTTCAGCTGCTGCAGGCAACCATCCACCCAACACATTTTGATGTGTCCCATGGAATGATGTGTCCCATGGAATGTGTCCCATGGAATGTGTCCCATGGAATGGACTTCTTCAGCAAGGCAACATCCGCAGCTATCAAATACTAGTACCTGGTGCAGAAAGAAAATCATCTAACCTCCTATCAAACAACAGCATGGTTCATAGAAAAAAAAGTGAACCACTGGTTGGACCTCCTGTCAAGCAGACATCCTGTGATGGCATTAAGACGTACAATGTATTCGCATAGATGAGTTCCATATTGCCGTGGAATTTCTGAAGGGAATAGTCAATCTCTTCAGAAATATCAAAATAGGAAAAAGAGGGTGGAAATCTGTTCAAACAGGTATCATTATGTCCACCCAGTCAATCCTTTAAATCTAGGATGAGCTGCTTGGCAAAAGCCGCAAGATTGTTCTTACTGCTAGATTCACGCAAGACTGTCTTGAGAATCTGTTCTCAAGTGTTTGCCTCAAGAACCCTGTGCCAACAATGGTAGAATTTTTCAATAGTTATGCACTTCGAATAGTGTCAGTTGGGCAGTTTTTGAGCACTTCTTTCACTGGTACATGTAGCTACCAGGAAGATGATTGGTGCCACCTGGCTGTCTTCCTGGACTGCCCAACTGAGAGACCATTACAAATCCCAAGTGCATTCCACTAAAATGGCATGATTAGTGGAGAGACAAACAATCCAAATTTGTCCAACGCTGAGAATTACAGCTTATTCAGCCTAACTGGTTATTTTGCCGGAAAAAAAAATAATAAAGAGCAAAAAAGTGTGTGATGTTTGCTCCACCTCATTGAAAGACAAGACTACATCACAGTCTAAGGCAAAAGGTAAAGCTACGCTTCTCTCCTTGAAAGAATGCAAGAAGGGTGCACTTTGTCGCCCTTCTGAGCAAGCCTGTCAAGTACTGAAAGAAGTGGAAGTGAATTTTCCTTAAAGCAGAGCAGTGCTACATTCATGGCGCACAATCTCACAATGAAAGAAATTCAGAAAAAAAAAACTAATGGAAGCTACAAAACACATTCACATGCCGACTTGTCACTCGATCAAAACAAATCTCATTGCCCGCTTTGTAAAGGTCAGACTTCGCATCGAAGCAAGATTGATCAAGAAGCAGAGAGCATCTGCCAAACCAGGTGCACTAGAAGTCAAGGAAGGACATCTAGGTAGTAAGAGCCAAGCAATGAGAGCACTGGTGAAGAAACTGAATTAGGCTCTTTCTATGTTCATATGTCTAATCTTTCAGTTTTGCAACTTATCATTTCACGGCACACTGGCCTGTTATGGGTACTTATGTACAAACATATCTAACTCTTCAAGAAAAAAAGTTCTGAAGTCATGACTTTTAACAATTTTTTGTTAAATTTATTAACCCTTTTTAACAACTGATCAATGCGTGCTTAGTATGATCAGCACATCTTCAAATTACCTTTATAATGATACCGTAGTAGTTATAATTATGATTTACATGGAAAAGAAATTGAAGTCTCAACCCCTAAACAGATTTTCATTTATTAAAGAAATAGTTTTGGACTTGTGATAAAGACAATTTATGAGAAATAAGACCTGTTCTTTATTTGATGATTTAATATCCAAATCATTTCTGAACATCTGTCAAGCTTTGGACTGAAATGTGATTAACAATTTCATAACATCCCTAATATGCTCGGTGTTTAAACTCAAAAAGTATGCTACCTTTTTTGGGGCTCAAATTCGCACATTTGAAAACTGAGGAGAGTACAATTTTCTTAGATATTATTTGCTTGCAAAACTAACGTTCATTAATCAATAATATATCGTTGAAGTTGAAATTAGATTCCAAATTTTAGTAATTTTTTTCGCTCTGTGTAAAAGAGTTAATTCTGCAGCATGTCAAAAGGTTTTATTTTCTCTAATTCAGATCATTCTCTTATGACATTCACTGTATTCCATTGATCAGTTGGGGCTTAATTGCTTAATCCTCTCTGCACTGAAAAGAAAGATTTAAACAAGAGAAAATAACTCTTTTTGTTATGTACACATCATTGTCCTCCTGTAGAATTGGCTCTTAACACAGAGCGCAGAAAAAAATCTGACACCTAAAGTCCAAAATTTGACACCTAATTCAAATTCAATAGTAAATTATGATTTTATGAACATTGGTTTTGCAACCAAGCCATACTTAGCCTTTAAACAAGGCGACTCGCTCTGCGTGCCCCCGTATAGCGCGTTTACCCCACAAACCTGTTGGCCGGCGAGTGGAGCGAGCCGCCTTTATCCACTCGTTCAGGGATGTGTACTTTTGTCGTTGTTGTTGCTTTATATCCTTTGACAAATTTGCGTACAAATTTGACGCAGAAAATACACACGGCACCAAGGCAAGCCTCGTTAATATTAAGTAACTATTCTTATTCTATCGAGTATATATCGAGAATATAAAGCAACAACAACGACAAAAGTACACATCCCTGAACGAGTGGATAAAGCCAGTTCGCTCCACTCGCCGGCCAACAGGTTTGTGGGGTAAACGCGCTATACGGGGGCACGCAGAGCGAGTCGCCTTGTTTAAAGGCTAAGCCAAACCCAACAAGATTGTACACTATTCAGGTTTTTATTGCTTTAATTTGTACCACATATTGTCGGTTGAGAGTGATAAGGGCGTCAAGTTGTCACAAAACCACTGAACACCCTTCTCATTCTCAACAGACGATATATGATATGGACTTTAAAATTAATTAGTGATCAAAAGTGTAGGCCTACATTTTTTTTAAAAACACATTTTGTCCTAGTATGAACTCTGCTAGAATTAGGGCTTTGCTATAACTGAATTCCCCCGTTGCACTCTTTCCTTCTCGGACAAGCTGTACTATTTCATTGATGTCATTTTACCAAAAGGTAAGGAAAGATTTTTCTTCTAGCCTTGTAAATTAAATTGCGTTGTATTGAGATGACATTACTTGCATGTATTTAGATATATTTGGATGCAGCTGATGAGTATATTGTTCTAACAGGTATAATGTTGCAGGTATGTTAGAAATGATTTGAAGAAATATTTTGTTTTCCTACGTTTATTGAATGTTTGTATTTTGTTTATTTTCAAATCTTATAAAGACAGATATTTATAATTACCTGTTATAGAAAATAAGAAATGTAATTTATTTTGATATTAGAAGAGCAAATAAGACACATTTATACATATTCTTCTCCATTCAAATGTCTGAAATATGGAAGTCAATTCATCAATGTCAAATTCTCATGATAAAAGAAAATGAAATGAAGGAATAAATGACAGATTACTTAAACCCATGATTATATGGTGCGTTATTTTGTTTCGATAAGGTACATAAAAAGTGTGCTCATTCTACATGTTCCACCCATTATATAGTGGGTCATGATAATACCAAGGAGATTTGATAGCTGGAATCCCAACAAGCAATCAATGACTGAATAATAAACCATTTCTTGAGAGTCGAGACATGTATTCCAACACTACAGCCTGTATGTGAAAAATTAAATAGTGTATAACTGTTCGTCACATTTTCACTTTTCTTTAAGTCTCAACTATAATTTTGAAACACATTTTTTTTTTTTGGGGGGGGGGGCTCAACCTTTACTCAATATGAAATCTGTTTACAACATACATATAAGGCCACCTAACTCATATTTTTTTTTAATTTGCGTAAATTGTTACGCAAAACTTATCACTTTAATTCATATTTTCACATTCTGACATATCATTTCAAATCAACATTTGGCTTAGCATTACATGTACGGGGTCATTCCGTGTCAAATCACCAAAAAACATTCCCAGATCCTCTTTTTTATATAAATGTTGAAGAATACATATCGTTTCTTTGATACTTAATAGGATTAATGTGGAAAATCAGAACTTCAGAAGGTCGTAAATCTAAATCATGTTTTACCACCTATTTACGTATGTGAAATAATGTGCTGTAATCACATTCTTACATAATTTGATCCCGACACCCAGCACAAACACGTACATGTGAGTCTACACATTTTCCTGATAATTATTTTTGTTCCCTTTCCGATGGTCTACCTGTTTTTACTGAATTTGGTCAATCGGTTACAGAGCTTTAGTCACTTGAAATTAGGCAACCAAGCTCATTTTTGTGGAAAAAATACACACAATTCGGCGTGACGTAACACCAGAACCGTGCATGGGATCGCGCGCCAAAAAAAAAAAAAAAAAAAAAAAACAAGGACAAGTAGAAATTACGCGGTGCGTAATATGTGTCCCCGCCGGAAGAAGCATTTAGTAGCAAAATGTACAATATAGGTAAAAAGATGAAGGTCAAAGGTCAAAGAAGTCAAAGGTCAAAATTCTGTGTAGAAGTTTTGAAGCCCTCACCTAGTGCCATCACTTAAAGCAAACGGAATTGAAATCGGGTTACAAATGGCAAAGGAGTAGCATTTTGTAGCAAAATGTACAATATAGGTCAAAAATCAAGGTCAAAGGTCAAAGAAGTCAAAGGTCAAAATTCTGTGTAGAAGTTTTGAAGCCCTCACCTAGTGCCATCACATAAAGCAAACGGAATCAAAATCGAGTTAGAAATGGCAAAGGAGTAGCATTTTGTAGGCAATGTACAAATAGGTCAAAAATCAAGGTCAAAGGTCAAAGAAGTCAAAGGTCAAAATTCTGTGTAGAAGTTTTGAAGCCCTAACCTAGTGCCATCACTTAAAGCAAACGGAATTGAAATCGGGTTACAAATGGCGAAGGAGTAGCATTTTGTAGCAAAATGTACAATATAGGTCAAAAATCAAGGTCAAAGGTCAAAGAAGTCAAAGGTCAAAATTCTGTGTAGAAGTTTTGAAGCCCTCACCTAGTGCCATCATATAAAGCAAACGGAATCAAAATCGGGTTAGAAATGGCGGAGTAGCATTTTGAAGCAAAATGTACAATATAGGTCAAAGGTCAAGGTCAAAGGTCACAATTGAAATTCTGTGTAGAAGTTTCAAAGCTCCCATGTAGTGCTATCATATAAAGCAAACAGAATCAAAATCGGGTTAGAAATGGCGAAGGAGTAGCATTTTGAACATTTTGATCACACACGGACGCACACATGGACGGACACACGGACGGACACACGGACGGACACACACACGTACGGAGCCCGTTTCATAGTCCCCTGCTCGAACTCGTTCGGCGGGGACAAAAAGTCTTCTTGGCCCGTGTTTAAGTTGTTGTGTACCACAAACGATCGAATTCGGAGATGGAGCGATTCAACCCATTGGGTGAAATGACACGGTTTAATGACCCTATTGCCTATACAGTGGACCTTTGTTACAATAAGGACCCCGGAACCACATACACATTTTGTATCCATGTATTCAGTGAACATCATGATATGACAGCTCTCTAAATAGAGTCTAATGCCATTATCCGTCCACGTTTACCCCCCCCCCCCCCCCACACACGGGAGAAAGCAGTAACTACTGTATCTGCTAAGCCGAGATAAATGCTATTTTGTGTTTTTTGCAGAGGGGATTCTTTAAAAACACAGAAACAATCACAAATAACTTTGTGGTATGAGTTACTATGATGATGCAGCATACCTAACTAACATTTTAACAATACCTGGGAAAAAATTATGTTTCCGTTATTTTTTTACATAATTATTATTATTTAGGAAATTTATGTAGTAACTGCGGTGACTTACCCTTGATTTTGGGTAGTTTCCCCACGGAAAAAAGCAGTAACTACACTCGGTCTACAGATGGCCAGGTCAGGAGTCTGCTGTTTTCCCCATGGCAAAAAGCAGTAACTGCACATGTCACAATCACATGACCATACCAGTGAGGAGAATTGTTAGCACCACCAGCTTATAAAGTTAGTTCTGGTTAGTCTAGATCTATAAGATCTAGGACTTAACGTTAGACCTAGACTAGGGTCTGGGTTCTGTCACTTCTAGGAATGAATGGTGTTCTGTGTAACAGTAAGGTAATTGAAGAGCTTGGTCTGGTCCCTGGACTAGACTATAGAGTATCAAGTCTCTTCGTCTTAGATCCTAGTCGAACTCTGACGTAGACTACAGATCTAGAAAGTTCTATACCCAATGTTAGTGCTAGACCGAGATCTAACGTTAGATTACTGACAATTTGTTTAACACGAACGTTAAACAATTAACTATGACTCTGTAACGTTAGATCTGGTACGCGGTAGACCTAGGCCTATAGATCTAGACTAGTGGTGTACCATACTAGTGACTTGTGTATTAATACTACACTAGTGCTCATCTCCTTTCAAAATTTCTACTCATATTTTCAGCTCACCTTGATTTTCTGGTTCTGGCCAAAGCCATGGCCACCATGACTTTTCCTCTGCAATTCATGATAGATTTGCGGGCATGCCTGGACTGCAGAAAATTTTCAGTTACTGCGTGACTACATGGTTAGCACCGTCACTCAGACTGTACCACTATCCAGACCTGGGGTAGTATTCTGAAATCCTTCCTAGGACGAAATTTCTTCCTAAGTCAGGATTTTTTCCTAAGTGGTATTCTGAAAATCTTCCTAAGTTTCTTCCTAAGTAGACTTAGGAAGAAACTTAGGAAGAGGGCGGGAATATGCAAATTTCTGACTTAGGAAGAAGTTGGTATTCTAGAATGCACTTAGGAAAGAATTTTAGGAAAATATCTAGGAAAGCTCCACCCCTGTCCTAAGTACGTTGTTAATAGCAAACTGCAAGCATCGTGATAGGCGCGCTTGTCAGTCATTGCGCGCACATGTACTTTGATGCGCGAAATGAGCGTGAGAAAGGGGACATGCCGCGCACTCGTGTATTTGACCCTACGTCACAGTAATATGCGATTGTCATTGGCAGACATTGGTTAGTTCCTTATGATACGGCATTTCGTATTGGCTTAGGAAAGGACGTGGGTGGGGATAAGGATGGCTTAATTTGCATTAAGAAGTGCCTAGGAAGACATTTCAGAATACCAATTTTGTCTTTCCTAGGCACTTCCTAAGTTTCTGACTTAGGAAGAAACTTAGGAAGAAACTTAGGAAGATTTTCAGAATACCGCCCCTGGGGCCCGTTGCATAAAATTTACCATTGAATTTCAATGGTACACTACCATCAAAATTAGGCGTCACAGCCAATCAGCATCAATGATTATAAAATTTACCACTAATTTGCAGTCTTACCGCTAGAAAGGAGCGGTAAGTCCCGCGGTATGGGTTTACGCACGCAGGGCCTGCACTATGCAAGTGATAACTAGATTGTGATGAATTCTGAAGTGCATGCTATTATGATGTTGTATTAAAGCATGCTGCAAAATTTATGCGCATGCAGCACGAGTATTCTGCACTATGAGTACGCTCAGTCTGCCAGCTTTGCTAGTCTCCAGAAAGAAACTTTTTCTACAACTTGTCATATGTGACCGTGCACCTCAAAACGAACATAAAGTCGCACACACTGATTTTGCGCGAGGAATGAAAATAAGTGAAATGGGTCAACCTAGCCGAACTTGACTTTTTCATATTTTCTGAAATAGCGGGTCTTCTTTTACATTGTGCTAAAATTTGGTATCATAAAGCGGGCAGGAAAGTGTGTTTTTTAGCAGTTTATCTCGAACATTTTTGGTAGAATAGTGTGATTAGGTGTGTCTTTAGAATACCCTTTTCATTTCTGGAAAACCTTGTCCACACTCTTCACTTTCAACTCTTATAACTTTTGAAAAGATAGTGCTTTGAAAGTTGGCATTAATTATGGACAGAATGTGTTAATAAGGCATGCTTAATTTCAGTTTAATCTGATAATCCCTTCATTGTTGTTACTCTGATGGTTTACTTCCTGTTTTTTGTCCCATTCATCGCACAGCCAGCACGGTTTGGTAAAGATTAAAAGCGCTTGAATAGACACTGTACTTCAGAGCCTCTTTTCTCAGTTCACACTTTTCCTGAGTTTGTGCTTTCTTTCCAATATTTAGATAGGTTAGGAGAGTCCATTTGATGTAAGTTATACATCATTTCAAAGCTTAAAGTCTGCTCTTTCAGAATATGGTCTTAACTAAGAATTCATGTCTGGCGACTTTTTGTTTGTTTTGAAGTGCAGGGTCACATATGATTCCTTGCGGGCAGAGTCAAGTTACTGGTGAAACAGTCTTTTATATCTCTCCCCTAAATTATAGAAGAAACTGCTGTTTATATTGTTTAAAAAAAAAGTGATAGAATTAAAAAAAAGTATTAGGAAAATATACAGGAAGGACTATAGAGTCTGAATTATTAGACTAAATTAATAGTTACTTACTGCTTTCTTCCGTGGGGAAACTTGCAAAGTTGAATCAACTGCATGTAGTTACTGCTTTTTGCAAAAAGTGTATTTTTGGTCACTCTCATTTTTTTTTTTTTGGGGGGGGGGGGCAAAACTCACCTATTCACATTAAAGAGCATTGGGGGCTAGTAAACTATTCATTTTTGCAAACAAGCAAACATTCATAAGAATGTCAGTTTCTTTTTTTTTGGGGGGGGGGAGCAGTGTTACACTGTTACAATGTCAGGAAAACATTTAATTAGGCGTAGACTCTCCTAATGACTACAAAAGTTTACAGTTTACTAGTCCACACTATCTACACTAGACTCAAACCTACAGATCGTTCTACGTTTGGGCCTAAAAATCTCTATGAAGGGGCCTAACGTATACATGTTCACACCTTAAAGGGAGACAGTCCTGATATTTTCACTGTAATGATAATTACGAAGAGTAAAAAACATAACCTTTCACCAGTTTATACGCGTGGAAATGAAAAACTGTCTCCGTACGCGATTTTTGAAAAATAATTCCTGCAAGCGATCGTGTAAGAGCCGGCAAAAAGATGCTACGTCGTGCATGCCCTACTCACCAAGTTGACAGCCGTGCCTCTAAAAACCAATTTAAGTGTTCAAATGATTAGTTGCAATTTTATCATATAATGTGAAAGTTTGTGATTTTATTATTTTAAACAAAATATTTCAAGTTTAGATATATATAATTCATGAAAAATTAATATTGTTAACATGAATTTATATGTATTTTCAAACCAAATATACCATGAACTTGACATCAAATAGGCACCGTCCTTTTCTAGCTTCCGTCCGTGTTGCATACTTCTTAGCGTAGAAACCACTCTCGCGCGCGAATCCTTACCATACAAATGTACACAGTACTCCGTCTAGTTGATTTTGGCGTTCAAACGGAAGAAAACCTGTGCATGAGAGAGTCGAATTCTTCAAAGAAAATATTGTTTGTATCTCAATATTTCTGTAAGTAGTCAAATATCGCCTTTCCTCGAAAAAAAAAAATATATGACGTGAGCCGGGAAGGGTAAACACAGGGGGTCGTAGGGATATGATTTCGCTCCACTTTGCCGTGCATGTCCAGTCGGCACTGGCAGCAGCTAGCTCAGTGGCACTGTACTGCAGTCCAACCCCGGCTGCAGGCCCACGGTAAATTAAACATAGCTAGCCACTTTCCTTACCTCTCTACGCTTTTTTCCCTTGGTTCTCTTCGAAGTCGATGCTCGAGGTGTTTCTGTTTTATATAACTCATGTGAGCAAATGGTCTGGATTGCATCTGGCTTCAGGAGTTTTCTCGGTTTATAACCGAGGGCCACAGCCTGCCGGTCCATGTAAAAACATCGCTTCTCAAATTCTCGCTATCGCCAATGACGTAAAAAGTACCCGGATGTGGCTTTCTCGTCAAGATTTAGTGCACTTGGTAGCAAGGGCACTTCCGGCGCGGGGCATAATTTGCACAACGCTAGCGTGCGCGTATGTGTACCTTAGACCTATAGCGCAGCGCCGTAGTACAGTAGGCCGCAGCGGTACCGCCCAAGCCAGCGAGTGGCCAGGCCTGTCATACTCGTACACTGTAGTCCCCGCCGGAGGCCGGCCTTGCAAATAGCATGCACCACTGCACTGCACATAGCGCATAAGCTAACACACCGGTACAGCGTACTGCTTGATCATGCGATCGATGTGCACATCTATCACAGATCAGTCATCTCTGCATACGCTGAAAATATGCTGGAAAATATTCACCCACCTGGATATACAGTACGTGTATATCGTCCTGGAATGCCCATCTTTTTTCTTTATTTGTTCTCTGTCGAAATGTCGCGAACACAATCGGGAACGAACAGTGATCTCGAACTTATCCTGTCTCCGAAGCAATTTCTTCCAAGTAAGTACGTACAATGTATACGTAGGCCGGCACTTATAGGCCTACTACCTATTGCTACTACCACTACTAGTAAGTCGCGCGTGCACTTAAAAAATTGCGCTGTGGAGTCACCCGCAAACTTCACCCACGCTGCCACGTCACGTCTCGCATGCCAGTAAGGGTCCTGTTTCTGCAGATTTTTTTTCATTATTGTCGTGAGAACAACACATGGCAGCTTCGCTAGCTACAACCAATAGTTGTATTAACAGCAATCTCTTAAGAATGGAGAAATTTCAAATCATATCAAAGCTGTAATTTAAGTCGAGAAAACCGGAAGTACACGTAGAATACAGTCGGTTGTGTGTGTAAATAGCATTAGTCACGTATCACGCGCGTACGAACGGAAGTGACTTTGCTACCGGACTATCCCATAAATGCACCGTAAATGACGCTAAAATCAACATCCGGGTACTTTTTACGTCATTGGCGATAGCGAGAATTGTCCACTTACAGGTAGGTCACAACACGATATCGAGATTTTGTAGGCCCTCTAAGTTTTTTATGTTCGCCATCGTTGTACCGAGATTTCCCAGCCATACAGCTCACCTTTCATGATACTTTTGTGGACCTGGGACGGGAAAAAAAAGGATTTTCCTGGGAAATTTTCTGCACGATTCGAGCAAAACTACTGATGTAAGATAGCCTGACGAGACGACGCTGAATGCGGTCGCCCCTATAATGTACTAGCAGGCCTGTGTAGAACGGTTTCTACCTACAATCTCTACGTACTAGAACATGCATGAGCGGCGACAGGGCTGCAGCTGCGCTTGAGACTGGAAAAGCGCGTATATCTACCGTTGGTAGATCTAGTTGTACCGTCCACACGTGTACTGTGCGAATATAATACACAATACACACACACACACACACACACAACGTAGAAACAATGTCAATTACAAATACGAGTCGGAGTAGCCACCGACGTCTTCATGCATCCGGGTAACTAGGGAGCGTACGGATAACGAGCAGAACACGGCTGGGAAGAGTTGTGCCTCGGTGACGTCTGACTCTCCGCCAGGACTTGCTCATTAGCATATTCCCCATGCAGATTCACACTTATTCAACCAAAATTTACGAGCTTATTTGGTGATTGAAAGTTAGTTTTTGGTGAAAGTAGTTCATTGGAGGTACCAACAACATATTTTTTTTTTATTTCGTGAGGACTGCGTCACTTTAAATAACAGACTACTAATACAGAATTGTGCTCTTTCTAGCCTATTTACTAGTGGCCCATTCTCAGTAAAAGCGTGCAAATACGGAATTTTGGTGTCGCCGACATTCCATGACAGTTTGCGGTTCCCTGAAACCTATTAGATACTATTTAAATGTTTATAATATATCACGAGGACTTTATTTGTTAAAAATAAACACGATCAAATGCGGTTGTCTGCCTTTTTGTATAAAATTTTGCTGTTAAACTTCGTTAAGACCCCCAAAACGCAGTGTCGCCGGCTATTTCAGAATTATGTTTTATTGCTCCTCTCCGTCCACAAACACACTCTCCAAATATCATTTTCATGGACGATGAGCATATCATATGTGCTAATCACAATACTCGAAAAGTTCCAAAATTTTTATTGACTTCTTTTTTTATAGCCTTTTGAAACCTGTCGCCAAGTTCACCGCCAGATACGTTACCAGTTTCTTTAGTGTTACAGCATTGCGAAAATAACAAGACTATGCAATGACCCTGTGTATATGAAACCCTGAGGATATACTTCATACATTGCAAGTACTTAGAGTTTTTGTGCAACAGCTCTTTTTTGAGAATACGGTACAATGTTTGAAATATCGGTTTTCTACACTTTTATTTGGACAGATACGTGACATACTTTTCACGCCACCCACTGCGACAGATATTGCAATGTCAGACAAATTGTATATTATACATTACTCCTCGGAATGACGCATCGATTCAACATTAAAGTTTAGTACAAGTGAGAAATATTTGGTAGATATCGCTCTCATAATAATATGATCGACCATATACGTTACCACAGATACGTTACCCCAGATACGTGACCGAATTTTGCTCATTGGTCTTGTATTTCTGGGGATCAAATCTGGTCAAAATTCATCCCTACACATTACATGTTTCGTTTTGTTGGACCTCAGGATTATATTCTTACACCAAAAGGACAGAGAGGTGAAAAGATCAACACTTCCACATGATTTTTCTTTCTGCGTCAGTGTCTCACAACTTAATGCCAAGTTTTCCGACAGATACGTTACCACATAATCAAAATGCTGAAAAGAAATTGTAAATGTTTTTACAAACAAATCGTTGTGTGCTCATAAACTCCAAAGTTCTATTCTATAAAACCCAGCCACTTTCATATTCTATGCAACAACTTTGAACGTTTATCTTACAAGACGAAGCTAAGATTCAGCATATCAGTTTTTTGCTTTTCAGATTTAGCAGATACGTTACGTATAATTCAGGGCACCCACGGTGACAAATAATGTTATGTAAAACAAAGTGTTCATAAAACAATTCTGCATAGAATGACGCTTCCATAAGAAATTAAAGTTATGTTCAAATGAAGAATATTCAGTAGAAATTGCTCTGTAACTTCACCGACAGATTCATTTACGGTACGCCAGATACGTTACCAAACTTTGAAAGAGTAAAAAGTAGTTTATGAAACGTTTCCGAGAAAAGTTTCAGTGTTCTGTTGCATATTTATTCTAGTGTTTTTCAACATATGAAGAACTACTCAAGATTCATTGATAAGTTGAACAATTATTTATTCATTTTCATTAAAAGGGATGAGCCAAATACGTTACCATAGGTCAAACAACTGTTTAGCATATCGAGTTCATAGAGACTGTACCTACTTCCTTCTAAATGCCTACAAAAATATATTTTTTAAACCTTGTTTGCATTATCCATCAAAACTTAATGAATATTTTATAGTCAGATGGATAAATACATTCAGACGTAAGATGAGAATATTCTGTGAATGAAGAACTCAGCTTTCACATTTAGGGCTCTTTTCCACTACATTTCATAGTTTAAATATTACGTACAATGTTTAAAATGGTTAATTTGGGCTTACATCATTCATTTTTACATCAATTCATGAGGTACATAATTAAACAGGTGATATTTATTAATTCATACACAACTAAAATTATTACTTATATTTTACCAGATACGTTACCAAAGGTGATTCGATGTTTTTCAATAGTTATTTCCCCAGGAAAGCAATTCATATTTGTTTCCTGTGAAATTCCAAATTGGATCGTTCCCTTTGCATGATTTGTGGGATTCGAAACTTTATTTGTAAGCGAAATTTGCTAAAAATACAAAGTGAATCTTAAGGTTATATTTCATTTCAGCAAAAAGCATATTTCAACCTACCACACAGAAATAATTTCTACCAGTTAGCAAGGGATGACAACATCTTTACCTCTTGAAAAACCCCAATATCTTTAGGGGGGACAGATGTCTTTTCCTAAACAGAAATTGGATCAAAACAATAAATTTAATTCAGAGTTAGGAGTCCATTACAACATGTACATTTGCGGTAACGTATCTGATTGGTGATCAAAAATCATATATGATGCTCTATTTCAATTCATTTTTACTCAATGAATGGCCATCATTTAGAATGTTCCACTTTTTGTTTCGTATTTGACCGGTTTTGAAGTTTCCGAAAACACATCTTTGAATGTATTACTTTGTGGTTGATTTTTCGGTTTTACTCACATGGAATTGAACACTTAATCTGAGAATGGCCCTAGTAACACACTGGTTAGAGAAGCTAAATATATGTTATAGACTCTACCCTTGTTTTGACGTGTTCAGATCGTAGATCATGTCCCATGCTGAGAAAATAATGAAATGATGTTACAAAAGGTTTGTTTGGAAAATCCAAATCCTCGACCGTAGGCCTAGATCTACACTAGAATAGAAAAGTTATGCACATAACATTAAGTTTCCACAAGGGCAATAGGCCTCTTCCTTTGTCTGAAGCTTTTTTTTTATATCTAGAAGTCAAAACACTAGCTCTATTACGTTATATCCCCTTCTATCTCAAATCCAAGAAACAGATACAGAAGACAGTATTTTATTCACATTGTCATTGACGTCTTAATGCATAATTAGGCCCAACACTACAGTAACAGTTTAGTCTAGATCTCGAATAGACGATAGCTGTTCATACAGTAAAATCATCAATAGCCTCAACATTCATTATTGACCGAAAGATCGGTCTGTATCTGTCCGTCGGGGAATGTTCCGCGGAGACTGTGTCTGGCTTCACGGTACGGAGGACAGCGTTAATGGCAAAATATAAAAGAGTCCTCCGGACGTACGGATCTTTCTGTCTACTTTCATTACTACACATGTGTACTGTCAAACCCAACCTAACATTAGTTAGATTTTTACATTTGACTATTCCTGGAGTGGAAGTCTTACTTAACAAACGGGATAGATAGATCTATACGCAGCCCTGTCGCTGTACACAAGTGTGCTAGCGCATGGCGTCTGGTCGGGCTACAAACGGGACTGCTCAACTGTGTATGGTTGGGTGTTCATAATACCGGACACCTAACGTTTGTCTATCAATAGAAACGTGAAAAATCTCACAATTTGCCTGAAATTTTACTCACGTGTGGAGAAAATACTCCGGATTCACAAGCGCGCACTGAAAATGCGATCTGAGGTACGCGCTCTTAGATGGCGGCTTCGAACGCGTGGGGTGTCATTTTTTCCGCACTCAGTTGCCCTGCTCATTTCAGCCGACCACCCTGATAATACGTATAAAGGGCACTTAAATGCGTTTTTTTCGACAGGCCGCTGTTTTTTTTCTAGCCGTCATTTTTTCCCCAATAATATTTGAATATATTTTGAATCCTTCGATATTACTTTTGAAGGACTGTTTGATGAATTTGACTTGATTTTCATTAGGAAACTTTTCATCGTAATTGAAATAAATTAGACGAGTCGGTTTGTTTTTTCACATTCATATCTAGTTTCTGCATCAACTCGTACGGTCGTAGCGCGCGGGCGACAAAATGTTTATGTCATGTGTATACATGTGTAACGTGTGTGCACGATCGTACAAGCGGCGGTGACAATTTTGCGGTCAAAATCGTCAAATTTATTACGGAAGGATACTCTACATCTAACAACGAGTCAGCAAAGGTAGGCCTAGTTATATGTAGTTACACGATAAACCTTATTCGATTTTGCTAAATTTCGGTAATTTAGAGTGAAGAATCGAACACCGTTGCGCGTAGTCCCATGCGTACATTTTCTTTCTGTACGCGCAATGCCATTATAATGCGCGGTCGGTCGTTATGGACCCGGTCGGTGGGTTGAACACCTACCATACTGTGTACTAGTAGGTCCTAGATTAAAACTCTTCCCTCTAAAACGTTGTCTTTACTAACGTTTGTCGTTAGGTCTTAGGTCTCTGCTCTATCTTAGTGAAGTTATGACTTTGGCCTAATTCAGGATTACCACTAGAGGCCCTAATTACATAGATCTAGCCTGAATTCTTGGTTATACTGGTTATATATACCACGTCCTTAATAATATTGATATTAATATTATGACGTGCTATATATGTTATTAATATATCAACTCACGGCTAAATGACAGGGCTGCCAACTCTCGCTCATTTTGGTCCTTTCTCACTCTAAAACTGTATTTCATTTGCATGCATTTCTATTGATCTCACTCATTTCGACTCCTAAATTACAGCACTGGCCTAGTGTAGGGTTAGACCTTTGTTACTACTCATCGACCGCCTAATGTTTATTTGCTTGATAAGAATATTTAACACTGAAATTCACGTAAAAAACTTGACCTACGTGATTGAGAAAATCCAGCTCTATCAAATGTCGTTGTTCCCTTTTCGATTCGAAGTTTCAGTGCAAAAATATCGCCGACGAACTTGCGTGGCCTCGTTTCAGCTCCCAGCGGAAACGCTCGTTATTAGGATCGACCGCTGTTTTTGCATTGACAATGCACGCAAACCGAGTTGTATTGAACACCGTGTTGTAGAAAAAGTCTACGAAGGCGAAGCTTTTTAAAATTTTAGAAACTTCCATAGACATTACATTGTGCTGTCATTACGATTCGGTGAAAATATTCATTCGAAATTTTGTCCTTGATTAAAACCATTATTAAAATGAACAGTGAATTTTCGCGTTTTCCCACACCATCCTCATCAACATTCAAAGTCAATCCATTTTTATGTGCTTTGCGCGCTTTGAAGTGCGTACTACGCGTTAGTGCGCCAATGAATACGCGGTCGGTTTAAAAGACGGTGGTCGATATAGGGCTATCATACACAATGTGCAGCTGTCAGACTATTAAACTATGTGTACCGTAAAACGGGGTGAATAGGGACAAATTTAAAGTTCTTATGATTGTATTTTTTTTTCATGCAGCCCAGAGACTCAATATTATGTGGGGATTTTATGTCCACCTAAAATACCTTTAATTTGGTATTGTGAAAAAAAATTAATATTTGGAGGAAAAGTATGTTTTTTGATAAAATGACACTGTCCCTATTGACCCCAAATTTGGGGTCAACAGGGACAACACTATTTTTTATCCAAAAAAGGCTGTTTGGAGGCATTTTTTTTCAATCCATCCAATGAATTGGATTAAGGGAACAACTACAGAGTTTAAAAATGATATACAAACATTTAAGAGCAATCTATTCCTTTGGTAAATCAATCTTTAACAAAAATTGCAACAGCCCAACAAAATGAGCTGATATAAAAAAATGTGACCCATTAGGTCAAAGGTTAAGATTGAAAAGTAGGTCAAAACTTTCCTAATCCATTGAATTGCACTCAAATATTAACCCACTTCTTCTTCAAGAGGCAAATCATGATGTACAATCTTATTTATACACTCTAAATTCAGTGTAACTTGACTCTTACGATGTCGGGGATATTTTGGGAGTTCTTACAGCAATTATAAGCTGGCACCTATAGTATAAGTCTGACCCAAGCAAATGTGTTATTGGCATTAAAACATGCAGAAGACAGAGAAAAGGGTCATTAAATACAAGTGGAAAAGTCCTAGCCTGTCTTAGGCAGTGAAAAAAAATCCCAAGAGGGTGGGTGGGGCCGGGGATCCCAGACCCTTCCTTCTCAAGTTAGGGTTAAGACAGCAAAGTTCACTCTCATCTATGTATACAAAAGTGAAGCCACATATCCAAAGATCTTATTGCTCTCTTGTCAAGAGATTTAGAGTAAAAATTCACACTTTTGGACATGGCTGGACATAGCAGACATTTCAGAGCAATTTATGACATTATAATAGATAATCATACAGAAAATTTAAAGGGCCAATCAAACGACACCATGGTGTCCCTATTCACCCCAGTCTAACTGATTTTTTGCCCAAGAGAAGAAAAAATGTGCTGTCACAAATTCCTGTTGGAATAATCATTTCATATTTAAAGGTGTGTTGTAGGACCTAATAGGCTAGATTCATAAACATTTTCAGCGAATTTCATTAATCAATGGCTACAGGAGCAGAAAAGTTTTGACCGCCCTGATTTTTTTGTGATTTTTTGAAACTTTTTTATTTGGACCTCCTGTACCCTTTAAAAAATTTTTCACATCAGGAGGACCACTTTCTGGACACTGTTGGATGGTCCTTCCATCCTGTGATAAAAATAAGGAAAAAAGTTCAAGCAAATATGAAACATGCACATTCAAAAAACTTTTCTCGGTTTTGTCCCTATTCACCTCGCCGTCCCTATTCACCCCGTTTTACGGTAGGTCTTACACGTTATAAGTTTCCATTATTGTTCACATAAATCGACGACTACACAGCCCAGTTGCTGTATAAATCACGACAGGCCGTGGCTTCGCACGGCGTCTGGTCTAACGTTTACGTCTGGTCCTATCGATGTCAGACCTAGACTCTATACGCGGTAAGCACTGCGTACCGTATTTAACATACGCTAGCGTTCCTTACGCCAGTCTTATAAAACACCACAGACACAGTAAAAGGAAATCTGAACACACAAACCCAAAAGGTAATTGTAGATTCTCTTTTATCGAAAACTGTAAACGAAATGATAGCCTCAAACTTACGCAGAATCAACAGATGTAGGACTCCCGGACTTCCATCCTGAACCGTTTGATTATGGTGAGATAGTCTTACATATTTGCTGCATATCAAATTGCTAAAAGCACAAACGATCAATCCTTCGCTTCGTGCGCCATTTCTTGACCATTTATGGAAGGCTGAAAATCGCATTAAAAATACGCGCATGTATAATACACAATCATTTCGCTGTTTTTGCATTACACCTGTACTTAGCATTGCGCTATGAATACGGTAAGCACTATTTGGGCACCCGTCCCGCTTCATCATGAATACTCATCAGGCAGTAAGATACTGTTCTAATGGCAGAACGCTGGATACGTGCAAAACGCGTATCGCCGGGAAATGTGAAAATCTCGAAAAATTGCATCAACGGGGAATGTTAAAACGTCTCGCCGGGAGATGGAAAAATGTTCAGTTTTTGCCGAGAAATGTAAAAACGCTGCCGGGAAATGAAAAAATTATGTATTTCCACAGTATTACGGATACATGTAGAAGATGAATATTCATGATGAAGCGGGACGGGTGCCCAGATAGTGCTTACCTATGAAATACTGTGTACGAGCCGATGTATGGGAAGCCAAATTTGAAATGATAATTCAGCTTGATCAGCACAGGAACTGCTGCAGCAGCACACCGTGTCACGTAATATGACCAATCAGTGAAAAGAATGTTAGTATTGGCGTCTCATATTATTGTAATTATCTATTAAACTTGTTTCGTGAGTCAATTTCAAGGGTCTCAATATTGTCAGGTTAATGCAGCAACTCAAAATCAAGGGGACAACCGGTAATCATGGAAATGCTGAATTATTTAGAATATGTAGGGCTATCATTAACGGAAAAAAAAATCAGCAGCTGCTATCATACATGTGACAATAGATCTCTCACAGACTGTGCAATATATTATAATTTATATCATAGGACCTACAAATATTGACTGCTCATGAGGATCACACACAGTGAGTGACCAATGAGCTGTAAGAGTAGCGAGCGCCTCTTGGTGTAACGCAACATTACGATCTTATCATCATGATACTGATATTAAGCTTCATGCACAATGATTATTATACTAATTGAAATTCATTTGCTTGAACATGAACCTTTAAAACAGAGAGAGTATCAATGAATGTCCTTCTGTGATCCAATCATCACCACCGCCATCTCATAGGAATGTGCATCTTAAGTACAAACAACTAATAGCGAAACGTCATCTGGATCGTCACTGATAAAATAATCGTTTCCTTCATTGGGGTCCTTTTTTTTGTGATGCTTTTCATAAATAGTATTTGTTCAACGTTATACGTCGATACTCATTTGAGTCGCCGAGCGACTAACTAAAAAAAAAAAAAAACCCTAAAATACACACACCCATACACGCAAAATCTCTTCATAGACAATTCTACACATATACATGGCATTTTCATTCTATTTTGTTATTTTCATCATTCAGACTGTTTCATTTGTTAATAATTCATTTATGTCAAGAAAACGAAACATGAAGTGCCCTTATACTAACAGCATTCTGCTCGAGCATTGAATCATAAACACATTCTTATATTCAAGTAATGTGCAGTTTAATGTTGCCAGGTTAGCATGCCTGTACAGACGGGGCGATCGTTAACGGGATCGTACATTAAAATATCTCCTGGGACACCCCCCCCCCCCCCCCCCCCCCCAAAAAAAAAAAAAAAAAAATGGTTGGTATAGACAGTTGGCAGCTACATAAACAGGTTTTTGACATGCTTTTTCTGTCGGAGTGAATCGTTTCAGTGGTCGTATAGGGCGGGTGGCCGCTACAGACAGGTGGTCGTGGAGACAGCACCACCATCAATTCGTCTTCATGTAGTTTTACAATAGGACCTCGATTTTTCGGCCAGCAATTATCCGCATTCCCTGTTTCCGGACATCGACTACTGGATAGCATGCCATCATTTTGTCTTCATATCCAACAGACATTAGGACCTCGATTTTCCGGCCATCGTTTATCCGGAATCTTTGTTATCCGCACAACGACTGGCTGACCTTTTTTATGTCGTTTAATATTAATCAAACAAACAATACATTATTCGAAGGGGCGGTATATAAAAAGCGCCTTGGAAGTGATAATTTCTACCACCATCTTCATGAGCAGTCAACGTTTGAATACTACCGGCAGTGCATTTACTGAGCGTTCGAGGTTAGAATTACAGCACGCATTTTTAGATCAATACAAAATAATATTGAGACATACTCACGTGGTTGATGCACTGCCAACAAACAATTTAAAGTACTAAGATTGGGAGAGTTTCTCCATTCACAAAGCCCATCGCATTGCGGGCAAACTTGTTCATGATCTTTACGGTAGGTAAAATGTCAGCGCAAAGCTCAAAACCTACGCAAAAAAAAAATAAAAAAATTCGACATCTCTGTAATTTACAATAACGATTGCGCGCAAAACGGGTAAAATCAATTCCTTTAAATTACGATTATTTTGTTTTCGTTAAACACTATTGGCACAGAACGAGATGAATGCAGAGCTCAGATATGAATGCCGGTTACCTACGTAATAGAATGTTTCATTCTCAGAAATATACACAATAGAAAATGTGATTATTTTTCCTAATGTGGCGTGAAAATCTGGCATTATTATAATGAATAGGTTCAGTTGGCTGGACAGTACAACAACAACAACAAAAAAGAAGAAATCCATCTTAAACAGAAACAAAAAGAAGAGGTAAGTTCATTTTGCGAAAAACGCACACATACAAGAAAAAAAAAATGTGCTCTAAATTATATCGGTGCGCGATATTGTCATAAACCAGAGGCCTTATATTTTATGCCTTTGTTTTGCCTTATGCTTTTTCCGCCGGATGAAAGGAAATGGATACTGATGAAACTGCCGTCGACAGGTAGTAAGATTAGCCTTGTTTTTTCTTGCAGAGGCAACAAAAATGAATCCATGTCAATCGCTATTAAGTGTTTCTTACCTGACAACGGCATGAACACTTTTTCGCAATGTTACCCACAGGCTATTTTACCCATTGCCAAGATTGGAGGATATCCACTGGAGCTGTAGCGTTAATAGAACAAAGTTCCAGTTTTGACAGATCCCATCGGTGAGTAAAACTGATTTATTTTCACATAGATGCACGAGCATGCTTAGAAATAGAGATAATTACCGAATTTCCAAAAAGATAAACGAATGGTAGATATTCAGAGTGGCAATACGATAGTTGTAAAAGCGGTCCTTCGCCAGCGAAAATACCAGCTTTGTTTGGATAATGGAGTGTTTTCGAATATTACATCATCGTTTATATTAAAAAAGACAAAATGAATTGAATCTGTTCACTTCTTTCTTTGCAGTTTCTTCTGTTACATTTATGCTATTCCTTCTGTATTGACATTGCAAGGAGGTCTCTTCCACTGGCGTAGCCAGGGGGGGGGGGGGGCGATGGGGGCGATCGCCCCCCCTAAGATTTGGACCGGGGATTTGGGAGGCGGAAAAAAAAAATGCGTGTATACTGTATGCATGCACATGAAGCGGGTCTCCTTTGCAACCTTTCATCAAATAAGATATTTTTTGAATATTTCACTCAAAGTGTGCACCAGATCGTTGAATTTCAATTCAAAATATGCAAAATCTCTCGTGCTTGGGAGGGGGTATCCCCCTCCCAAACCCTCCCCCTCTGTGCCTCTTTCCCTAGCTTAGTACACTTTTTAGATTTACAAAAAAATTATGAATAAGTCTGAGTGCACAAGACTTATCACATACCTTCAAAAAACTCAAGGTTCCCTCATGTATAAGGGGAATTTCCCTTTTAATCGACCCTTTCCTCCCTCAGTCCCCTCCCCCATCAGGTTTTTTTTTTTTTTTTTTTTTTTTTTGATTTCCCAAATGTTGATTCCATCAAATATGCGTATACGAGATATCTCAATTTCAACCTTAAAAAGGCAAAAGCTCCATCGGAAGGGAAAGGTGGAGATAACACTCGTCCACGCCTTCTCCCTGCTCACCCGCCCCTCCTTCATCCCCCCCCCCCCCTCCGCCATGCATAGAAGTAGACTGTGGCTATACACAGATCGCTTTATTTCAATTCTAAAAACGCAAAAGCTCCGCGAGCGGGAGGCGGAATTCCCCTTCCCCTAAGCTCTACCTCACTAGACTTTATACACTGACACACAGATGGTGCACATTCGGAATAAGAGCTAAATTCCGTGATTTTAACACTTCGATGAAAAAGTATTGCACCAAAAATTTGCACCAGATCGCTGAATTTCAGGTCTGAAAACGCAAAATCCCCCTTCGTGTGGGAGGGGATATGCCCCTATCTACAACCTCGTGTGCATGCTTTTTCTGTTTGATTGCTGAACAGACAGCGTTCATGATATTCAGTGTAAGAATTAATACAAGAAGTGTATTTAAATATAGGCAAATTGTTCAATGATAATCTACATCAAAATATACTGCAACCTTAAACAAGTGGGACTGTTTCAACTCGTTAAAACACGCAAAAGCATGCATCAAGTTGCACCATTTGCAACATCAAAATGCAAAAAGTTCTCACCGTGGGAGGGGGTACACCCCCTCCCACACCCTCCCCCCTCCTCCTTCGCTCGCTCCGCTCGCTCGGGTTCAGTCGCGTTCATGATATTCAGTGAAAAGAATTAATACAAGAAGATTATTTTAATGATACCATTTTATAGGCAAATTGTTCAATGATAATCTACATCAAAATAAACTGCTACCTTACACTAATGTTACTGTTTCACGTCGATAAAACGCGCAAAAACATGCATCAAACTGCATCATTTGCAACATCAAAATGCAAAAAGTTCTCACCGTGGGAGGGGGGACACCCTCTCCCACACCCTCCCCTCTCCCTTCGCTCGCTCCGCTTGCTCGGGTTCAGTCGCGTTCATGATTTTCAGTGAAAAGAATTAATACAAGAAGTGTATTTAAATCATACCATATTATAGGCAAATTGTTCAATGATAATCTACATCAAAATATACTGCTGCCTTACACTAATGTTACTGTTTCACGTCGATAAAACGCGAAAAAACATGCATCAAATTGCACCATTGCAACATCAAAATGCAAAAAGTTCTCACCGTGGGAGGGGGGACACCCCCTCCCACACCCTCCCCCTCCCCCTTCGCTCGCTCCGCTCGCTCGGGTTCAGTCGCGTTCATGATATTCAGTGAAAAGAATTAATACAAGAAGATTATTCAAATTGATACCATTTTATATGCAAATTGTTCAATAATAATCTACATCAAAATATACTGCTACCTTACACTAATGTTACTGTTTCACGTCGATAAAACGCGCAAAAACATGCATCAAACTGCATCATTTGCAACATCAAAATGCAAAAAGTTCTCACCGTGGGAGGGGGGGACACCCCTCCCACACCCTCCCCTCTCCCTTCGCTCACTCCGCTTGCTCGGGTTCAGTCGCGTTCATGATATTCAGTGAAAAGAATTAATACAAGAAGTGTATTTAAATCATACCATACTATAGGCAAATTGTTCAATGATAATCTACATCAAAATATACTGCTGCCTTACACTAATGTTACTGTTTCACGTCGATAAAACGCGCAAAAACATGCATCAAATTGCATCATTTGCAACATCAAAATGCTAAAAGTTCTCACCGTGGGAGGGGGGACACCCCCTCCCACACCCTCCCCTCTCCCTTCGCTCGCTCCGCTTGCTCGGGTTCAGTCGCGTTCATGATATTCAGTGAAAAGAATTAATACAAGAAGTGTATTTAAATCATACCATATTATAGGCAAATTGTTCAATGATAATCTACATCAAAATATACTGCAACCTTAAACAAGTGGGACTGTTTCAACTCGTTAAAACACGCAAAAACATGCATCAAGTTGCACCATTTGCAACATCAAAATGCAAAAAGTTCTCACCGTGGGAGGGGGTACACCCCCTCCCACACCCTCCCCCCTCCTCCTTCGCTCGCTCCGCTCGCTCGGGTTCAGTCGCGTTCATGATATTCAGTGAAAAGAATTAATACAAGAAGATTATTTTAATGATACCATTGTATAGGCAAATTGTTCAATAATAATCTACATCAAAATAAACTGCTACCTTACACTAATGTTACTGTTTCACGTCGATAAAACGCGCAAAAACATGCATCAAACTGCATCATTTGCAACATCAAAATGCAAAAAGTTCTCACCGTGGGAGGGGGACACCCCCTCCCACACCCTCCCCTCCCCCCTCGCTCGCTCCGCTTGCTCGGGTTCAGTCGCGTTCATGATATTCAGTGAAAAGAATTAATACAAAAAGTGTATTTGAATTATACCATTTTATAGGCAAATTGTTCAATAATAATCTACATCAAAATAAACTGCTACCTTAAACAAGTGGGACTGTTTCACGTCGATAAAACGCGCAAAAGCATGCATCAAATTGCACCATTTACAACATCAAAATGCTAAAAGTTCTCACCGTTGGAGGGGGGACACCCCGGCCGTAATAAGGCAAAACAATGTAACTCAGAATATCATGTTCTGAGAAAAACGAGTTTGAAAATTCAATTGGTTCCCATTTTTTCCGTCAGAAAAGCAAATCACTTGTGAAGCGGCCAAGTTTTTTAGGCTTTACCAAAGAATATCTCGGGAAAATTTCAGTAAAATAGGACTTCCCGTTTCAGAGTAATTGCCATGTTTAGAATAGATACAGCATTTTACCGAATCACAACACTGTGCTGATGAGTAATTCTAGTTTGCCAAAAGAGCGTATCCTGACTTACGTTGTGCGAGAATCCTCACGCGGCAACATATCAATTAGGCAAAAGAACGTATCCTGACTTACGGCGCGTAAGCATTTTCTCGCGAAGCAACTTCAGTATGCCAAAAGAACGTATCTTGACTTACAAATATCTGCGCCTCAAACCTTTCATCAATGTAATTAGGCAGAATGACGTATCCCGACTCAATGGCAACAATCTCTATCATTTATTTACTTTGACAATTTTGTTAAATGGATGATAAAAGTCCCGTTATATGTTTTTAAATATATATTAAGAATAGTAAAGCACAGTAGCTTGCAAAATTATCGATGCAATGGAATAGTTTCATTTTTTTTCCTGAAAAATTACCGAGTATGTACTAAAATGTTATTAGTTGCTATCCACCAATAACCGTAAATTTTTGTTTTACAATATGTACTTCATTTGCATATACAGTTTATTGTTTATTGCGATGTCCATTCTTTTTTATTATCTTTAAGTGTATGTTATTTATCTCTTGATGTAAGATTTTTCATTGGGAACACAATTATATTTGGTTTATCATTCATGTTTTAACAAAAACATGGATTTGGTTTAATATTAACCACTAAAGTACGAGTTTGGGTAAAGTCTGTAAAATGGATTTCATTACACGTTTTATGCCATGTGAACTTGAAATATGTATAATCTTTAGTATGAAAATGCAAGAGGGGCAACTATTATGACTGTATGAGAACTGGCCAAAAAAAAAATAAATAAAATGGGTATAAAAAAAGAATTGTATAGACATCTGTACATACACTTTGTTTTAAAGACACATACACGCATTTAATGTGTTGATATTGAGACTCCTATTTCAATTGCTTTTCTTTTCTTTGATTTATCTAACGATTTCCATTGAGATGAAAGGATTTTAACAAAAAGAATAATATTGTGTACTTTGTTTATAGTTATAAGTTGTATGTTTGGTTGATTGCATGAATTGTATCCGTAAGGTTAAAACTTCTAATGATAATATGCCTCAATTCTTTGAACAACAACAATAATAACAGTGATTTATCAGGTAATTATGAATCCAGGTTTTAATGTTTTAGGTGTAACTTGACCACTCACACACACACACACACACGCACACACACACGCAAGCAAGTACAAACACACACACGCACACACCTCAGACTTGCCAGAGGTGCAAACATTCTCTCAGTAAAATAACTTTGAGATAAACATGACAGAAACGTAGATGCAGAGACTGATTTTCATCTTCTGAAAGGTTTATATGAAAAAAAGTGTGTACATCTGTTTATCAAAGACAACAGCATTACAGAAATCATTCGATCATTTGCAAGTCTTAAAAATATGAAATAGATATCTACGCTTCCTTCTTACAATTTAATTATGCTTTTATCACATTGAAAGCAAATCAGCAGTAGCTAAACATTATCATGGTGGTAAATAAGAAATAGAAAAAAAAAAATGTAATTAACTTCCCGAGTAAAGTAGCTTACAAAATTTTCAATTTCAATAGAACAGAACATAACCGTTTTTTGTTTTGTTTTTTCTAGAGATTATTTATACTATTACCGTATCAGACTTTCGCATCAATTTTTACCTTGGAAGATCAGAACATCTACAATTACAAATTATAAATAGCACACAAAGTATTTTCAATCCTTACTGTTGTTGAAGATCAAGTGTAGTAAGAAGTAAATACTTGGGTAAAGAACAATCATTAGGCAGCTGAAAGGAAGGGAAAGTTTGCAACAGTATTCACTTTATAAACACTTTAATAAACGTGTTATCACAACAGTAATTTGCTGTGCTGCAATACATCTGCGTTGTCTGAGAATTCCCGGAGGGATTAGTTCTCAAAATAAAATAAAATTATGCAGGATATAAGGTTACTATTTTCCTGGTTTTCTGAAATATGTTGACAAGTTTCAATCGACATGATATTGATTTTGAGGGCAAGCATTTACAACAACATTTGATATGAACAAGTGATAGTTTTACCTACAGTTGATAATCATCATTTCAAAGGGCAATAAGCCCTCATCATGATTTTTTTTTCGAAATAGAATCTTTAGTTTCATATTGATATCAAGAAAAAAACTTTCTTGTGCCTTCATAACGTGAGGACAGTCATTAACACTTCACAGTTGAGTTTTGCGAGTTCTTAATTTAACTGTGAAAGATTTACTTGATCCTATATAAACAATCCGAGTGTTATTATTTTTCTTTTAGAGTTGACTGATCTAGTGCACAATCCACTCCATCTTTCATGAGATTCTGACGGGCGTGCACAGCTGTTCTGAAATGTGTATAGTTGCTCTTTTCTCTGCTGTCGAACTGCTCGGTAGACCACTGCAGGAGAATGTAAAAGAAACGGAAGAGAATAATTAACACAAAATAAGATAAGGCACTCTGTATTTTCCATAAAAGACAGCTAGTGAATTTCAACTCTGTTTTAGTTACATTATGTGATTAATTTCTTCATTAGACATGGTTTTGTGTAACAAATCCTCTCTCACAGACCCCACCCCCCCAAAAAAAAACAAACACACAAACAAACAAAGAAAATGAGAATGAGTATTTATAAAGAGTTTGTTCGCAAAAATCGATAAGTCCATTTTTGAAGATTTTGAAGTTCAGTCTCTCTCACAAGGTATCTTTTAAATGATATACTTGTCAGTCCATAAATAGGAACATTTTTAAAGTTATGGTCAAAAGAAGCAAACAATTTCTCTTTCTTTTTCTTGACCTTTAATCGCAAATATCTACATTTGGCAAATATGGACTTATCGTTGTTGGGTTTTTTTTTGCAAACAAACTCTTCAAATATTGAAATACACTCAGAATATCTATCATTCAACATCATACAGATACCCCTTGAGGATGCACAAGACTGTGTGCTTGTTTTTGAGAGAGAATATGGTGACTATTTCATCAGTTTTCATTTAACATTGTTATATCTTTTTTAAGGAATGAACTGTGAAATGTGGTATTCTCAAGTTATCAGAGAGTCATCATCATGGATTCTGCCTTCTTTTATTTTTTTTTTCATAATTTTACCAAATGCCGGCTTGTGTCGCCAGTGATAAGACAAAGGTGGGATTCATTTCTGCCCCCTTCTACTACTTTTTTTTTTTGGTATGAATTAATAGGTGATTATTCAACTTGTACCTTTTATTGTACTTGATACACTGCATTCCTTTTCTGTGCTGGTCTAGGCTGGCGGTTGGTGTGGACACTGAAAAGAGAGGCAAGCAATTTTGTATTTCAACACAAATGTTAATATCATCTAAGGTAGACGATTGGGTCTAAATATTTGAACTTTCCATTGTATTTAAAACCACCTAACTTAAGAATAAATATTTGAATTCCATGAGCTTTTGCCCCCTCAACATATTTATAGAGGGGGAGGGGGTGGAACGTATAGCATGTATAGGATCTACCATGGCTACAATGCATTATATTGTATCGAAATGAAAAAAAATAAATGTTTTAAAGAATATGTACAGGTGACTAAAATTGCACAAAGAATAAAAAATAAAGAAATCAGGCCTCCATAGTTAGCAGGTACAGAGTACCATTAAATATTACTTTCTTTTTTAGGCTAATTTTAAGTGGGTAAATTCCTGTATGTATGAAAACACCACAATCACATTCTTCATCCTTTCAAGAAAAAACAAACAAGATCTAAGACTACTTGTGTTTAACCAAAAATGTAGACCAAACATTATTTTTTGTCCCTACTTTTCTTGCCAAAGTAATGATGTTAATGTCATTATTAGAACATATCGTCTGCAAACAGTTCATGTTGCCGCTGAAGACTAAATAGAATTTATCAGTATCAAGCCTTATTGTCATTAGCTTGAAGTCGAGTCTACTGTTTACTATAAAGCTGCTACTTTTTTAGACTTTTAGACGAAAACTGAATTTGAGGTAGAAGACGTCAAGTCGAATGATGTCGATTATCATACAGTATATTGGGGTCCACATAATTTATATGCGCATAGGTTAATTTCTTTTGAGAGTCACTTCTTTATCTACTAGACCACTAGTAGTAGAAGTATCCTACATTTACAGTAGTCCTTATTAGTAGAACCACAACCACAACAATGAGCCAAGTTTTGCCAAAACCCACCGACAGGAAAGGCTGTCATACTCTTAGATCTAAGTTTGCTCTTTATTTTCATAGCTTGCTGTGTCTTTTGTTTATTTTTTTTTTACTAATCGTTTTCTTAAATCTTAGTGAAAACTATTATCGAAAGTACTGGACCCTACTAGCAAAGCGTACTGTCGTCTACTCTGTACAGCCCAATCGCCGTACTTCGCATGGCGTCTGGTCGGGCTAGATCAAACTTAGACCTGACAAAAACAAAATAAACTTACCGGTGTTACCGCTGATTTTCTTTGTGGTAGCATAAACTGGTCAGGAGAATATCCATTCCATGACTGCAAAACAGAACAATTGGCATGACTTCATGGTTCACACTGCAGCGAAGATTGCCTGCCAGTCAACCCGTTCTCTGCTGCAGCACTGCTGCAGCTGTAGTCGCAAGCGGCCCGGCAGCAGCGGCGGCACTACACTCACTGCCGCGGATGAAATGGATCTGCTGCACGTACCCGTAGGTCTTCACATAGAGTTATGCAGTGTAGCGTGTGTTGCGATGGCCACAATGTTGATACGTTGTTTTGCCGTGCTGACTGTAGCGCGCATGGCTCTGATTTTATACAGCAAAGCGCTGTATGATGACATACGTTCTTTTGGCGTCGCAATTTCCTTCTTTTTTCTTGAGAAACCACCATGAAAAAACAGTGTATGTTAAGATACGTTCATTTGCCGTAACAGCGAACATGCTTTCTTTGTCATTTCTATACGTATCTCAGGTTACGTTGTTTTACCTAGCTGGAAACGGCAAAGTTGTGAAAAAGGTGTGTAAGATACGCTTTTTATCTCTGAAATGGTAAACATTTGAAAATTGAGACATTCACCATTAAAAAGAGCGCATTTTATTTTGGAGCCATATGCTCATAACTCAAAATGCCCAAATTTTGAGTTACGTTCCTTTGCCTTATCACGGCCGACCCCCTCCCACACCCTCCCCTCTCCCTTCGCTCGCTCCGCTTGCTCGGGTTCAGTCGCGTTCATGATTTTCAGTGAAAAGAATTAATACAAGAAGTGTATTTAAATCATACCATATTATAGGCAAATTGTTCAATGATAATCTACATCAAAATATACTGCTGCCTTACACTAATGTTACTGTTTCACGTCGATAAAACGCGAAAAAACATGCATCAAATTGCACCATATACATCAAAATGCAAAAAGTTCTCACCGTGGGAGGGGGGACACCCCCTCCCACACCCTCCCCCTCCCCCTTCGCTCGCTCCGCTCGCTCGGGTTCAGTCGCGTTCATGATATTCAGTGAAAAGAATTAATACAAGAAGATTATTCAAATTGATACCATTTTATATGCAAATTGTTCAATAATAATCTACATCAAAATATACTGCTACCTTACACTAATGTTACTGTTTCACGTCGATAAAACGCGCAAAAACATGCATCAAACTGCATCATTTGCAACATCAAAATGCAAAAAGTTCTCACCGTGGGAGGGGGGGGGGACACCCCTCCCACACCCTCCCCTCTCCCTTCGCTCACTCCGCTTGCTCGGGTTCAGTCGCGTTCATGATATTCAGTGAAAAGAATTAAAACAAGAAGTGTATTTAAATCATACCATACTATAGGCAAATTGTTCAATGATAATCTACATCAAAATATACTGCTGCCTTACACTAATGTTACTGTTTCACGTCGATAAAACGCGCAAAAACATGCATCAAATTGCATCATTTGCAACATCAAAATGCTAAAAGTTCTCACCGTGGGAGGGGGGACACCCCCTCCCACACCCTCCCCTCTCCCTTCGCTCGCTCCGCTTGCTCGGGTTCAGTCGCGTTCATGATATTCAGTGAAAAGAATTAATACAAGAAGTGTATTTAAATCATACCATATTATAGGCAAATTGTTCAATGATAATCTACATCAAAATATACTGCAACCTTAAACAAGTGGGACTGTTTCAACTCGTTAAAACACGCAAAAACATGCATCAAGTTGCACCATTTGCAACATCAAAATGCAAAAAGTTCTCACCGTGGGAGGGGGTACACCCCCTCCCACACCCTCCCCCTCCTCCTTCGCTCGCTCCGCTCGCTCGGGTTCAGTCGCGTTCATGATATTCAGTGAAAAGAATTAATACAAGAAGATTATTTTAATGATACCATTGTATAGGCAAATTGTTCAATAATAATCTACATCAAAATAAACTGCTACCTTACACTAATGTTACTGTTTCACGTCGATAAAACGCGCAAAAACATGCATCAAACTGCATCATTTGCAACATCAAAATGCAAAAAGTTCTCACCGTGGGAGGGGGACACCCCCTCCCACACCCTCCCCTCCCCCCTCGCTCGCTCCGCTTGCTCGGGTTCAGTCGCGTTCATGATATTCAGTGAAAAGAATTAATACAAAAAGTGTATTTGAATTATACCATTTTATAGGCAAATTGTTCAATAATAATCTACATCAAAATAAACTGCTACCTTAAACAAGTGGGACTGTTTCACGTCGATAAAACGCGCAAAAGCATGCATCAAATTGCACCATTTACAACATCAAAATGCAAAAAGTTCTCACCGTGGGAGGGGGGACACCCCCCTCCCACACCCTCCCCCCCCCCCTCGCTCGCTCCGCTCGCTCGGGCTCGGTCGCTTCGCTCCCTCGCAGACTAACCGCCCCCCCTAAGATGAAATCCTGGCTACGCCGTTGGTCTCTTCAATCATACACTGAAATTTCAAGCTTTTTATATAATAGGTCCTGTGTTGATTCAGTTCATTTTGGTCTTTTGGGGGTCCTTACAGCAAGCTTCTTTTACACAACAGCTTATTACATCTGTTTCTTATTAGCAAGTTTCAACATTTATTTCATGTACGCGTCTTTTGAGTGATGTATGTGCAAATAATGCACGTAAAAACAAAGTACACATACACTATGCAAACACAATTCTGTGTAATCTCCAACTATGTATGTTAACACACAACTCATGTATATATCTTTCATTTTTCAAGATTTGAATAGATTTTTTCTTTTTCTGTATATGCTTTGAAGCAAACGTCGTTTTACAGTAATAAAATTTGGGTGAATACTAGCTAGTCTTTAAAGGACAAGTTCACCTTCATAGACATGTGGGTTGAGTGAGTGCAGCAATCTTAGTAGAACACATCAGTGAGAGTTTGAGCAAAATCGCACAATCCGTTAAAAAGTTTCTGCTCGGTCACGGCTGGATGAAAGGACTACTATAGCTTGTGATGTCACATGAGTACAACGATATAAAGAAAGAAAGAAAATTCAACATATTTCCATTTTTCTCACATAACAAAAGAACACTCGACTTCTCTCTTTCAGAAGGCAGGGGGAATAATATTACCCTTAGCATACGTCAGGAGCAAGTCGAAGAAATGAGCACTTTATTCAAAAAAGTGAAGTTTTGTGAAATTCTCTTTTTATTTTCCTCATATAGTTGTACGCGTGTGACATCACACACAGTAGTAGTCTTCTCTTCAAGCAGTGACTGCGCAGATACTTAAAATATCCGTAACTTTTGAGCGGATTGTCCAATTTTCCTCAAACTTTCACTGATGTATTCTACTACTACTACTGCTGCATCATCTCAATCCTTGGATATGAAGGTGGATTTGTCCTTAATTACTTCTTTCTGTTTCAACGACAGCAACCTTCGTAACTGCCCCCTCTGATACCATCAACAAAATCATTAAACTATTTGTATGAGATAAAGGGTTGGCTGCTGCGTTACTTCGAATGTTTAATCCTTTTCATTCAGTGAATGATTATCTGAGGTTTTAAGGTCTTTGGTTGGCTGTTAAAAAGAACACAGAAATTCAGATTTTATCAGTCGGTGCAGAATTTCACCAAGACGTAAAAGACATTGTCGCCTTCCGGAACACTTACGTCTGATTAAAGAGCAGACACTTTTATGATTCATTAGTAGAATTTTAATATGAAACGCTTTTTAGTACATTTAGAATGCAGTCTAACTTTTGATATGACAGAGCAGGATATACGTAAAGCACGTAAACTTATAGTGCTACCGTCAATTGATGCAAGAAGCAGAGAATTTCAGTTGAAGATACTTAAAGGGGATGGCTAGTAACTGATCAGTGGGAATCAGTGGGAATGCTGAGGGATGATTGTTCCAATCCTTGTGGGATTCATTTAAGAGTACATTATATATCTATTCTTGTGTGAAAATTATTTGCTTCAGAATGGTCTCATATTCAAGTAATGTGCAGTTTAATGTTTCCAGGTAAGCGTCCCTGGTCAGTGACGGGGCATTAATCTGCACATTACTTGAATATGAGACCGTTCTGAAGCAAATAATTTTCACGCAACAGTACATATATAATGTACTCTTAAATGACTCCCACAAGGATTGGAACAATCATCCCTCAGCATTCCCACTGATTCCCACTGATCGGGTACTAGCCATCCCCTTTAATAACATATTACCACTTAACTATAAGTTGTTTAAAATTAAGTTGGTATATTCCCCTTTGTGTTCATTTGGATGTAGTGAGAATGAAATGATTGAATATACATTATGTAGAACTGTAAGGTGTCACAACATTTTTGAGGGAAATAAAATTTTTTCTTACGATTATAGCTTTGTCATATCTTAATATGAAGACTGTACTAACTGGAGTTATAGAGATTTATATCAACAAAGACTGGTAAACCATTTTTGTTTACTTATAGAAAAGAGATGTATTTACGCAAGCAGAAGTAACTTCACTATTCCCTGTTTGTCCTTTTTTAAGGCTATGTTATTAAAATCACATTGTGCAGGGTTGTACATTGCAAAGAGAAAAGGGCAGATTGATCGAGCTTTAGTTATTTTTTTCACTGAATCTTTCGCCACGGCATTTCCATGGTCAAGTTTTTTTTTTCTCTCTCTCTGTCGATATGGCATACATTTCAATAATTTTAGATTGTGTATATATGCGCTTACCACTTGGCATGTCGTTGGGAACCTTCCGGCTATGTCAGCTTTTAACATTCCTTTCCATTATAAACCCACACAGACGACATACCTCAAGAGAAAAACAATGTGCATGTATGATTAGGAAGCTGAACAAAATGTATTCTTTATCATGTATCTCTCATCTGTGATTACTTCAAGAGTGTTATATGATGAGTATCACTTGGATATTAAAAAAAAACAACAACTTTCCATTCAGTTCTGGCGAGTTTCGGCAAAAGAGTGCACCAGAATTTTTAGGATGACGTCGACGATAATGAAACTGATACTCATCGCATCTTTAACAGGTATTTTTCGTAGCATGTTTACTTCATCATACTGTTCATCGATGCTAAATCTGCCTATTTACTTGATTTTTTTTAATTTTTTATAATTGAAATCAAATATATATGAAGAGTTGTTCACAAAAACCGATAATTCCATTTTGGAAGATTTTAAAGTACGGATTCTGTCATAAAGTACAAAATAATACCTTTTAAATGATATATTGGTCACTACATATGTGACCCTGCACCACAAAACAAACAAAAAGTCGCCAGACATGATTTTTTTTTTAGTTAAGACCATATTCTGAAAGAACAGACTTTAAGCTTTAAAATCATGTATAACTCAAATCAAATGGACTCTCCTAACCTATCTAAATATTGGAAAGAAAGCACAAACTCAGAAAAGTGTGAACTGAGAAAAGAGGCTCTGAAGTACAATGTCTATTCAAGCGCTTAATCTTTACCAAACCGTGCTGGCTGTGCGATGAATGGGACACAAAACAGGAAGTAAACCACCTGAGTACACAATGAAGTGATTATCAGATTGAACTGAACTTAAGCATGCCTTATTAAAACATTTTGTCCATAACTTTCAAAGCAGTAGCACTATCCTTTCAAAAGTTATTAGAGTTGAAAGTGAAGAGTGCGTACGAGGTTTTTTCAGAAATGAAAAAGGGACTCTAAAGACACACTTAATCACACTATTCTACCAAAAATGTTCGAGATAAACTGCTGAAAAAACACAATTTCCCGCCCGTTTTTATGATCACAAATTTTAGCATAATGTGAAAGACGACTTGCTCATTCAGAAAATATGAAAAAATTAAGATCCGCTAGGATGAACCATTTCACTTATTTTCAGTGCTCACGCAAAATCAGTGTGTGCGACTTTTTGTTCGTTTTGTGATGCACGGTCATATCAAGGTAAATTTGTGAAGTTATGGTCAAAAGAAGCAAAATTTTTCGTATTATTCTTTCTGTTTTCCTTTACCTTTAATCGCAAATATCGCCATTTGGCAAATATGGACTTATCGGTTTTTGCGAAGAAACTCTTCATAAATGTATATGTATATACATATGTGACCCTGCACCTCAAAACAAACAAAAAGTCGCCAGATATGAATGTTTAGTTAAGACCATATTCTGAAAGAGCAGATTTTAAACTTTAAAATGATGTATAACTCAAATCAAATGGACTCTCCTAACCTATCTAAATATTGGAAAGAAAGCAAAAACACAGGAAAAGTGTGAACTGAGAAAAGAGGCTCTGAAGTACAGTATCTATTCAAGCGCTTAATCTTTACCAAACCGTGCTGGCTGTGTGATGAATGGGACAAAAAACAGGAAGTAAACCACCAGAGTAACAACAATGAAGGGATTATCAGATTAAACTGAAATTAAGCATGCCTCATTAACACATTCCGTCCATAATCAATGCCAACTTTCAAAGCAGTAGCATTATCCTGTCAAAAGTTATTAGAGTTGAAAGTGAAGATTGTGGACAAGGTTTTTCAGAAATGAAAAAGGGATTCTAACGACACTCCTAATCACACTATTCTACCAAAAATGTTCGAGATAAACTGCTAAAAAACACACTTTCCTGTCTGTTTTATGGTACCAAATTTTAGCACAATATAAAAGAAGACCCGCTCTTTCAGAAAATATGAAAAAGTCAAGTTCGGCTAGGTTGACCCATTTCACTTATTTTCAGTCCTCACGCAAAATCAGTGTGTGCGACTTTATGATCGTTTTGAGGTGCACGGTCACATATACATATGTGTGGTGTGTGTGTATGTGTGTGTGTGTGTGTGTGTGTGTTTGTTTGTGTGTGCAACTGCGTGTGTATGTTTTGAAATAGTATAAGCTTATTTCGGTCAAGACTGTTTTCTGACAAGGCTTTAATTCATCAAGAATGTTGCAAATGAAGAGTTTGTTTGCAAAAACCGATAAGTCCATATTTGCTAAATGGAGATATTTGCGATTACAGGTCAAGAAAAATATTAAAGGAGAATAATAAGAACATTTTTGTTTATTTTGACCATAACTTCAAAAATATACCTTTATATGTAGTGACCAATATATCATTTAAAAGGTATTATTTTGTACATTATGACAGAGATCGTACTTCAAAATCTTCAAAAATGGATTTATTGTTTTTTACAAAGAAACCCTTCAAATACTTGTCATAAGATTTTCAAATGAGGGAGAACTATCGTTTATCTTCTTCTTTTTATGGTTAGTTTAATTGATTTCATTTTACTTGATTTAGCGGCTAGAAACTGCCTATCAAAAGAGACATCATCATGCTTTGTGCATTAAATACGCATGTTGTCATATCATGAGCATTTATACGTGTTTGATTGTTAAATAAAAATGGCTTTCAATTTCAATAACATGTTGGATTGTTTTTTTTTCGACCAATTTCATTGTTTGTCATTCCATTTCACATAGGAGTATATGTTTCTTCTTCGTCAATTTGTTCAGACATCAAATTACGGTCTTTACAAATCGTGTTTCTTCGTTCAGACTGACTACTTGGCAACCAATTACGCATTTATGCATTCTAATCCGTTAAATGTGCATACATTTTCGGCAATGCTTATACAACTTCGTCTCCGTCTCCACCTGCCGCCAGCTCTTTTTGAGTATTCAAGTTCTGATATGAGCAAATGAGTTCATTATAAGAGCATTACAGTTTAACCTGTATATTGTACTGCTTTTTGATTGAATGTTGACACTTGTGGATCACACATAATGTGATGCTAATAATTGGCATACAGATGTCAAATAAAGATTGTAAATAAAATATGATGACCTTAAATGAAATAAGGTGGTAATTAGAGATAACGACAACCACGAGATAACAAGACGGAACGAAAATATTACATTTACATAACGTGCTCAGAGAAAGAGAACAGTCTAGATGTTCAAACAAACTCGTGATCATGATAATGAAAACAATTTAAGATAAAAAGTTCAAGTCACCGTCAATGACTAGATGGACATAATCACCACGTGTATTACGATACTAAGTGCTTAAGTATTGTGAAAGTCGGTTGTTTAAAATCGAAATTGAAAGATCTTTTAGGTGAACGCAGAAACGTAGCAATTCATAGCGAGAAACGAAGTTGAATGCTCACTTATAAATTTGAACTTGTGACTGCAACCAATTTGAGCGCATAGGAATTTGAAAACATCAAACGTGAAATCGTTTTACCAAGTCATTGCATGCATGCTGCATCAAACATGCAAATTTGAATGCACCTAAAATTAAACTAAATGGCATTTTTACGACACTGCCCGGGAAATTATATATATATATATATATATATATATATATATATATATATAAACATATATATATATATATATATATATATATATATATATAGTGAAAACTTTGACCAAAGAAAATGGGTTTCCATCGGGATTCGAAACCGACACCTCCGGATTATTAGACCCGTGCTCTACCGACTGAGCTACAGAAAGCCTGTAGTTCGGTGTTCGTCCCATAACCTTTGATTCTCTTTGGTCGTGTGGTTAGAAGATATAATGCGTATACTCTGTGTGGCACACACACACATACATTAATCTGACAGAAAATGGGCTTTTGTCTCTGATCAGCTTTCCCTGTCTTTGTAGCAATATATATATATATATATATATATATATCCATCTAAAATGAAATAAAAATCTGCAAAAGCCCATTTTCTCTGCACAAAGGTTTACTTTCATCATTTGTCTTTGGCCAGTTTTTCATTTTTTTGTTCATATATATATATACATATATATATATATATATATATATATATAAACAAACAAAAATGGAAAATTGGATCAAAAATGGAAAGCTAGATTATTATTCTACGTCGATCATCATCAATTTGCCTCGAAGATATCAATAAGATAATTTCGGAAAAAAAGTACGGACGACACTTTTTGTTAAGTTCTGCTTTTGGGTATCATCTTGTCATACATCTCTTGTAGAAATATCCGGGGCAGATGACGTCAAATATGTTAGTGCAGATGCGCGATCATGCCAGGCAATGCTCTGTAATATCACTGAAGAACTCGAACTAGCTGAGAAAACGATGCATGGTTTTAGACGTCGCTCACTGGTATACTGTGAACAGAAAGGATCGCAGAAACAACCAGGTATTTTTAGCTTTCTATGCATTTTCCAATCATCATAGATTGGCTTTGGAGAATCTTCCATAGGTGATGGGTGCTCAAAATATAAGACTGTGCTTGAAGTGAATACCCCTAGATTCCATTTTCCCCGGACTCAAATTATAACCGCTCATCAAGAAAAACAGATTGGAACATAGTTTATGGCTACGCAAATCGCTATAAAAGTTATCGTAGTAAACAAACCTGGAATGCCGTCAGCAGCATTTTTATGTGCATTGTATGAAGCAATTTAAAGTTCACAAAAGGGTTAAGAAAGTCCAGCATTATCCCAGTATTAGTAAAATGTCATGAGGATATTTATAGGCATAATCCATACGATAAATAAGATTTTTCAAATTATATTTAAACCTTCTATAATGTGGGCGCCAAAACTATAATTTTGTACAAATCACTAATTTCCAAGATAACTCAAAATTTTCTAAATGTCAAAATGATATACATATTTCAATTTGACAGCTATTAGCATTACATATTCACACATACACACGCACACATTTATGACCTGCAATTTACCTATAGAGGTGTTGACAACGGAATGATGCATGCATGACTGTATACACTTAGCAATATCATGACATTAAAACAAATTGAAAATAGAGATAACCAGTATAGTAAGGTTACGATATGTGGAACTTAAAAATGCTACATACAGACCAAAGGAACGGTCATTATCATTTTCGATATAAAACATGTACAGGACATCATGATAACATAGGACTGTTGCGCCTTGATATTGAAGCGATATTATCATGATCATGATAATGATATAGGGCCGCTGAGACTTGGTATTGAAGCGATAATCTCCTACATTCCGAATACAGAGAGTAAAATTCAAAACTGTACAGAATATGAAACATGTTACATAATTACATGGGTTGCTACAACTACAAACACGTTTCAATGTTATATTTTGGATTCAAATGATGTCTTTTGCAGGGACCGTCTTAAGATCTTAACTCGTATCGTCGCTTAAGAATGACGTCCTCTTTAACAGTTTTTTTTTGTTTCTGAAAAAAATACACCAAAGAGAACCAATTAAGTCGAATTGCTGTATCTTGATTTTAAAAGACGCTTTCTTTTCAGGCGTGTCAGGCTCTGGAATTTCTGATCTGGTGATTGTGGCAGGTAAATCTAGATTTCTCGTCAGTAAGCCAGATGGATCGGTGGTCAAGAGACTTCATTTCACCAATAAGCGTGTGTGGGATATCGTAGTTGACCAGACAGAGCGCAAACTGTACTATTCAAATGCGAATGGGGAGATTGTTCGAGCTGGCATCTTCGATGGCACCACCGAAGTCATTTACAGTAAGGTAGAATTCAGCTATTGAAGTATGAATGTCGTATTCAACGAAATACTAAAGCAAGAAAAAAGAAAAGCCACACTTTTGAAACCCTCTTCCTTCTAGTGGATCTCCTGGTTTTTCAGACAGGACATAGTATTAATGAGTTTAATTCAAAGCTAGTATTTACCATTTGCAGATAAAACAGACAACTTTTTTTCAGATTCAAAATAGGTCTAAAAATGTGAGTATACAATAGCAGCAACCGATTTGAAAATGTTAATTAGTTTAATCAGTGTTTTGTTTTTTTTTTCGTAAATACACAAAATATGAACCAAAGTGGCATTGAATATTTCTTGAATAAACCGTCTGGGGGTTTGTTCTAAAAAGATTTGTTACATCTTCATATATTTGTGACTTTATGGCATAATTTGTTATACTATAGTAGGATGTTTGGTGATACAACTAAACTATTCACATGAATTAGATATTATTGTGATACTTAATTTCTTTTCATCACTGGAACAATCCAAGTAAACAGTGTCTTCAATGTGTGCTATTAAATCGCAAGATTGTGTCTTGTTCTTCCAACTTTTTTCTTATAATTTGATCAAAATCGGTTTAGAAATGGCTGAGACATCCAAAACAAAGTAAAACATAACAATCATAATTAAAACGTTGGTCCCACCTTTTATCAGGATTGCTCTTTTTTTGATATACCTTTATAGTAAAAAAAAAAAGGAAAGTTCATTGAACACAATATCTTTGTATAGTAGTCAAAACCTGTCTTTAGAGGTCGTCCAAGGAGGCAAAAAGAGTGGCCGTTTTAGACAGGTGATCGTAATGGACGGTTTATGCTATTTCTGTGGGCATTGCTTAAATGTACCATCGCTAAAGTACTGAAATGGAATGTACATCTATGTGCATACCTATGCACACGACACGTGTGATTCATGCATTGAATAATGCCACTGCAGACAGGTAGCAGCTTAGGCATGTTTGACTGTATGTAAGCCATAAATTCCTCTTGCAGTGGCATGCTCTGCACTATTGCATCATATGGTTTCTTGATATCCTTCAAAAATGTAAAAACCAAGTTCTCATCTCCACATATAGGCCTTGTAACCAATACAAGTAACTCTTTATATGCCATAGTTGAACCCCCTGTGCAACATATCATTCTGAGACACCAACGTAGTCATACTTTGCGAAAACATTCTGTGTTCTACATTCTATGTATTTTTTCGTAGATTTATGTTGAGTTGGAAATCTAGCGAGAACGAATGTAGAGAAAATAGCAAGCTTTGCTTTGATGTAGATTATATATCAATCTATAATTGTTTTTCTTTCAGAAAACCAGTAGTTACGTTACGGCATACGCAAGTCCACTTGGGAACACCAATTTCTAGAATTTCTAAAATGCAAGCTAAATATGAGATGAACGGAATAGCTTCGAACGCTTTCATTGTACTGTGGACTTTGGCGATTCATCGATCGGCTTGGGGGGCTTTGGGCGTTTGAGCAGAAAAAAAATATCCCAAGTTGGCGTGTTGGGCGTGTGAACGTGGCACATAAACAGTTAAAGTGTTGGATGCTTCTGAAAAATAAAAGAAGAAAATATGTGTTTCCTTATATCTTTCTTTCTTCCAGGTGGTGACTTTGGAAATGTCAGGAGTCTTGCGTTGTCAGAGAAGAATCAATTGATCTTCGCCTTCTTACACGACGAGATAACAATCATCCGAATATCTGCAGTTACTAAGAAAACACTTGGAAATTTTGCTTTTGTGGGATTTACGGGGTCCCTTTATATGGTGGCAGACGATACAAAAGGGTAAATTGCCTTTTATGTTTATAAGCAACATAAATTCCTGACTCTCTAAACGGAATGTTGTGTAGTAATGATTATATTCAAGTACAAATCAATGTGAGTAGAACGTAAACAGAAACACAAATATACCGTTTAATTCTAAAGGAATGGAAAGTTACAACACATAATATGTGAGTTACAAAATAATTGTTGAAGGTTACATAATCACAATAACAAATTATCATATGTGACCCTGCACCTCAAAACAAACAAAAAGTCGCCAGACATGAATTTTTAGTTAAGACCATATTCTGAAAGAGCAGACTCTAAGCTTTAAATTGATGTATGAATCAAATCAAATGGACTCTCCTAACCTATCTAAATAGTGGAAAGAAAGCACAAACTCAGGAAAAGTGTGAACTGAGAAAAGAGGCTCTGAAGTACAGTGTCTATTCTGGTTTACCAGGTTCCCAAAATGAAGACAAGGGTGCCTGCTTCAGTGGCCTGAATTCATGTTTCTTTGTGTTAAAATGCTCAGAAAAGTGGGTTTGATAAAACGATCAGAGTTTATTCTATCAGGATTTGTTCTCCTGCTGTTTAAAAAAGGGGTTTTTACAGTATCATGTACCTTTTCCTGATTTAAATTTTTGCTTGATCTGCTGTAAACTCGTACGAACATGTACATACTGATCAAGGCTGAGATCAGTTAGAAATGCGGGTTCGCTGACCCCAGTCACCTCATTCAGGTACCTGGCTTTGTGTAGAACAAAAGATTCTGAGAGCTCATCAGCGCACGCTCCATTCATACCTCGCACCCGATCGATATTCCCATTGTTCACGGGCACATGTAGTTGACCGTAGAAAGGGGGACACAATGAACTGCTTGACTGCCTTCACACAGCTGGTCAGGATTACCAACCTGTGTTCCTCTCTGTCGACGGGCGAAAAGAATCTCGTTTGGGAGCATTAAAGGTACTCAGAGAATTGCGGAAGGAACGGGTTAATTAATGGCTGTCTTGAAAGGGCTCTGGTTGAACACCCAAGCATCAGAGCCAGAGCCAGTCTGTCCAATGTCTACGTACATGAACCTGTACTAAGCGTATACAATTTCCAGCAGGTTAATCGAGAAGAAACCCTTGAAGTCATAAAACTTCCGATCTTTCCACTAAATTACAGGTTTCTTGTTGACAACATGTTTATGAGCAAATCGAAACCTAGGGCCTATACTCTATTGTAGGGTCTTGTAGGTATTGTCATTGGCCAGAAACCTCAAAGTTACAGCAAGTTTCAGGTTCCAAAGATTCCAGAAGGTGTCATCTTGTTTTGTAATTCTCAGTGAAATTCGTGTCTGGAGTTACGGTAATTGAATACCTGTGGCGCCATCCGCATAAAATGTATCAAATGAATCTTCGGCATTTATTTCTTTCATCAGTTGTTCATATTCCCGATGTATGGGTCGACGCCGGACCCAAGGTTTGATCCACACTTTCTTTCTCATTCTTGCAACAGCTCTTTTTCTTCTCTTTTGCCGTTCTAGAAAACTCTCGCGTTCTGCGATGCGAATCTGTAGGGCATCCAAAATGCTGAGGAATTAAAGATAGTAGCAAAGGATTTAACCTCCCCTTGATACTTTGCTACGTATTCGAACAGCAGGGAAGAGTGAACTGAAGAACAGAAAGCTGTGTGCTGAAGTAGCTCCGCAGTTTCATTAATTTGTTAATAAATCGGTGGTACGCAACTTCACGCAACTGCAAGCAAACTCTACGCGGTCTGTACGCCCGACCTAATCTAGGAATTATGTACGCAACTCTACGCCCGCTATACGCAAAATACGCTACGTGAATACGTGCTTCCTACGCGACCATACGTAACTCTACGCCGGAACTACGCCAGTCCTGCGCGTATAATTATTTAATTTCGGCGTAGTCGGTACACATCTCTAGGCAACTGTACGCAAAGCCAGGTGTATCGTAATTCAGGCAAAGTAGCGTTCAAAACCTTTCAGTAGAAAAAAAAAAAAACTTGTCCATTTGTTATAGCCTCCTCCCTTTTCCTTCTTCCGTATTCGCATTCTTATGACAGTGTTAGCCATTTTTTTTTTTTGCATGAAAATGTCTGTCCTTCAATGAATTAATGTCCAAAAATGCCCTTTTAAAATGTCTTTATTAATGCAGGTACGTTTATTGGTCATACAGTAACGAAATTGGTCTTTATCGCAAAAGTATCAAGAGCCATGACAGCACAGAAAAGATCTCCATATATCCCATCACGTCAACTTACTCTAACGGTCTTCAAATCGGCAGCGCAGGTATAGACTGAAATATATATGGGTGAGAATTTTGAACGATGTACAATTGCCAATTTTCGTACCTTATGACATTCTTTCCCTTAGAACACGCCAGGATGATCTAAGCAACCAAATTTTTTCATGTCATCTCAAAGATTGGTTAATTTTTTTTCAGGAAATATATGGTTTGGTTGACTTTTGCCTGATATTTTTCATTTCACAAGGACGTTAAGCGTAAAAATACGGTAAAAACGCTATTTTCACAATAATTTTTGTTTTTCAAACTAATGATGTGCATTTTTAATGGTACGTGGCATCTAATATCTGACCATGTTCTGGATCTAACATATCATGGGTATGTACCACAAAATTATAAGAACTTTATGACCACGTATAAAATTACAGAGAACAATTAAAATATCAAAGTCCTTAACAGACGAACGTCCGTGATGCTTTTATTTTTATCGCTGCTGCAAATTCTACTTTGTTGTCCCAACTGTAACGTATATGAAAATTTGGTATTCCACCTAATGAACATATCCTGCAAAAATTGTACGTCTGCTGGCTGTACATGGGACGTAACATTCTTTTATGCAAAATTATGCTCAGTTTTCTTCACGGACGTGCTTCCGCTATTTTCTAATTAATATCGTAGCCCATGAAACGTTATTGGCGATATTTTTCTGAGTCGTTATCAACTAAGATCTAGCAACACTTTTTTTTTCTTTTGCCTCATCTGAGGATTTATTCAGGATTCCATTCAAAATACACAATCAAAATAATATCATCGTAACGATGTCACATAAAAGTGATGCAAGCACAATCGTGCATTAGAGGTTCAACAATTTGTTTGGTAACAATTGTTCATTTCTCCGTAGTGTTCTTCTAAGTTTCATACAACATTGTATTTCTATTCTCGTTCTAATTTCTCTCATAAACACATGCTTTAAAAAACAACTTCTTTTATCATTACTGGTTTCATTCCGTTTCAAAATAAGCTTATAAATACTCCAAAATGCTATTGTCAAAAACAAACTATACTGACTCTTACACTGTATTTTCAGCAAATGTGAAACGTTGATATTTGTTACTGTTGTATGGTATACATCTTGTAACAAACTCCTTACGTATAAAAGAAAATTTTCATTAAGTTTGCATTCAATGAAAGCATGAACAATGTCTTCTTTTACGTTGCAGTTCGGGCACAAATCATCATGACTTAAACCCCATTTGAATAGATTACTTCTCACTGGCAATAAATTATACAACAATTTCAAATTAAATTCTCGTAATTTGTTTTCTTTTATATATTCTAAATTACATCTGAATACACTGGCCTAATCAGCTTGGAAATGAAACTTGTTCTCCCAATATAAGGAACATGTAATGGTTTACAAATTTTTTGAAGGTATCAAATTATACAATGCCTTGCTGCTTAGATCCATAATGAAAACTACTTTTTTTGAAACACATACACTTGGTATACACAATACTGTTTCCTTTCTGATATAACTATCAAACATTTCCTTATGTAGCATGTTATACCATACTAATGGTATTGCTTTTTGTAATGTTGCATAATCAAAAAATTTTCTTCTTTTAAAATTAATTTCTGACATAATGTATTCAAAAGACCGGAAACCATTTATTGTTACTAAATCTCCAAAATAGAGTATGCCACTTTCATACCAATCTTTATAAAACAGCGAATGCTTGTCAAACAATATAAGTTTGTTATACCAAATAATCTGATTTAAAACATCAGTTGACCCATTGTTTGCACTGTTCATATCTTTCACTGTAGTACAATATCGTATTTGTTCCCATGCTTGTAAAATTTCTTTATAAAACTTTGGAACGTTCTTATCAATATCATTAATAATACCCGTTGTATAGTTACAATTCAGCAGCAAAATAATACCCCCTAGCGAATCGAACCAATAAGAGCACATTGTTTTCCATATATCTGTTGAGTCATTGAGAAAACGACCCAGCCATTTCAACCGAAAACTTAGCAATTGTTTTTGTATATCCATCATCTTTATTCCACCTTTGCGCAAATCTTCTGTAATAACACTTCGCTTTATTTTTTTCATTTTTTCTTTTCCATATAAACTTAAACACCATATTTCCAAAATCTTCAAAAATTTAAACGGTATTGAATCTACCATTATCAGATGAATAACTTGACTAAGGGCTAAGCTTTTTAAAACAATAACTCGTCCAAAGATGGTTAAACTTCTCTTTGTCCAACTGTCAAGAATTTTTTGCAACTTGAATAATTTTTGCTCCCAATCTAACTCCAAAGCTGCATCATTATTGGGGTGAATATAATGTCCCAAATATCTAACTGGTTTACTCGACCACTTCAAATAAAACTTATCTAAGTTCCAACGTTCACTCTGTTTACCCAACCAAATCATAAATGCTTTATCTTTGTTAATCTTTGGACCTGCTACATCTCCAAAAGAATATAACTCTTTTAAAATTCCCTCTAACGATTTTTCGTCTTGAACAAAAAACAAAGTATCATCAGCATATTGTAACAGTTTAAGTTGAAAATCATAGCAAAAATGATAATAATAATAAAATAATAATAAAAATAAATGAATAAACAAAGAAAATAAAATAAATATGTATATATATATATATGAATAAAAGGGAAAAAATATGGCTACAAACGGCAGCTTTTCGACTGTAAAATGTCAAAATTTTCAAGCTCGCTCGCTTCGCTCGCTCGCATCGAGCAGTTGAGCCTGGTGCGCCTCCCCCTTGATTTCTAAAGCGAAAAACATAGCTACGACGGCAGTTGTTGGACTCTAGAATGTCAAAATTTTCAAGCTCGCTCGCTTCGCTCGCTCGCATTGAATCGTTATGCCATTCTCCTAATGTTGCTGACAGTAATTGCCAGTAGTTGCGTCCGATGCCCCCCCCCCCCCCTTAATTTCCAAAGCGAAAGATATAGCTACAAACGGGAGTTTAGGGACTGTAAAATATCAAAATTCTCAAGCTCGCTCGCTTTGCTCGCTCGCATTGAATCGTTATGCCATTCTCCTAATGTTGCTGCCAGTAATTGCCAGCAGTTGCGTCCGATGCCCCCCTTAATTTCCAAAGCGAAAGATATAGCCACAAACGGGAGTTTTGGGACTGTAAAATGTCAAAATTCTCAAGCTCGCTCGCATTGAATCGTTATGCCATTCTCCTAATGTTGCTGCCAATAATTGCCAGCAGTTGCGCCCGATGCGCCCCCATTTATTTCAAAGCGAAATATGTAGCTACAATTAAAACTCCAGTTTTGGAACTGTTGAATATCAAAATTTTCAAGCTCGCTCGCTTCGCTCGCTCGCATTTTATTGTTATGCCATTCGCCTTATGTTGCTGACAGTATATAATTTGTCGATCGCTTCACACCGTCATTCCATAATCCATGTAAGGAAAACTTACAATGTTCCTCAATGACTGCGTTGTTGAATGTATCACATTCCGTAATGTATAGTAGTCCCATTATTGCTCACGCACACACGCACAAGCATACAGACCGTCAAAATTACTTTATGGTTCCCCCCATGCTGCTAATTCCATTGGCCGAATACTTCTGTTTTCTCCGATGCTGTTGGCCATGAATTCAGCTGCTAAAATGAATAATAGTGATGACAGTGGACATCCTTGTCGGACTCCTCTTTCAACATTAAAACTTTCCGATATCCAACCATTAATCAATACAGAGCTCGATATGTGCGTGTAAAGAGTACGAATCCATTTTCGAAATGATTCGCCAAAATTTAATCTTTCTAAACACAAAATCAAAAATTCTATATCCAAAACATCAAATGCCTTAGCAAAGTCTGCTAGCATTATTGCTCCGGTTTTACCGCTTTTCATAACATATTCAATAATATCTTTCGTTAACCTTACATTGCAGGCAGCTAAGCGGCCCTTTATGTATCCTGTCTGAGTGTCATTCACAATACCGCCAATGACCTTTTGTACCCTTACGGCCAAAACTGCTGCTATTATCTTATAGTCACAGTTGAGTAAAGTGATAGGTCTCCAGTTTTTCAGCTGTTGACTGTCACCTTTTTTAAATAACAATGTGATGAGACCTTTTCTTTGGGTATTTTACATCATTCCAGATAAATAATTTTTATTCAAGGCTTCTACGAGTAACACTTGTATTCTCGGCCAGAACACCTGATAAAACTCTGCAGAAATTCCATCTAGACCGGGTGCCTTATCTTTTTGCATTGCAAATACAGCTTTTTTACATTCTTCTTGTGTGAGTAATCCTTCACACATTACCTTATTTTCATCAGAGAGACGTTTGATATTTTGTGAACAGGTATAACTTTCCATACTTTTTCTGGTTTGTGTTTCTTTTTTGTATAATTTTGAATAAAAATCAACAATCTCTTTCAGTACCTTTTCATTTCTTCAATAATACGATTATCCTTATCACATTTCAAATGTGTAATTTCTTTTTTCTTTGCATTCATCTTTTCTAAGTTCAAAAAGTACTTCGTGCTTTTTTCTCCTTTCTCAATCCACCTTGTTCAAGCTCGTATACCAGCTCCCTTGGTTTCGTATTTATAAATCTTCTCCAATTTCTCTTTTACATCAGAAGAACTTAATACCTCTTCATTACACTCATTCACATCAATACATTTTTCAATTTGAGCTAGTTTTGCTTCTAGTGACAATTTGGAGTCTTTCTTTCCCAGTGCCTTTTTCTTACAATATTTCTGTGAAAATTCACGAACTTGAACTTTAAACATTTCCCATCTCATTTGCACAGGCAAACAGTTTGTTGAAAATGAGTCTATAATTTTGAAAATTCCATTTTGGTAATCTTTATCAAATAAGATATCATTATTGATTTTCCAATAACCTGGGCCTCTCATGTTTTGTTTGATACACAGTTTGATTGATATTGCGTTGTGGTCAGACCTAATGGCTGGTCGGATGTCAGTACACATTGTTTTTCCTTTAATATTTTTCGTCACCAGCCAAAAATCTAATCTAGAAGCCCTCTTCAAAGATACATTCCGCCAGGTGAATTGTTTCACGTCTTGATGCATTGATCTCCAAACATCAATCAAAACATACTTTTTCATTATCTTTTTAAGATTTACAGGTCTTCTATAATATTTGTTCTTCGATCCTTGTACGTCTTTGCTTATATTCAAAACACAATTCCAATCTCCTCCTAAGATCAATTCGCAATCACATGTATAATGCTTACGTAATTCAGAGTTCAATCTATGAAAGAAACTCTCTCTGTATTGCCTTTGCGTTGGCGCATACACATTGATTAGCATGAGATTAGTTTCTTGAACTTTTGCTCTGAGTATTAGTAGTTGACCGTTCAAGGTACATTTTACTACAATATTTTGAGCATCAAGTCTATCATTAAATAAAATTGAAACTCCTCGTGAATGATTTGATCCATGCGCAAAGAAGCACGGACCCCGCCATTCACTTCTGACAATTGATTCAAAATCACTGCACCAGTATGTCTCTTGAAAAAGTACAATATCTGCCTTCTGGTGCTTACACCAATGAAAAACTTGACTTCTTTTTTCTTTATTTCTTAAACCTCTTGCATTTAAACTGATTATATGACAGTTCACCATTCAGATAAAGGGAAAAGAGAACACAAGTATATTCTTTATCACTTCACTCATCTCTTCTTTGGCACTTTTTTCGAAGATTTCTGCTTCCGTTTCGTTTGTTTCACTTTCCTTTCTTTTGTTGCCCGTTTAGGTAGTTCCGGTGACTCAGCGGAGAGTTCAGACAACGCTTCCACGCCGTCATCTTCGCTCGATGATTCTTCGCTCGAAGCTTCCGAGTGTGTGCGAGAGTCGGTCATCTCCGACCGGTCTGCTGCGAGGTCAGTGACAGGCTCTGTCGGCGTAGGAGTTGAAATTTCTCCGTTGGACTTGTCAGCGGACTGTCGCGGCTGTGAAGCGTTGCGATCCCCGACTAGGTATTGCGTAATCTTGGGCTGAATGTGCGTCTGGTTGTCATGGAGTGATTGACGTGCACTCGCTGTACGTGCGGCTTGTCGACCCGATGCGATCAGCTGTTCGATCAGGTGCACTGGTGGTGTAGCAGCAGAGGCTGATGCCGACGGGGAAGGCGATGGTGCTGGCATCGGTCCATGTTCGCTGGTGTCTCTGGTCGGTGAGGTGAGCGGGGTCTCGAAGGAGCATTCCTGTTGCAGGTGTCCGGGCTGTTTGCATCGTCGACAGACGATGGGGTTGCTGCATTGCGACCGGTGATGTCCTGCATTCAAACAACGTGAGCACATGAGGTTTGCCCTTGCAGGTGGTACGATCTGGCCATAGTGGTAGACTCTGGCTTTAAAAATACCAAAGTTCATGTCTCGAGGCAGGGGCTTCGATGGATGCTGTATGTAGACTATCCGGTTGCCGGTCAGGCAGTCAGTGAGCAGACCATCTACACGGAGACGTTCACGGATGGGGGCACCGAGGACCTTGTGTTTGCATTTTTCCAGTTCATCAGTGATGACAGTGTCGAGAACTGAAAGTGGTATGTCTCTGATGAGGAGACGTAGACTGTTTTCTTTCCCAGCTGTGATGAAAGGGTTTTGGTCATACACTGCGACATTGGCATTTCTGATGTTCAAGCCATTTGTTATCAGTTTCATTCTTGACTCCCGATTTTCCACGTACAGCCTCCATAGACCACGAATTCTCTGTATCCCCTTAATTTCTCGTCCTTGCACACTACGGATGAGGCATTTGTACATGTCCTCGTTTGACATTCCCTTCTCACTCGCTGATGGTATGTCTTTATTTTTCAGGAAGACTGGCTTACCTCCAAGCTGTTCCTCAGGTTTCGCAGAAGGGAAAGCATAGGCCGCTTTCTCGCCGTATGACGTGTCACTGCGTGCCGCCATTTTCAAAGTCAGGATCTGTGTGCTGAAGTTCAAATCAAATCCTGCTATTTTCTATTTCAGAGTTGTCATCCACCATTCCAGTCAGCACAAAGGATTCACAAGTGTTCCAATATAATCTTCAGTCACAAATTTCTTTCCAAAACAGTTTCTATGATTGCAGATTTAGAGGTTTTCACCGCAGAGAAAAATCGTCGTAACAATTTCAGAGTCGGTGAAGAGCGCCCTCTGACAACACGATAATATGTTTGTTTGGGGTTTCTGTCCATCCTTTCTCAAATAGGAACCGAAATTATATTTTTAGACGAACCTCAAAAAAAAAAAAGAACGTCCGTAATGATTAAAACGTTTTCGAGTGGGACACCATCTTGCTTTGATGGCGAAGGTGCATTTTACCTTTGGCTCTCTAGCCGAGGAGCTGCATGCCATTTTTGGAGCGGACTGAGGTTCGACCGCAGTTTTTTGACCATGCAATTCACCAAAAACCAAGCAAATAATTAATATTTTCTCTGAAAATTCACCTCCTCATCCCCCTCTGAGCAATACATATGTTGTAAGGATGTCAAATTTCTTATAATTTGCATTGACAATACCTTTTCAAATTTTTGAAAGAGTTAGGAAGGCTAGGTACTCTCTGCCCATTAGTTATCCGTCCTGGAACATGACCAGTTTATGACCCTAGTAGTAGAACGAACGTCCGTGATAAGTCCAGAGAATGTCCGTGGCGTATGCAATCCCTCCGATAGGAATAACTTGTCCCGAAAGTGTCCTGTATTCTTTAAAACTTTTGGCTCGAATAGCAACAAATAAAGTTTTACAAAGTAGAACATGAGTTTAGAGCAGTAGTTTCGGAATTTTTAAGGCGTTATGTGATCATGATGAACAAACAATTGAAAATCTACTCACAATTTTACGCTTGTTTTCCCTCTAATTATACAAAAATAGCTAAACACTTAAAACAAAGTTATAGGGAAAATAGAATTTTGCGTAATCTGTCATTTCTGTGCGTTTAAATTTCTTTCTAATGAGGTTCTGGAGACAATTTGTACTGTAACAGGTTCTGAAAGTTTCGCTCACGGATATTCTGTCCGAGAAAGGAAATTTCTGACAATTACAAATATATCACTGCACATAAGATCAATGTTAGTTGAAAATTATTACCAAATCACCGAGCCGCTCATACCCGAAAGTGAATAGCGTTCAGCACTCAATTTGCGTGTAATAACAAACGGAAAACGTTTTTTTTTTTTTTTTTTTCACTGATGTTCGTGGGTTGAATAAGTCAGTGGATTACATAGTAGGAGAAAGAGGATCAGTGCCACTTTTTAGTGACAGGTGCTCTAAGTGTTTATCTTTTGAGTATGGTAGCTGCCGTCTCAAACAGAACACATCCAGTTTGGGTCTCCATAACCGACGTTCGCTGTAATTGTCATGATATTAAATGCCTTAATTCATTCTTATTTTTCTCTTCATGACGATTTTTCTCTCATTCCCTTAATAGTTTGAACATGCTGCGACCAAACAGAAAACAAAAACAAAACAAAACAAACCAAAACAAATCCGAAAAGTGCTACGCAATCACATTCATGATAATGACGGAAGAAGTCTGTAATGAGCATGTGTTGAATAAGAAACGGAAAAGTTTTGAAAGGACGTGGAAGCAGTTGAATGAAAATGACTGAGAAACAGAGAAGAGATCGAGCTAAAACACACAGAGAAAAGAATTGCCAGTGCACTCCCGTTATACCAAATTCCTTTGTTTGTTTGTTTATGTTTTTATTCATCGAAATGCCGTCATAAGCGAACAAAAATCATGCAGTATACAATTATTGTCTGATGAAAACACACAAATCCTCCGCTTATCATCACATGGTGTTGTTTTATACTCATCAATGAAAAGCATTATTCATTTGTAATTTTTTCCAAGATTTTTTTTTGTTCATGTTACATTTAAGAGACAGAGAGATCGTCAATTTGTTTGTGCTTTTGCGCTTACTTTGAAAACACATGTTAAAAAAGTAATGATTAAGAATAGGTTTGAGGTTGCACTTTGATACGTTCGCTCTTCCAAAGATTCGTTACTCCGATATCCAAAGGTTTGTTATTCCAAAAAAAAATGGAGTTAATTCAGGAGGTTTGTTATTAGAAATGTACTTCGAAAAATAGATATTAAGGATCACTATTCTTAGGTCCGTTCTTCTAAAAGTGGAATTGACCTGATATTCGTTTAGGTGAAAACGGTTATTATGAGGTTTTGAAATTGGAGGATTTTAGTTGTTAACTTGTTTCTCCACATTTGGATAAGCGAACATAACTTTTCGTGTTGCAATTAATAAGCCTCTCGATTAACCTTCGGAGATTCCTATCATTTACCGTATAAAACGGCTTCATAATTATACGAACTCTATCAATTTTCGTATTGACAAACTGTATGAATAACGAGCCTCCGAAATGACGCGCTACAAAAGGTTTGTTATAACAAACCTTATTGTATAATATCGAAGTCACAAACATCCATCCAAGTTATATGGACTTTTTGTGTCTTGTTATGACGAAACTTCGCAGTATCGAACCTATTATCATTTCTGACTAATATAATAACACAAATTCTCCTCGGTATAGTGTGTAACACAAGGAGCAAACACAGAGGGATTTCTTGCTAACGTATGCGTTTGCCCTCCCCAGCTAAACTTCGTAGGTCTATAACGGAGTACATTTTTGTTGTTTTTCTATATAAATTCGTTGTCATAATTTTAGCTGTGACCATGTTCGTTATATAAAAAGCAAATGTTGCATTGTAGACTTAATATAACAAGTTTAGGACCGGAACATTTACCTCATGATAACGAAATTTTGATAAATATATTCGTTCTCAAGGATGGACTACGTCACTGAGATTACACGTACGTTTGTGCGTTCATTTACGAGAGATGGAAAAATTGTTTTCTTTGATTCCTCAGTATGAGAAGATAAACCAGCTTATATAATTGGTAATATCTATTCAGGATTTTGCAGAGGAGTTTGTTCTCGATATGAAATTGCTGTTTGTTGTGAGTAGAATGCGTTTCCAACTCAAGAGCTGCATTGTTTAATATCTTGTTTGTTCCGAACGTCCGTGAGCTACACGCGAACCTCCGTGATGAAAACTATGCTATGTTTGTTGGGTTATAGAGACTGCCCAGATAAGAAACATCTTAAAAAGGTATATTATTATTTGGGAGTTAGGATTAAAGTATGGGATAGTGAAATAAGAGGTGAAAATATTGAGTTTCTGTAAAATACGCGTAAAGTTAAGAAAGTGTTCAGCGGAAGAGCAATATTTCCACAGAAATGATGAATTTAGTTAAATCATCAATTGTCTAACATTACGTACAGGTTAAGAGTACAAGCTTAATATTCTGCAATCACGTACACATGTCCCTTACGATATTTTGTTAGGATTTTGAACTTATAATCAGATCTTTGGAAACTATGTTAAATGGTAGTCAAATGTATGTGCAGTATACTATTCCCCACGGACGTTCGCTCTCTGGACATGGTAAACTTCCGCGGTGAATAAAAACATGTTCCTCTGGGAAAATCCTGGTATGATTGGGTTCATATTAAAGCTTGAGTTATACCCTTTCAGGTAAGATGAATGATTTGGAGAATTTCCTACTTTTTAAATTTTGCCTTGTTTTGGCTCAATTGTACATCGTTCAAAATTCTGACCCATATATATATATATATATATATATACGTAAAGAGTTTGTTCGCAAAAACCGAAAAGTCCATTTTGGAAGATTTTGAAATACGGTCTCTCTCATAACGTACAAAATAATACCTTTTAAATGATATATTGGTCACTACATAAAAAGGAACATTTTTCAAGTTATGGTCAAAAGAACCAAAAAAAAAAATCTTATAATTCTCTCTATTTTTCTAGATCTTTAATCGCAAATATCTCCATTTGGCAAATATGGACTTATCGGTTTTTGCGAACAAACTCTTCATATAAAATCGATAGATAGTTATAAACGTGTCCATACGCGGTGCCTCATTGTGAGTAGCATATACTGAAAGAAATTAGACCGAGAGCAACGTCTAATTTCTTTAAGTATTATATATGTGACCCTGCACCTCAAAACAAACAAAAAGTCGCCAGACATGAATTTTTTAGTTAAGACCATATTCTCAAAGAGCAGACTTTAAGCTTTAAAATGATGTATAACTCAAATCAAATGGACTCTCCTAACCTATCTAAATATGTGACAGTGCACCTCAAAACAAACAAAAAGTCGCCAGACATGAATTTTTAGTTAAGACCATATTCTCAAAGAGCAGACTTTAAGCTTTAAAATGATGTATAACTCAAATCAAATGGACTCTCCTAACCTATCTAAATATTGGAAAGAAAGCACAAACTCAGGAAAAGTGTGAGCTGAGAAAAGAGGCTCTGAAGTACAGTGTCTATTCAAGCGCTTAATCTTTACCAAACCGTGCTGGCTGTGCGATTAATGGGACAAAAAACAGGAAGTAAACCACCAGAGTAACAACAATGAAGGGATTATCAGATTAAACTGAAATTAAGCATGCCTCATTAACACATTCTGTCCATAATTAATGCCAACTTTCAAAGCAGTAGCTTTATCCTTTCAAAAGTTATTAGAGTTGAAAGCGAAGAGTGTGGACAAGGTTTTTTTTTCAGAAATGAAAAAGGGATTCTAAAGACACACCTAATCACACTATTCTACCAAAAATGTTCGAGATAAACTGCTTAAAAAACACACTTTCCTGCCCGTTTTATCATACCAAATTTTAGCATAATGTAAAAGAAGACCCGCTCTTTCAGAAAATATGAAAAAGTCAAGTTCGACTAGGTTGACCCATTTCACTTATTTTCAGTCCTCACGCAAAATCAGTGTGTGCGACTTTATGTTCGTTTTGAGGTGCACGGTCATATATATATATATATATATATACATATGTGACCGTGCAACACAAAACCAGCAAAAAATCGCCAGACATGGATTTTTAGTTAAGAGCAGATTCTGAAAAAGCAGACTCTAAGCTTTAAAATGATGTATAACTCAAATCAAATGGACTCCACTAACCTACCTAAATACTGGAAAGACAGCACACACTCTTGAAAAGTGTGAACTGAGAAAAGAAGCTCTGAAGTACAGTGTCTATTTATGTGCTTAATCTTAACCAAGCCGTGATAGCTGTGCCAAGAAAGGGACAAAACACAAGATGTAAACCACCGGAACTAGAACAATAAAGGGATTATCAGATTGAGCTGAAATTGAGCATGTACTGTAAGCACATTCTGCTCATGATTACTACTAACTTTCAAAGCAGTAGCGTCATCCTTTCAAAAGTTATTAGACTTGAAAGTGAAGAGTGTGTAAAGGATTTCAAGACATGGAAAGCGGCCTCTAAGACAAACCTGATCATTCTAATCTTCCCCCCAAAAGGATTCTGGAAAAACTGCTAAAAACACTTTCCCATTCATGTTATGATGCCAAAACTGTAGAATAATGTAGAAGAAGGAGAGTTCGTTCAGAAAACATGAAAAACTCAAGATTAACTTGGTTGAACCATTTCACCTTTTTTGAGTCCTCACTTAAAATCAAGGGGTGCAACTTTTTGTTTGTTTTGTGGCGCACGGTCATGTATATATATATATATATATATATATATCTATATATATACATATATATATATATATATGTATATATATATATGTATTTTATATAAATTTCCATCTGACGCCTCACAACATTTTGTCCACACCTTTATTTCACAATAAAAAAGTCACCTAAGCAAAGTATAAAACGTGTTGTTTATTGTGGTTAGAAACGACTGATAAATGGATATGGTAACGACGATAAGAAATTATGAAGGAAAAAAACAAAATCAAACAAAGTACAACGAACATACTCAAGTCCCTGTTGCTTTGTATGGATAACGAAAGAATGTAATCTTTAATAGGCTTTGTTGATCACTCGAGATACATGTCTGTCTTGCAAACTGTTGACGATGTGCAAATTGATATTGTTGATACTATAAGGCACTTCTTTCGAATAAAAGAAGAATATCATAATTATTTTTCTTGATCTAAATTGAATGGCGAAACAAAGGTTATGGAAAGATATACTTGCTGTAACTGAAAATGATGTTCATGAAAGTCATTCACAGTAATGACATGGCCATTCTAGAGTAACCTCTCGTTCAAAATTCACAGGGAAACACCTCCTCCTCAGCACTGTCGTCGGTATGTACTTGTACACGGCTCTCCCCAGTTTGACAACTTCTGGTTTCAACCATACAAATTTCAAAAGGCTGGGCGAAATGCTCGTTCCGAAATGGATATCAGACGTTGTCGTATCTCGTGAGGCAGTTTACGCAGTTGGCTTCTCCGATGGGAAAGTAAAGATCGAAGTGATGCCAGACTACGAGGAATCTAGCACTTGCCACCCTGTGCCCCTTCCGGACGAAGACGATTGGCAGGCCATTGCCGTTATCAAGCAATTTTTTCATGAAAATAGGGAGGAGTTTAAAGGCCGGATATAGTTTTCATTGAAATGGGGATCCTGATATCTACTTTTTGCGAAATATATATATATATATATATATATATATATATATATAATATGTATATATATATATATATAATATATATATTAATTATATATATTAATTTGAGTTATTTCTGAACACATTAAATCATCTGTACTCGATAACAAAAAATATGGAGAACCTTGTGGTGTAAAGCACCCAATAGGAAATATAAAAAGTGAAGCCACCACTATCATGATGAATGGCCGTGACGTTTGTTGCCAGGAGACGTCAAACGCGTTCAATGCAACCATATTAATGCTATATTATTTCAAAATACATTTACGAATTACATGTACTGCCATCCATGAAGGCCTGGGGAAAACAAAATTGGTATGGGAAATTATTGTCCCATGTCTGTTGTATTTGCACCAAGATAATTGGAAAAAAGAAAAAGTGCATGGCCACGTTATCAAGCATCTGCAGACAATGCGATTTTAACGGATTGTCAAACAGGTTTACAGGATAATGTATTCCCACGAAACGGCCTAAAGGCTGGAAGAAATTGATTCCGTCTATCGAATGTAATCGGTGTAGTTATGATTGATCTTTAAGAATCATTTGACGCAGTTGTTCATGATATTTTGTTAGAAAAGCTGGAAATTAGATTTCAACTAAAATACAATGCAGTGGTTGAGGATTTTTTTTTTCTAGATGACCGATAGATATATATTATTCCAAAGCCTGTTGTTTTTTACTTTGTTTATTACAGACAGGCTTAACGTGAACGTGCGTTAAATAGCATTATATGCAAATGATACTTCTTTATTCTTGTCACTAAGACAGCCGCGAGAAATTGAAACAAACTCGAAAAAAAATTGCTGAAATTGTACAAACCGCTTAAATGAAATTGAGCTTATGAAAAAAAAAGTGACGAAGTAATGTTTCCTGGAAGACACCAATCTTTTCAGAACGAATATGGTAAGATTGATAATTGTCGTATTTCTATTATGGCAGCAAGATCAAAAAGCTGGACTCCTGCGAATGTGACCGTGCACCTCAAAACGAACATAAAGTCGCACACACTGATTTTGCGTGAGGACTGAAAATAAGTGAAGTGGGTCAACCTAGGCAAACTTGACTTTGTCATATTTTCTGAAAGAGCGGGTCTTCTTTTGTAAAATTTGGTATCATAAAACGGGCAGGAAAGTGTGTTTTTTAGCAGATCATCTCGAACTTTTTTTTGAGAATAGTGTGATTAGTTTAGAATCCCTTTTTCATTTCTGAAAAACCTTGTCCACACTCTTCACTTTCAACTCTGTTGACTTTTGAAAGAATAGGGCTACTGCTTTCAAAGTTGGCATTAATTATGGACAGAAATTGTTAATGAGGCATGCTTAATTTCAGTCTAATTTGATAATTCCTTCATTGTTGTTACTCGGGTGGTTTACTTCCTGTTTTTTGTCCCATTCATCGCACAGCCAGCACGGTTTGGTAAAGATTAAGCGCTTGAACAGACACTGCACTTCAGAGTCTCTTTTCTCAGTTCACACTTTTCCTGAGTTTGTGCTTTCTTTCCAATATTTTGATAGGTTAGGAGAGTCCATTGGATTTAAGTTATACATCATTTCAAAGCTTAAAGTCTGTTCTTTCAGAATGTTGTCTTAACTAAAAATTCATGTCTGGCGACTTTTTGTTTGTTTTGAGGTGCAGCGTCACAAATAGAGTAGCCATCGATCAAAATGTTCGGTGGAACAATCATATCAAACATGTCAAGAGGAAAGCTATAAAACGTGTACACCTCTTGATATTACGTTAGTTTATCAAACAGCTTACTGCCTTTCTATTTTACGCACCATTATATATTGTTATTTTCGTTACTTTAGTTCCTTCTGGTCAAATGGTTCTACATTCTTTCTCAGCCGATTACAAGTGTTGCAAACAAGTCGCTTCGTTTTGAGGATGAATATCAACTACAAATTCCCGTCGAGTGGATTATATTACGGTTCAATGTTAGACAGAATTCAGAGTCGTTGTTCTACACTTGTTGTACGTACATTCTATCGAGCAATTCATAAGCTTTGTCCGACTTACCTGAGTGATATATTTTGCTTTCAAGAATTTGTCTATTGCACATGATCTGGCCCAAGGAAATTGTATCTTCCACAACCAAAGCCAGATTACGGTAATTGAGCCCTCTCGTTTAAAGGAGCATAACTATAGCATGGACCCAATAAACCAGATTCTGAAAGAGCAGATTCTAAGTTTTAAAATGGTGTATAATTCAATTCACATGTACTCTCCTAACCTACCTAAACACTGGAAAGAAAGCACACACTTAAGAATAGTGTGAACTGAGAAACTGAAGTACAAGGTCTATTCAAGGGCTTAATCTTTCACCAAGCAATGCTAGCTGTGCGATGAAAGGGACTAAAGACAGGATGTCATACACCGGAGAAACAACAATGAAGGGAATAGCAGATTAAGCTGAAATGGGCATGTTTCATAAACACATTCTGTCCATTCAAATTTATGAAGTTTTTCCGTCGAGATGTTTTCATTGCAACTGATTGACAAATTGCCCTACATCGATGTAAATAAGCACTGAATTGATCAGTGTTTTAGTAGTAGCCATGATAAAAAAAATCATGGGCGTACATACTCGAGCAGGATTCGAACCCACGACCAGTGATCAGGAGGTCGTGGGTTCGAATCCTGCTCGAGTATGTACGCCCATGATTTTTTATCATGGCTACTACTAAAACACTGATCAATTCAGTGCTTATTTACATTCTGTCCATGATTAATGTCAAATTTAAAAGCAGTAACATTATCTTGTCAAAAGTTATTAGACTTGAAAGTGAAAAGTGTACAAAGGATTTTAAGAAATTAAAATGGACTTCTAATACATGGAGTCATCCCACGAGACCGACACCCACGAGTCATACGGTCCACGAAACCCACATCAATAATAGGTTTATGGGTCATACAGTCCACGAGTTATACGGCTCAGGAGTCATACAGCCCAATGAGTTCGACACTACGCACAAAAGGCTCATGAGACCGACACTAAGCAAACACAGACCACGAGACCGAGACTAAGCAATAAAGGCTCACGAGACCGACAGTAGGCAAAGAAGGCCCACAAAACCGACACTAAGCAAAAAAGGCTCACGAGACCGACATTAAGCAAAGAAAGCCCACGAGCCCGACAGGATGAACAGCGCCATCTACATGTCAATACAGGGTGTTCCATGAACGAAAAAGTAACATACTGGCGGGGGCAATTTCGTCACGCTATCGAGTAAAAGATGGTTACCATCTACATATGAACGACATCAAATATGTGCTTCTACTACTTCTAGGGGGGGGGGGGAAGAGCAGGTCTCTCAGAGAGCGACATTGTTATCAATTAGAAAAATAGAATTGTATTCTTCATGTCCCCCTCCCCCCCCCCCCCCCCAAAAAAAAAAAAAAAAAAAAAAAAAAAAAAACGAAGAAGGCAAAAAAACACAAATAAATTGATAAATGATAATGATAATGAATAACATTTATATAGCGCTTTAATACTGATGTTTCTAAGCGCATCAAATCGGGGAAAAAATAATATAATACATATAACGTAAAAACAAAATACAGCATTATGTACATACAACTGTATTATGATAACGACAGCAACAACAACAACAGCAAAATTAAGGTTATGTAAACAGATGAGTTTTCAACAATGACTTAAACCTATCAACATTTTCAGCGTTACGAATATGAAAAGGGAGTTCATTCCAAAGAAGTGGGGAAATAACTGAAAAAAGAGGACAACAACGATGTGTGGATTAATTAATGCCATCGTGCTATTTTTAATATGCTTTCCCAGTTTTTAGCTAGAAGAAGGACAGGATGCAATTTTACCTCTTTTATTTTTCGATTCATTAGTTACTTAGGTTATATTAGATATCCTACCCTCCTGCTTAGACGTTTTTGAGCAAGATTTATTTGTATTTTTCTCCGTATTAAACTAAAATCTAATTCAACTTATCAAAACGTTTTATATCGCAGGGATTCACCTCGATTTGTGGCTTGTGTTATTTTCCTCCAAACAGTACATTTTTTCGTGAAATACCATAGCTGTTTTCATGGATGCATCTTGTTTCTTTCCGATTCCCTAACGCTTAATAGACGATTACGTTAATTTTGTTTTCATCTAATGCTTTTACTGAATTTTATTCATTTTTTTTTTGTTACATACACCCACCCACGCAAACACAATTAAAGATTCTGTTCATTTTAGGGGGTGGGGGCAACTGATGGGGTTACACCCTGGCAACTCTTCTTTTCCATCTCTCATATCTTCTTACGCCATTATCAGGACACCCTATACAATTTATTGGTCTATAGGTGGCGCCGTTCATCCTGTTGGTCTCGTGGGCCTTCCTTGCTTTGTGTCGGTCTCGTGAACCTCTTTTGCGTAATGTCGGTCTCGTGAGCCTTGTATGCGTAGCGACGGTCTCGTGGGTCTTTTAAGTGTAGTGTCGGTCTCGTGGGCTATGTTTGCGTAGTGTCGGTCTCATGAGCCTTATGTGCGTAGTGTCGGTCTCGTGAGCCGTATAACTCCTGGGCTCGTTTTACTTGATGTCGAACTCGTGGGCTTTATCTACTCAGTTTCGAATTGGTGGGCTGTATAACTGGTGGGCTGTACTATGACTCGTGGGTGTCTGTCTCGTGGCGTGCACCCCTAATACATACCTGATCTTTCTATACTCTCCCCAAAAAAGGGGTTGTAGAAAAATTGCGGAAAACACACTTTCCCATTCGTGATATGATCCCAAACTTAAGCAGAATAGAGAAGAAAGATAGCTCTGTCAGAAAATATATATGAAAAACTCAAAATTGATTCACCTTTTTTGAGTCCTCACGTAAAATCAAGGGGTGCCACTTTTTGTTTGTTTTGTGATGCACGGTCACATTTAACAGCCACTTGAATGGAGAGTTTGCTCGTGTGAATTGATAAGCAAATGTAAAATAATGTATAAACAGGCCCCCATTGACAAGGAAAGTAAAGGAAAAAATGTTGGAAAGTCGAAAAGGAGAAAGGAAGCTAGCAATGAAACGAGGTATACCTGGCATACACAGCAGTAAATGAAATCAAATGATAAATAATAACACGGTGACCCCTACTCCACATCTATAGTTTTTTAGAAGATTTACTGTGTGCTTGATTGTTGTGTTTTGTGTGTGTGTGTGTGTGTGTGTGTGTGTGTGTGTGTGGGTGTGTGTGTGTGTGTGTGCGTGTGTGCTCTATGCTTGTATCTGGCTTAAGAGAGGTATTCCTGCTAGGGTATGCCTAGCCTTTTTGCAAAGGCAACTCGCAATGGATTCGAGCACAGCCGATCGCTCGACCTCGCTCAGCTTCGCTCGCAGGTCGCTACACTCGCTGTGACTAACGTACGTTTACAAGTTATTGCGAGTTGCCTTTGCAAAAGGCTAGGGTATGCCAGGCGTGGCGAGTGTTGATGAGGTGATTCGCGTGAGCTAATGGAATGGTGTGGTTTTATAGGTATGGACTATGTACAGGCATTGGTCACCCATATTTTGTATAGCTTTTGCATGTACATGTATGTGTGTATGTAACCATGTATGTACGTTTTTTTATGACCTCATGACGATAATTGATTCCATAATTTCAAAATTACTGTTGTGATCACGATGAATGCAGTTAGTTGGTATATTTTGTTTCGTGTATTGTACCTATATGTATATTGTTGACCCATCATCAAGAATGGTTTGTAAAATAATTATTGCTGGAGCAGTATATATATGAATGCAGTTTTTGTGTAATATTTGTGGAGACTGTGATAATTACAAATTTGACACAATAACAGACTTAACAATAATTTTTCTACATTTTTAAATATATTTGAAATGCCATGTAACCAGCAACAGTAAATGCATGTTCAGTTTTAATTCATTGTTCATCGCGGACCAAATCTGAATTGACTAAGATGAGACAAAAAGGAAATGAAAAAAAAAGAATAAACGAACAATTTCTCAGAAATTTATCCTCCGGGTGAATTAAATGATTACTCTTTGTTGTTGGGGAAAAAAAAAAACTTTTCTGAAAAAAAAATGAACTACATGAATTTTCCTGCAAAATATCTTGTTAAATACTATAAGGAATAATATATTACTGGGAATAATAACAATTGATTATTAAAGCCATGCTATAACTTTTATAATTAAAGGGACTGTACAGCTCTGTATGAGGTTGGATTCATGTTTCGAACATTCCTAAGTGAGAGAATGAGAAACCTCTCAGGAAATATGACAGAGCATGTAATCTAAGAAGGATTCAACGTTTAATTGTTGATGAAAATTGCTTTCAAATGGCTGAGATATGAAAAAATTGTGCCTCTCCTTTTATTGATAAAAGGCGACAGGCCTCTCCTTTTATTAGGATCACTTTTTTCACCTTGTTTTTGGAGGTTCTAGCCATTTCAAAACCGATTTTCATCAAATAAACTTTTGTTACTCCCTGGAATTGCATGTTCTTTGACATCTCAAAGAGTGGTTTCTGAATATCTAGCAAACCGTTAAAAGCTAAATTCTCACCTTGAACCAGAATGGTACACAACCTTTAAGTGACATTATAAAAACACACAGAAGAAGAAACAGGAAAAGAAAATGAAGAAAGCCTGTCAATCGCAGGTTCAAAAACAAACAAACAAACAAAACGCAAGCAAAAATACTGACGTTTTTGTTTTCCCAAATGAAAGTAATGCGTGCTGTACTAAAGGTACTACCGCGATTCGATTTAGCCATCAACCCGAGGCATAATAATTTGTATTTTTTTCTTATTTGCTGTTGCTTCCACAGAGATGAAAAAAAAAATGGGGACTATTACAGGAAGCTTGTGTCCACCGAAGAAATATGTAGCCCTGGTTTTTCGTTAAGAACAAAAAAGTGATTCTGTATTGACCTCTATTAAGTGTCGTTTTCATGACAACGGCACGCACACTTTTACGCAAGTGACCCAATGGTAGTTTACCCACTTCCAAAAGATCAGGACATTCACTGCTTTGGTGTAAATAGACCAGAGTTTCATTTTCGGCAGGTGCAGGTGGTAAGTAAAGCTTAATATATTTTCAAAAAAGATTTTCACGGGTAGAAATATGTAGCCCTGGTTTTTCGTTAAGAACAAAAAAGTGATTCTGTATTGACCTCTATTAAGTGTCGTTTTCATGACAACGGCACGCACACTTTTACGCAAGTGACCCAATGGTAGTTTACCCACTTCCAAAAGATCAGGACATTCACTGCTTTGGTGTAAATAGACCAGAGTTTCATTTTCGGCAGGTGCAGGTGGTAAGTAAAGCTTAATATATTTTCAAAAAAGATTTTCACGGGTAGACATAGAGATGAATTTGAAGCTCTAAAAGAGAAAATAAAAATCTCATGATCCAAGCTGCTAGAGGTCAGTAAACAAAGATAATTTTGGGAGCAATTTGACCGCGTGATGCCGTCGTCATAAAACTCTTTATGTGCTATGGTGGAAATCCCCTAAGTGCCATATTATTTTGAGACAGCAAATTGGTCATGCTTTAAGGAAAACGTTCTGTTTTTCAAATGTTTATAACTTTTATATTGCATTTGTTTCTTTATCTATGTTTATATAACGTTTATAGATGTCTGTTGCATTGGATATGTAGTGAGCAAAATTGTAAAGAAAATTGTAAGCTTTGTTCAGATGCATTAAAAATTGAATGCCAACTGTATGATTGCTTTTCTTTCAAATGTCAATAGCTCCATTACTGTAAAGACATGACTTTTGTACATTTAATATTAACAGAATCTTGGAATTTACACGCAAATCCAGTAGGATACACCGCTTACTAGTCAATCATCACACAGAATGCAAAATATATGTGAGAGGAACGGAATCTCTAGAAACCCTTTCAGTGAACTTATGCTTATGCCGATATATCGATCGGTTTTGGCAGGTTTGCGTGATTGTTGGCACGCTGTCGACTGAGTAGGGCGTTCGAACGTGGCACCTAAAGATGGAAATGAACCGATTTTGATAGGGGGTAGATTGTGAGGGTACATGAACAAATACTTTAGCTAATATTAGAAATGGATAAGATACTCAAGTCGTTCCATAACTTTTGTGCTATTTTTGTCCAATTTACGCGATTTTTATCTTTACAAGAGATAAATGAAGAGTTCGGTTTCAAAAGGTACTACATCCATAATTTGAAGTTCTGAGAAAAACGCGATCTTTTAATTATCATATTTAGCAAGCTCTGACTGGAATGACATTTTTTCCCTATTATACTGCTAGATGATACAACGCTAAAACCACTCTCAAAGAAAATACAGCTCCATTCATTTATTTTTTATGATTTAATAATTTTTATATTTTTGTGGATGTAGTACCTTTTGAAACCGAAATTTCACGTGCCAGAGATATATTTAGTGTGATGTTATGACATGTTTCGCGGATTTATATATTTTTTTTTTTGAGCAATGGTGTTGATGGGGATGGGATACGAGGTCAAGGGGGCCTAGGTATAAATTGGCAATGCCCTGCCCTATTTAGCATGAAGAATAACAAAACCATGTGCATCGCTAATGCTTCTCCCTTGCTGAATAATATTTTGAAGGAATGACCGTCATTGGTCATAAGCATGGGGGGGGGGGATGGGGATGGGATCCATTATGCGTAAACGGTTATAGATGGGGGGGGGGGGGGGGTCACAATATCTCACCAGGTGATTTCTCTCTTCCGTCCGTTTTCTCCTTTTGTTTTCTCTCACGAGCTGTATTTTCTCAATGGTGTAATCAAATTCATTACATGAATTTCATTCTTGTATGTTCTTTATCAGGTAAGATAAATCTGATAATCTAATGGCTGATAGAAATCAAGACCATCGATGAGTAGTATGACCACCTAGAGTAAAGCGGGGTTCCCACTATCGTGCGATCCTTTGCGAACGCCACGATTGGACATTCGTAACTGATCGTGGAAAATTTGTTGAACTCGACTGAAATTTCACGTGTGGATACGAGGTTATGCGAGTCAATACACGTTGGTACGTTTAGATGCGATATGGTCACGATTGGTCTATTTCAAGCGATACGATCTGTCACGATCTGGTCTGCCGTTCAAATACGATCCGACAGGATTGTCCTGATTGAGTTCACGATTGGTACCGATCTGTCATGACCATTACGATCAGGATCCCCGATCTGGTACGTGCAGCAACGTACTGATACGTTCCACTACGAATACCGCGAACCAATACGGGCTGCTGAGATAAGATACGATATCTTTTACGATCGGGATCAGAAGCGACCCCCATTTAAGGCGCGATTGGACCCGAATGGGAATATTATAGTCCGGCTGACGATGGATTTCATTGTTTCCATTAAATTATGCAGAGTGATTAGGCCTATTAATCTTATCCACAACCACTGATGATGGCAAGGCTTGACAGGTTGACGATGATGACAACGTAACCTTTGCAGTGTTGCTTATGACGATTATGTTATCAGAGAGAAAGAAGCACCCAGGCCAGCCATAACCTCAGATATTCCCTCGTCTAATATTAAACGTAAAGAAATTAATAGATTATTAAATCGACATGCTCACCCTCCCCCCTCACAAAAATGAAATAACGAACCCAAATACATAAGATCAGATGATTGCCCCTCTTCCCCAGAAAAAAAAAAACCAGCAAGACAAAATGACCTCTCTCTCCAATACATGAAGAAAATAATCATATGATGAAATGGAAGCTAAGAAAGAGGATGGGATCATTTTGAATATCATGTAACATAGTATTATGTGTTATAATGTCTATACGCTCGATATAAGAAAGTTGGCCGAATGGATAGTATTGCTTATGTGTTCGATTTCACATTCGCAAAGTGTATGTATCATATGCCTTTTTATTTCAAAATGTCGTTATCTCATGGGTTATCAAAAGTTTGGTTTATTCGGCTTGATTTAGTGTTTTACTTAACAATGTTTAACATAACTGATACACACACATAACAGAAAAGTGACTCCCTAATCAAAATGATGCCACTTTTTAACAAAAAAGGAGGTTTTACGCAAAATTATTTCGCAGGGGTTATATTGCTACACTTATTGAATAACTAACTGTGAAAAATAATAAGAGTGATCTTCATTGTCATAATCATACGAGTGATCTCACATCCACGACAATGGTCACTTTTACATTTGCAGTAATAATGAGAGTTGAAAATAAAAATTTTCCTCTAAAATTATGCTCTACCAAACATACAAAAAAAGACATTGAAAAGTGTCAAAATAGATGTAAAGGGGTCAAACGATGGCTGATGAAACAACAACTCTTAATTACTATATGCTATGTACAATACATAAAAAGCAGGATACTGCACCCCCCCCCCAAAAAAAAACCAACAACTCTGTAATATACTTTAAAAAATTAATCATTTGCCATTGATATGTACCCATTCAAGCACGATTCATTAAACTATTCTCATCTTTGTACTGACGTCAGTCAATACGTGCAGACATACAATTGCCATTTTATATTTGCTCATTTTTTGTTTTCGTTACAAAAGTTATCCCATATCCTGTTTTGTGTGTCTGTATAATGGTAATAGCAACTCATTAATGAAAACATCATTAACATAGTTTATGAAAACATCTAAAAATCTGTAAAACAATTTTCATTCTATGAAGTCATAAAAAAATGATTTTGATAATGTACCTTACACATTACGACAATTAACCCCACACCGTCATACAATTTACCGTTTGGAAATAATAATCTAAAGATGTAGGCTACCACCTATGAGAATACAAAATAAATCAATTTATGAGTAAAATAAGAGCAAATGGGCAGAAAATAATAATGATAATAAGCGGAAGTGAAGTGAAAAAGTCGATCCCGATCAACACGATTAAGAAGCACGATTAGAAGAGATTTGCTGCGTTTGGATACGATCCTAGACGATCTGATGCGATGATCACGATCAAAAACTAATCGTGTTAATCGTAGAAAATTTTTGAACCGTCCAAAATTTTCCTGCGATTAACGCGATTGCCACGATTGACCTTAAGATCTGATACGATCTGATAAGACCATCACGCTTGCTGCACGATTAAGACCACGATTTCAATCGTGGCGCCAATCGTGATAGTGGGAACCCCGCTTAAACGCATATTTGTGACCGTGCACCTCAAAACGAACATAAAGTCGCACACACTGATTTTGCGTGAGGACTGAAAATAAGTGAAATGGGTCAACCTAGCCGAACTTGACTTTTCATATTTTCTGAAAGAGCGGGTCTTCGTTTACATTATGCTAACATTTGGTATCATGAAACGGGCAGGAAAGTGTGTTTCTTTAGCAGCTTATCTCGAACATTTTTGGTAGAATAGTGTGATTAAGTGTGTCTTTAGAATCCCTTTTTCATTTCTGAAAAACCTTGTCCACACTCTTCACTTTCAACTCTAATAACTTTTGAAAGGATAATGCTACCGCTTTGAAAGTTGGTATTGATTATGGACAGAATGTGTTAATGAGACACGCTTAATTTCAGTTTAATCTAATAATCCCTTCATTGTTGTTACTCTGGTGGTTTACTTCCTGTTTTTTGTCCCATTCATTGCACAGCCAGCACGGTTTGGTAAAGATTAAGCGCTTGAATAGACACTGTACTTCAGAGCCTCTTTTCTCACTTCACACTTTTCTTGAGTTTGTGCTTTCTTTCCAATATCTAGATAGGTTAGGAGAGTCCATTTGATTTGAGTTATACATCATTTTAAAGCTTAAAGTCTGTTCTTTCAGAATATGGTCTTAACTAAAAATGCATGTCTGGCGACTTTTTGTTTGTTTTGAGGTGCAGGGTCACATTTGGTATTACCTTTGTGACACTGTATATTAAAGTAAAAGGTGTCATTTCCAAGAATGAATATAAATCAAGTGCTTAAAGCTGTATGTCACTATGTACTTTCAAGCCCTGGGGCCTGGTACTTGACATCATGCACGTATAGAATAGCACATCATTCCCACAGTTAGAGCACTGTTGGTAGGGATGCCAGAATATCATGCCATTGTATATATCTAACAAAGTAACTTTGCTTTCAGACTAGCTGTTAAACACTCATTAGCTGTTGAGCTATTTATGTAAGAAATAGACTATACCTACAAAAGGGATTTTTACACTAGTAAATTTTTGCTCAGTCCCGTACCAACGGGTACGGGACATCCTTAGCCCACTTTCTGTTTACAATCGTTTTTGCCAATGTGGGCTAGCCCCACCGATAGTCCGGTACTATCTGGCCCTGCACAATAGCAGGGTTAGTTGCGGTGCCAAGCAAGTGAGTGTAAACAGAACGAAAAAATAATCCTGGGCTAAGCGACGGAGACGAAATCCAAACCTCACTGACCAATCAGAAACGAGGTAATCAAGTGCTGCCTGTGCGTGCGTGTACGTGTACAGTACACAGCGTAATCATGAATATTCATGTGGTTTGGAAAGTCCGGGGCTTAGAAATACGAATGTAAAAAGGTCAGTTTTCTCCTTAGCCCCGGACAAGAGATAGTACGGGACTAATTGGTCAGTGTAAAAAGCTGAAAAAAAATGGTACGGGACTAACGATAGTCCTGGTTCAGAGAAAGTCCGGGGTTAAGAAACACAAGTGTAAAAAGGGCTAAAGTGTCTGTACTTTATTCTGGGGACAATTTATGGCTCAAACTCAACAACCTAGCAGTAACGCACGGTATACCGGTAACTAACAGTAGATGCAGTACGTGGGACTACATGAGAGTCGCGAAATTTTTCCAGCTTCTCCTTTGCTCTTGTCGACTGCTTTTAATTCACGATCCTTCTCCTGGGATGGTTTGTTTTGTCAATGAGTTCTCCTTTATTTTCCTGCATTGCTTGATAAAATGTGATGAGTTTTTTCAAGATATTGGTCAGATTTGCGCGGTGATTTTAACAGTAAGCCAAAAAGCCAAAAGACAATTTCTTTTGTTTACCGATTAAGGCAGTAGACAATGATAGAGGGTCAAACCAATGCTGCTCTCTGATTGGTCAATTTCCAGATGATGTCATTGGAGTGGATGTAGTACCTTTTACAACCTATAACTAAACTGGATGTAGTACCTTTTGCAACCAAACTGATTTTAAAATGTACATTTTTAACACTTTCTGGTTGGAAATTCAGCTCTTCGTTAGTATAGGTGTAAAGAGGTCCTAAAAATGAGTACATCAAGACCTAAAAGTGGATTTTGATGGAAAATGGATGTAGTACATTTTGCAATTGAGCTCTTCCAATACCAGTGTCTTCAGTTCATAAACTGCTATTATGTGTTTATTTTGTTGGATTCTAAGCTTTTCTTTAGTGTCCTGAATCAAAGATTTGTAAGAAAAAAATATCACGTCCTTTTCTAAAGCAAAGGTCACAGCATTTCCTTATTATTATTCAATGGAAACTTTTCATTCTGACAGTTAAGTCTTCTCTGCGAACCATCTCTACCAACTCAATAATTATATAATTCGGTATGCTCCACCTCCTCAATAAAAAGAAGAAAAGAATATGAGCGGATTTTTGATTTGATAACTTCTAGTGTGAATTAACTGTCTAAAATGCTACTTCAGGGTCTAAAGATATACTAACTTACGTATATTGCTGCAGAAAACCCAATCCATTTGGTTATGTTGTCAAGGAGAAATGTAAGTTGTTGTAAAGCATGTCGAGGATGTGATTCATCCAAGTTTAGCACTTGACGTTCTTTGAACAGCATATCAATGTGTGAACGGGCCGTGGCGCGAGAAAAGGGACCCCAGCGCTTTGGTGCATAAATGCCATAAAACGGCGGGGGAAGTTTGACAAATGAGCGATACGCGTGCAAAAAAAAAATAGTATACTTGGGCAAAGTACTTTTAAGCAATAATTTCAGGCATTGAGGATTATAGTAATTATTTAAAAAAAAAGTGTGCATATCTAGATACTTGAGAGTTCATTCTACAATATGGCGGTAAGATAAAAAACAAAACAAAACAAAAACTCATCTTCGTTATTCTATGACCCATTTTTTCGCTTTACGACCAAATACCTGAACACAAAAAACTGCTCAAGTCCAAATGTAGCTAGATCGTCTTTGGAGACGTTCTACAAAGTCATAAAGCAATAGATAATCAGTAAAATGATTCTTTTCTACATTCAAATTTGTATTATCAACATTCCACTATAAACTAGAGAAAAAATATGAACATTATGATCTTATTTCATGAGCTCTACTTTTTTGTTTTCTTTAATAGACTTGGGTCGTTCATGAATTAAGAACTTCTTTCATTCTTTTCTTCCGTTCTTTATAAGGAATGGTGTTATAACCCCCTGAGCGTCGTCTACTTTCATATCCCTATTGTTAATGCTAGAATATATTGCGGTGATATTTTTAAGAGTTAATAATGTGTGCTATTGTTTAATCTGCAGAAGTAAAACTCGGGGATATCGTTCATTTTCCAAATGAAAGTAGACCACTTCATCTCTTTGAAATCCCTGTATTTATTTTTTTTTTGTTTTGTTTTGAAGTGTTTCAGTGACTTGGAGTTTCCGCCACATTTCTTCAACTGCCTCATAGGAAATCAAAATATGGCATAAGATTATTCCTTTAGATTCGTATTTTATAATGTAAAAATTTATATATCAAAGAACCCTAGTTGAGTGAGGTCTTTTATGTATATATATTTTCCTTTTCTATTCATAATACGTGTTTGTTTGTTTGTTTTTTGGCACAAAAGCATTATCACTTTCAGGATGACGTCGATGATAGTGAAACTTGCAATCATCGTGGTTCTAACAGGTATTTCAATTCAATTCAATTCAATTCAATAGTTTATTTATTTCCATCATCACAAAGAAAAGAAAAGAAAAAGTTGACATAATCCAAAGTGATACATTTGTTTTCATTTCTCTTACACTCGTCCGATAAAGGATTTTTTCAATACAATATAAAGTATATTATACACGAATGATGTCTTAAAAAGAAAAAAAACAATGCACTTTGTCATGGCAACATGGCAACATGGCAACATGACAACTAAAAATCCATGTCCGGCGAATTTTTGTTGATTTTGTGGTGCTGGGTCACATACACACACACACACACACACACACACACACACACATATATATATATATATATATATATATATATATATACATACATTCATACAAATATATATATATATATATATATATATATGTGACCCGCTACAACAAAAAGGTCCTAAAGTCGCGCACGGTCGAAGCCGTGAAAATCGAGTTTGAAGTCAGAGCATTAAAATTGGTCAAAACTTACGATTTTCTGATTTTAATATATTATTGGATTCTAACATGTCTTCTATTATCTGTCGAAATTTTGAAGCAAAATGATCAAAGGAAAGACCAAAAAATAGCGTTTTTCTGAGCCATGTTTTTTCGGCGTTTCAATGAAGCAGAAACTGGTTCGAAAATTTGGATTGAGCGCCACAGATAGGTTCCGCCCCTAACAACGACCACAGTGATCTCATTAGTCAGTTTGCTGCTTGCTGTTAACCGAAGCGTGAAGCTCGCACACTGCCCAGTCGACTGGTGCGTGCGGGCGGGGTGGGCTATGCTCAGCCGCTTCTCACATCCTGGTCACTGATTGGTTGGTGAGGAGACTGCCGACGCTGATGTGCTTGAATGAACTATTCGGGGGTTGCTAGGGCTTACCTTCTATTGTCCAGAGGTGAAAACTGACTTGCGTGTCCCTTGATCGCGATTGCGTCGAAAGGAAGACTTTTAGGGCGCTTTTCTCGGAACAGTGATTTTCCAGACGTCTCGACATGCTCTCTTTTAAACATCGATATCTCCGCAGCCGATTATTTTTATAAAAGGTGTTATATATCAATTTAAAGCAGAAAGATTAGGGGATTATATCATGCAATTTTCAAATAATCGACCTCGCCCGACTTTAGGATCATTTTGTTGTAGCGGGTCACATATATATATATATAAATTTTGTAATATATAAGCTTATTTCAGTGCATACTATCATCTCACGACGTTTGAATGAATGAGATGCGGACGTTGATAACGTTGCTTGACATTTTAAATACTCGGTACTGCCGGAGATTTTTTTCATCCAGAATTTTCTTAACAATAGTTACAATATTGTGTGGTGAGAAACAAAATCGCTTTTCTTGTTCTTTGTTTTTCTGACTAATTTGAATGGTATTCAGTTAGTTAGATTGTTATCGTCATCTTTTTAATTTCATTTTGGATATGTTATATGATGATTTGTACACTGGATGTTGTATCCGAGGAGCTGATTCAAAGGGATATATTCCTCAGGACGGGGTTGAAGAGGAGTTCAGAGTTGGTGCTACAACTCATCCCTACTCGTGTCCCTTTTGAAAGAAATTACAACACTTGACACTGCATAATAACAAATAATTGCACGTCTATGGATTTTGTAGTTGTCTATAGGCCATCACATCGAAATGGTCTTAAAACATAATTATGAATTTCTGGCTTTACCTCTATGATGCGTGAAGTATTTGACCATCTCCCAGAACAAACACATAATGGCCATTCTAAGAGCCCTTACAATACGGAGAGATCATGTTTTCAGTGTTGCAACACCACAATTTTGAAAGAGTTTCCTCCAAACATCTGATTAGCGGTTAAGGCATATCATCTGTAAAAGAAAATAAACAGAAAAGCATGCAGTGTTGATACCAATTTATTCCAAAAGGGAATTTTTCATATTGGTCTGCTTTTTATCGCTAATATTATAACTATGTGAAAGTCTTTTAAAAAATTCATTGTTTATTTGTTTCGTTTTGTGACATTCTCTCTAATGTTGGTGTTTTGTTTTGGAAACATGGTTGATTTGGGGGGATATTTTGTTGAAGTTGTGAAATTTAACATTTCGTTAACGAATTGGTCATTTCGTGGACGAAGTAGGTCACGTGACACTTGGCGCCCCATAAAAAACCAAAACAAAACAAAACAAAACAAAACAAAACAAAACGAAACGAAAAAAATACTGCCTGTCCAGTGTTAGCTATGTTTTCAATATTGTACCATCTTCGTGAATTCGGGCCTTTGAGTCTGTCTTTATAGAGAAGGTCTATGTAATAAAGCTAAAGATTGTGAAATACTATAGCGTACACCTAAAGTGTGATTTCTATCACTAATCAGCCTCGAAGGCATTGGGGGAAAATCGGGGATTAAAATACAAGAACACATTGTAAAGTTTTTGTTTCATCTCGTTACCATCTTGTATAGAGCAATCCAGGGCAAGTGACGTCACATGCCTGCCATTGCTTTGTAATGTCAATGGAGGCCTCGAGGCAGCTGAGAAACTGATGAATGGAATTGGCCGTCGCCTACTGGTATACTGCGAACAAAAGGAATCCGAGAGTGGAACAGGTACTTTAAGGTTTAATGTGTGTTTTGGGCTGGGGGGGGGGGGGGGGGAGGTATTTGTGTTTTCTATCATTCAATGATATTACACTGTACAAATGGGTTTTCGTTCTTGCAGGTGAGGAGTGCCCCCTATAACAGAATGTGCATAAATTAAAAGGCTCTGTCAGTAATATCTTTACGAACTGCTACGAACACGGTGACAACGATTGTTAGACCATATCGTAATTTATTCCTAACAAGGCCCTACAAACAAGCGTTCATAGACCTTCCATGAACCATTCCTAAGTTTGTAGCCTGGTTGATTGTCTTCTACATCTTTTTTTTAGCAGTTTTCCGGAAAACAACCGTACCGAGGAGGTTCAACCGTCTTATTTCCTTTGCTAGATGTTTGATGCCGCCACTAAAAAAATATTTGAAGTATGTGCCAAACTTGATTTGCAGCGCAGATAGGAAGACAATTGACTCATGTGTCATGGCTTAATCATCAGCCACTTTCTAGGCGAGACATGTATTTGTGATGGTTATTACTTTTCGCGGTCCCTACAGTGTTTTATTATAATCATCATAGATGAGTTTAAGTGATAATGATATACAAGAGGAGATTGTAGCCTACGCGAACTTTCCATATCCACTGCCTACGATTACCCAAATCATAACCCCTATATCAGAAAATGTGATTACAATATTTTCCCTGGCTACCGCAATCACTTGAATTCGAAGTAAACTTCTCAATCCCGTCAGCAGCATACATGCTTATAAATATACTTTGCGTGATTTCAAGTTCGGTGTTAGTGCTAGTCCTAGTGCTACCTCAACAATCACACCGGCGATAGCAAAAGAAACTTGAAATCAGTCGGTGTTGGGAGACTGACCTCAAAATTATGACGCAGGATCCGTTTTACGGTAATTCGTGTTGGCCCTGGACCGATGTTTAATGTAGTCTGCTAAATCGAACCACACCGTCTGTGTTTGCGACTTACGTATCCCCGGCCCCCTTCCCTCCCAACCTGGCTAACGGAATTATCGTCTTTGTAATTTCAAGTTCGTCGCTTGTGTTCGGCGTTGCTGTGCGAGATCCGATATTCATGTACAGTATGTCCCCCCCAAAAAAAAAAAAAAAAAAAATATTACAACGAGAGCTCCGCAATGCTATCTTTAAAAATAATGAATGAATCTAAATACAAATTCAGGGTATAAAAGTATAGGTCATTGCCCACATCTTTACAGAAAACCCCATTCGATTTGCTTACTGGCTGTTATCAATGCGAAAATCTGATTGTATTTGGGTTTTTTTTTTCTTTTGTTTGTTTGTTTGTTGTTTTTTCTTGGGGGGGGGGGGACATACTGTACTGTATGTAACAGGTGTACGTTGTGAGGGTAAAGTCTCTGCTGACGCAATAGTCGACCGCGTATCGTACGCGAACACGCTAGACATGTATCTAATCCTGGGAGCAAAATTAAGATCTTTGTTTTATTAAAAGGTATGGAATGTGTTGAATGCTGATCCGTCTTCCTAATGATGTGTCTAAAACGTAAGCGTGCAGTCACGAATTCATCTTTACTATTTGGCTGTAGCCATGTACCGTCATTTCATTTTGTTTTGTTTGTTTGTTTGTTTGTTTGTTTGTTATAAGGCCGTCAGTGTTGAAGCTCTATTCGAGGCATTTATTTGGGAATAGAACCAGCACTAGCACTACAACGAGCACTATAGCGCTATTACTACCGCGCAGCACCGGACTTGAAATCACTAATTGTTTGTAGCTTTTGATGACGGCGTTCCTGAAAGTGTCAAGCAATACTAATGGTCTCTTATTACTGGCACAATATCATGAGGATGTTTAGTAGGCACCATCTGAATGAAAATAAAGTGTATCGTACCATGTTCCCGGATTACGAAATCAAAATTTCAATGTTGTACTATCAAATCCACGTAAAGATTTGACAATATGTGTTTGTATTCACCTTTCCTCGATTTATAATTAATATTGCACATTTTCATAATATAGAGGCAACAAAAGAATGAGGCAATCATAGATACCCCTGTTGCCTAATGATCTAGATTTAAACCCTGTATGTTAGGCACAGAACTATAAGCAGCCTAATGAAAAATGCAAGACGGTACATTTGGAAGTAGGGCCTAAGTGAAAAACATCTAAACATAAAGATTATCAGTTGCAAGGTATAAATGCCATTAAAACCTAAGAGATACTGTCTTTAAGATAGTTCTCTATTGCGTGGAAAGACAAAGTGAAGAATCATGATAATGATAAAGGGTTTCCACGCTGAAAGTTTTGAAATAATCCTACTCTATCCAAAACCTTATATATATCCGATAAAAAAGATACAAAAAATGGGAAGAATCTGATACGTATTTTGCAAGACTTCAATGGTTGATACAACTACAGACACGCCCTTAAAATGACACATGTTTTGGATGGAAAAGAAGTTCATCTGCTGGGTTTGCCTTATAGAATTTGTTCATATTATCATGATTAAAATGATGTCCTTTTCATCATTTTTTTTTTTAAATGACAAATACAACTAATTAACTCGACTTGGCATAAACCAAAAACCGTTCTTTTTTTTTTTCTGTATGCAAGATCCTGAAATTGATGACCTGATAATTCTGGGCGGTTCATCCGGATTTCTTGTGAGTAAGCCAGACGGAGACGAGGTCAGGAGGTTTCCATCCTTCAATAGGCTTGTATATGACATCGTAGTTGACCAGACAGAGCGTAACGTGTACTATACAAATGAGGAAGGCTGGATTATTCGATTTGGCATATTCGGTGTTATCTCCGAGACTATTTACAGTAAGGCAAAAGCTGTTGTATAACGTGTACTATGAATGTTGTTCTGTCTAAGATGAATGTAGATAACTCCAATTATTTGTGTGCGTGTGTGTGTGTTTGCTAAATGCCTAAATCCAGCATCATACTTTCCGAAACTGTGATAATGTATTATGTGGGTGTCGGTATCTTTAAGTTTGTATCTGTCATTGTTTATATTTGCTATCTATCGTACATCTCAACGTTTTCGATATCTTCAAGTTTTCCATTTTCTGGCGTTTGCCTGGAAATATCAATTCTATGCAAGCTATTAGCTTTCCTGTACAAGGGTCCACCTGATTGCACGTGTCCGTGCAAGTATAAATAAAATGCAGACACCGCTAAAAGCTAATACGGACTGAAAATAATTTCAACAGTGCTGTGCCCCGAGACAAAGTCGATATGCATATGTTTAACTACGAGACGAAAGAAATCAGTCCATAATTCACCTAGCCCCTGTAGTCTGAGTGCCAAATTAATGTTCAACCCTGCTTTCCACCCAAAGTTTTATTTTAAAATGGATTTATCCTATTCTGGTTGTGGTGAATACAAACTCAGAATCATGCAACTCTGGCATCTTTCAGGGTTTGATTGTCAATATTTGGTAAGAATGTAACTTGTGCTTCTTTGAGAATTATGAGATGTACCTGAAGGCCACCATACTTGAAATTCCAATAGCACGGCCATAAAGGTGATTGCATATTCATAATACTGCATGACATTAAACTACTTCAAAGGTGCTGAATCCGAATCTAGATGAGGCTGTTTCTGCATCCGGGAAGGTGTTTGAGATATCCAAATTGGCCTCCAAAAATGTAGTCATGCATAAGTACTTCCTTATCACGGTGAACATTTTTAAGAATAAATCAAAGATTTTATCTCATTTCGCCGGCATTGGACATAAAATACAAGTGTACCTTTACCATCCCCAAATACACACACACACACGCACACACACACACACACACACACACACACACACAAATGTAATTTTGGCACAACACTATTATACAATTCTTTCTCTCCGGAATAGTTATGCTCCAACTTAATTTCAGAAACTAATTTCATGCCTCTAGGTGCGACAAACCATCGAGAAATTTGGTCTGGCAATGGTCCAACCCTGAGTACATAGCCCAAAGACTCTTACTCATATAGGAGTTTAATACTTATCTGCTGTTTCTTCTCACGCGTGTGGAATAAGTTCTACCCGCATGTCCAGGAAGAAATTTTATGGCAGCTTAAAAAGGAAATCCTAAGGCTTTTCTCTTCGGTGATTATTCATAAATGTATTTCATATAGGTACACTGTGTACCTTATGTTATTTTCCCTTCAGCCTTAATAGAGTCGTGAAGGCTATGTTTCAATGTTCAATGTTTCTAAGGTCACAATAAGGTACCTGTCTTTACATCGTACGGTACGGTAGACGGTATAGAGATAGGCATACATGCATTATCTCACAAGGCCTACGTAAGGTAAGAGTGTTGAATACGTCTGAAAGGAATCTATCTCCTTGTTCTTTTTTTAATGCCAGGCGACTTTGGATATGCCAGATATCTTGCCTTGTCTGACGAGAATAGATTCATCTTCGCCTCCTTAAGCGACTCGATGATTATCTCCCGAATATCTCTGGATACGATGAAAACATTGGGAGAGTTTGCGTTGTTGAAAACTCGATTGAGGTGCATGGTAGCAGACGATACATATGGGTAAGTTCTCTTTGTGAAATTGTTTATAAACCAAATAAAACGCCTATACTCTTTACTGATGAACACGACTCCGATGAAGTGTCGGGTTTCTGGAATGCTTATCCATAGTCTGTGGAGTTTTGTTTTGTTTTGTTTTGTATTGGTTTAAAGAAATGCCCAACGATTCTCAGCTATAGAACGATGGTAACCTATCTGCAGCGTAATAAATAAAGACGAATTAGTGGCATAAACAATCGATGCTTGCTTTTAGCTTTCGGATGATGTGACCACATGCACAGCAAAATAATAATAATAATAATAATTTTATTCTATTTAGATATACGCTGTTTCTTGGTCAGAAACACCAACTTTCGACAAAGTCGGATTTATAACCACCCAATGCATTTCAAATACGAAAGAAACATTCTGCTCGTGATGCCCCGTCTCCCTATTTTCATAATTATGACAGCGTCTGAAATGTGTGTTTGAAAGCATGGAGGTCTTGCTGTGAGATAATGATGTAATGATTAAAAACACGAATTCCATCGCTCTTGTAAAACATCCACACACTTGCAGACACCTTTATTGGTCAGACGGAGAGGAACTTCACCGCAGAAGAATCAAAGGCGATAACAGCTCAGAAATGATCTCCACACATTCCTTCAGGCCTATTGATATCAATGGTCTTCAAATCGGCAGTGCAGGTATACACATAAAAAAGACATAGGGGAGACCGGGTCTAGTTGTTACAATTTTCACATTTTTAGGTCTGTACAAAAAACGAATAGAGGAATCGGCTTCATTTTTGCTTTGAGGATACCTTATTTCCTCCTTTAATTAAAAACAGTACAAACTTTGGAAGTCCAGATAATATAAACAAGATATTACGTAATCAATAAACACAAAATTTTGTAACAACTTTCCCCGATGTTGGGGTAAGTTGTTACAGCACATGGGGTACTTTGTTACACCGTAGAAAGTCAACTCAAATCGGGTAATGCAGATCTGACGTGTTAGGTAATTCTTAATATTAACCTGTCTGGGTGTGCATGTTAGCCTATGCTGGGGTGTATGAGTGTGTTGGGTGTGTGTGGGTGTGTGTGTGTGTGTGTTTGTGTGTGTGCGTGTGTGTGTGTGTGTGTGTGTGTGTGTGTGTGTGTGTATAACCATAAATTCAATTGAAAGTGCATTGGGGTAAGTTGTTTCACCACTCGATTCTCCAGGCGGGTCAAGTTGTTGTAACAACTTGACCCAGTGCGTTTTCCAAAACTTTTCACACGTGTGGCAAATAAACAATCAAACATCGCGTGTTGCTACTTTCACCAAAAGACAGCCAAAACACGCTTCTTTCAACCACATACTCATCACTTACTGGAGCAGAATGGATTTGGTGTAATAAAGAAAAATCGAATTTTTAAAAATTTTACTCGGAGAGGTAAAAAAGTGTTTTTTGGACCTACCTTCTACATGTGACGTCCAGGCAACGCCAGATTTCGCATGCAGAGATCGTTGGCTATACGTTTTGATTTGATATTACTTTTGCAACGCCATCTTTTGATCATAATACAGAAAATGACAGTGTAACAACTTGCCCGTGTAACAACTAGACCCGGTCTCCCCTATATGTGACCGTGCACCTCAAAACGAACATAAAGTCGCACACACTGATTTTGCGTGAGGACTGAAAATAAGGGAAATGGGTCAACCTAGCCGAACTTGAATTTGTCATATTTTCTGAAAGAGCAGGTCTTCTTTTACATTATGCTAAAATTTGGTATCATAAAACGGGCAGGAAAGTGCGTTTTTTAGCAGTTTATCTCGAACATTTTTGATAGAATAGTGTGATTAGGTGTGTCTTCAGAATCCCTTTTTTATTTCTGAAAAACCTTGTCCACACTCTTCACTTTCAACTCTAATAACTTTTGAAAGGATAGAGCTACTGCTTTGAAAGTTGGCATTAATTATGGACAGAATGTGTTAATGAGGTATGCTTAATTCAGTTTAATCTAATAATCCCTTCATTGTTGTTACTCCGGTGGTTTACTTCCTGTGTTTTGTCCCATTCATCGCACAGCCAGCACGGTTTGGTAAAGATTAAGCGCTTGAATAGACACTGTACTTCAGAGCCTCTTTTCTCAGTTCACACTTTTCCTGAGGTTGTGCTTTCTTTCCAATATTAAAATAGGTTAGGAGAGTCCATTTGATTTGAATAATACATCATTTTAAAGCTTAAAGTCTGCCCTTTCAGAATATGGTCTTAACTAAAAATTCATGTCTGGCGACTTTTTGTTTGTTTTGAGGTGCACTGTCACATATTTGTTTACCTTGCCATCTGAGGATACTACTGGTAAGATGGTTGGTTCATACTTTCACTTCACACTATAGATGAGGTTAAAGTCATCGGATCATAGTCAAAGGCGTACCGTTTTATGAAGTGAAAGGGCATAATTATCTTTATCATAGACAACCAATAAATGGATATGATATAAACGAAGATTATAAATTTCAAAAGAAAAGTGAACAAACAAATAATAATGACAGACCGATGTGGCTTTGCGTTGATGATAAAAAAGAATGTATTTGCTATAGGATTTGTTGATCACTTAAAGTATTTGCATGCCTATTAAGTTATTTACATTTTTTCTTCTCAAGATACCCTTTTATCGAAAAAAAACTCATATATGTGACCGTGCATCACAAAACGAAAAATAAATCGCAAAAAAAAGGTGAAAGGGGTCACCCGATCTTGATTTTCTTTTTTCACATTTTCTGACAGAGCTATTCTTCTTCTATATACATCATTCTTTAGTTTGGGATGATAGCATGAATGGGAAAGTGTGTTTTCAGCAGTTTTTCTTCGACCTTTTTTTTTTTTTTTGGAGGGGGGGGGGTGTAGAATGATCAGGTATATCTTAGAGGCCCCTTTTCATTTCTCGAAATCATTTGCACACGTTTCACTTTAAGCCCGATAAGTTTTGAAACAATAAACCTACTGCTTTGAAAGTTGACATTCATCATGGACGAAATGTGTAAATAGAATAATATGCTCAATATCAGCTTAATCTAATAATCCCTTCATTGTTGTTGCTCGATGGTTTACATAATGTGTTTTGTCCTTTTCATCGCACAGCAAACACGGCTTGGTAAAGATTAAGCGCTTGGATAGACCCTGGTCCTTCAGAGCCTCTTTTCTCAGTTCACACTTTTCCTGAGTGTGTGCTTTCTTTCTAGTAGTTTTAGGAGTCCATCTGAATTGAATTATACATCATTTTAAAGCTTAGAGTCTACTCTTGCAGAATATGCCCTTGACTAAAAATCCATATCTGGCAACTTGTTGTTGGTTTGTGTGAAGCAGGGTCACATAATGTTGTTTTGGATAGGAATTGAATCGAGAAACTAAAAGAAAGTGTTGTAAGGTATACTTGCTTTAAAGGATATGGATATTCAAGAAAGGCTTTCAAAATGTTAGCACGGCAAATCAAGGGTAACCTCCTTTTCAAACATTTTATACAGGAAATCACTTCCTCTTCAGCGCTGTCTCGGAAATATACTTATACACGGCTCTCTCCAGTTTGACGACATCTGGTTTCAACCAGGCAAACATACAACGGCTGGAAGATATGTTCCAAATGGACAGGATTGGCGACCTAGCCGTATCTCGTGAAACACTCTACGCAGTTGGCTCCGTAGATGGCAAGGTGATTGTCCGAAAGATGCCAAACTACGCGGGAAATAACACCACCTACCGTGTTCCACTTCCGGGCGAAGAAGAGTGGCGGGCCATTGCCGTAGCCAAAGATGTGCTCCTTCACCAATCCTATCATGAAAAGATGGAAAATTAGTCAAAAGGAATGGTATAATTTGGGCTGATAAGAGGCTTCACCTCTTCAACTTCTTGTGAAATATTGAACAAACTTTTAAAAATCTTTAAAGAGCATGCAATTCCACTAGGAATTGTACGATGATTTGATGAGAATTGAATAATCGAATTGCTGAGATATCCACGACAAAGCGTTGGGAGTTAAAGATGGAACCCACATTCTATCGCTTCGTTTTACTTTTTTAGTGTTGATATCCTATCCATTTCAAACCCTCATTTTCAAAAAAAAAATTCCTCCTAGAATCTTATACTCATTAGTATTTCACAGGCTTTTTTTAATTATGTCTCAAAAAGGTAGGACTGAATAGCCCTCTGTTTAATAACAAACACTATGATATACCAAGAAACTTTTCATTGTGAGGAAGCTAAACCGTTGTCCACATAGTGAAAAGCAGGACTGTACATGTTGACCCCATGGTTTGCATTCCATCGCAATGCAACCCCCCCCCCCCCCCCAACACACACAAGGTGAAACTGATCACTTTAAAGAAGTTGATTCTTACACTTTTTTTTTCTTATAGCGACAGACGCTGTCGGTGATCGTCCCGTAATATCCCTGTACCCCTCGCATGCGAGGTATTTTGCATACCTATAGCATGGCCTTGCAAATTGTCTGTTTCTGTTCTTGTGCACTTCAAAATCGCCTTTCTCTAACCACACTTACTGTATACTGCTGCTGTAGAATACATTGGTCTGAGAATATCATTACATGAAATTTAAGCTGCACCGATCGACAAATTCAAAATCTGTTCGAAAAAAGGTTGGTCTTTGCCATATTATTTTGAAATTGGGTATATCAACCAGGTCAGTTTGCGCACAAGGGTATACTTTGCTGCATGTCAACGATACTCAATAAAAATAGACACGGAAGATTGATATATATATATATATATATATATATATATATATAATATTACATTTTTCTTTAATAAGTTATCTTGTATCTCCCTTAGGAACGTTTAGTGCTTAATCACTTGGCATTTTTTCTTTCCTGCGGAATAAAAACACAAACAACCTAAAAACAAAAGTAAATCGTAAGGCTTTACAGCAACAACAATATTAATCACGAAGTAATTAAAGAAAACTAATATTTTGATTTGAAAATTAAAAAACAATCCCTTTCATTTGACATAAGTGTGCCTTTTTCTGTCTTTATTTTCATCACTTTAATTTTCATTTCTAGCTCTGTTGACGTTTTGTAATCATTTTATGATAACAAATTACTAGATATCACAAAAAAATCCCACTTTTTATCCTTAATCGTTAAAAAAATATAATATCAAATGAAACTGGCATCAATACGAACAATAGCTGAATAGTGCGTAATTTTGTTGAACGTAATTATGAAATTATCAGAAGCATAGTCAGCAGAGCATTGAAAAGGTGGTATTCGTGGTATTTTCGTTTGTTGTTCATAATCATTTTAAGCACAAACTCACATACACATCACCGTTTCCTGTGTAAAGTACAATTTTGTACAGAGGATTCAATCTTTTCAAAACTCTTAAACCTGATTTAGGAATTAATCATAGATTAAATGAAATCCAGATTCATGCTTTCATTATGGTATTATTCAAATCACCTTCAGCTGAATTGTACACTGTGCACCTCTTACTCACATCAATGAGGGTGTTATATTGATATATAGTTTTTGACCTACTAGGGATCGAATGTGATTTTTTGTTTTAAACATCTAGTACACGGAATAAACGAAACAAAAAGAAAAGCAACTACAATCGAGATGTACAAGACTCTTTTCCTCTTTGTCAATGATTGTGCAATTTCATGAAGAGTACTATTCAAGAATGGTGCTATTTTATGATATTTCATCAGTAGTTACTTTTTTGTTTATATGGTATATATCTATGTTGCATCATCAAGAGTCTTTGCAGATAGCATCGTGTCGTGTGTGTTTGTGTGTGTGTGTTGTACTGTGAGTCTTTGCACCCTGCATGCATTCTATACATGTACACAAATACATACGCACGTAATATACACAGATATATAATTTGTTATGTAATCTGTACCACGGATCGCTTTTGGTTATGTATTGTAGGCCCGTTCTGTAGGCCAAGAAATATTGTGGCCAAGTTTTCTCACAAAAGTTCAAATGCATATGAAATTTCGGGATTGTCCCTCAAGCCTCAATGATAAACCATCTTGATTCTCAAGGAGCAGTCAACGATGACGTCATTTTATGAAATCTCCACTTCTAAAGTTATCTATCAATGAACATTGGGTGATACAGATTTCATGTGATGATCTATATTTTGGATGCAAAAATATGCAGCCATCGTTCGCGTGTGTACGACCGTCGAAGTTTTTTTCAAAGCCCCAATTAAGTAAGAAATGTAGCATATACGAAGAGCTCGTGTCGAAAAGGTATTCATTTTTTGGCAGTACTCTACTTATTTTCATTACCTTCTTTTACCAATGCTAATAAAATGCTTAATTTTTAATTTGAATATATCAGAAGATAGCTTTTAAAAATCAGTTCATCTTCAAAAGGTACTACATCCATCTGAGTTGGTTCCAAGAAGTAGTCATTCCATTACAATGCGATCATGTATAGGGAATTGACCAATCACAGAGCAGTATAAACATATAAACACGAAAATCGCAATTTTGCACATTTTTGGGGAGAATGGCCCTGATGAGCACATTCCTTTTTTTTCAAAGATTATGAATATTTCCACTGATTTTCGATCGTTGACCTCTCAAGGGCACACAAATTGTTTTTAGTTAACATAGAATACAAAATGTATAGCTTTTGCTAAAATCAATGATGACTATAATTATTTACTTTTCCATTAGTGAGAAAATAGGTGGGAAATGAATTTGGCTCCACATGTTTTCAACGAAATCCACAACCGATCATGCAGCGATACAATGAGTCGATGATAGACTTTATATCGTTACCATGCTTTCATTGGTTTGTGTCAAATGATAGGGCTTAAAAGGATGGTATATTTTCGTTTAAGATGGGGCTTCACGTTTCCAATATTTTTCTTTTTCTCCATGATTTTTTGTTGTTGATACAATGAGAAACCCATGCTGTCATGGGTCGTCCTCTGGTAGGCCCTTTCAAAAGAGGAACTACTTAGTAGTTGGCCTCCTTCATGTAACCTCTGTCAGTCAGGCGCATATTAAAGCTATTGTGTTACACACACACACACACACACACACACACACATATATATATATATATATATATATATATATATATATATATATAATTTGATTTAATTTAATTTGCGACTGATATTGTGTTCACGTCAGGCACAACTATTCACGTTCACATCAGATACACTAACGGTAAAGGAGGCAATGGCAATCATACCAAAATATCCATTTCTATATTCAGGATAATGTCTTTGTTATGATTTGTAGTACATATCAAGAACACTTTGCGAGAATAGGCCAGCCTGTACAAACAGATAATGATAGTTTGTGCTAGGGACTTATGTTTAGCTTTTCATTCCAAGATTTGATAGTCTATACCCTTTAACATGGCCACGATCCTATCTGGTAATGTGGTCACTCCCACAAAAGCCAGAAGGCCAACCCACACAGTCCATATTTCTCTGTCTATGTTCAATACATTGCTACAAATCATGTCTTGAATATGAAGAGAACAAATGTTTATGGGTTAGCCTTTGTGTAATCGACAACGTAGCCACGTTGAAGGTTTTGGACCATAAAAGATAAGAATAAAAACCTAACCACAAACATGCTGTAGTGCATGCTGGCCTGTTTATTTGGCCACTCTCATTAACAGATCTCATCCAATCAGTAAGGTATCCAATTTTTCCTTCACGGCAACGCCCAATCTTGGAAATAAGTATAGCTTGCCATCATTGTCTTTCAAAGTTCATGTGGTCAGTCATTCATGACCTTTATCAGCACAGTATAGTGTCAATGGAAAGAAGCAGAGTTCCACGTTATACAAAACCAATGGCTCTCTATAGCTGACAATTTCGAAAAAAGATATATAATGGTTATTAAGATGCTATAGATTACTCTTTTTTATACGCTTTGTATACCTTAAATTATCTGTTAAAAAGGAGGAGAAGAAGAAGGAGAAGAAGAAGAAAGCTGTCAATCCAAATTCAAACAGGAAAAAAAATATCGATTTCATAATTTCTGAATCAAATATAGCGTCCTGTAAAACTAATTATAATTACGATGTTGCCATCTACCGAAGACCAAACAGTCTTTAACTATTTTTATTTATAACTTAGATTCTTCTTTTTTTTTCCTCAGCGGGAAGTAAAATGGACCGTTATAACGCTCCTATCGACCGGAGCTACCAAGAAGCCTGATTAAAGAGGGATAAAAAAGAAATGATTTTGTATCAACCTATATTATGTGATGTTTACATGGCAGCGGTACGAACACATTTTTACGCAAAGTCACACAAGGGTAGTTAACCCATTTCTTATTTTTCTTACCGAAAAAACGAAGTGATTTTGTATCAACCTATATTATGTGATGTTTACATGGCAACGGCACGAACACATTTTTACGCAAAGTCACACAAGGGTAGTTAACCCATTTCTTATTTTTCTTACAGAAAAAGCGAAGTGATTTTGTATCAACCTATATTATGTGATGTTTACGTGGCAACGGTACGAACACATTTTTACGCAAAGTCACACAAGGGTAGTTAACCCATTTCTGATTTTTCTTACAGAAAAAAAAAAAAAGTGATTTGTATCAACCTATATCATGTGATGTTTACATGGCAACGGTACGACCACATTTTTACGCAAAGTCACACAAGGGTAGTTAACCCGATATTTCTTACGGAAAAAAGAAGAAGTGATTTTGTATCAACCTATATTATGTGATGGTTACATATCAGCGGCACGAACACATTTTTACGCAAAGTCACACAAAAGTAGTTAACACTTTCCTAAGGTATCATGAGATTCGCTGTCTTGGCGTTGATCTTATCTTATCTTAGATCTTATCTTATCTTATCTTATCTTAGATCTCTGATCATTCCATACTATTCTGCTCGCCCTAGACTACGTTTAAGTGCAGGTAGCACCTTACTCCATGTACCCAAAACAATCAGTAGAGCGGGGGACAATGCTTTTGTGATGGCAGCACCGCGATTGTACAGTGAAATGATTTACCTCGGTTCGTCCGCATTTCCCCATCCCTTGATGTCTTCAAGAAGAATCTTAAAGGGATCGCGCAGTTTTGGTTGAGACCTAATTTCAGGTTTCTAACATTTTTTGGTGGGATAATGAGAAGCCTCTTATGAAATATGAAAGAGCATGTGTTTCTATGAGGAATTCAACGTTTATTTGATGAAAATTGGTTATGAAATGGCTGAGATATCCAGAAAAGAGTGATTCTGATACAGTGTGGGAGCCACACTTTATCATGATCGCTTTTTTTACTTTGTTTTTGGATGTTTCAGTCATTCCAAACCCGATTTTGGTCAAATAAACTTTGAATTCCTCTTAAAATGGTATGGTCTATACTATGTCATAAGTGTTTTCTTGGTATCTCGCAAAAAGTAGAAAGCCCAATTCTCATCTCCACCAATACTGTACCATCCCTTTAAGACTTTCCTTTTTGATGCCAATCTGTAACTGAATGTTGTAAAATGCTGTGAAACCAGTCATTGACCGTGTAAGGGCGCTATATAAATGATCTGATTGTATTGTATTGTATTAGAACAGGGTTCCAGTTTCGACAGATGCAAGTGGTAAGTAAACCTAGGTACACTTTCACGAACGTTTAGAGATAGAGCTGATTTTTAAACTTGATAATAATCGAAGCTGCTACATGTCTCTAAATCAAAAATCATTCGGAGGCAATTCATTTGGAAAAACAAATGAGATTAATGCACTGAGTAGAGGAATACCTTCTAAGAGCACATCACCGAATTCGACAGGCTATATGTAATTTCATTACAAAACCAACGACAAGTCGCACCCATTGATTTTACGGAAGGACTATACGCCGCTTGGTGTCGCTTGATGACTCTTGTGTCGTTTTTTTCTTTTATATGATAAGCCATTTCTTTCTGTCAAAGTTGCAATTCGGTCTCATTTCTTGAATATAAGCTTCCTTTACCATTGCTAACATGTACTTATTTGTTTAGTTTGTCATATCTAAGCTTTCTTTTAGTGTTTCGTATAATATCAAGCATTTATTTTAAGAAATGGCATTCATTCTTTTCTAAAGCGAATACCAGGGTAAGGGTTTGGTTTGAAGTGAAATATTCCCTCTGAGGGTTTTCATCTGGCCATCATACTGCTTAGATATTGATAATGCAATCGTCAAGACCTGACGTTCCCAGCCTTTGTCGTTCGCGTTGCAGATATTTCAATTGGCACCCAGTAGCTATTCTGTTGCTTGATTTTCTTTAAGACAAAAATATTCAAAATAATTTCTCCGCGAGAACACTGTATTGATAAAATATCATATAGGCTCAATCGTCCCTCTATGTAGCACGTTCATTATATTTTTAAGAAGGGTTGCATCACCAAAATGATCGAAGCGCAATTGTACCAATGTTATTCGAAGAAAGACCAACATTTTATGGAGCGGATTGAAAACGTTTCAGTGGCACTACACTTGAGGTCAAAAGAAGAGATATCTTCCATGTCATAATTATATCCAATTTCTTCATTGTTCTTTGTATTTTTGCCAGCTTTATTTGCAAATATTTGGAAATATATCTATGTGGAACCTTTGACAACATGTCACATGTTATCGTCTGAACAATTCTGACTTGTCATTATATTTTCTTTTGGTATAGATCCTGGTGAATTCCATGACAGGCGGGAAGCTTGATTACGGAAAAAAAGGAGAGAACAATTATAGTCCATCTAAGACTATGCGAGTGTGCGTGTGCGTGTATGTGAGTGTGAGTGTTTGTGTTTTTTGTTGCTCTTTGAATTTGAGTTTCGTTCATTGGAGTATGGTGTTTTCTTACCTATTCAACGTCATTCTACTCCGTTATGATGTGTGCATATATATATATATATATATATATATATATATACATATATACTATATATATAGTGTATGTATGTATATATATATATATATATATATATATATATATATATATATATATACATTGTACGTGAATCTCATTGCAGATCCAGCTGAGGCACGCGGCTGGTTGTTATTCATAACTCTCTGCCCCAAAAAGGAACGTGCGCATAAAGAGTTGAAAGGTTGGTCCGTCGGGTATTCGAGCTTGGGTCTGCCTTAATCGCTATGACGTCTCCGTGGCCGAGCGGTTAAGGCGTTGGCGTTCCATGCCAAAGACCCGGGTTCGATCCCCGGCGGAGACCAATTTTTCAACTCTTGCGCTTTTCCAAAAAAAAAAAAAAAGAGGAACAGTAAGAAGAATAATGATGTCAAAGCTACGCACCGATTTCTCATTCCTTTCTCATATTTCACATATATATATACATTGTATATATATTTATATATTTTTTTTCTTTCTATACAGTTTTGGTGTTTCTCGGCAAAAGAGCTAATCAACATTCCCAGGATGGCGGCGGTAATGGCGATACTTGTAATCATCGCACTCATAACAGGTAGTTGTTTACTAATTGTCGCTACTTCTACATGATACGTAATACTTAGTGATAATGAACATATATATGCCTATATATGAAATATTGTAAGCTCATATTGGTCAACGCAATATCTCATGAGTTTTGCCCGTGGTTGTGGATTTTGCTTCAATACGCATTTCCAGTACACGCAATTACTTACGTAAGAATTCTTGTCGTATTCTTTAGAATTTTGTAAATCATATTTCTGTTAAGCATTTTATGAATATTAATCACAGCATTGCTTTTTGAAGTAAGAAAAGAAAATTGTTTCTCCTCTTCTTTTGCTGTTTTGTTGTTTTGTTGGAATGATTTGATATGACTTTACTTCTTATTTATTATCATTTTGTTATGCCTATCCACAGATATGTATTATTCTGCTTCGTACATTGGATAATCATTATGTGACAGGCGTTTTTTTTTTCTTTCTTTTTTTTGTTAGGTGTTTGATGGTCACCATAAGGTTTTGGGTTTATACTAGACGTTCACAAGGTGTGTAACTTATCATCATCATTTGTGCCCCGAAGACATCGAAATCTTCAGGAATAAAGACACAAGGAGACATTTTAATTTTTTTTTTGGTTCCATCTTATTACCTGTTGTGTAGAACAATCCCGGGCAGGTGAACGATCATGCCTGACATTGCTCTGTAATATCATCGGAGAACTCGAACCAGCTGAGAAACAGATGTATGGCTTTAGCCATCGCTCACTCGTGTACTGTGAACAAAATGAATCCCAGAATCGTGCAGGTATTTTCATGATTCTTTGTGTTTTATTGAAAATCATCATAGATTCGTCCTAGGTGGTGGGGACGCACAATAGGATATTTTAGCCTACATGGACTTTCCATTTCCCCCTCCTACGTTTATAATACCCAAATCATAACCCCTTTATCAAGCTAATTATTCAACTATTTTTCTAGCTACCGCAATCACTAGAGTGTACTTTCTAAATAAACGTCTCAATCCCGTCAGCAGCATACATGTTACGAATAATACTTTTAGTAGGGCAGATATGTAGCAAAAATTGGTCGAAATGCTCACATCCGGTGGAAAGAAATTTTGCAAATAGGGGTATTTTGGGGCGCTGATTTCAAATATTGCCCGATCCAAGACATCTGGCCAAGGGTTCGGCTGCCATTTTGAATTCCAATATGGCCGCCATCACAAGACAAATTCAAAGATCTTTATCTTCAGTTCTGAATAACCTGTGGCACCAAAATTTGGTACACATGAGCGTTTTGACACATTGATGACAGATTGATTTGGAGTGTCTGACAAACATCGAGTGGCCACCATTTTGAATTCCAATATGGCCGCCTCGACGAAATATTCAAAACCCCTATCTCGATTTCTATTTTTAAAGTGGTGAGTGACGCTGAAATTAGGTGTAAATAAGTATTTTAACATACTGAGTTAAAATATTAACTGATGTGATGTGTCTGACAAACGCAATGCCTGCTATTTTGAATTCCAATGTGGCTATGAAGACAAACATCACGACTAACATTCACGGGCATGTCAAAAAGTGCAGAAAAAAAGGAAACATAATGCACCAAAAAGGAAACATAATGCACCTATCACTGACGTCACAATGTAGATACAGCAGCACGCACTCTATCAGTTACAAACGCGCGCTCAATCAGGTAGCCTAATTTACAAACCCGAGATAGAGATTTTCAACACTCCAACATGGCAACTATGTATAAGAATTCAAATTGGCTGCCGTGCAGCTTGTCAGACATATCACATAAGTATGTTATTGAAGTCATCATATCACCATGCTTTTATGTATCAAATTCCAATGGCTAATGCCATTCAGAATTGAAGATAGGGATCTTTGACAGCGGTCATATTGGAATTCAAAATGGCGGCCGACCCTGTGGCCAGATCTCTTGGATCCGGCAATTTTTGAAATCAGCCCTTCAAAATACACCTATAGGCAAAATTTCATACTTTCCGCCGGATGTGAGCATCTTTTTCACATATCTGTCTCACTATTTGGGTGATTTCGAGTTCGGCGTTAGTGCTTGTGCTAGAATTATTTCAACACTGACACGGGCGATAAGTCCGAGGTCCGACAAGTCCGAAGTTCGTTGCTTGTGTTCGGCGTTGCTGTGAGAGACCCAATATTATTCATGAAGGTCCTACTGTATGTAGAAGTCTGTGCTAATGCAATGGTCGACCATGTATCGTACACGAATACTCTAGACATGGATACATAATCTGATTCTGCATGGGAGCAAAATTAAGATCTTTTGAGAATCTGTATTTTTTGGAGAAGGGATGGATTGTGTAGCATGTAAATCTTCCTCAATTTCTGTCTTAAAACTTTGTAAGCAGTCATCACTACATCTTTAACTGTTTGACTGTAACCAAATGCGCCATCATTTTTATCTTTCTTTTTATTGACAGCTTGATTGGGAATTGATATAGCCTAGTCGATAATAATGTTTGCCTTTATCCGATAACAAGATATACAATTATAAAGAATGTAATACGTATCTAACACGACTTCAAGGGTTGATAAACTACAGACATTCTCTTGAAATGACACATGTTTTGGACGAACAAGAAGTTTATCTGCTGAGTTGGCCCTTTGGTATTTGTTCATATCATGAATAAAACGACGTCATTTTCTTCATTTTCTTTAAATAAAAAAGTACTACTAATTAACTCGACTTGGCATATACTGAAGACCGTTCATTTTTCTCTGTGCCAGATCCTGAAATTGATGACCTAATGATGCTTGGCGGTTCGTCGGGATTTCTCATGACCAGGCCAGACGGATTCGTAGTCAGGAGAATTCCATCCTTGAATAAGCGTGTGCTGGACATAGTAATTGACCAGAAAGAGCGCAACTTGTACTACACAAATGAGAAAGGCTGGATGATTCGATTTGGCATATTCGGTGAATTCTCCGAGATTATTCTCAGTGAGTCAGGAGCCGCTGTAGTATAATAATAATAATGATAATAATAATATTGATAATAATAATTGCATTTATATGGCGCTTCATACTGGTGTTTCTAAGCGCACTGGTGCTATTCACACAAGAAGACTAGAAAACATAATAGCATTAGGACAATGCAAAACTGAAATAGCAGTAACAAAAGAAGAAGGAAAATCAATACATGTGATACAGTGATACAATAATCAATAACTGATTTATAATTAAAAAAAGATAATACATCTGGTAAAACAGATGAGTTTTGAGAAGAATGTTAAATGATCCAATAGATGAGACATTTTGAATATAAAGAGGGAGTCATTCCAAAGGGTGGGGGCAATGGAAGAAAAGGCTGGTCACCATAACGGTTTTTTTTTTGTACATGAGCCATAAAGCAATTTGAGAGAGGAAGATAAACTGAAGAGTCTGACACAAGAGGAGGAGCAAAGAGAGACTAAGTTTTGAAAATATGTGGGTGTGATTTTTTTGCGTCAGAGGTAGGATCTTGAAAGTAATGCGAGAATGGACCGGTAGCCAATGGAGTGAGCGGCGAACAGCAGATTTATTGTCATGTCTCCTACTGAGGGAGACTAATCTAGCGGCTGAACTTTGGATACGTTGGAGAGGGGATATGTGAGAAAGAGGAAAACCGGAATGGAGGGAGTTCCAGTAGTCCAGATATGAGGAGACGATGGCATGATTGTTTGGACCAGCCGCTCAGCTGATGATTAATCGCCTGATCTTCCCTATTTTGAAAATACCCCAAAATGCAGATTTACAGATGTTTGCAATTCGGTGATTAAGAGTTAAGTGTTTGTCCAAAGTAAAGCCAAGGTCTCTAACATATTCAGACACTTTTGTAACCCCATCCTGAATAGTTAGATCTGATAGTGGATCTGTGAGTTAAGACTGGTCTCCGTTCAGACGGAGTCTGTTGGCAGCGGAACATTCTTTGATGTCTTTGAGACATTCTGTCAGTGAGTTAACAGCAGCAATCCTACCACTAGGTGACATAGTTATGTAAATTCGAGTGTCCTCAGCGTACATAGCGTAGTTGACTCCATGATGACAACTGATGTTTCTGGTGATCGGACGTGTATAGAGGAGAAAAAGAAGGGGACCGGCAACGGATCCAAGTGGAACTCCTCAAAATATAGAAATAAAAAGATGCAAATTACAGACCCCGGGAAAACAAAACAAATAATATCGACAGCTCAAAACGGATGGTTAAATCAGTTTACCCAGAGGAAATTTTTCAACCGTGCTATATGCCCCGAGACAATGTCAAAAGGCATGAGACGACCATAAAGAAAGCTGTCCATAATCATCATAGCCCCTGTAGTCTGGGTGCCAAATGTTAAACAGTGTTTTCCACCGATTTTTTTTTTTCAAGATGGATTTATCCTATTCTGGTTGTGTTGAATACAACCTCAAAATCATGCACCTTTTGTATCGTTGAGGGTTTGATTGTCAATATTGCCGACAAAATAGCTGGCAACATATGATTTTTTTATACATGTTTTTCTTTGAATGGCAAAAACAAGAAGCATAATCATACTAACATTGTATTATACTTCCAGGGAGTAAAATCTGGATGATGTAACTTGTGCTTCTTTGAGAATCATGAGATACACTTAAATGCCAGCAATTGAAATTCCAATATGCACGTCTATAAAGATGATGATGATGATGATGATGATGATGATGATGATGAAAAAGCATTTATTTAGCGACATTTATCTGTATAAACACTCAAGGCGCCCAGCTCCCACAAAGTGCAAAGATGATAAAACACTCAGAATACTTGCATGATTTTAACCTATTTCGAGTGTACCGAAACTGAATCTGGATGAGGCTGTTTCTGCATCCCGGAAAGTGTTTGAGATATCCAAATTGACCTCCAAAAATGTAGCCCTCTATAATAAGTTCCTAATATAATGGTGAACATTTTCAAGAATGAATAAAAATGATTATCTTATCTGACTGTAGCACAACTATAATCACAACAATATTCTAGTCGCGTGCAAATATCTCCAGAATAGTTATGGTCCAACCTAATTTCAGAAACTAATATCATCCTACGTGGTGCGAAAGACCATCGAGAAATTCGATCTTGCAAATATCCAACTCATAACCCAAGACACTTATCATATACGAGTTTAATTCTTTACTGCTGCTTCTTCACACGCCTGTGGAATCTACCCGTGTGTCCGGGAAGACCTTTTACGGCAGTTTGAAATATATATATAATCTACGGCTGTTCTCTTCATGTAGTAATCATAAATGTATTTCATATAGCTCTATTGCAGTATACGTAAATTCCTTTACTTTCCCTTACACCTTGATTAAAGTTCGATTTGTGAAACGCTGTGTTTACACGTCCAGTCTTTCTAAGAGTTAGGAACCTGTCTTTGCACCGTACTGAGTATTGTCATATTGCATACGGTATAGATAGACACATGTGATATGAATTATTTCACGAGTAATACATAATTATCAACCCGTTCCGTACCGGAACCTGGTGGTCTGCGTCTTAAGTCTATGGGCTTTTAGGAATTCAGTATGAAACTGGTTAAGTTTGATGTGTTGGATAAGTCTGAAAGGAAACTCTATTCTCGTTGATATTGTTCTCTTTAAATGCCAGGTGACTTTGGATATGCCAGGTATCTTGCCTTGTCTGATGAGAATAGAATCATCTTCGTCTTCTTATACGACAGGATGATTATCTCCAGAGTATCTTTGGGTACGATGAAAAAATTGGGAGAGTTTGCGTTGGTGAAAACTCAATTGATATGCATGGTAGCAGACGACACAGACGGGTAAATTCTCTTTTTGAAAGATTGTTTATTGAAGGGATGGTACAGTATTGGCCGAGATGAGAATTGGGTTTTAACTTCTTCTTTTTTTTTGCGAGAAACCAAGGAAACATTTATGAGGTAGTTCAGAACATGTCATTTTAAGAGGAATACAAAGTTTATTTTATGAAAATTGGGTTTGGAATGACTAAGACATCCAAAAACAGAGTAAAATAGAAGCGATCGTTCAGTTTTTGATATCTCAGCCATTTCAAAACCAATTTTCATCATATAAATGTTGAATTCCTCATGGAATTACATGCTGTTTTATATTTCATAAGAGGTTTCTCATTATCTCGCCAAAGAAAAAAAAAAGATACCTGAAATTATGTCTCAACCAAACCTATACGATCCCTTTAACCAAATAAGACCCCGACATTCTCCACTGATGAACATGACTGCGATAAAATTGTGGGTTTCTGGAATGCTTTTGGTTCGAAAATATGCCAAACACTTTGGAAGAAACATTATTTTCGTCAAACCTTCACCCCAGGCCTCCTCATTTTCATGAATACGACAGGGTGTGAAAAAATAACAAACTAGGTCAGAGCTAATATCAAAACTATCGACGATGGGTCCAAAAACCGAAATATATGATTTTTTAGTAATACTGATGATAGTTTAAGCACAGGTAAAGTTTTAGGTGATTCTCATCTCTATACAAAGAGTATCACATATCAAATTCTCGGGTGTCATTGTGTAGATGACAAGTTTTTATCGGAATCACGTATTGATAATGTTTGTAACATAATCTCGTTTAATATAGCCGTTATAAATAGATTGAAATTTTATATTCCACAAAAAATAAAATCATTTCTTATGTTTTATTCATAGTTTGGGGCAACGCGCATCAGAATTTACTACAAAGATCGTCCCCTTGAAAAAAAAGAAGAAAGCTCTCCGCGTTATCTCTCATTCCCATATACGTTCTCATACATTATGTTGTTTGCTTCGAACAAGCTCACAACTCTTTATGTGCCATGGGGGAAACCCCCCGTGTGCCACGTTATTCTGAGACACTAAGGTTGTCATACTTTGAGAAAGAATTCTGGTTTCCCAATTTGTATAACTTCTACAAATTTATGTTAAAATGGGCATAATAGTAGGCATGGGTAAAGGGAAATGCCAAGCTTTGTTTGGATATAAATTGTATGACGAATCCACTTAAATTTTTCTTTTGAATGACAAGTTGCTACATTACTATAAAGGCATGACTTTTGCACATAAAACCGTGACAGAAACTTAGAATGTATGAGCAAATATAGTTGGGAACACCGCTTCATAGTCAGTCACCACATAGAATGCAGGCCGTATAATGAGAGGAACAAAAGCACGAGAAGCGTTTTCATTGTGCCACGGGATTAGCAGTGATTAGCGATTTATCGATCGGTTTCGGCGGCTTTGTTTGTTGAGTAGAATATACGAAGTTGGCACGCCGTCGACTGAGTCGGACGTGCGAACGTGGCACATAAAGAGTTAAAATGTATAGATTTGTCTTTGTTTTACTTAGGGCAATATATGAACATGTATAACAATTTGTTTCCGTCTGTTTTGTTATAGCATGCTCCTCAAAATTCATTCAGTTCATTAATATCCCATGCATCATGCTTTCCAAGGAATCTATTTTACCTCTCTTACAAGCGGTCTGTGCTAAAACCCACTCCTTTTTGTATGCCCAAATTAATAGAATTCTTTGAATCATGATATGTGACCGTGCACCACAAAACAAACAAAAAGTCGCACCCCTTGATTTTACGTAAGGACTCAAAACAGCTGAAATGGGTCAACCAAATCAATCTTGAGTTTTTCATTTTTTCTGAAAGAGCTATCTTTCTTCTATACAATATTCTTTAGTTTGGGGTCATGACTAGAATGGGAAAATGTGTTTTCAGCAGTTTTTTTACAACCCCTTTTTTGGGGGAGAGTATAAGAATGATCAAGTATGTATTAGAGGCCCCTTTTCATTTCTTGAAATCGTTTGTAAACTCTTCACTTTCAAGTCTAATAACTTTTGAAATGATAATGCTACTGTATTGTAAGTTAGCATTAATCATGGACAGAATGTGTTAATAGAACATGCTTAATTTCAGCTTAATCTGATAATCCAACATTGTTGTTGCTCAGGTGGTTGACATCCTGTTTTTTGTCCTTTTCATTGTGCAGCTAGCGCAGCTTGGTGAAAGATTATAAACGCTTGAATAGACCATGTACTTCAGAGCCTCTTTTCTCAGTTCACACTTTTCCAGAGTGTGTGCTTTCTTTCTAGTATTTAGATAGGTTAGGGGAGTCCATTTGAATTGAGTTATACATCACATTAAAGCTTAGAGTCTGCTCTTTTAGAATCTGCCCCTACCTAAAAATCCATTTCTGGCGACTTTTTTGTTGGTTTTGTGGTGCAGGGTCACATATAGAGTGCCCCATCCATATATACCTTAAAGAGGAGAGTGAAGTTCTTTTATTGCAATCGCATGATTCTACCGTACTAAACTAGCCATTTGGTTATTTACCTACCTACATACTTACTCACTTTGTCTCCCCTTCGAAGAATGAATTGCATTTTTGTAATGTTTGTTGTCATCAATGCTATTGCCCAAAGCGTCTTAGTAGTTTAACAGGAATAGGAGTTGAATTTCTGTGTTTTATTCCTGTTCATATGTCCCTCTATTCCTTTGTCTTTTTTCAGGCGTCACAATATTACTTTTTCTCACAACTATTATCTGTTTCTCTCGACACGCTTTTGCCGACGATCGCTGTCTCCGTTGTGCATTTTTGTTTGCTCTTTTTTCTTCTTTTTTTATTCTTGTGAATTCTGTTTTGTCTCGTACGGGCTTTCCTTTACTAGTTTTATTGTTGTCTTGTCCCGTTTCATGTTTGTTCGCGTCTATGTTAGTGTAATTATCTGTTGTTGTTGTTCTTTTCTCAGTGGACTTCCAGACTACCTCCATTTCTTTTTTGTTCTTTTTTTTACGTAGCTTAAATTTATCTTTTCTTTGATTTTGTCTTCCAGAGGGGCCCACATTCTTCAATCTCTGATTTTCAGTGCGTCCCTCCATTTTTCGCACTTTACGCAAGGCTATAAATATACTTCCTTTCGACCACTTCTGTATCTCTTTTACTACAATGACTATAAGGTTCCTCAATTATTGTAGTGTTTTCATGAGACAATGTTCTTTTAACCTTATTCTGTGTTATTCAAAGAAGTAGGATAAATGTTTTGTCAAAAAATGAAATCATCTTTAAACTGAATAACATTGAATGTGTGTTTAAAAGTATGGAGGTCTTACAATGAACTAATCATGAAAAAAGAAATAATGAAAAACATGAATTTGCTCTAGTAAAATTTCCACACACATGCAGGTACCTGTATTGGTCAGAGGGAAAGGAACTATATCGCAAAAAAATCAAAGGCGATTACAACTCAGAAATGATCTCCACACGTCCCCTCAGTTCCATTTATATCAGCGGACTTCAAATCAGCAGTGCAGGTATAGATTTTAAAAGAAATGCGTATTTTCTAAGTCTTGCCATCTGAGGACTTGCCCAGCAAGAGTTTTGGTTCATACTTTCATTTTACAATAAAATGCAATTAGTGTAATCGGATCTTTGTCAAAAGCTTACAGTTTATCTTCTGTAAAAAACTACCTATGAAATGAATGGTAACAACAGTTAGCAATACCTCCCCCCCAGAAAAACCGAAAAAAAAAAAACCAAACAAACAAACAAAGAACAAACATAAATGCCATCAAAGAATAATGTCAGGTCAGCGCGGCTTTACATTGATAATTAAAGAATGTATTTGCAATAGGATTTGTCGATCACTTAAAGTATTTGCATGCCTGTCAAGATATTGACGTTTGTTTTTTTCAATTTGTCAATGTCAAGATAACTTTTCTTTAAAAAAAAGAGAAGATCTAATATATGTGACCCTGCATCACGAAACAAACAGAAAGTCGCCAAACATGAAATTTAAGTTAAGAGCAGATTCTGAAAGAGCAGACTTGAAATTTTGAAATGATGTATAATTCAAATCAAATGGACTCTCCTAACCTATCTAAATATTGGAAAGAAAGCACACACTCAGGAAAAGTGTGAACTGAGAAAGGAGGCTCCAAATTACAGTGTCTATTTAAGCGTTTAATCTTTACCAAGCCGGGCTTGCTGTGCGATGAACGTAACAAAACCAGGATGTAAACCACCTAAGGAACAACAATGAAGGGATTATCAGATTAAACTGAAATTGAGCACGCCGTATAAGCATATTCTGTCCATAATTAATGCCAACTTTCTAAGCAGTAGCATCATTCTTTCAGAAGGTATTAGAGTTGAAAGTGAAGAGGGTGTACAAGGTTTTTAAGAAATGAAAAGGGGACTCTAAAGACACACCTTATCACACTATTCTACCAACAAATGTTCAAGGTAAACTGCTAAAGAAAAAACCCTTTCCTGGCTGTTTTATGATTCCAAACTTTAGCATGATGTTGAAAAGAAGACTTGCTGTTTCAGAAAATATGAAAAAGTTAAGATCAGCTAGGTTGACCCATTTTACCTATTTTCCGTCCTGACACAAAATTAGTGTGTGCTATTTTTTGTTCGTTTTGTGATGCACAGTCAGAATTTATATTTATATTTATATTTATATATATATTTATATAAATTATATATATATATATAATATATGTATAAACTAAAGAAGATATAGATTGCCTGATGATTGCCCCTAAATGAAGGTGGCATGAAACTCCGAGTAGCGATAAAATACGGATGAACCTGCTGTCAACCGAGTGAACTTGTTCCAATACTTCTATATATATATATATATATATATATATATATATATATATATAATATATATATATATATATATATATATATGTGTATATATACATATATAGTTTGGATTGACTAGGGAAACTAAAGAACTAAAACGTGTTGATAGGCAAACTTGCTGTAAATGAAAATTTAATGGATATTCAAGAAAATAATATGTCATAATAATATCACGCTAAATCTAGTAACCTCTTCTTCAATCACTTTATACAGGAAATCACTTTCTCTTCAGCACGGTCTCGGAAATATATTTGTACACGGCTCTCTCCAATTTGACGACATCTGGTTTCAACCGAGCAAAGATGCAAAGACTAGAAGATTTTTGCCAAATGGATGGGATAAGGGACATTTTCGTTAATCGTGAAATACTCTACGCAGTTGGTATCTTGGAAGGGCAAGGGATGCTATGCATTATGACTAACTACGCAGAGCGTAATACCACTTACCGTGTTACGCTTCCGGACGAAGACGAGTGGCAGGCCATTGCCGTAGTCAAAGACGTACTCCGTCACGAATCCCATAAAAGATAGGGAAGTAGTCAAAAGGAATGGTATAGTTTGGGCTGATAAGAAGCTTCACCTTTACAACTTCTTGTAAAAATTGAACTACTTTTTAACAATCATGAAAGAGTATAGAGCAAGGGCAAGTTAATTTTATGAAAATTGAATAATCGAATTGCTGAGAAGCGTCCATCGTTCAATATGGAACCCACGTTTTATCGCTTTTTTTACTTTCTTATTGATATCCCAGCCATTTCGAACCCCGTTTTTATTAAAAAAACAACAAACAATCTCGAATTCCTCCTAGAACCGTACACTCATTAGGATTTCATAGGTGTTTTCTAATTATTTCACAAAAAGGCCGAACTGACCACTATAATATACCATTAGACTTGTAATTGTGACGAAACTAATTGTGACGAGCAGGACTGAACATGCTGACAGCATGGTTTGGAGTCCATCGCAATGGACACACACACACACACACACACACACACACACACACACACACAGTGTAATAATGATCACAGCAAAGTCATGGATTTGTATACTGTTTTTTTTTTCTTGTAGCCACAGACACTTTCAGTTAACGTCTTGTAATACCCTCTTTCATCGCCCTACGTCCACGGAGTTTTCGCTGCATCCAAGCATAATGTCCTTGACGCAGCACTGCGTCATGGACATTTTGCTTGGACGCATGCGAGAACTTCCTGGGCGTACTGAAAGCAAAGCAAGAACTCTTATCGACGTGGCTGTAGTAGTATTGGCCAGGGAATATTATCAGTTTAACTTTAAACTTCACCGGTCGAGAGCTTCATATCTGCTTAAAAGGGACAAGTACCCCTTTACAGCAAAATAATCGCACACTTCATTGGTAAGAAGACAAAAAAGACAAGTGATACTGTTATTAACGCAGTTTTCATACAAACAGAAAACTGATATTGAAAGAAGAAATTCTAATTTTGAGAAGCATAACAAAAATGTTGTAAACACGAATTTCGGCCACAAATGCAGCAACTCCTGTGTACATTTTAGGAACCTGGTACACCTGGTATAAGTCTTTACACAATTTTCACTTTCAATTCAAATAACCTTTGAAAGGATGACGCTTCTGTTTTGAAAGTTCGTTGTACTCATGGATAGAATGAGCTTATGAAACGTTCTCAATTTTAACTTAATCTAATACATGTTATCCCTTCATTGTTGTTGCTATATGTTGACGTTTTACATTTTTGTGTATATGTGTGTGCGTCACTCATTGAACAGAGTACGGCTTCGTAAGAGTAATCTCTTAAACAGGCTTTATTCGGGGGGGGGGGGTGCGGCATTTTATGAAGTTATGAAGTATTTTATGAAGTATTTTATTACGTTTTGGTCGAATATTGTTCTGACAAACTGTTTCAAGCTACTGAAATCCTCGCATCTGACTGGTTGAGAGCAAATTTGTCGGGCAACTTTGTCGGACAAAATGCTTAATGAAATCCCCCCCCCCCAGTCTTTTCTTAAAACACACTCTTACAGAGTGTGTGCTTTCTTTTCCAAAGGTAAGATAGGTAAGAAGAATTTATTTGAAATATAAGTATTGTTTAACATTGGGAGCAAGACATTAACTCTTTGTGTTCCATTGTGGAAACCCCCTGTGTGTCATATCATTCTGAGACACCAACGTAGTCATGCTTTGAGCAAACATTCTGTTTTTCACATATTTCATGTAACTTATATAGATTTACGTTAAGCTGGCTATCTAGTGAGAAAATTGCTTTGTTGCAAATTGTATGACAAATCTCTGATTTTTTTCTTCTTCTCAAATGACCTGTAACAACATAGCTACTGCATTGGAATTTAGGCTTTCGAATGTCACTATATACACCTTTAACCCATGTAATCAGAATATCAATTTCTGTTCTTGTACATTTCAAAATCACTTTTCTCTAATCACAGTTACTGTATACTGCTGCTGTAGTAGTAGACATTGGTCATGGAATATAATCACTTTTACTTTTACTTAATCACTTTATACTTACTTAACTGCACAGGTCGATACCTTCATATCTGTTTTAAAAAGGCCAAGTAGCCTTTGCCATAGTATTTTGGAAATGGGTATACCAACCAGGTCAGTTTGCGCGCACCTTGTTGCCATGTCAGCGACACTCAATAAAAATGGACAAGGATAAATAAACTACATTTCTTTTGTTTTTTTCATAAGTGAACTGGTATCCCCGGTAGGAACGTTTATTACTTAATTCAATCGGCCTTTTCTCCTGTGAAGTAAAAACACAAACAATAGAAAAACAAAGATAAAGCGCCAGACTTCACACCTTGATAACAATATCCGATAACGAAGCAATTAAAGAACACTGATATTTTGATTTGAAAGAAAAAGCATTCCTTTCTTTTGACTTGTGTGCCTTTTTTCTGTTTTTATATTCATCACTATCACTATCATTTTCATTTCTATTTTTGTTGAATTTTATAAATCACTTTATGATAACATATTACTACGTGTTAAAAAATCATTTCAAAATATTTATCCTTAATAGTTAAAAAAGCTATATAAAATGAGACAAAACTGACATTGCTCTGAATAATAGCTAAATGGTGTGTAATCTGCTTGAGGTAATTATCAAATGAAAACTTAAATCAGTTCTATTCAATGCAAGATTTATTTTGAAGGTAGGTTTCAAATTTTGCTCCATTTTCAACCCTCTGTACAGAACCTTAACTTTGCACAGGAGTCGATTGGTGTGTATGGTAGTGTGCGGTTAACACCCAGAAAATGGTCCTGAACAATGGCAAGGTTTTGAATTCGTTATTACATATTCATGAAAATTTCCGTTATCACTTGCCTTTATGCATAATGAAATATAGTGTACGCAAGCACTTCGAAATATATGTGCTTGCTCTTCATGTGTATGCTCTCTACCCTTTACCATGAACTCAGACAACCAGTGCAAAGGGCTGTCCATCATGAATTATCAATAATGCATTCATGTGCTTTGGAGGAAGAGACCAGAAGCGTTGTTAGTTCTAGAGCTCTGAAAAGGTGGCTTTCGTGGTACTCAACTTTATTGTTCAGAGTCAATGTAAGCACACACTCACATACACATTATTAGTTCCTGTGTAGAGTTCAATTCATACTGAGATTTCAATCTTTTTCAAAATATTGAAGCTAACTTATAAATTAGTCATAAAATTGAATAAGGCTGATTCATGTCTCATATTCAAATCACATTCAGCTAAATTGTACACTGTTCACGTTTTACTCAATGGCAGTGTTATTTGATTTACATTTTTCGAACTATTAGGGATCGAAAGTGGGATTCTTTTTTTTTTTGTAACACCTATAACTCGTACACGAAAAAAAAAGAAAAAAAAGAAATACAAAAACGATAATCGAGATGTACAAGACTCTTAATTTATTCCACCTTTTTCAATGATTGTGCGATTTCAAGCAGAGTACTATTAAAAAATGTTGCTACTATTTCATAATATTTCATCAGTACATGCAGTTTTTGCAGTTTTTGTTGTGGTATAAATCATTGCTGCATCATCAAGAGTCTGACTCCGTGTGTGTGTGAGTGTGTGTGTGTTTGTGTGTGTGTGTGTGCGTGTGTGTGTGTGTGTGTGTGTGTGTCAGTATGTGTGTGTGTGTGTTTGTGTGTGTGTGTATATGTGTTTGTGTGTGAGTATGTGTGGTGTTCTGTGAGGCCTTGCACCCTGCATGCATTATATACATGCACACATATACACAAGTACGTAATATACAGTTGTATATATTTATAGTTTTTTATGGAATCTGTACTACGGATCACTTTTGGTTACCTACGAATTCATTGTTTTTTATATTTCTTTTTTCTGTACGCCCAAAAATCTTGTGTTCAAGTTTTTAAAAGAAAAGAAAACAAAAATAATAAATTGCAAATTTTATGAAACTTAAGTCACTTGTCCCGCAAGCCTCAATGATAAAACCATCTTGATTTTCAAGGATCAGTCAACCATGACGTCATTTTATGAAATCTCTATTTCTTATCAATGAACATTGCGTGATGCATATTTCACGTGATAATCTATATGTTCCATGCAAAAATATCAAGCGGTCATCATAGGCACCAATAACGCTAGAAACAATATCATAGCATATACGAAGAGCTCATTTAAAAAAGGTACTAAACCTTTTCCTCTTTTTTTGTGATTTGGCAAGACTGTACTCGCTTTCAATAGCTTCTTTCACTACTACTAACAAAATGCTGAATTGTCAATTAGACCATATAGAAAATTGCATTAGAAAATCGATTCGTTTCCAAAAGGTAGAACATCCATTTGGGTTAGTTCCAAAAGTATCAATTCCATTGCAATGCGAACATAGGGAATTGACCAATCACAGAGCAGTATGATTTGACCCTCCATTGACCTTCTACATCGTGTTTTGGTTGATCAAGTTCAATCTTTGCAGAACTGTTGTCATTTGCCTTTTGATAACGTACAATTGCCACACATTTGACATATACACAATTACCTTGTGTATGTCAAAACACTGGTATTTATGTATGTTGTACAAGTAGTTGCTTTAACATTCTAGGATATTAAAGGCGTCACATCCAAAATCAAACCTAAAAGATCGAGACATTTTCTTTTTTTTTAATAATATTTTCATTCAATACAGTAAGTACGTAAGTACTACCATGTGCCATATTGTCCACTTTATGGAGACTGTTGCTTGACGCCTTTCTCGCTCTCTCTCTCTCTCTCTCTGGGGAAACCTCAAATTGAACAAAATAAACGTTCTATCCTCCTTCAAATTTCCTGAGTAATCTTGAAAAATGATAATAAAATATTAATTCGTGTCTATCTTTATTGATTGTCGTTAGCATGGCAACGGCATGTTCACCTGTGAGCAATTTGACCGTAGTAATTTACCCATTTCAAGTATACATACAAAGCGAAGGCTACTTTGTTCTCATTAGAGCAGATTTCAACCTTGGCCCATGCAACTGGTAAGTTAAGGTAATTGTTTATCCAGATTTATACTGGCAATCGGCTATGGCAATCAGCAAAAAGGTAATTTGGCAGAAGGAATTATAATACCCGCTTTGTATACATTAAAGGGATTGTACAGTGTTGCGTTAGACCTAATTTCAGGTTTCTAACATTTGTTGGTGAAATAATGAGAAACCTCTTATGAAATATGAAAGAGCCTGTAATTCTATGAGGAATTCAATGTTTATTCGATGAAAATTGTTTTTGAAATGGCTGAGATATCTAAAAAAAAGAGTGATTCTAATAAAGTGTGGGACCCACATATTATTACGATCGCTTTGTTTTACTTTGTTTTGGATGTTTCAGTCATTTCAAACCCGATTTTCATCAATTAAACTTTGAATACCGCTTAAAATGGTATGCTCTCTACTATATCATAAGTGTGTGTTGTTTTTTTTTTTTGTATCTCGCAAAAAATTAAAAGCCCAAAGATGAAAACAGACTGATTTAGTCGTGAACATAGTGATCCAACTTGACACGGGACGGAACTGAAGCTAAACGGTCAAGCACCCTTTTTCTAGCTCACCATATCAATTATTATGTCCTGCACAAAATACGGCCCCTTCATATTAAAGGACGCCAAAACCAACAGATAAATGTGAGTTGAGTGAAAGTAGCAACATTAGTAGAACACATAAGAGAAAGTTCAAGAATAATCCGACAATCAGAGCAAAACGTGCTGATTCTTTTTAAAGTTCTTGTGTTGGAACCGCTGGTGGAGGAGAGTACTTGAGTTTATGAAATAACATCTGTTGACATCAATTATAAAGAAATATAATAGAATGTATATTATTTCACTTTTCTTGCGTAGTAAAAGAGCACTCAACTATTACCGCTTTCAGAGAGCAGGGGGAAAATCTGCTACCCTTCACAAATGTTAGTGTCAAGTTGATGGAGTATGTAATTTTCATGAAAACAATAATTTTTGTTGAATTCCCTTTATATTTTGTTATGTTATTGCCAACACGTGACGTCATGAATTCTAGTAGTCTCCAACACCAAAACTGTAAAGATTGTAACTTTGCATATGGAGAGTTTGTTCGCAAAAAGCGATAAGTCCATTTTTGAAGATTTTGCCTTACGGTCTCTGTCATAAAATACAAATGTGACCGTGCACCTCAAAACGAACATAAAGTCGCACACACTGATTTTGCATGAGGACTGAAAATAAGTGAAATGGGTCAACCTAGCCGAACCTGACTTTTTCATATTTTCTGAAAGAGCAGGTCTTCTTTGACATTATGCTAAAATTCGGTACCATAAAACGGGCAGGAAAGTGTGTTTTTTAGCAGTTTATCTCGAACATTTTTGGTAGAATAGTGTGATTAGGTGCGTTTTTAGAATCCCTTTTTCATTTCTGAAAAAAAAAAACCTTGTCCACACTCTTCACTTTCAAGTCCAATAACTTTTGAAAGGATAGTGCTACTGCTTTGAAAGTTGGCATTGATTATGGACATAATCTGTCAATGAGGTATATTTAATTTCAGTTCAATCTGATAATCCCTTCATTGTTGTTACTCTGGTGGTTTACTTCCTGTTTTTTGTCCCATTCATCACACAGCCAGCACGGTTTTGTAAAGATTAAAAGCGCTTGAATAGACACTATACTTCAGAGCCTCTTTTCTCAGTTCACGCTTTTCCTGAGTTTATGCTTTCTTTCCAATATTTAGATAGGTTAGGAGAGTCCATTTGATTTAAGTTATACATCATTTTAAAGCTTAAGGTCTGCTCTTTCAGAATATAGTCTTAACTAAAAGATCATGTCTGGCGACTTTTTGTTTGTTTTGAGGTGTCACAAATGATAAACGCTTGATAAAGAGCGAGTCGCTTGAAAATGTGTCTGCAGACATAAACTGTTAGTGAATACAGAATGAACTTTGTTCCAGTTTATTTTGTAATCTTATTATCATGCCAACACATGGACAACCTACTCAATATATAAGAATACATACACACTCAAACCTGTGCAATTGCGGCCACCCTATAGTGAAACAAAGCGATTTGGTATTCAAAGAAAAATAAGTAAGAACCAAGCCTCAACTACATTTGGGATTGAAAATTATTAAAAAAGGGAAAAAAGAGAGTACTGAATGCGATATCAAACAAAATAGAATGAAGTCGTAATTCTTGTGGTTTGTTTTTAATTGATACAGGGAAACAATACCGTTACCTCAACAGAATATAAAGGCATTGTCTTTCACACAAAAAAGGGGCAAACAGAAACCGACAGAAATTTTAACCTTCCAGAGATAGAAAATTATTGATTGAAAATTTATTGATTGCCGTTCACATGACAACGACATGTACTCTTGGGCGCAAATTGACAGAAGTAGGCCTACTTTACTCTATTCCAAGCTATGTATATGGCATCGGCCTGCTTGTCACGATTTACAGTTCAAGCTTCGGCCGTTACATTTGGTAAGTACGATTAGATATCGTTGAGTATCTGAAAACAGAAACGACCCAAGTCCGTGGGGGGTCATTTCGAGTAAAGTAAGGCTTTATTATTATTATCATTATTATTATTATTATTATTATTATTATTTGTCAAATAATAATCCATTCAACTTTCATAGCAATGCAGCATTGTAAATCAAAGTTATTACCTATATCATTATCACAACTTACATTTACTTCACATGTGAAGGGAAACTTTTGTTTGATGGACTTGGGTCGTAAAACGGTTCTTTGAATCATATCTTAACATGCACCTCAAAACAAACAAAAAGTCTCATGACATGAGTTTTTAGTTAAGACCATATTCTGAAAGAGCAGACTTTAAGCTTTAAAATGATGTATAAATCAAATCAAATGGACTCTCCTAACCTATCTAAATATTGGAAAGAAAACACAAATTCAGGAAAAGTGTGAACTGAGAAAAGAGGCTCTGAAGTACAGTGTCTATTCAAGCGCTTAATCTTTACCAAACCATGCTGACTGTGAGATGAATGGGACAAAAAACAAGAAGTAAACCACCAGAGTATTAAATTAGCATGCCTCATTAACACATTCTGTCCATAATTAATGCCAACTTTCAAAGCAGTAGCACTATCCTTTCAAAAGGACAGTGTACAATTTAGCTGAATGTGATTTGAATATGAGACATGAATCAGCCTTATTCAAAAAGACTTGAAAGTGAAGAGTATGGACAAGGTTTTTCAGAAATGAAAAAGGGATTCTAAAGACACACCTAATCACACTATTCTACCAAAAATGTTCGAGATAAACTGTTAAAAAAACACACTTTCCTGCCCGTTTTATGATACCAAATTTTAGCATTAAAAAATTGTAAAAGAAGACCTGCTCTTTCAGAAAATATGAAAAAGTCAAGTTCGGCTAGGTTGACCCATTTCACTTATTTTCAGTCCTCACGCAAAATCAGTGTGTGCGACTTTATGTTCGTTTTGAGGTGCACGGTCACAATTATACATACTGAAATCTGAAACACTATTTACAAATAAATCTTGACTTTAACGACACTGAATTATGCTTTCATTTCCAAATTACCTCCAACAAAATTGTACACTTTTCAGCTATTGCTCATATGATAGAAATGATCTGAAATATTGAACTCTGGGACGACTTATTCGTAGGTGAGCCTATCACGGCCTATCCGCAAATTGATAATTGTAAGACTATTATTACTATCTTATTAGTATCATTCTTATTATTATTAGCATTAACATTTTCATTATCATATTTATCATAATTATATTAGTAGTGGTATCATTATTATTATTATCATTATCATTACTACTATTATTGTTGTTATGTCCACACTTTCTAAGGTTAACTAGATACATTCAAGATTTCTTTTACTTTGAATGCACCTATGTCGATAATTTTTACCTTTGAACGAATTAAATTTTGCAAAACCGACGAGACTTCGTCTCCAGCTTGAATTGTATGTGGATGCACATTGCTGGAATGTATGCTCTCTTATAAGATTTGAATGCCGCAAATGAACAATTTCATTGATTACTTCGACAGTAAATTTGAATGATCAAATTTTTAATGTGCTGGCTAATTCAGTACTGCGTCAAATGCGTGAAATTGATTGCTCTGAATATGAACCTGGATGGCAAAATGATGAAATTGACAAGGAAAACGTACATTTTATGGAATACATAATCTAAACTTTTTATGCAAACGTATATTGAAAACTCGAAAAATCTCAATTGCTTAGTCGTTTCTTTTCCTTTCGTGTTCTTCCAAGTTTATTCCAGTGAACTTCAGCGAAAGAGGGCACCACTATTAAGCAGAATGATGACGTTGACGATAGTGAATCTTGTAATCATCGCACTCGCAACAGGTACACTTTTTATTATCCATGCTACGTGTACATGTAAGGGGACGGGACGGCGTTGCATCGTGTAAATTTAATGAGCTTTTGTGTGTCGGCCAGTCATGAGATCTGCATGAGCAACAGCATGTTCTCTCTCTCTCTCTCTCTCTCTCTCTCTCTCTATATATATATATATATATATATATATATATACATATATAATATATGGTAAGTCCAAAAAAAGATACAATGAGATTTTAGCATTTGACGACTTTTGTTGGCTTTGTGGTGCAGGATCATTATTTATACGTATATAAATGACTTCAATTTTCAGTAATGTTTTACCAAAAACTATTTTATGCCCTTTACTTGTTCTGTCGCCTCAACACCGTTATAGTGGCAGCGGTTTTGTCATATTCTTCCTTGTTACTTGTAAATACCTCTCAAGTGAAATAATCACGAGGAATTATTGTATACATGGAAGTTAAAATGTTCTGATCATTTAAATTTTGCTACTGTGAATTAATTTCATTCAAGACCTTCCTCTCTAGAGTTGGGATAAATTATTGTTGGGGATAAAACATTCGAAACGTTATAAATCATAATATTATTTTCTTTAACTATCTCCTTAACTTTGGTCACAGTTGCTAAGGTAGGAATAAGATTTCGTTTTATCTGTCAGTCTGTTATAATGAAGATTTATATCTTGACTTGGATAGACGTATAGGCCTAGGCATAATGTATGGTCAGGGTTATTCATTAGCTGCGAGATGGCATTGTCGTTAAGATCTTGAAGTGAGGCAGTCCTCACGAATAAAAAAAAAATGTTGTTGTTGGTACCCCCAATAAACTACTTTTACCAGAAACAAACTTTCAATTCGCCAAATAAGCTCGCAAATTTCGGTTGAAAAAATATGAGTCTGCATGGTGAATATGCTAATGAGCAAGTCTTGGCGGAGAGTTAGACGTCAGGCACAACTCTTCCCAGTCGTGTTCTGCTCGTTATCCGTACGCTCCCTAATTACCCGGATGCTGAAGAAGGCGATGGCTACTTACAGTATTTGACATTGTTGTGCTTCTGTGTGTGTGTGTGTTTGTGTGTGTGTGTGTGTGTGTGTGTGTGTGTGTGTGTGTGTGTGTGTGTGTTGTGTATTGTATATTCGCACAGTACACGTGTTTAGATACCCCGGTTTGCCCTTCGCGCGTTTCCGGTCTATCACAGCGCAGCTGCAGCCCTATCGCAGCGCAATGCCGTTAGCTTTTTATACTGTACGTAGAAACGGTTCTACACATATTTTACACTAGAGCGGCGACCGCATTCGGCATCGTCTGGTCGGGCTATGTTTCGTCATACCAATGTGTCAAGCAGTATTTTACTCGAATCGTAGAGAAAATTGCCCAGGAGATTCGTGTTTTTTTTTTTTCATCCCAGACACACTTGTGGATCGTGAAAGGTGCGCTGCATGGCTGAGAAATCTCTGTACAACAAAGCCGAACATAAACTGAAGCATTCTCAATGTCGTTTTGTAGGGCTTTCATATTGGCTATGCGAGGACCATTTGAGAAGCATGTTTTGACGTGGGCAGGCAGGCTGTGGCCCTCGGTTATATACCGAGAAAACTCCTGAAGCCAGATGCAATCCCAACCATATATTTTCTCATATGAGTTATAAAACAGAAACACCTCGAGCATCGACTTCGAAGAGAACCGAGGAAAGGAAACGTAGAGAGGCAAGGAAAGTGGCTACCTATGTTTCATAACTTACGGTACGCGGTGGGGGTGCAGCCGGGGTTGGACTGCAGCACAGCAACGGTGCCACTGAGCTAGCTGCTGCCAGTGCCGACTGGACATGCACGGCAAAGTGGAGCGAAATCATTATTCCTGCGGCCCGCTGTTTTTACCCTGCCGGGTAGAAGTCAAAGTCATTTGATATTTGAGTACTGTCAACTTGGTGAGTAGGGCATCAATGACGTAGCATCTTTTTGCAGGCTCTTATACGACCGCTTGCAGGAATTATTTTTTTTTCAAAAATCGCCTACGGAGACAGTTTTCAATTTAAATGCGTATAAACTGGTAAAAGGTTAATATTTTTTACTCTTCTTCATTAACAGTACAATGAAAATTTCAGGAATGCCTCCCGCTAAGCCTTTGTTTTATCCCGTTACAACTCGTGTAGAACATTCCAGGGCAGGTGACGTGATTAATCTGAGTAAGAGTACACGATCATGTCAGGCAGTACTTTGCGCTGACGATGGAAGCTTCGAGCTCGCTGAGAATCAAATGCCTAGCTTCATCCGTAGCTCCCTGGTGTACTGCGAACAAAAATATTTCCGGAATTTACCTGGTAATTACAGCTCTCTCGTGTTTTCTGATAATGAATTTACCCAATGTAGCATTGTCTTGTTGTTGTTATTGTTATTGTTGTTGCTGCTGCTCTTTTTGTTATCGTTGCAGTTCATGGATTGGAAATAGAGAAGATCGTAAATGACCTGAATGTCACCATTTTTTATTTCGCTCATGCCTTAAATGAACTCGTTACCCTCCCCCTCCATTTCTATCATGTCATTCTTTATTACTGCCTCATTCCCGTAAGGAACCTTTTTAAAGTGTTTGTGCATAGTAAAATGATGTTCCTGAGAGGCTTTTAGGATTTGTCAAGTTCCTTGATAAAGTGCTGAAGGAAATACAAAGCAGTGGTTAGTAACAACCTTTTTAATATTTTTTTTTGTGCATCTTAAAGAGCAAGGAATATTCGCCAGAAATGGATTTTTCGTTAAGGGTAGATGCGAAGCTTTAATAATATCTATTGCTCAATACAGCTGGTTCTTCCTAACCCGACTAAATAATGAAAAAAAAAATGTATATATATATATATATATATACACCCTCGGACAAGGTGTTTACTGAGAAAAGAAAGTCTTTGAAGATTTGGGTCTATTTTCAATCTCACCAAGTTGAGTGTTGTGCAATATATGAGAGAGAGAGAAAAAAAAACTGTTATGGTGAATGGATGATGCATCCCTGGTGAGAGGGTCTTTCAATAGCAAATCATGGTAGAAGAAAATGAAATCTTACAAAAGTAATACAAAAGCGAAAATATTCATCAATGTTCTCGATATGAAATATGATAATAGTTTTTAAAAAAATCTTTCTTTTCATATGTAACAGATTCTGAGATCAATACTCTTTTGATCGTGGCCGGTGAGTCTAGCTTTCTTGTGAGTACGACAAACGGATACGTCGTCAGAAGGTTCTTCCACTACGCGTCCCGTGTGTGGGATATCGTGGTTGACAAGACAAAGCGCATGCTGTACTGGACGAATCAGAATTTCGAAATTGTTCGAGCTGGAATTTTCAATGATGTCTTCAAAACTGTTTACCGTAAGGAGGAGGCTATTTTGTTAGGAATATTGCTTGTACGAAAAGAAAACAACAACAACAAAAATAACAGAAAAACAATAATCATCAACAACAATACTAATGTAGTTGCTTCGTTCAGGACACATGGATTATGTAACCGATTCTAATGCATGTTATTATGTCAAGAGTCAGTCCCATGCTTTATCTAATTATCTTTATTCCAACAAACCACGAGATATATTTTGGTGCATACATATTTATATTACATAATAAAGAATACGTAGTGCACCGTCAAGCCTTCTACCACCCAATGTAATTTATGGTAAGCTTTCTTTTTTCTCCCTCTAACCATCATTATTATTATTATTATTGTTATTATTATTATTATTATCATTATTATTATTATTATTATTGTTATTAAAATTATTATTATTATCATTATTGTTATTATTATTATCATAATTATCATTATTATCATTGCTATCATTTAACGTCGTGTTGTGTTGCTTTTCCTCAGATATCCATTATAACTCCTTACCTTAAACTGGTTATTCACTGTTATACATTTCTCCCTTCTTTGCAACTCTTTTGTCAGTTTTTTTTTTTAAGATTTCAGATAGAAATTAAGAACTATTCGGTTTTCCATATTGTTATATCACAAACTCGAAACAGTCGTTTGGCGAAAACATTAAAAAAACACACGTAACTGAAATTACTTGCATAATATATTGCAGAAAAGATATGTTGATTTTAAAGGCTATTCAGGGCAGATTAATAAGCCGTCCTGACAAAATTAAGGTAAGTTGTCACGTGTCACGTGGTAATGTTTCCTATTGGCATTGTTTTATATACATGTTTGTGTTCCTATGTTATATGTGTGTAATACGCCGTAAGGCTAAAACAAGCTTAATATGTTGGATACTTTTGTAAAGATATCTCTCAATTTTCCTTCTTCTTTTTTTTTTCTATTCTTATCGATCAGCACACTGTTTCTGAAATGTATTAGAAATGTGTCGATGTTTTTTTTTTGTTGCTTAAAAAAAAGAGAAAAAATACAATAACCTGTTCCCTTCCATAAAATTTCATAATCAGATATTCACTGGGTTGGTTTGCTACGGGGGGTCCAGCAAGCTTTGTAGTTGTCAAGGGCAGGTGTGGTGAAGAAAACATGCATAAATCTCAATGTGCAGAGCAACGTCAGTCTATTCATTTACTTGTTTTATCATCTGTCAATGCATTTTCCGTTTTCACTGGCAGGTGAGCGAAGTCGTTTCATTGCCTTGTCTGAGAAGAATCGAATCATGTTTAGCTTCTCTGACGTCACGATGGGTATCACCTCAATAAATGTTGTCACCATGGCAACGTTGGGAGAGTTTGCCACTGTGGGATCTGACGTGTTGTGCATGGAAGCAAATGATAGAGATGGGTAAATCGCTTTTGTTAATCATTTGGATGGTAATTTATTAATATTCAATTGAAAAAAAAATATGACGTAACAGAAATTGCGCTATTTACTATGGTAAAAGCGTTTAATGTAATAAAAGAGTGCGCTTATTTTAGTTGGACTGTCCAACTTATTCTTGCTTACATCCACTCACAACACTTAACACAACATTTAATATCGTTAATCAATCGATTCAAATAAATAAAGCATTGAATAAGAAAAAGAATAGAACGAAGAAGAAGAAGTCGAAGCAGAGGAATATGGTTATTCCAAAGTTTCCTTATTGCGAAGTTATGCTTGTACGTTTTTTTTTTTTCGAACTAACAAACTTTATTTCATTTTTTTCTAATGCAGAAACCTTCGGAATAACAACGCTTTTGATGTTTCAATTTCTGATTAGAGAGCAACAGTAATCAGACAGACACGCGATTTTTAAATTCTTCTATGAACGCAGGTACCTTTACTGGTCAGAGGGAAGACAACTCCTACGCAAAAGTATCATAAGCCAAAGTAGCTCAGAAGTGATCTACGCACATCCCGACGTGCATCAAGTTACTTTTGGACTTCAAATCGGAAGTGGAGGTAGAATTTTAATGATATATGATTTTGTTTCATCTTTGCATCTTAGGACTCAGTGGCATCGTCATCTCAATGATGAAATAAAATTAAAGTCAAGTTATCAGAAACCAAGAATTATCGTTTCTCTTCAGTATGAGCAAATCATCACTGTACACGAGTATAGGAGATAAAGGACCGCGAAAGAAAATTCAAAAGTATTTACGTCTCTGTGACTTTTAACACAATCATGGACGAATGTATATGTAATAGACTATCTTGACATTTAATAAACGTGTACCTCTTGAGAGAGTTTTGTAGCTCATCTTCTTTAAAGAAACGACTTTTTAATTTTTTTAACTTTTTTTTCCCCGTTGGTCACGTTGTTGGTCTAAATTGACCTATAAAATGTGAATGTTAAGTAAAGAAATTAGGGACTAAAAATGTGAAAATGAAATAAGACAAAAGGAAATAAGTGACGTTTTAATTATAACATTCAGAATGTTTCTTGTCATCAAATAAAAAATAGAATGGTATCATTGGAAAATTCTATTTCACTCTATGATGGATATACAACTCGTTTGAAAATGACACTTTAGAACAAAATATTTCAATTATACTTCCTGTGAATGACTGAATATTGAAAGAAACCATTCATGGAATATAACGAGTCTCGAGTGTCTGACCTCTCTTTACATCGATTTGCAGGACATCATCTACTCTTCAACACTGTGTGGGATTTGTTCTTGTATACTGCCCTCTCCAATCTGACACCTTCTGGCTTCAACCGAATAAAGGTTCGAAAGCTGGAAAGTGTATTCTCGCAGGCGAGCATGAGAGATTTTGCCGTATCACATGAAACACTCTACGCTATTGGCTATGACGACGGCAAAGTGGTTCTCCGAGTGTTGCCAAACTATAAGAAATCTAACACTTACATCCACGTGCCCCTTCCCGCTCAGGGAGAAGAAGAATGGCTGGCCATTGCCGTTTTCAAATATTATTAGGTGAAGGCACCGTCCTGGATTAGGTTGAGGAAATGGAAGAACAGCTTTATTACTGATTGGACTGAAGCAGTGCCGGCATAGTGAGGGAACTCCTCATGGGTCTCAGCATGGAGTGTAACGAAATGCACACGAAATAATCATCACCTCAAATTCGAAGTTATGCACACAATACCTACCTATTATCATAGTTATTGTTATTGTAATTATTAATGATATTATCATAATTATTATCATTATCATTTTTTCGTAGTAGTAGTAGTAGTAGTAGTATTGCTCGACACAAATCACGACTGGTTTGTAATGGAATACAGTTACTGACAATTACTGTCCACAGCAGGGAATTTCAGCACATAAAATTTATGTCAACAAAAACAACGACAGCAAAGAAAATTTGCTACAAATGAGTTAGCAACTCTTTTCTAGAGCTTGAAGCTGATTAGATGTGCAAATTGGTTATTCATATTTTGGACCTAATATGAGGCGGGTTCAAGGAAAGATGTGAGATATTTTGAAACATGTGCATGCATATCGAACTCTTCATTCAACCATATCAGTATCTGGTTGTGCCAGACACATGGTTTTAAAGCGAGAATCTAAAAGCTGCATTCAACAACCACAGAATTAACATAAATTTCCCGACACCAAGTGGGTGGTGTGTTAGGCTCCACTATAAAAGGTTGGACCTCAGTACCCAACTAACGTTTCCCTCCTCAGGTACAGGTGTCCCCCGAACGCAACTGAATTTATCCCGCTTCATACACAATTCTCGGTTTTTGAAGGTCCACACATCATTAAAAATACCAGTGTCAAAAAGATTATTTCAAGCGGGTTTTTTTTTTCCGAAGGTAGATTTCGATAAATGAGTATGATACTTGTAGATACATGTAGATACATCGCGTTTGAATTATTGTGATATCTATGCCATCTTTGAAGAAAGTACTAGCATGGAAATTAACGCCATTAAAGAATGAGGATGTTAGATTTTAGACTGTTCAACCCGAACTACATTGCTGAGGAGTGGGCAAAGTTTACTTTGTGTTGGTTTTATGTTAGGCTCCTTTTTATCCAGTCTTTTCCGATAAAATCAATGAACTTTATAGTTATCTTGTTGTGTTTTCCATTAGATAATTATTTTTTTCTCTATTTGAAGTGATCCAATGTCAAATACATTATTTCTTGCATAATATATGAACGCAATTCATTGACATTGTAATCGTATTGTGAAAACTTCGACTTTTTATCTGACTTTAGAATATTATTATAAGAACTCATACAATGAAAAAGAAAATGGCAAAATTGCGCCATAATGTTTGGGTCAGATAACTGTGTTTAAGGCAATCCTTTAAAATGATTGTATAATTTTGGCTTAGACCTGATCTCAGATTTATATCATTTTTGGTGAGATAATGAGTAAACCTCTTATGAAATATGAAAGAGCATGTAATTCTATGAGATATTCAATATTATTTTTCATTTCGTGAAAATTGATTTTGAAACAGAGATATCAAAAAAGAAAAAAAAAAGCGATTTTGATAAAGTGTGGGACCCACACTTTACTACGATCGCTTTCTTTTATTTCTTTTGTAGATGTTTCAGTTCTTCCAAACCCGATTTTCATCGTATAAACTTTGAATTCCTCTTAAAATGGTATGCTCTGTACTACATGATAAGTGTTTGCTTGGTATCTCGCAAAAAGTTAAAAGCCCAATTCTCATCTCCACCAATACTGTACCATAACTTTAAGTTTTCTTCAGAATGGGTCTTTAATCTCTGTTGTGAGATCCAGAACCAGGGGCGTCACCAGCTTTTTTTCAAGGGGGTGCGTTTTGACCCTAATGTAACGAGATTTTTTTTTTTTTTTTTGACAGACATTTGGAATATAGGAAGCTCTCACTCCCTAGACTTGACTGTTGTTGAGGGAAACCAAGCGGGGAAAGGGCACCGGCGTAGCTAGGATTTCATCTTTTACAGTAAAAAAACTGCCATTTGGAGCTATATTTTTTCGCTTTGGAAATAAAGGGGGAGGGCGCACCGGGCGCAGCTGCCGGCAATTACTGGCAGCAACATCAGGAGAAAGGCATAACAATTAAATGCGAGCGAGCGGAGCGAGCGAGCTTGAATATTTTGTCATTTTACAGTAAAAAAAAAAAAAAAAAAAAAAAAAAAAACCTGCCGTTTGTTGCTATATTTTTTCGCTTTGGAAATAAAGGGAGGGGGCGCACCGGGCGGAACTGCTGGCAATTACTGGGAGCAACATCAGGTGAATTGCATAACGATAAAATGCGAGCGCGCGAAGAGAGCGAGCTTGAAAATTTTACATTTTACAGTCCAAAAGCTGCCGTTCTTAGCCATATTTTTTTCGCTTTGGAAATCAAGGGAGGGGGGCGCACCGGGCGGAACTGCTGGCAATTACTGGCAGCAACATCAGGGGAATTGCATAACGATAAAATGCGAGCGCGCGAAGAGAGCGAGCTTGAAAATTTTACATTTTACAGTCCAAAAACTGCCGTTTTTAGCCATATTTTTTCGCTTTGGAAATTAAGGGAGGGGGGCGCACCGGGCGGAACTACTGGCAATTACTGGCAGCAACATCAAGTGAATGGCATAACGATTAAATGCGATCGAGCTTGAAAACTTTACATTTTACAGTCCAAAAACTGCCGTTCTTAGCCATATTTTTTCACTTTGGAAATTAAGGGGGGTGGAACGCATGCCACTGGGCGCAACTGCTGGCAATTACTGGCAGCAACATCAGGTGAATTGCATGACGATTCAATGCGAGCGAGCGAAGAGATCGAGCTTGAAAATTTTGACATTTTACAGTAGAAAAATTGCCGTTTGTAGCTATATTTTTTCGCTTTGGAAATTAAGGGGGCCGCACCGGGCGCAACTGCAAACAATTACTGGCAGTTGTTGTTGTTGTTGGCATCCATCTGTCTCGTGAGACAATGGTATATACCTTGCATATGACACTCAATTTATTTCTTGCTGGAGCATTTCCTACTATGGCTGAAAAGGCCAATTCTTGAATGGCAGTCTCTGCTACACTTGCTGCAAATAAAAGAGGTTGGATGTGGGGATGTTATGGGCATAGCTGCTGACCTCTGTTTGCGAGCTTTCCTGGATTCCAGTGTCTTTGCATTTCTCTGTGTTTCCCCATGTATGATACCATCACGTACGACAAGTCTCCAACTTGTACGATCTGCAGCAATGGTTTCCCAACTCTCCACTTTCAAACCATTTGCTTTCATGTCACGCTTGCAGACATCCTTGTACCTGAGGTTTGGCCGACCAATAGCTCTGGAACCAGTGGCAAGCTCTCCATATAAGATGTCCTTTGGGATACGACCATCATCCATTCTGTACACATGTCCTATCCATCGTAGACGCCTTTGACTCAGCAGGGAAAACATGCTTGACATCTTAGCATGTTTTAGGACATCAGTGTTTGGGACTTTATCCTTCCAAGTTATGCCCAGTATGCGTCGAAGGCAACGAAGGTGGAAGCTATTCAAACGTCTTTCCTGGGATGCATACAGAGGCCAGGTCTCACTGCTATACAGCAATGTGCTCAGGATGCAAGCCTGATAAACGCAGATTTTGGTGTTTACTGTAAGCTTCTTGTTCATCCATACTCGTTTGGTGAGCATAGCCATAACAGTAGAGGCCTTGCCAATACGTTTACCCAGCTCAGCGTCCAGAGACATGTTGCTAGTAATGGTTGAGCCCAAGTAAGTGAAGCTGTTGACAGCATCCAACTGGTAATTGTCAATAGTGATGGAGGGAGGGGTTTCAACTCCCTGGCACATGACTTTGGTCTTCTGTAGGCTGATTGAAAGTCCGAACTCCTTGCATGCTTGCGAGAATCTATCCATGATAGTTTGGAGGGCTTCTTCTGTATGAGCTGCGAATGCTGCATCGTCTGCAAACAACATTTCCCTGATTAGTACATGACGCACTTTGGTCTTTGCCTTCAGACGGGCCAGATTGAACAGCTTGCCATCAGATCTTGTGTGTATGTAGATACCCTCGGTAGCATTCTCAAAGGCATAGGACAGCAGCATAGAGAAGAAAATACCAAACAAGTCGGTGCCAGGACGCATCCTTGTTTCACCCCGTTACAGATTGGGAAAGGTGCGGAGATTGACCCATCATATCGCACTGTGCTGTACATGCCGTCATGGAATGAAGAGATGATGGCAGCAATTTTGGAGGACAGCCGATCTTCTGGAGCAATCTGAAGAGCCCCTTTCTGCTAACTAAGTCAAAAGCCTTTGTTAAGTCTATGAAGGCTACATAAAGTGGTTTCTTCTGTTCCCTGCATTTTTCTTGCAGTTGCCGGAGAGAGAAGATCAAGTCAATGGTAGATCTGCCTTCCCTAAAACACACACTGGGATTCAGGGTAGATGCGGTTGGCCAAGAACTGCAGGCGGTACAGAACAATACGAGCAAAAACTTTCCCAACTAATTCAAGTGGACGATATGAAGGACAGATTGAAGCAGATTCAATCTACTTCTGCTGTCACTTTATATCACATTCAAATATAAACTGTATCCATGTCTCTTCATTTATATGTCAAGAACCAAATACAGCATGTATTTACTGAAGATTAAGCATAATTGCCGCTTACAGAAACTCTTTCTTCTGTGAAAAAATTAGAAGTTTGTTTATTTTTTTATCTATTTATTTATTTTTTTGTAGAGACATGAATTCACAATATCTCAAGGTAGTTATCATGGAAACAAACAAATTAAAAACAATATAGGTTTAAGTTATGACTTGGTACCATAACCAGTGATAATTTGCAGTAGCCCCTATACACACTCAAAATACACATATGTACAATAAGTTATGAATGAACAAAGCAGTAAAAATATTTGCATGCATCTCTTTGCAAGCAGTAATATGTCTAAAAGTAAATTGTACACTAAATTACATTAAGCAAAATGACAGTTTGATATCTCTTTCCAAGTGTGTAGATTTTACAATATGTACATACAAACATTGCTGTACATAATTCAAGACTTGACACTGAAATTTTTGGTGACCTGTCAATAAAATTTGGTTGACCAAAAAAGAATAAAGTTGTACAGTTCCAAACTCTGCGTCCAGATATACATTTTTTCTACACATTTCTTTGCATGTTAATCCCAAATGATATACATTAACATAGATGCACTTTGGCACTTCGCATGTATATCCCAAATGAAATACATTAACACAGATGCACACGTTGGCAGCATGTACAGAAAAGCAGAGTAGAATCTGAAAAAGACACTACATTTATCACTGACGGAAAAAAAATCACAGTATCTTTCCTTACACTATGAAATTGAATGTGGAAGTGAATACTGTATATTCTTCACTAAAGTAATGACTAATCAAATCAATACTGTATATTCTTCACTAAAGTAATGACTAATCAAATCAATACCTAGTTCCTCATTGATCAAACTAGATAACCAGATTCTAATTTTGTGTATGTCCAAGGTGATAGATATGTGACCCTGCATCACAAAACCACCAATAAGTCACCAGATACGGCTTTTAAGAGCAGATTCTGAAAGAACAAACACTAAGCTTTAAAATGATGTACATCTAAATATAAATGGGACTTCCCTGACCTATCTAAATAACATGAAAAGAAAGTACACGTACATACATTTAGTTAAGGGTCTATTCAAGTGTTTAATCTTTCATCAATCTGTGCTCGTACAACTAGAATTATCACTGAAGGTGATTAATACTCCCGCCCCTGGTGTTGCTTTATAGTATGTGATGTCATGAGGGAAATCATACAAACAAAATGTGACCACAGTTTCTTGAGTGCTATGGTAACAGTTGGTTCCACAAGGTTTGGGTTAAAAGTGTGGTTACCATGGCAATGCATTGTCTGATACAAACACAAGGGACATTTTGCATAACTACACTTAAAGACCATCATACACACCAAATTTGACCTTCATAGCTGGAAAAACATTTTCCTTATACTTACACATTGGTGTCTTGCAAAACTACACTTCTAGATCATGATACATACTGAATTTGAATTTAATTGCTTGAATAATGTAAAAGTTATTCGACCAGCAAGATTTTGGTAAAATTGTGGTTACCATGGCAACGGCTTGTGTGACAAACACAAAAATTATGTGTTCCACATCTATACCTCAAAGCCATGATGCCTCTATACCAAATTTGGTTTCAATTGCTTGAAAACTGTGGGAGAAGTTCACTCCACAGGATTAAAAAAAAACCATGCGATTACCATGGCAACGCATTGTCCGATACAAATACAAAGAACATTTAGCAAAACTACACTTAAAGAACATCATACACACCAAATTTCACCTTTATAGATTAAATGGTTCAATTTGATACAAAAATGAGTGGTTACCATGGCAACACATTTTTCTTATATTAACACATTGGTGTCTTGCATAGCTACACCTCCCGATCATCATACATACTAAATTTGACCTTAATTGCTTGAATGATGTGGAAGTTATTCAATCCACAAGGTTTTGGCAAAATTATGGTTACCATGGCAACGCTTTGTCTGACAAACACAAAAATTATGTGTTCCACATAATAATAATAATAGTGGCTACTTGTATAGCGCACAGGTCCACTTTTCAGTGCTCATGGTACTTCAAAACTGAAAAGATATCATATATTAATATGCATATACATATTCAAACATTAAACAAAGAAAAAAATGGTAAACAAACTCAAATATATACTACCAAATAAAGAATACAACATATACCAATTAAAAATACAATATTGATCCAACATTAATGACATACAGCAATTACAGTCCTCAGTTCGAAAGGAACAGATAATTGGATTTGAATGACTCTGTAGATGACTTAACTGAAGAGGTAACATCTATGCCTCAAGGCCATAATGCCTACCAAATTTGATTTAAATTGCTTCAAAACTGTGGAAGTTGTTCACTCCACAGGATTTTGAAGAAAACATGCGATTACCATGGCAATGCTTTGTCAAGTACAAACACGAAGAGTGTCTTGCATAACTAGATCATCATATATACCAATTTTGAAATTGATTGCTTAAATACTATGGAAGTAGTTCCCTCCACAAGGTTTTGGTAACACACTGTCCAACAAACACACACACACACACAAAAACATGTCTTGCACATCTATGAAATAGAGGCTACTCTGTAATTCTGTGAGATTTTTGTGCCAAAATTGATTTTTAGGGCTAACTTTGTCAATTTGGGGGTGCTGAATCCAAAAAAACTTTGGTTCCATTTTTTCCAACCACGTCTTCAGCCGCCATTTTGAATTTCAAAATGGCTGCCATAGCAAACTGTGTTTTGACCCATTTTTCATATATGAGCAATGTAGAAGCTTCAAATTTGGTGCAAAAAGCATGGATGGGATGTCAGACACTCTGATACATCTTTTTCTGATATTGTGGATTGTTTTGACACAGTTTGTAGGCTGCCATCTTGAATTTCAAAATGGTCACCATAGCAAACTTTATCTTGACCCATATCTCATAAAATGAGCATTGTAGAAATTTCAAATTTGGTGCAAAATGCATTGTTGTGATGTCAGACACTCTGATACATCTTTTTCTGATATTGTGAATTGTTTTGTACAATTTATAGGCAGCCATCTTGAAATTCAAAATGGCTGCCATAGCATTTTTACCCATATCTCAGGTTGCTATTATTGTAGAAGCATCAAATTTCAAGAATGCACATACTTGTGGTGTCCAACGTTCCAGTACAGCTTGTTCCTAGTTGTGGATCATTAGATAGACCACCATGTTGAAATTATAGATGGCCACCACAGAAAACATAGGGGCATGAATTTGCCAAAATTGTTCTTACTAGTTTTCATTCCCAGATCACGCAGAATGACAGCCATCTCTCAATTCAAAATGGCCATCATAAATTAAAAATGTAATGATGAGGTTCCAATGACGTCATCAAGTCATGCTGAAGGGCAAAAACTGCATATCGGGGGGGGGGGGGGGGGGGGCATACCACTGTCCCATATGAGGGCAAGTGTGTAAACGTTACATCCCATATCACCAGGCGGGTATATGGGGTTCGCGAACTGTGACCTATTAAAGCAGTTTGTTTTATGCCTCTCGGGCAACACATTGTGTTGTGGAACCTCTTTAATGATTACTGTATATTTAATCCCAGTCACCAAATATTTGTACAAAAGCAAGCATGGATACAATTGAAGGAGATCTTCAAAATCTTGATGTTGCCTCGATAGAATGAAGACAAACAAGGAAAAGCCTCGCAATGCCACGAAATGTCATGGTCACCCTATCAAGCATCCCATGCAGAAGCTTGTTTGTTGGCCACAAACTGAATAAAGGTTTGCTAGATATATTTCTTGAATAACACAGAATGACTAAGGAATGAGTAGGCTTTTCCCCTCTTGCCCTAGAGTGGGTCATCTTCAATTTTTAAGACTTCCAAGATGCTTACTGCTGTACAGGTACATAAACAATGATTCTTAAAGTACAAAGGAGCAATAGTAGTTCAGTTCTGTGGCACTTTGCATGCTTCAGAATTCCTCCACAATTTAGAAGACCATCACACGAGGGTAATCTAAAAATTTGTCACTACCTTGAAGCTGATGAATGTGGTGTTTGGCAGTCAGGTATCGGAAATATTTAAGGGGATATTCTTGACAGAGATTAGAAGGGCAGTTTACGTGTTCTGTACTAAAATTTTGTATCTGTGAGAATTAAAATATATCAATCTCTGGGATTTGAGCAAAAAATACACCATGTAAGATTGGATCCAAAGTCATTAAGCTTAAGGGATCACCAACTTCTCATAACATTTCTACTGGTTCTACAGTCTGACAGACTTGTCGTTATCCAGTCATTGCTGAACGATACAATTATCGAAAGGTATAAGATCTAAGTAATTCCACAATCAATCTTCATCTCATAATTTCATGGCATTCTCCTCATTCTTAATAACAGAGGTTCATTTTCCTACCCATGCTTTATAAACCCACAAAACTGAGCCAAATAATCAGCCTGAAAGTTGAAATACTGAGGAGTCAATTCCATCTGACATAAAGACCACATCATGGAAAGAAAAAAAAGGTTCATCAAAGATGCCATGGGAGTTACTATCACCCGTCACTCACAACAGATAACCTCGTTCCATTGTACGTATTACAGCAAAGGGAAAATCAGAGATAGAGATGATTATTACGTAGACACTGACATTTCAGTTCTCCTGATGGATCTTGTAAGTTTGCTTTACTTACTGCATTGCATGTTGTTTGCTTCATTACTGGAAAAGGAAATGATAAAGGTACAATTGACATTATTGAGAAATTATGTTCTGCAGTTAGTTGCGAAAAAAACCCCAACAACTAAGGTCTGCTTTTTCATGCCTTTCATGGTGCTGGCTGAAGTTGAAAATTGGAGGATGTCTCAAAGAACAGATGGACCAAGAAGTATCTATACCTTGAATCATGCAGAATGTGCAATGACACAGTCCGTGCGTTCCAGAAGTTTGGCGTGGATGACTTCAACCAGGACAATCTCCCGCTTTACTCTCGTAGAGTCTTGATACAACACATCCAGAGAGCAAACCTCGTAAACTCTCACAACCTACTTTTTGCCTATACTACCGGGGGATATATGATATATTATACATTATAGCTATTTCCAGAGGGTATGTATAAACTGTTCCATTATAAATTGCTTTGAGCTTCCTACACCAACGATAGCTACAGAATTCATTACCATGCTCATACAGCAAGAAATGCAAAATTCATTGTTTCTGGAAAAATTTAGAGTCAATTCTCCACTGTGTACAGCCTGAAAGCGCTGTTAGTTTAAAAACGCATGCAGGAAATGAGCCTAGGAGACATTATCTGAGTGACTATCCCATGAATTTTTAGAATACAGGGCTAATATTGTAAGTTCTACAACCAAATTTTCTAAATCTGGCATTTAGTCACTTAGACACAGTTATTAAGAGATTCTTTTGAAAGTCATTTGTTTTGACATCAGAATTACATGATTTCCCATTCACAAATTTTACCCAAAATGCTATGCTTTTAAAGGAATGTTTCCCATGGCAGCCATTTTGCATTTCAACATGGCAGTGTACCAAAGGACAGGAAACACTCCCACCTATAAGCAATTCACTGAAGTGTTTGACTTACACACGAGTGTTCCAGCATGCTTGGGTTTGCAGTTTAAAATATTACAGCACCAAATATGGTCGAAATCCATCTTGAATTTCAAGAGTGGCAGCCAATACGAATAATCCATTATATGCCCTATGTGTGTGTTTTAGTTAAAGAATGTACACTGCACGCCACCATTGAAATGTCTAAAAGTTGCTTGTAACTAGAGATATTAGCTGAAAAGCAGCCATTTTGAATGTTGAGATGGCAGCTTCGAAAGTGATCTTCAATTTTAGGGAGGGGAAAAGTGCATCTGAATTTTTAACATCATAACCCCTGTTTATGTGAATTTCCTGTATTGCTTGCAACATGAGATATGGGTCAAAAGATGCATTCTGCTATGGTGGCCATTTTGAATTTCAAGATGGCCACCTTTACTATCAAAATGAACCATTGTTTCAGAAAAAGATGTTTCAGAAAGTGTGATAAGATATGCATGCTCTTTGCCCGAAATTAGAACCTTAAACAATGCATACCATATGAGATACAGGCCCAATTATACTTATTATGGTGGCCATTTTGAATTTCAAGATGGCCGACAATGAAAATAATCCATCATTTAAAAAAAATGTATGTAATATCAACCTCTCTGACATCATTAGCATTTTTTGTTTGCCCCAAATGTATACTTTCCATAATGCTTAAAACCTGAGATATGGGTAAAAATATATTTAGCTATGGTGGCTATTTTGAAATTCAAGATGGCTGCATAAAAATTATACCAAAACTATCTACAATATTAGAAAATGGTGTATCAGAATGTCTGACATCATAAACATGCTTTTTGCATCAAATTTGAACCTTCTATGATGCTCACATTATGAGAATTGGGTCAAAATACAGTTTGCTATGGCAGCCATTTTGAAATTCATAATGGCGGCTGAAGACGTGGTTGGAAAAAATCGAACCAAAGTTTTTTGGATTCAGCACCCCCAAAATTGACCAAATTAGCTTGAAAAAATCAATTTTGGCATGAAAATCTCACGGGACCCAATATTTTGACATAGCAGACTGTACTACCTCAATATCATCATTTACCCTAAGTTTCATTAAAATTGCTTTAAAACTGTAGGAGTTTGCGACAGAAGATTTTGCAACAGACCGACCGCCCGACTGCCTGACCAACATCACGGTGATTCCTATATATCCCCTTCACACTAAGTGTGGTGGGGGTATAATGAATAAAACAGGAATCAGAATATAAAACTCCAAGGCATCAAAACAAAGGAATTATCAGATTAAGATGAAAGTGTGCATGCTCTAATAGAACATTTTGATTATGACAAATACAATCTCTCAAGGCAGTGGCACTGCCCTGTCAAAAGTTATCAGACTTGTAAGTAAAAGTGTGTAAAAAAAGTAAAAGTGTGTAAAAAAGTGTGTAAAAAAGTAAAAGTGTGTAAAAAAAGAAAAAGTGTGTAAAAGAGTGTGTAAAAGGTTTTTAAAGAAATGAATAGGGGCTTCCAAGACATACCTACTCACACTCTTCTACAAATTAGAAATGTCGCTTTGGTGACTGGTATGCCTCCGCCATAATGCATGATTCTCCTAATAGGTCTATAGTACATGTGGACAATGTGTGATTACATTTTCACAAAATTGGCAAAATAATAAAATGACATGTTTGTCACAAATGTGTTGAATGTTCACCTTCCTTGACTTATGTTTAATTGGATGAATAGGAGAGCATGTATTTGGGGATTTAAGTACTTTAACTTTTGACTTTTGAAAAAGTGCAATTCTGTATTAAACAGTAAATTGTTATCATTTTCATCTGGCCTTTGAGCCTAGGATTCATAAATAAGAGAATCACTGTCAGGCAGAACATACATAAATATGTACTAAGTTTCAAGATAACTTGAGCCACTTCCAAGATATGGAGAAAGAAGTTCAGCACTTTCACTTGATCTTTGACATTTTGACCTTCGACCTTCTTGGCGAAAAAAACCCCCAGAAAATCTCTATTGGATTATACAGTACTCTCCACATAATCAGGTACGCTCGAGCAGAGCGTTTCTCACCCAATTAAGCGGAGTACCCGATTAACAGAAGAACACGTCTCATTCACAATTGACACACACAATGTGTACATAAAAACATTGTACACTACACCAAACACCTACACTTTACGCTTAACACGCGTGCTTGCACGGCACACTATACATACCTTACAGTTGCTCAGTCACGAGCAATAATTTACTCTATTTATGGACAAACATGTCTTCAGAAAACTTTGTCATTTGATTATAGACTCCTCGCTAACACGTAGGCGTTTTCCGAAATGAACACATCTCTTTGCGTGCACTCGTCACAGAGAACGTCGGGTTACTTTTTGAGAAGTGACTGGGGAAAAGCAAAATTATGGAGCTGGTGCATGGCCCGATTTTCGTTGCAAACTTCTCATATTGTGAATGTTGCTGTGGTGGAGCAACGGAGGAGCGCAAGTGTGTTCAACTCCTATCTGTCTATGCAATTGCGAGTGCCAGCTTCATGTGTAATGTTCATTTACGTGTGGCAAGTCGGTACTGGTACATGTTTTCACATTTAATCGCTTCCCAAATGATCAGTCTTTGCAAATTACGCATAAAATGCGATAAGCCGTGGAAAATTTGACATTCATGATTTCTTTAAGTGTTATATCTGCGATAAAATATGGGTAGAAATTAGATTAGAAGAAAATTATGTACCCATTTATGTAGAGAGGCAACCCGATTATCAGGTAACTTTAACGTGCATTGGAACTGATTTTGACATTACTACCCAATTAAACGGAGTACCCGTTGAAGCGATGCCCGATTACGCGGAGAGTACTGAACATGCATACACCATGTTTACAAAAATAATCCTGCTGGCTTTGCATAAATATAAGGGAAATAGTAAAATTTTGAAGTATTGCCCTTGACCTTTGACCCCATGAACCCCAAATTCCCTAGATAACCACTGCCAGTCAGTACATGCATATACACTATGTTCCATGAAGATACCTTGAACAATTTCCAAGATACGGAGAAAAAAGTGAAATTGTAACATTTTTACTTGACCTTTTGACCTCTGACCTCATGACCCCAAACTTTCACCAGAGAATTTTAATTGGGTAATACATGTATACACTAAGTTTCAAGAAAATATCTTCTGGCATTGAATAGATATGGGGGAAATAGTGAAATTTTAAGCTTTGACCTTGACCTTTTGACTTTTGACCTTGAGCATGTGCACCCAAAAGTTGATAGGCACAACTTCACCCCCTAATACACACACATGCCAAGTTTCATAAGGATACCTCAAAAGGTTTTTTAGTTACGCTGTCCACAAACTTCATTACGGACAGACGGAAGGATAGACGGACAGAAGGACGGACAGAAGGACGGACGGGCGGAAGGACGGACGGACGGACGGACAACCCGAAAACATAATGCCTCCGGCACCACTTTGTGGCAGAGGCATAAAAAAGTGTTCTAGAAAAACTGCAAAAAACCCCAACAATTTTCCATTCGTTTTGTGATTCCAAACTGAAGGATAATGTAAAAGAAGAACAGGGTTCCCACAGTCATAGAAAATCCTGGAAAAATTTGTGGTCATGGAAACTCAGGGAAAAGTCAGGGAATTTGGAAAGTTTGTGAAAAGTCATGGAAAGGGGATTTTGGTCATGGAAAATGTCATGGAATTGCATTTACTTCTTGGCTATGGCAGCTTTCCAGTTTGTCGTGTCTCGCAACTCTCATACTCTGTGATCATACTCTGCTATTATGATTGGTGTTCATGATTTCCATTTTCCCCAGTTTTGTGACATCCCAAATTCTACATAACTCCCGGGACATAGTTTCCAGTGGAAAGCTGAAAGGGTGTGGCGTCCCTTGCCTCCAGAGCTTTTCAATGTTATGTGGTCTACAGTCATGTAGTCTGCATACATTCAGTTTTGTTGGTGGTGGTTTTGGGTGTGGTGGTGAGCAGGCATGCTGGTGTGTAGGGGTGGTGATACATGGGTGGTGGCTAGCATAACGTGGTACATGCACAGGGGTGGTAGCTAGCATCATAATATGTAGACTTTTTCTTACTCACAGCATACTGATACACCACACTTCTCAATACAGTACGCCAGATGCTCAAAATGACTAAATTTTGTTTAAATTGGGTCGCGAGAGGAGGAGATTGTTTTGGTTTTGGCATGGGCTATGTAGCTCCATGGTGCGTGTGTGTGTCGACAAACTTCTACAATGCTCTCCTTCTTATTCCTGTATTTTCGTTATTTATGGGTCGAATTTTTTCGTTCGAAATTCAAAACGGATGACTACAGAATTTCTCAATAGAATATAAAATTTAAAACTTTAGAAAGAATAAAGAAAATTGAGTGCACTTTGAATGGTCTGCCACAGGCAGATATCCTTATCATGCTCCTACGTAATATGACAGCTGTTGCAGTCATTAAACCCTGGCTTGGCCTCCAGGTTTGCCACGCCTGAGTAGAATATTATTTTGCAGTGGGCACATACATCTACTCCCACTTCTCAAACGAGGAATCGTTAGGGGGGTATAGCACCCCATCAGCTTCGTTTGGCGATGGGGTCTCGCCTCAAACGGGGGTTTGACAGCATGAAAGCTGCTTGAGCAGTGCCCTCTCAAGTACCCCATGGTCAGGTATCTGTCTTCACTGACACCAAAGAAACTGGTCTCGGGGTCTAGTGACTCAGCAGCAAAGTTTGACAAGATCCTGCACACACTCATGGATGCCAAGAGGAGAACAAGTGAGCAGTGTGATGAGCTGTTGTCTCAGTACAAGGGCTTCTGTGCTGACATGAGGCAACAACATCTGGATGAGTTCAAAGCCTCCACTCCCGTCCCTGACCCAAACACTGTGAGCAGGCTAGATACATTCCTGTGTAAGTACATGAAGGGCACCAAGTATGATAAACTGAGGGAAGTAGTCAAGATTCTTCTCACCCTCTCACATGGGCAAGTCTCTATTGAGAGGGGATACTCAGTGAACAAGGATCTCCTGGTTGAAAACATGAAGGAGAAAACAATCGTAGCCCTGCTACCATCTATGACAGTGTCCAGGCGACAACCCCATCCTTCACTAGCATACCCCTCACACGGGATATGAAAAGACATGTGCGGGCTGCCAGAATGAGGTATGAACAGTACCTGGAGGATGCAAAGAACAACAACTTAAATGCACACAGAGCAAAGAAGAGAGCGGGGATCCCAGAGGACATCACTACAGCTGAGAAGAAGATGAAGCTTGTGGGTGACACAATACAGACTCTCCGAAAGGAAGCTGACCAGCTAGCCAAGGATGCTGAGAAGAAACAGGACTTTGCACTGCTGTCAAAATCAAATGCCTTTCGGAAGAAGGCAACTGAGAAACAAGAGGAACAGAAATCCCTGCAGAAGAAAATCCAGCACCTGCGGGACAAGCTCAAGGAGTAGGAGTGCTAGTAGAAGCCTGACCAAAGTAGAACAATGAACTGTGTCTGTGAGGTACATGTACATGTATATGGACTTTGTCCTGTAGCACAGTGTTACTTATGTACATTCCACTTCATTTTGCACTTTCGGCTTTTGCTATCAGAATAGTGTTGGTAGCATGTATAGTTGCATGTAGCATTATTTAGACTCCTGATTGTACTGTTTTGCGGTACACTGTAATTACCCCAGTCCTGACCTTCACTGTAATTTCCACTTTCACTATAATTGCAGTGTTAGTTGCCAGTACCTACTGCTCTGATAATGATTTGTTCCCTGGGGTACTAGTACTTAGTGTTACTGTTAGGACTGTAGTGAGGTTGAAATAACATTAAATAAAGGTTTTTGTGAATATAACACAGCCACAATCCACATTCCTCACTCAAAATACTCATGGACGTGATTAAATTGATCACTCCTGACATTCAATTCGGACAACCAGACTACAGCAAATTTCATCTATTTGCAATGATATTATATATAAGATGCCGATCAGTCAATGTATTTTTAATATGTCACATTTTGTCATCAGTTTTGCTTTTTTAGTTGTTTCCAGAGAATTTAAATTTCATGTTTTGTACAATTTGACTCAACATTCATGACAATTAGTTGACATATCAAGTCACAACTGATCAAGCACTACCAACATGGCTATCAGAACACAATACATCCAAAGGGTTCTGAATCTCTTAGTTACACAAGATGTTTCAATTGTTGTTTTGGTGTCAAATAATGTGTCCTCTCCGGAAGAGTTACTTAAAAATGAAGTTTAATGAAATATCAAAATAGGCATAAAAAAATGTCCAATTTTCAAGATATCATGATTTTTCGAGCATAGAGAGAAATACAGTTGTTAATTTAGCTGGTGTCCTCAAGTTGTATCACAAATGCCCTCATTTTTATTTTTTTTGTAATGTAGAGTGAAATGCAGCACTATGTTGAGAATTTAGGATGAGGATGTCTTTGTTAGCCTTTGTTTTTTTCATGTCACCTTATTGTAAAACTGAAATGTCACTCTTTTGTAATGATTGGCTCATGTGTGTCATATGTAAAGTGTTTTGTCTTCATATAGTAATTCAGGGTTCCCATAGAAATTTGAAACCAGAATTCCATGACTTTTATGTGGAAGTTTTGTAGCAACTGTGAATTCAGGATCCTAACTTATGCCTGGAAAAATTTACATTTACATATATTATATAGTTCACTTTTGTGACAAGATCTGCATGCTGTGCTCTGAAAATTTGGAAATAGTTCAAGGAAATATGTCAGTTCAAGATAATTTTGAATTTTGGGTGTTGGTGAAACGAAAATGGTACCCTGGTCAGAAACAGCCTTTTATACTAGATAATAGATGTACATGTCATGAGTAAGATAGTGGGTGGAACAGATGGCTGTGAGGGGAGGTGGAGGCCATCATAACGTGTCTGATTTTGGAAACCGTGCCAGAAAGGAAGTCATGGAAAGCAGCAATTTAGTCATGGAAAAGTCATGGAATTCTGTTTTCAAATTTCTGTGGGAACCCTGAAGAACTGCTGATGCATGAATGGAAAATTTGTGATGCAAGGTCAGATATGATACATGCCATATATCCACACAACAGCATTCAGTTCTAAATACTTTTAGTTTGATGTAATAGCAAATACATTCACATGTACAAAGTATAATAATGTTTTGTAATTTTGCATACAACCTGAGATGCACATACATTCAGAAAATATTTTCAGTCCTTTTAACCCAAGTCAAGACAAGTCCCTCTGGAGCCAATGGGAGTCATCTATTCCATGGATTCATGACAATCTATTCATGAAGGCAGTTTTAACAAGTCAAGAATGGGTAGACTGTCCACTAGCTGTGAGCTCTGGTACAAGTATCTTAGTTTTCAGTTACAAACAAGGTGGTGACCAAGACAATGACACCATAAAGGAAGTTTATGAAAATGGATTGTACATGTACATTACTTGATCACTTGATATCAAATTTCATGCCTGGGTGCAGGGTGGTGAATTTTAGCCAATGTGATCAGTCACTCACCTGAGCAAACACTCTCTGTCAAGCTATATTTGTCAAGATTAAAATGCTAAAGGGCATAAGCCATTTTCTTCATCAGCTGGGTAAACATTGGGCATGCCAATCTAATTTGTTGCAGTCATTGTAGCAGAAGGCAGGTACTCCTGGCCCATAATGACCTGATTTGTGATTACAGTATTTATACCATGTTAAGTTTTACAATGGAAACATTCCTCAGTAAATCGCAGCTAGAGTACATACAGAAATATAAAGAGGCAACACTATTTAAAATGATGGCATACTGCAATAAATCACTGAACTTTTAAGACCATACAGCAATGAAATTGCCATACTCTTAACAAATGCTTTGCATGACAACAACATTAATCTAACATTTCTTATGTCACACTGTGACACATCTAAAATGCCACTCATCTACTGTAGGCAGTAGTGGTACGAGGTGTTACAAAAAACATTTCCCACCTTTGTCCTCAATACTTCGAAAACTATGTATCAGATAACACTGTCATTGATATGAGTAATATAGCTGAATAGTGTACAATTTCGTTCAATTGGAGATGATTTGAATATGAAAGCATAAATCCATTTCATTAAATCCATGAATAATTTTTAAGTTAGGTTCCAGAATTTGGTCAAATCTTAAAGGGACATTCCAGACGATTTTCATAATTTCACAGATTTGAGGAATGTATTGTGGTTCTTTAGCATAGAAACAATACTTTGAAAAACCTTAAATAAATTACACTGAACAAGGATGATAACATAGGAGGTTCACATATTTCAGAAATGTAGCAGTGTAATTCCATTACAATACCGCTTGCTTGCGAGTTCACCTGTGCATAATCTATGCATGCCTTCTTCTTTTGTTCTTGAGCCCCAACTCATGCATTCTCATGGTGACTCTGCCATGTCATCATCCTTGTTCATTGCAATTTGTACTAAATTTGAAAATATTCTTATTTTTCATTCAAATTATCACAAATTCTGAAACTCTGTCGTCAGTATATCTAATCTATAGTTGTTCAAATGAAAAAAAAAATTGAAAATCATCCGGAGGTCTCCTTTAACCCTGTGTACAAAACATGAACTTACACAGGAATAATGTGAATGTGAGAGTGTACTTACAATGACCCTGAACAATGGACATGAATACCACCTTTTCAGAGCTCTGCTGTCTAGGCTTCTGGTCTCTTGCTTCAGGGCACCTGAATGCTTTAATAATTCATGGACCTACTACACATGGACTTTCATCGCTTGTTAATTAATTCATGCACCTGTTTCTGTCAAAAGTAGCACAAAAGCATTTTGAAAATGCTTTCCTGCTTAGCGCTCATCATCACCGCCAACACCCAGCCTCGATAAAATCACGATGACGCATTGTGAAATCTAAATAGTACATGCGCAGAAGACAGTAATTCTCTTAAATCAAGAAAAATGCATGTGCAATTGTAGTGTACATTGGGAAATTATCGCTCAAGTAATTTCATTTGCGAAATGCACATACTGTATAAGACAAAGCAATTATATTTTGCAGGTTGGATGTGATTTATAATCTAATTTTTCCACTTTTTGCATATTGTTCCAGAGTAAAATTGGACAGTAACCGTACATGACATGTACATCGATCATTAAGCCATGTTACATGCTTGTCCACACATGTCCACTTCAGTAATTTTCAACTTTGTGACAGGAAAACTGTCATGTTTTCAGGTTTGCTGCTCCCTTTCATTGGTGTTTATTCAAAGGCAGTCAAGTCTGAAAAAGCACCACAGCAAAATAAGACCGCAATGAGGGACATGGTTCTTTTGTCAGCGATGATGCACGATTGCACAATTGTCATTTTTCCAAGCACTTGAATGTACTCATTAAGATGCACATAATCAGGTGGCGGGGGGTGATGATGGGATCAAAGAAAGACCTTGGTTACTAGTCCATGACCCCGTTTACAGTGCGAGGCTCGGCCGCGGCTCGGTCCAGCCCCACTTCAGTGCAAAAGGCCAAATGCGAGGCCAAAATTGGCCTCGCTCTGGAGGTGGTCTCGGCCGCAGCCGAGCCACGGCCGAGCCCGGCCTTTTCTCAGTGTAAACATAAACTGGGCCAAATGCGCGGCCAATTTTAGTCTGGCTTCCAAACCCTCTGCCTGTACCATTTCGCTGTTTAGGACATAGAGATGTATACTAATAATATACTAGAGCGCGGACTGCGTGTGGCGCGTACGCAGTGCTCGTGTGCCGAGATGAAGAGGCCGCGCGCCATCTTTGTCCGGGCAAAAACAAGCATCGGTCCGGGCAGCGCAGTAGTGGTGGACACGTGAACACGTATACAACAAGCGCTCAAACACGTATTGCCTTTCAGCAAAAAGATGAGGGGGTCGGAGATGAGAGAAGGAAACAACTCAAAAATTAAGTTGCTAGCAATCTCTTATTATGAGTGGTAAAGAAAATGAAAAAAAAAATCACTTTATTCTCAACGAGGTAATACTTTCAAGCCGACCAACACGACCATGGTCCATGCAATACAAAGGGTTCTCTTGGTCTCTAGACTGCCGGATGCCCCTTGTGATACAGTATACTGCGTCAATTTTTGTATTTTTTTTTTGCAGTTATATATTTTTTTTTCTGTATGAGGGGACTGCATTCTATAGTCCTATCTGTGTATACGAGTGTTTCATTGTATTTCTTTTTTTTTCTGGTGGTGGTGGAAATGAAATAAATCATTTTTATAAGTACGTGTAGGCATATTGGTTCCATGACATATTGATGTTCAAGCTCGAAATGCTAATGTTGAAGCTTACATAAACCCTAACCCAAATCATAACACCCACGGTGACCCTAATCCTAATCCTCACCCTGCCTTTCTTACAAGAACCAAAAGCCCAATCAGACCCATGATGGTAATTCTACTTTCAGAAAGATATCAATGCCGGAGCATATGTCCTGTCACCAGGCATATATTACGTATTCTGAGCTTTCCTCACACTATCTTAGTGAAATTAACTGCTGGTATAGCAAAGGGTGGAGGAACGATTTTTTTTTTTTTTTTTTTTGGGGGGGGGGGGGGGCTCAAGGGCCAAATAGGGCACTTAGAAATGAGCACTTTTTTAACTTAAAAAGGGTGTTTTTGTTTTTGGTTTTTTTTAAATGGGGCACTTGATGTCCCCTCCCCCGTTCCGCCGACCTTGCATATAGTTATGTACTGTATTAGCTATCTATATTATAGTAGCAATAGATCGAGAATAGCTGAGGGAGGGCGGAGTGCCCCTGACGAATTTTGCAAGACCTTTTCTTTTCTTTTTCCTTCTTTTTTTTTGCCTTGAATCAATCTGTTTAACACACACTATAAATGTAATTTTAGTTACTTGTGAAAGTAATCTCCGCTCCCCTTCTTTTTCTCCTGTTTCTACATCCAAAAGCAGCACATGAACCAGGCATTTTGCAACATAGATCTATGCTACTTGAAGTAGAATTTGCGAATTTAAGAACATTTTTCGATTTCCAAACTCCGATGGAGACCTTGGCATAGATGCCAGCCTACTGCCGTTGCATCCCGTCGTCGATCTCCCTGCATGCTCCGTAGCGCTACACGTTATCGGTACGGTCGCTAGTCGAAATTTGCCCGGACCAAAATGGCGAACGCCTCCTTCTATCGGTCACAGAGATTTTACGGAGTCCGCCCTCTAGTGTTCTTAGTATACATCTCTATGGTTTAGGATATCAACCCCCTCAACGTCGAAAACTAGTATACAGTCAACTTCGGATACCTCGACATCGGATAAGCTGAATATCACTTACCTCGGGGGCAAAATGAAAGTCCCGATTGTTCCTACGGAGTTTCCCTGTACTAAAATTCGCGTAGCTCGAAGAAAATAACTTGAAGTTCGGTTACCTCGAAGTGAAATCTACTGTCCCGATCTTAATTAACTTATTGTTTTTCCGAGCATGTAGCTCGAATCGAAATTGCAAACATCACTCAGCATCTCCGATTAAGCACACGTGGACAGCGAAGAGACATGTCACAAATCTTTTCACACTCGACTGTAAATATTCCCGACCAGAACAATCGCGCGCCCAAACAAATACCCAGTACACAGCTGACAAGAAAAATCCCCAACACCTACCTACATACGTACACGGTATGCACAATAAAGCACTATACGCTCAGCCCCATCATCTTCTTTTCTTTAACCACTGTGTTTCAATTCTTGATCATGGTAGTCATACCGTGCGCGTAGATTTCTTAACTGTCGTGGCGCACCTACGTAGGTGTTGACAGTTATAATATATCTTTGGCATTAATCACGGTCCACTGTCCAAACATCAATCTCCTGCATAGTGCCTTTTTTAATTTTTTTTTTTGGCCTTTCACGAATAATGTTATTCTTCCCCGAGAACGCAAGCACTGATTTTTTTTTTTCCAGCAATGCGATTATGAAAATATCGTGGAATATGATATGGAAGTATAGGTCGAGCATAATAAAGAATAGAAAAGACAGGGCACCACACTAACTTTTATCAGGCCACCACTTTCACTGATTTTGTTTTTTGGTGGTCGACTTTACTCGAAATTAAAATCTGGCGACACAAAAAAAAAAATGGAGAAAAACATTAGAAAAACTAAATCGGTCCTACTTAACATAGAAAAATGAATATTAAGCATTATTACAGTGATACAGATGCCCATGTCTAAAACAAATGAATAGAAAATCCAATCATCTTATTCTGTGTTTTAAGATTTAGCAAATACATGTAGGCATATAGATTATTATAAAAGTTGATGCCTATATATTTAGGAGGTCAAAACTTACATTTGAAATGAAAAAGTGGGAGCATTTGCCGACATTTGTTAGCATCCGACATTTGTTTTAGCATTGTAAAGAGTCGAAAGTTAACGTTATTCATTTCTTATTGTAAAAGCAATCATCCAACATTTATTAGTCTGTTAGCACCTTACGGAGCCGAATATTACCGTTAACTTATTTTAGATGTAAAAGCAAACAACCGACGTTCATTTTAGTATCTTACAGAGCTGAATGCTATCCTTATCCATTTCCAAATGTGAAAGCAAACATCTGCTATTTGTTTCAGCATCTAACTCAGCGGAATAATACCGTTAATCATTTCCAAATGTAAAAGCAACAATCTGTCATTTATTTTTGCATCGTACAAAGCAGAATATTACCGTTATTCATTTCAAGCATACATTTATTTTATCATCGTATACGGAGACGAATGTTACTGCTGTCCACTTCCGAAAGTGAAATGAATCATCTGACAATTATTTTATCATCGTACAGAGCCGAATATGACTGTTTTTCATTTTTGAACGTCGAAGCTGACATCAGACGTTTATTTTACCATCAAACGTAGCTGAATGTTACTGCTATTCATTTGAAATGTAATAGCAAATATCCAATATTTTTTTAGCATCATATGGGGCAGAATGTTACTGCTATTCACTTCCAAACATGCCAAACGTAAAAACAATCATTCGAGATGTATTTTAGCATCTTCCCAAGCTGAATGTTATTGCCATTTACTTTTGAACGTAAAAGCAAACATCAAGCATTCATTTTATCATCGTAAGTAGTTGAATGTTATTGTTACTCATTTCCGAACGTCAAAGCAAACATCAAGCATTCATTTTACCATCGAACGCAGCTGAATGTTACTGTTATTCATTTCGAAATTTAAAAGCAAACATCAGACAGTTATCATATTAGCATCGTATGGAGCAGAATATTACTGCAACTTCCGAAAATAAAAGCGATCATCTGACATTTATTTTAGCATCTTCCAGAGCCAAATGTTATTGCTATTTCCTTTCGAAAGTATAAGAACACATCCAACACTTATCTAACCATCGTATGGAGTTGAATATTGTTTCTCATTTCCGAACGTCAAAGCAAATGTTCGACATTTATTTCAGCGTCTTCCGGAGCCGATTGTTATCCTTATTCATTTCCGAACGCAAAATCAAATATTTGACATTAGTTTTAGCACCATACGGAGCTGAGTCTTATCGTTTTTCATTTCCGTAAGTATGAGCAAACATCCGACATTCATTTTAGTATCTTACGGAGCCAATTGTTACCGCTGTTCATTTTCAAAAGTAAAGGCAAGCATCCGACTTTTTTTGGTGGTGCGATAGGGCCACCAAAATCTTCATATCTGAAATTTGTGATTTCAATTCCGATTTTCATTCAATTCATTCATATAAAAGTCGATTCAATTCCAATTGACAAGCAGGCAAACAATGGGTAGGCACTATAACAGATACCATGTTGAACATCGATAAACGTGGGATAAGTCGAAGAAAATTTGACGTACGTACGCGTACCTCAATTTTAGCGTACCTCGAACCATTTTCTAGTCTTCAGTCCCGACGAATTCGAGGTATCCAAAGTTGACTGTAGTTTAAGGTGGTTTTGTCCTGCAAAGGATTTTTTCCTTCAGCAAAGGCCTTTGCCCGAATGGCGACTTTGTCGCCATGGAATTCATTTGGCAAAGGGTCTGAAAACCAGACAATACCAAATTGCATTTGTTTACAAGCAGAGCGCCACTACGACAACATATTGAAAGGTTTCAATCAAAAGCGCGGCCGAGCCCGGCAGTAAAACGGACAAAATTGCGGGGCCCGGCCTCGCAATTGAGGCTTGGCTCGGCCCAGCCCCACACTGTAAACAGGGTCCAGGTAGTGTAGTAGGTCCATGAATAATTCATGATGAATCGCCCTGGGCCCTGCTAGTTTCCATCTGCTTGCATACACTACATTTCAGGATGGATAAAGACTAGCTGCGATAGTAAACTTCTTAAAGGACAAGTTCACCTTCATAAACATAAGGATTGAGAAAATGCAACAATATTAGTAGAACACATCAGTGAAAGTTTGCGGAAAATTGGACAATTGATGCAAAAGTTATGAATTTTTTAAATTTTTGTGTTGGAACCGCTGGATGAGGAGACTACTACAGCTTGTGAGTCATATGCGTACAACAGTATAAAGAAAATGTAAAAGAAAATTCAACATATTTTCACTTTTTTCGCATAATAAAAGAGCACTTGACTTGCCTCTTTCTAAAGGCAGGGGGAATAATATTACCCATAACATTTGTCGGTAACGAGTCAGGGGAATGTATACTTTTTTCAACAGATGGAATTTTGTGAAATTCTCTTTATATTTTCCTTATATTGTTGTACGCATGTGACATCTAAGTTATTCATACACTGCAGTAGTCTTCTCATCCAGCGGGTACTGCACAAAAACTTCAATAATTCATAACTTTTGAACAGATTGTCTGATTTTCCTCAAACTTTCAATGATGTGTTCTACTAATATTGCTACATTCTCTCAATCCTTATGTTTATGAAGGTGAACTTATCCTTTAATGAATAAAGCATATTCCAACAAAAACTCTGGCCATTGTCTAGGTGTTAACCACACACTCCCATACACACCAACTGACCCCTGTGCAAAGTTAGGTTTTGTACAGAGGGTGGAAAACAGAGCAAAATCTGAACCCAAACTGAAAAATTAATCTTGAATTTAATGAAACTGATTTATGCATTCATTTTTTAAATAGCTCCAACAAAATTGTACATTATTCAGCTAAAACTCATATTAATGTCAGTGTTATCTGATATTTCATTTTTGAACAATTAAGGATCAAAAGTGGGACATGTTTTCTGCTAGTACCATTTTACCATCAACACAGCTGTAAAGCAGTCACTTGGTGAAAAAACAAACATGTTTTACGGTTAAGAAACTGCAGCTTTCTGAGGCTCACTAACATTTTAAATACAGTCAAACCTGTCTATAGTGGCCATCCAAGGGAGATGAAAAGAGTGGTTGTTGCAGGTGGCTGCTATAGACAGGTTATTTGACTTTTGTGTGCATTGGCTACATGTACAGGTATCATTGTTGTATATATCTTTAAGTACTTACAATAAGTACATGTGTGTATGTGGATACATGCGCAAACTTGTCTTTCACGCATTGAACAATGCTGATGTTTATCAAGTTGTTGCACAGTAGCATGTGTACAGTCGTGAAGAAAGTTTTTACCCTAGTGCAGTATAATGACTGAATGAGTGATGAACGCAGCAGTGGCGATCACTGCACGTTGCCCATGAATAACCTTCACAGCTTCAAAGCAGAAAAACATGCTGCTCGGCTACGGCTCCATGTGGGTCTGTGGCCACTATAGACAGATTAAAATCTACCGCAGAAAACAAAATTTGTGGCCACTGGCCACGTTAGACAGATGGCCGCTATATACAGGGTCTTGAACTGCGCTTTTCTCTTGGGGGGATTTTTCAGTGGCCCCATACGACAGGTGGCCGCTAAGGTAGGTGTGACTGTAGTTCCAGATACTTTGCAGTCCTTTTACTCATGAAACTGAGACTGAAGAAAACACTTATTTTGACAGCAAACAAAGTTCCATGTTCTGCTACAGCCATTTGGTGGTGGAAGGTTATAGCAGGTTCTGCCTGTTGGTGGCCCTGGTCCACAATGTTATGAATCTGTTGATGGTTTGAGCCACAAGCTGAGATCCTCACTCTTGCCAGAGGGTGGACGGCTGCAGGAGAAAGCATATAAATTTTATGCATTAGACCACATGACCTGCCAACAAACAATCATGATATCACATACCGGTACTTCCAGAATTAAGCTTCAACATACTTCAAGAATTAAGCTTTAACTAACTTACTTCAAGAATAAACAGTCTGAAAGCTGTGATACACCTACATTCATATATGTGCATATCTGTGACTTACATAAAATGAGCAAGTGCATGTTTCACATCAGTCACGTATAGTCTCTGCATAATCAGGTATTGTGTAATCCGGTACTGTACTTGCTTAATTGACATACAAACTAAACAAACAGTTTAGATGCATGTTACTTTTACCTGACAATGAATTTGAGTAGGCACAGAATATGCCCCGCTGCATCACACAATTTACAATCAAACACAAGCCAAAAGAAACTGGATCTATATATCTGCACCACCACACAAAGGGCACACATTAACATCTGCATATGTTGTGATTAACAATGTCATATCAAAGAGAACTCTTGCTGATTTTCAGACTTTTACTTTCAAACAACTATAAATTGGTTACAATGGGTAAAGAGTTTCAGAATTTACAGTGACTGGGATAAGGAACAAGAATGTTATCAAAATTTATAACAAATCATAGTGAACAAGGATGCTGACATAAGAATGCATGAGTAGAAGTCTCACATATTCAGAAATGTGTTGCAGCAATGCAATTCCATTACAAATACCACTTGCATAACAAGGTCACCTGTGTAGAATTTATGCCCTCTGTGGGCCCTGAGCCTGTGATCTGGCGTGAGTGGAAAGTGACCCTGAGCTCTCGCCAGCTCACACCAGACTGCCGCAAGTTCAAGAGATCTCATTTTGGACACGACCTCTTCAATGCCCACTGGGCAATATCTTTGTGATCTCACAGCGACCTCCTTGGGAAATGCCTTTAGTCCCATTTCTGCGCATGCATGCACGGTCAAGGAATATGCAAATTGCGTATCTTTTGCACGCCGAACTTGGTGCATTTCCAAGGAGGGAGTGCAGTACTTTGCCTGTAAGGCTTTTCATCCAGGACTTGGTCAGGCATGCTCTATTTTATTTGTTTATTTGTTTGTTTAACATAAATGTGACCTGCTACAACAAAAGGATCCTAAATAAGTCGCTGACGGGTGAGCCGAGAAAATCGAGTTTGAAGTCAGATCACCAAACTCTGTCAAAACGTTTGGATTTCTGTTTTTAACATAATTTTGTAGTCTAATGTATCTTCTATCATCTGCCGAAATTTCGAAGCTATAAATGATCAGAGGAAAGGCCTGAAAATAGCATTTTTCTGGGCCATGATTGGCTCGCCTGTCAGCGACTTCAGGATCCTTTTGTTGTAGCGGGTCAAATTGTATCATCACCTTTTAGAAGTATAGTTTTTTTTTTTGTTTGTTTGTTTGTTTTTTTTTAAAGGATTTCTGCACTGCGGGTCAACCAATAATTAGCGGTCCTTCCACACAGGTCCAGCGTAGAGGCCCCTTTGGCCCATTACTTTTCTTTTCTAGGCCTATTGTGGCATCTGACTGCCTCCACATTGTAGAGCAAGTCTTTACCAGTAATTCGTCCCTGTATCACTGCACAATTAACTCTTCTTGCTCAGGATCTAGCCTTGATGGGGCTTTTCTGGAACAGACACCGTTATCTTACATTGTTGTTTCAAAATATGTGGCTTTTAAAGGGGAATTACAGTGCAGCTGAAAGCTAGTCTGGAAGGAAGGAATAATTTTCCAGTAAAAACAATGAAAATTGGATTGAAATTGGATAAAAATAAAGAAGTTATGATATTTAGAAGTTTCGTTAATTCTTCTGGAAAAAAAAGTTTGAGAACAGTCAATATGAAAATGCAAATAGTAAAGTAATTATTATTTTTTTTTCACAACTTCCCACATAGGTTGTACATAGATTTTCACATTTCCAGTTTATCATTAAGTGCTGTTTCGCCTGGGTCTCAAATCCTGATAACAATGTCCAACTGATAATCATTCAAGTTATTCAACCAGGAATATCATCATATTTTACACTTTGATAAAAGAAACATTGAATGATTTTCATTACTTTTGTACACTAGCAATGAAAAACTGAGAGGTGAGGACACCAGTAACTCATTTGCATATAAACATCAATTGTACGAGAACTGTTCTACAGAAATTAGTGAAACATCACAATGTCATAATTTCCCTAATTGTTTTTTGGCCAAATTTTCATTGTTATACTAACTCAAAGATTTCAATTTTCTTATCACACCAGCTCACATACAATTTGTAACTGGACTTGAATTTGTCTTAAAAACTCGACTTTCCCATGAATTCTCTAAGTTTTCTACTCTTCTGGAAGGACAAGGCCTGAATGCTTGCAAGCTTGCCCAGCTTGCGAGACCTAAGCTGAGCTGGGGTTGCTCATTGTGCTCATTGAGTTCGCGCAACCTAACCGCAGGTCACAAGATTTTTTTGAACATGTCCAAAACCTTGTGAGTTCAAGCGACCTCACCTTTATTGGCAGCGAGCTGCTGCAATCTGGTGCGAACTTTGGTCACCCACTGTGTGACCTCACTGCAGCTCACAGGAGACTGCTCCATCTTCCACCAGTTCACACCACGACATTTCAAAGGGTCTGGCTCACAGACTTACTGTCCCTGTTCCCCATGCAATTTACTCGCAGATCATGCCCAGGTGGGTTGTGAAGGATTTCCTTGGAAATTTCGTGGCCTGGCTGGCATGGGTGTCAAGTTTCCCTCAAATCATGTACATTGAGCACCCAATGTCTTTTTGCCTTACATGTGTAGTCATCATCTTTTTCCATAACCTTCGATTATTTACAATAACACAAGAGTAAAAAAATTGAAACAAATAAACTAATCTGGAACGGTTGGCATCTTTGCATCAGGTCTACCAATGAGTCCCCAAAAGGTGATAAAAATCTTCAGTTTTCAAGTTTTTTTACCTCACTAAAGTTGAACTGTTGCCTTCACTCCTGTACTGCCTTACAAAACAGTTAATGGTACAGAATCTCTTATGGTACCACACACATAGGCAAAGTAAGTTACTTGCTGCACATCATTGTTGTCTCAGAATCTATTGTGACTACTTGCCTAATAGAAGTACAAAGCTTGCCACCACCACACTACGGCTTTATATAACTACCGGTACCTATCCTCCAGAATGTGTGCTGTACCTATGTATAGGCCATATGCTATACAATGTACCTGGATAAGCATGTACAGCTTCCCAGGTCGAAATTCCCATAGAAACCAGTAGAAACCAGTAGAGACCTTCTACTGGTTTCTAATGGTTTTCGGATTTGAGTGGTTTCTATGGGAATTTCCAGAGGGTTCCAGTAGGATTCCCATAGAGACCATTAGATTCAACTGGTCATGAGACCAGAACAAACCAATAAAAACCAGTAGAGTCTACTGGTTTTCAAATGGAGTGTTAAATTCAAAGTTAGACCAGTAGAATCCAGAAGAAATCAGTACTGTTTAATGGTTTCAAGTGGAGAGGGAAACCTGTAGAGAACAGTACAAACCAGAAGAGTCGACTGGTTTCAAAACTGGGTTGAAAAAAGACAAGTCAGACCAGAAGAAACCAATACAAACCAGCATTTTTTTTTTTACATGTTAAGACATTACTTGTCAACCAGTAAAAACCAACAGGTACCCGTGCAGCCTACTGGTTTGAAGATGGCTTTAAAAGAAGGGAAAACCAGTATGAACCAGTACAAACCAGTCACTTTTCTGCATGTATAAACAAGAATTAAGTCAAACCAGTAGAAACCAACAGATACCAGTAGTCTAATGGCTTGAAGAGGGTCATACAATTGTGATGAAGTAATACCAGCATAAACCAATAGAAACCAGAATATTCTACTGGCTTAAAATGAGGGTGTCGAAATATCAAGTCAAACCAGTGGTAACCAGTAAAAACCAGTCAATCTCCTATACATGTAGAAACAAATAAGTCAAACCTGTGCAGTAGAAGCCAACAGGTACCTGTAGAAGTCTACTGGTGAAGAGGGTTGTAGAAGTGTGAAGTTATACCAGTAGAAACCGACAGAAACCAGTAGAATCCACTGGCTTTAAAATGGGGTGTCAAAATATCGAGTCAAAGTGACCAGCGGAAACCAGTACAAACCAGTCAATCTCCTATACATGTAGAAACAAATAAGTCAAACCAGTAGAAACCAACAGGTACCTGTAGATATTCTACTGGTTTGAAGAGGGTTGTAGAAGTGTGAAGTTATACCAGTAGAAACCGACGAAACCAGTAGATTCCACTGGCTTGAAATGGGCCGGGTGTCAAAATATCAAGTCAAACCAGTGGTAACCAGACAAACCAGTCAATCTCCTATACACATGGAAAAACAAATAAGTCAAACCAGTAGAAACCAACAGGTACCTGTAGATAGTCTACTGGTTTGAAGAGGATTAGTAGAAGTGTGAAGTATACCACTACCAGTAGAAACCGACAGAAACCAGTAGATTCCACTGGCTTAAAATGGGGTGTCAAAATATCATGTCAAACCAGTGGTAACCAGTACACACCAGTCATCTCTTATACATGTAAAAACAAACAAGTCAAACCAGTAGAAACCAACAGGTACCTGTAGATATTCTACTGGTTTGAAGAGGGTTGTAGAAGTGTGAAGTTATACCAGTAGAAACCGACGAAACCAGTAGATTCCACTGGCTTGAAATGGGCCGGGTGTCAAAATATCAAGTCAAACCAGTGGTAACCAGTACAAACCAGTCAATCTCCTATACACATGGAAAAACAAATAAGTCAAACCAGTAGAAACCAACAGGTACCTGTAGATAGTCTACTGGTTTGAAGAGGATTAGTAGAAGTGTGAAGTATACCACTACCAGTAGAAACCGACAGAAACCAGTAGATTCCACTGGCTTAAAATGGGGTGTCAAAATATCAAGTCAAACCAGTGGTAACCAGTAAAAACCAGTCAATCTCCTATACATGTAGAAACAAATAAGTCAAACCTGTGCAGTAGAAGCCAACAGGTACCTGTAGAAGTCTACTGGTGAAGAGGGTTGTAGAAGTGTGAAGTTATACCAGTAGAAACCGACAGAAACCAGTAGAATCCACTGGCTTTAAAATGGGGTGTCAAAATATCGAGTCAAAGTGACCAGCGGAAACCAGTACAAACCAGTCAATCTCCTATACATGTAGAAACAAATAAGTCAAACCAGTAGAAACCAACAGGTACCTGTAGATATTCTACTGGTTTGAAGAGGGTTGTAGAAGTGTGAAGTTATACCAGTAGAAACCGACGAAACCAGTAGATTCCACTGGCTTGAAATGGGCCGGGTGTCAAAATATCAAGTCAAACCAGTGGTAACCAGTACAAACCAGTCAATCTCCTATACACATGGAAAAACAAATAAGTCAAACCAGTAGAAACCAACAGGTACCTGTAGATAGTCTACTGGTTTGAAGAGGATTAGTAGAAGTGTGAAGTATACCACTACCAGTAGAAACCGACAGAAACCAGTAGATTCCACTGGCTTAAAATGGGGTGTCAAAATATCATGTCAAACCAGTGGTAACCAGTACACACCAGTCATCTCTTATACATGTAAAAACAAACAAGTCAAACCAGTAGAAACCAACAGGTACCTGTAGATAGTCTACTGGTTTGAAAGAGTTGTAGAAGTGTGGAGTTATACCAGTAGAAACTGACAAAAACCAGTAGATTCCACTGGCTTGAAATGGGATGTAAAAATATCAAGTCAAACCAGTGGAAACCAATCAGTACCTGTAGAGTCTACTGGTTTGAAGAGGGTTGTAAAATTGTAAAGTAATACCAGTAGAAACCGACAGAAATCAGTAGATTCTACTGGTCTAAAATGGGGTGTCAAAATACTTCTAACAAGTCAAACCAGTAGAAACGAACCGAGTGCCTGCAGAAACCAATAGAAACCGGTGGATTCTACTGGAAGTTGTCAAACAACAGAACATCGTTACAATGAACACCTTTTACGGAAAATTTTGTTAATTTTGTTATTATGGGGATATCAACAATTGCAAGAAAAAGATTAAAATATAAGCCGTAAATTTTGAAATAAAATTATACTTATGTAATTGTTATAACCTAATTGTCTTTAAACTCGTTATGCTCATCAATAAATCTCTGGGATTCAAACGGCAACATGACGTCATACTACCGCGCAGCTAGCCGTTATGCAAGCGAGCTACTTTTGGCGGGCAGCGCAATCCGCCGTCCGCTCACCGGCCCTGCGCCGGCTGGCTGGCCGGCCGGCCGCCATCGCATTCATATTTGAGCTGTACGTCGTACTGCACTGTCGTACACACATCAACGCACCCATCGCAATCCGTTCAACTCTGTCATCCAGCAGCCAATTATACCTAGAAAACTCCACTTACGATTGCATTTGTGTTTTGGAATGAGAATCTTCAATGAGCTCAGGAATCTAAGGTTTAGTTAGCGGTAAACATTGACGTTTTATTTCATTTGAGAGTGACTTTGATGTCGAGTTTGCTTCCAGGCCGTATTCAACCATAGCTGATCATGATGACGATTGGAATCGGAGCCGTACGTTTGAATGCTACGTTTTTTTCGGTGTACTAGTAAGCCCTACGGTATGTTTCAGAAATGTCGTACACCATACTACATGTATGTTCAAACGATTTGAAATGTGCGAGCTAGTGACATTGTGAAAATTGACGAAACAATCCACTGTGAATCCAAACTGTATCTGGTACTACCGTTGTGGTGGTGGTACGTGTCGGAGACTGACAATGCCCGATAATGGACTGTGAGACACTGGAACAGCTACAGCCACCAGTACGCAGTAGGTTCACAGATCATATGCATAGCCATGCTGTACTCGTCTGCAGTGCAAGTGTATGAGGAACCCGACTGAGACAAGAAGATTGGATGCCCCCCGAGACTGCTCCAAATTATCATTTCCTTTCACGAGAACATGCAAAGTAGAGTCTGCTACAACGGGAGAACTTCTGATGCCTTCCCTGTGAACAGCGGTGTGAAGCAAGGCTGTGTCCTCGCACCGACACTTTTCGGAATCTTCTTCTCCATGCTCCTTCAGTACGCCTTTGTTGACTGCACAGAGGGAATCTACATCCGTACCAGAGCGGATGGGAAGCTATTCAACATCGCCCGACTGCATGCCAGAACAAAAGTTAGAGAGGTTCTTATCCAAGAAATGCTGTTTGCTGACGACGCTGCTCTGGTATCGCACACAGAAGCGGGATTGCAGAGGCTTGTTGATTGTCTGTCCCATGCCTGTAACGAATTTGGACTAACCATCAGCCTGAAAAAGACTAAAATCTTGACCCAAGGCACTGACTCTCCTCCAGACATCTCCATTAATGTCACACATCTGGAAGTGGACTCTTTCACCTACCTTGGTTCAGCAATCTCCAGTTCCCTCTCCCTTGATAATGAGATAAGCAATAGGATAGGGAAAGCTACTGCAGTCATGGCCAAACTGAACAGGCGCGTATGGAACAACAATCAGCTGACCAAGAACACCAAGCTCTGCGTTTACCAAGCCTGCGTCCTCAGCACCCTGCTATACGGCTCTGAGTCCTGGGCAACATATGCTGGCCAGGAGAAGAGGCTCAACACCTTTCACCTCCGTTGCCTCAGACGACTCCTGCACATAAAATGGCAGGATAGGGTGACAAATGCAGAGGTCCTCCAGTGTGCCGGCATTCTCAGCATGTTTTCACTCCTCAGCCAGAGACGCCTGAAGTGGTTGGGTCATGTGCGTCGAATGGAACCAGGTCGCATCCCGAAGGACATGCTGTATGGAGAGCTAAGCGAGGGGTCTCGTCCCATGAGAAGGCCGCATCTTCGCTTCAAAGATGTGTGCAAACGTGACATGAAGATGATGGACATCAACACCAACACATGGGAAGGTGTAGCTGAAGATCGTCCACTATGGAGAGGCACCGTCAGTTCAGAGAGCTGAAGCTGTAAGGCACGTACAGCAGACCGAATGGAGAGCTAAGAGAAAGGCACGGGCAGTCTTAGTATTGGCCCCAACAGACTTCATCTGCTGCAAGTGCTCTAAGGATTGCCACTCAAGAGTGGGGCTTTACAGCCACTCAAGGCAGTGCAAACTTCTTGCCTAGCTAGTGCTACGCCATCGTTTCTCGAGACGAATGGATGCCAACCAACGTGTCGGAGACTGACAATGCCCGATAATGGACTGTGAGACACTGGAACAGCTACAGCCACCAGTACGCAGTAGGTTCACAGATCATATGCATAGCCATGCTGTACTCGTCTGCAGTGCCAGTGTATGAGGAACCCGACTGAGACAAATCGAGCACTGGTGTTGGCCAGTTAGTGAGTGTTTTGCCTTAGACTTCTTGTTCGCCTAGATTTAACATGTAAAGTATTTAATATTAACGCTAACTACAAAGTTGGATTTAAGTTAGCTCTTTATCACTCAATATCTGTTTGTGTGCCATGATGGAAACATTCTGTTTGCCACATTAGACACCAACAAATGGTACCAAGTGATGATTTGAGAATACATGTACATTCAGTTTTTCTTATCTACATGTATTTAACTTGTGGATTTATGTTGAATCGTATTTTGGACATGCAGTGAGCACAGTTGTAGAAAAAAATGCCAAGCTTTGCTTTCATGTGTGTGTGTAAATTGTATGACAAATCTGTGACCGTTTAAGCGTACAAAAACCCAGTAACAACAGTTCGTAGGGAACACCGCTTGCTAGTCAATCACCAAGTAAAATACAGGCTATACCGGTTACCCGGTACATTGTAAGTGAGAGAAATGGAATTGCCAGAAACACTGTCTACCCTGTGCTAGTGATTTATCGATCGGTGGGGGCGGGTTTGTGCATTGAGCAGAATATGTGAAGTTAACTATAACATGCCCTTGACAGAGTCAGGCGTGCAAACGTAACATATGTTGTACATATGTATAAAGAGTTCAAACTGAAACACTAGTTGACCTTAATGATACGATTGTTGAATGTTGATCTCCAATGAAGAAGAAAAATGTGCTGATTTTTTTAAACAAATGTTCTCAATTTGGCAAGATTTACGTAGTACAATGTATCACTTTAACATCAAACATTGAAAATTGATTGATTACTCGAAGTTCTCTTTCTGTTTGTTTTATCTTTAAGTATTAGGAGACGATGAAGACTAGAAGAAGCCAGCTAAGGTCAACTTGTGGAGCTGTAGTCCGTTATGCCACGTACCTGGTATTTTGACTGCCACGAGTGGGCCCTACATCTTCCCTTGCCTTCAGAGAATGATGACCTCACTGAGAGTTTAGGCCTTCAGTATTTTGAAATCGTCATACAAGCACCAGATGGGCCGAACCAGGGAGCCCTGGCCAAATATTTGCTGTTACATAAAGTGTATGTTGTCAGCTTGTCACTTCAGGAAAATTTCAAGATATTTTCACATTAGTGAAAGAATTATGTGAGCGAAAGAAATGTAAAACTGAGAGAACCATCATATTCAGCCAGACTCATCATCGTCAGTGCAGAGATTTGTTAGCTACAATGTACTTTAAAGATTGACATGTTTAGTACATACATGTGTATGTATGTCAGAACCAGATGACTGGGCTTGGGTGATCTTCTGTGCTACAGTGTGTCTTTACATTCATGATGGGTACAAGTATAAACTGCAAGAAAGTCAGCATATACTTAGTTCATGTAACTTCACATGTGAATATGACAACCTTTGAGTCAAGACACAGTTCCGCAGTGGTCCACTGGGCCTGAGAAGAGGCTTTTTGTTTTAGGTCACAGACTATGAGTGCTACTTTGTCCCCACACAACTACATGTATCCCCCGAAACTGCTAGTGAACAAGATTACATAAGTGGCAAGCCCCTCCAACAATAGCAATCTCGGCCTTGAGATGCAAAACAATGTATGTATCTACATCCAACCTCATTTCCAGTAAATCGAGTTTGAAGTTTCGCAAACCTACAGCTCTTTTTCTGTTTCCGTTCAACACTTCATATCTAAGTACCTAGAAGGACGAACACTATCAGTAATACAGTGCATTCAAATTGATCTCACTAGACCCTTATTTTTTTAAAGAATAATTTGCATTTAATCAAAACATACGTTTCACGGAGCGAAGTGGTTTTGATTCTGATTAGGAAAATTTGCGTTCGAGTTTGCTTCATTTGTAATTTGAGGATGCCATAGACGACATGCGCAATGAGTGAAAGTTGTCATTTGTCACGTTTCGCGCAGTTTCTAATTGTGCCATTCAGTTAGTTAGCAGCTGACTGTACCAACGTGAAGACTGGTCGCGTCATGGGATGCGAATGCTGACTCGCCCGTTTCTGCAGAAGACTCATGCAAGTCAAGTTTAGTCCCGCTACAGGAGTAAGTTGTTTAATACCACAAAATGTGAAATGAACATTAAAACTGAAAAGAAAGCAAATTAGAGTATGCTTGAGCGAACTTATGAACTCATTTGAACTCAGTTACAGTGTTGAATTTGTTGCATGTGTACTGGTGAGTTGCAACGTGGTTCGTACGTGGTTACACAGGTATTGTACATGAACAGTAGTGCATGTTCATGTAATGCACGTTCATGTAATGCATGTTCATGTCAAGGCACGTAATGCCAGAAATTTATGAGCTGCGTGTATGTCATGTAATCAACCTGATGTGGTGGTTGTGTGAAGATACAGTTGTGACAGAAATTGACATTAAGACAGATTTAGTGTGTTATATAAATGTCGATAATGGTTCAAAGAGACAAAGTTGTTGGTGAATAGAGTTGATAGTGGGAAAAGGTCACCACACGTTTCAATAGGTTCTTTGTGTATGATTTATCAACATGCATCAGTTCGTATAGTGTTTGTAGCGCCTAAAGTGGAATCTAAAGTGTAAGAATCTACTCAATGGGGTGCTGCAAGGTTTAATTTGCATTTCTGGAGTAGATCCATGGTATGGAGGTATTTAAACAATGTTGAGTGTACAATATAGTGCTTAGCGAATACAGAAATGCAGGTTGTAGATTTGTTGTCAGGGGCGTCACCAGCTTTTTTTCAAGGGGGGTGCGTTTTGACACTTATGTTTACGAGATTCTTTGGACAGACATTTGGAATATAGGAAGCTCTCAATCCCTGGACTTTTACTGTTTTTTGAGGGAAACCAAGCGGGGAAAGGGCACCGGCGTATAGCTATGATTTCATCTTGGGGGGGGGGGGTTAGTATGCGAGGGAGCGAGCAAGGGTGGGGGGAGGGGGAGGGTGTGGAAGTGCCGGAGGGGGTTGTACCCCCTATAAATGGATTATGGAATGACGGTGTGAAACGACAAATCACTGGCAGCGATATCAGGAGAATGGCATAACGACTACATGCGAGCGAGGGGAGCGAGCGAGCTTGAAAATTTTGACATTTTACAGTCCAAAAACTGCCGTTTGTAGCCATATTTTTTTGCTCTTTAAATAAAGGGGGGGCGCACCGGGCGCAACTGCTGGCAATTACTGGCAGCAACGTCAGGTGAATTGCATAATAATTAAATGCGAGCGAGCAAAGAGAGCGAGTTTGGAAATTTTGACATTTTACAGTCCCAAAACTGCCATTTGGAGCCATATTTTTTCGCTTTGGGGAAATAAAGGAGGGGTGGGGGCGCAACGGGCGCAACTCTCAGTAATCACTGGTAGCAACATCAGGAGAATTGCATAACAATTAAATGCGAGCGAGCGAGCGAGCGAGCTTGAAAATTTTCAAAGTTAGATTATGGACAGGTCATTATCGTACGTCAATTTCTGTGGATCGTTCCATGGTTTGCTGATTCCCATAGTTTTCATAAATTTATTACAGGCTCATCGCAGGTTTTTAAATCTTTTCTTTCAAAGAAGAGGTATTTACTAATATTGATAAGAATTATGAAACTATTTGAAAATACCGGTACAGTTTTCTTTAAAAGCAAGCCCTCATCCAAACTTTTTTGTTTGTTTTGGTTTTCCATCAACATCTTAAATGGATGGTACAGTATTAATTGAGATGAAAATTGGGCTTTAAATTTTTTTGCGAGATACCAAGAAAACACTTATGAAATAGTACAGAGCATACCATTTTAAGAGGAATTCAAAGTTTATTTGATAAAGATCGGGGTTGGAATAGCTCAAACATCGAAAAACAAAGTAAAACAAAGCGATCGTAATAAAAGGACTGGTGGGTCCCACACTTTATTAGGATCGCAATGGTTTGGATATCTCGGCCATTCCATTTCAAAACAACTTTCATCAAATAAACAGTGAAGCTCTCTTGGAATTGCATGCTCTTTCATATTCCATAAGAGGTTTCTCAGTATCTCACAAAAAAAAAAATTATAAAAAACCTGAAGTTAAGTATCAACCAAACCTCTGCGATACCTTTAACGAAAAGACGCAAACAATTTAGCTTTGTTTGAAAACCGATCTATTTCCGTTGTCTCTGGTCGAAAAGCAGGTACGTAAGACAGAGTGACTGATGAAGCGATAATAAATTTGTAGACCTAATGAAGAGTAGTAATAACATAATCACGGGAAAAAAAACATAACGAAAAAAAACAACAACAACATAACGAAAAAAAAAAACCGAACAAGAAAAAGTGGAAAAGATGTTAAAACTTCATAGTGAATTCAGTGGTCGTCATGGTTTTATTACAAACATATTTTTCTTTTTCATTTTCTTGTTGATTTTAACTCCTTTCTTCAGTTGCTGCTTTCCTTTTCTGGATTTTCTATCTCTTCTGATTTTCGTTCCACGTTTTGTCCGTTTCTCCCAGCCGTGCTCGTCACTATTATCCTCTTGACTGGTCGATAACGATCCCGAGTGACTAACAGAGAGATCGAGATCCGACGAGAGATTAGTAGCAAATGGGGTCGTGGTCATAGTACTGGGCACGATGCTGGTTGTCATGGGCGGGGTTATCGGAGCAGCACTTACATCGACGCACCGGCCAATGGCGATGTTCGGTCTTCGTCTATCCAATACGGACGCGTTGCTGATTTGATCGACACAGACCAGTCCTGTGGAGCATCTTCCAATGACAAACCAAGGACCCCCGCAAGTTTCGCCTTCAACCTGAAAAGAATCAACCAAACAAAAGTAACTCAAAGGGAAATACACACGCACTATTTCAAACGAACATCAATGAATGAACATAATTTTATGCTGTGAAACTCGTTACCAAACAACATCTGAATAAAACATATACAACCAAAAGAAAATTGCACCAAACATTGATGTGAGTAGATATATCACGGTACAAAAGTGTAAGTACAAGAACGAATCATTTTACTATATATGAGATGAAATTTAAAGGACTAAAACATTGTATAAAACAATTACAACACGACTAAGTGCAAGTCCTTCTTGGCTGCTTCCGGTGAACATTTGGTGATAAAAAGAAAATAAAATCTTTACCCGCTGGCCATGGAAAACTCAGAGATTATTGCCCGAACTCTACATGCTCATTGATGGATTTTAGAGAATCATAACTATGGACACGGTCAGTAATAATAATTTTCCGTGAATGGTGAAATGTCTATGAATCTCATTAATATTTGTGCTAATGAAGACGTCGGATATGGGAAATACCATGATAATGTAATTATGACATTGTATTGTGACATCTCATCACGTTTTTTAGCATTTTTCCTTGAAAACATCTCTTATAGGGCCCACACGGGTAAAATATTTCCCCATAGAGACGTTTGTCAAAATTAAAAAAAAAAATCTGTAAAATAGCTGGGAGAAAAGAGGTGTTTCATCTTCACTAACCTGAAAAAGTGCGATATACATTGTGTATGCCCTTTCATCCATCAAATTTCCAAGGGTGTTCTTCAGCTCAACTCTGTCCAAGGGTTCGCAAAACCATACTACGAGTTCTTTTTACTAAAAAAAAAAATCACACATTTTCTGTACATGCACCCAATCAAATATAGTCCCTTCTAAATCCATGAGAAAAGCGTTCCTCTTCCATCCAAAATGCGAGGAATTCATACCCTATAGTTGCAGCTTTTCAGTTTTTTGCAAAACTCCATTTGTGATTTTAATTATTTTTTCTTCATTTATTTTAGTATCTTTGGTACGATTTTGTGAAGTGGTCATGTACATTTCATTTTATTTACAGGTGCGAGCTCTATAGGGCTCACACGGGTAAATAATTCCCCATAGAGACGTGTGTTAAAATTCAAATTTCAAAAAATTCTGTAAAATAGCTGGGAGAAATAAAGTGTTTCAGCTTCACTAACCTTTCATCCTTTCATCCATCAAATTTCCAGGGTGGATTCTTCAGCTCAAATTGTTTCCAAGGGTCCGCAAAGCCAGACTACCAGTTCTTGTCACTCAAAAAATCACCTATTTTCCGTACACGTACACAATGAAATATAGTCCTCTCAAATTCCATCAGAAAAGCTTTCATCTCCCAACCAAAATGCAGTTTGTAGAGGAATTCATACTCAATATCTACAGTTATTCAGTTTTTTGCCATCTACATCATTGATTTTTAATTAAATCTTTTCTTCATTTATTTTGGTATCTTTGGTACGAATTTGTGAAGGGGTCTGGGACATTCCATTTTATTTACAGGTGCGAGCTCTATACAAAATGACCGGAAGTCAAGGCGTTTTCCTCTGACCTTTGAGCACCGTTTACAACACCCACACGAGTCGTAGACGAGGTGGGATCCATTCTTGCAGGCGCCCTCATCGGTGAGACATCGTTTGGCTGGCGGCAAAAACACGCAGGGGCAGCTTAGAGGAGAGCACCTGTTACAGAAACCGGGGAAAAAAACCAAACCAAAACAAAACAAACTGCTACAACTAAACCTTTATTTGGCCATGGTGACTCACCACATCATTATATCACGACCTTTTGAATATTTTGCTGATGAGGTGTACTATATAGGTTTTCAATAATACCATCTCGATCTCTGAATATATTCATTTTTTTTTTCAAAAATAAATGATTATACCCTTTTCGTCTTTAATTGGACTGCATAGAAACTTGAATGCTAACAAATTTAGCCCCCTTTTCGTCACAATAGGATAGCATAATAAAAATGAAAAGGGTACATTTGTACCGTACATGGTAACAAAAAATGATTAAAACATAATTATGCACTGAAATCCACATGACAAGTCATAGATTTACCCAGAGAAGCAGCTATTATAATAACGAAGAAAGGCGATTTGCTCATTCGCAAATAGAGATATAGAAAATCTTGTGATTAGGGTTTCATCTGAATTGAAATAAGAGTACAAAAGAAATAAGTATAATCTAATTGCATATAATGATAATAACAATAATATACAAGCAAAGTGCATTGTCTTATATCACATAGATACACAAACAATAATTATGTACATGCAGCTGAGACGTGCTGAGAAGTTGGAAAAAGTATGAAACAAGGCAAAAACAAGGGCAACATGATAATCCTATGTAAACATAATTTTTGCAATAATTATTCATCTAGGTTTCATCTTCCAACAAGCTCATGAAATCAAATATTGAATAATCCTGTGTAGAGTGCAATACAGTGGAATGACAAAACTTCCCTTTTAGCACTCTTTTAACCAAACAAATTGGTTAACAAGAACTACAATGAAAGACCATATTCAATAATATTTACATCTCAAATTTCTTTTCGTCCTTGTGAACAGTCCCATTTGTCTTTAGAACAACGGACAAGAATGCGAAGTTAAAAGTGGTTTTAAGTATTGTTTCCTCTGGACCCTGTCTCATGCTACAATGATTTTGCATTTTCAAAGAGGAGTAACTGTGTTACTACAGGGAGATTGTGTCTGCCTTCCCCTTCTCTCTCTCTCTCTCTCTTTCTTTTTCTTTCTCTCTTTCTCTCTCTCTCTCTCCCCTTCTCTCCATTTACTCCCTCTCTCTTTCTAAAATATTGATGATTTAGTGTTATTATCTTATATCTTTAAACTATACTAGTCTCCTTTTTTTCATTCTGAATCATTTATATATACTTGTCTATCTTGATATCTATCTCCTACTTTCTTCCTCCCTCCCAAACTCTCACATTTTTAGAAAATGTTATAGACCAATCAACACTGTGCTGTTGTCTGTATCAATCATCTTTTCTGATCGTGTATAAGACCTTAAAACTGTTCAGATTGATATTTTGCCTGTTTCAGTTTAATGAATAGATTTGTGTGTGTGTGTGTGTGTGTGTGTGTGTGTGTGTGTGTGTGCAATTGACCTGCAAATGTTGATCTTTAGCTTTTTTATGCTGTTCATAAAAAAAAAATCTGATAATATCTGCGGAAATTAGGAAGTATGTAAAGTGTAGATTCCATTTAGCCAACAGCAAGAAAGATAATTACATTGTGAAAAGCAGGACGTGCTTGTAACAAGTGGGATAAATAATTATAATTGGTTTAGTATTTTAAAGACAGACCACTTCAATGGTCTGGCCCGGACAAAAACTCATAAAAGCATTAAACATTGCACGAGGTAAACGTTGGGGAATCCTTTAACACCATGGATCAATACCTTGGATTAGGAGGGAAAATCTCTGTGGTTTAGATGCAACAAAATTTAATCTATCCTCACTTTAATAGAGAGAGGGAGAGATTGAGAGGGAAGGAGCGATGGTGGAGAGGGGGAGGGAGAGAGCCGCGAAAGAGGAGGTTGGGGGGGGGGGGAGCGGGGGGGGGGGGGGGGGGCTAGAGGGGTGAGCGTGGGAAGGATGGAGAACAGCCGGGCTAACGGGGAGATGATCAAAACTTCTTAATAGTAGATTATAGGGACGAGCCGAGGCGGATTAAACTCTTGGACAAACATATACCACGGATATACTGGAATCTAACCTGTCTATGTAGTACAGAACCAGAAGCGCACAAAGGAAGATTTTACATGATCCCATGTTCGGTATCTACAGCTCTGCGATAAAAGAAAATAACGTATACAGAAGAAAAAAAAAAGTTATGAGAACAAGAATAGTCATACCATTGTTCAAAAGATAGAAAACTATCAACGAAAGGTCGATACATTCGATGAGAAATGTTGCAAAGGTAATAACTGCAATAGTAGTTTCAAGAACGGAGGAACAAACCAGAAAAAAACAACAACAACCAAACAAACGCAAACAAACATTTTGAATGGAGCAGAATATACACAGAGGATGAATTAATTGAAAAAACAGAAAACGTCGGGGCGGACTACCAACAGACAGTAATTGGCGATTTAATTCTTAACCCGTTGAGGACGAGTCCCGAGTTACTCGGGCAAGCGTCTATGGGAAATACGTGCTGTAGCAAACCCAAACCGTCCTCAGCGGGTTTAAGATTTTCTCTACTAAAAATCCCATCCCTACGAGAATATCAAGCCAACTTTGCGCAAACTTGCATTGCCTGTGGCAACGACCTCCATCACAACTTTTAGCCGTCACCATTCCGTTGTCAATGGTTGTGGAATGTATATAAATGCATTCTTTTTTGAGAATTTGGTCATGAATATTTTTATGATATAATGTTGAGGTTGATCATTCATATTTTGCAGCCCTTAAATTAGGAGCTATGACTTTGCTCTAGTTAGGGTGTATAAATTTGTTTAAAGTGGTAAGGAATGTATCTAAAAAAGCAAAGCAACGAAAAGAAACTCACGCACACACAAACACACACCGTTGCAAAATCAGCATCTATGACTTCATTTCGCATGACATTGTCAAGGCTAAACTAAGGCAATGAAAGAGCACGTAATTTCAAGAACTTAAGGTTCCATGCTTATTTGATGAAAATCGGCCTTGAGATGGCTGAGATATAAGAAAAAAGAAAGCAATCCCCTGACCTGATAAAATTGACAGGTCACGAATCTTATTAGGATCTCTTTGTAGATAACTCAGTCATTTCAGAACTGAATTTCATCAATGAAGCTTTTGATTACCCTTAGAATTGTATGCTCTTTATAATATTTCATAGAGTTGTTTGTACAAATAATCTAAATCTCGCAAAACATTACAAGCTGAATCCTCAACCAGTACTGTACAGTCCCTTTAAATTACATGTACTGTATATTGCCCTAGAGAAAGAACCTAATGGGTTCTGCCTTTACAACTGATTATATATCTGGCGATTTCAAATTATCCTAGGCAAAACTTTCCAATAATATTACAGTGCTTTTGCTCGAAAAAACCCAAACAAACATATATATAAACAGATATTAAAAGAATAGTCAAGAATACTCACCAATTGGTCCTCAACAGGTTTTGCAAAATGATTTAAAGAATTATGGTTCTTGGAGATGCCTGGCAATGTGTAGTGACTCTCGTGGTTTCAACTTTAATATATGTTACTTGTAAGACAATTCTGCCTTTTTCCTGTTATTTTTCAAATCGCGCTACTGTGCTCATCGGAATTCGAGTAGACAAAAATTGCAAATTCCTTAAGGCATTATCCCGCATCACACGCAAAACTTCGCCGCCCGGTCAAGGTCAAATGTATGAAGAATGTCTTCTTCTTCTTTGTTCAAATCTCTTACGTCGTTTATTAGAAGGCAAGCCTTTTATTATTCAGAGATATTCTGGAGAAGGCTCTTAGGCTTCATCTTTGACATTTCACCCGTTTATTATTTTCTTTCTTCTCGAGATAGCATCGCAGATATTTGATAGGACTACTGTTTGTGGCGGCAAAGTTTTCATTATTTTGGCACAGGAAATAGGAGTCTATACAGTTTGAAACGGGAAGTCTCTATGTATACTTTTACGCTGTAACTTCACACGACATAAGTTGAGGTGATGAATGATGTAATGCCATACACTTCAGTCTTCTTTTTCACTAACTTATTTAGTTTCTCTTTTTTTGGGATATGTTTTATTACATCTTGGGTTTCTTTTAATTCTTATTGATTCAAACAGTCCTAACTTTGTGTTCAAGAAGAATGAATAAAATATCAAACATACATATTAAATTTTGTCCGTAATAAAAGTGATTTAAGAGATCCCGTTTTTATGCAATGTACATACTACAATGTTAATTTGCACACACACAAAAAAAAACAACATGCAAAACATGCTACTGAGTAATCTTGTTACAGTCCCCCCATCCCCCCCCCCTCTCTCTCTCTTCCACTGCTTTCTGAGCTGAATTTCTATCTCTCTTTTTTAGTTCACTCACAAGCTACTTTCCATTTTTTTGAGGTTAGCAAAGTAACACCAGTTATACAACTCCTGGATCAGTATAAAACAATAATTCAAAGTGAACAGGAATGCATGTATTTAAAATCATGGAAGGAAAGTACATTCCATGGATACTTTTATTTTCTTTATAAAATAATTACAAATATATACACATACAATTCATATTCTTGCAATACCATAATTACATAAATTCTCCATATTTTCTCATTCAACATAATTATCATTCAATATCTACAGCTGTACATATACACTGGGCAAATCAAATACAAAAGAAGGCAATCTATTATCAACTCATTATGGACGATCACTGAAAAATGTACAAAGCAAGATGTCCAAACTTGTTTTTACTTCCATAGAAGCAATAAAGCTATGTGTACTCTCATCTTTTGACAAGGCATTGTGGCTGAGGAATGAGAAAAACTTGCCACATCGAGTTTAAGCTACGTAGAGGGAGTGGCTGTGTCAATCAGTCGCATGCTTACTCGTTGCCTCGTAGTTGGCCCCCTTTTCCAAGCCTCAGCCAAGGAGAGTCGACCTTGTCAAAAGGCCAGATGTACATTGTAGAAACAAGCCTCTAGTTTTAAAGAAGCTTGATGTGTTGTGTGCTGGAACAGGTGGAATAAGTGCATATCTTATTGCATAGTCTTGTAGGAATTGATTTACACTATTATGCGCTTCCTCACGTCCTACACTACAAAATTCAGCAGCATATTCATACAGTGTTTTTTTTTTTTCTTCTTTTCTAATTTCTTTCCCATTTTTGATGTGTGGACCGAAACAGGACACGTGCAGGAATGAGTTCAGAATAATGCTAAAGGTCCTGTTTACCTTTGGGAACAGTGATTTAAAAAATGTTCAAGATATGACATCAAATGCATATATGTAGGTCTGCTGTACCACAAAACATCCTATTATATAAAATTTTTGCAATAAAGCCTAAAATATAAGGAGATATGCAAATTTTTTTTTCAATAAACCGCAACTGTAGACGGTTTAGTCTGGAAACATTTTTATTATAACTATTGTTCACATTTTGTATATCTAACAATACTTAACATCGATTTTACCGATTCAATTTTTTACAGTGGATGCTGCTATCCCTAACTCACATTTCACAACTATTTCAAAGCACTATAAATGCTGAGTTTTTGTTTCATCTGCAAATGGTAAATTATGCCTGTAAGACTCCACAGCTGCCGTAGGAAAGTTCTCTAATCCGTAGCAGGACACCCTCCTCACCCATCCATCCACCCAAGGACAATCAAATACTGGTTAGTGATAGGGTTGCAGTAAAGAACATGATCAGGGTGAGAGTTTGAGTTTAGGACTAGATTCAGGGGAAGTGACTGGGGTAATTGTCCTAGAACCGTCTTAACATTTCCAAAGACATGAAGCCTGCAATCGCCATCATAATTACACATGTATTATCAAACCAATATTTCATATCATACTTCAAGACAACAACGGACAAGATATACAATTTGCTTTAGTAAGCATTTGGATGAAATGAAAGACACTTGTGGAGTCAATAGCTTTCAATTTTCATTTCTTTTTTTTCAGTTTTTTTTTTTCTTTTTATAGTATGGCACATAGTCTCATACTCAATACCTAACAGAGCATTTTTGCACATAAACTGAAAAGCAGTGGTTGGAATGTATTTTACTTCAAGGGGATCACTATCACTGCATGAAATAAAAGTCTTCTAATTCATCATCAAGAATTTACCCATAACATACATTAAATACATAAAATATAGGTGTGCTTTTTTTCATTGACAATAATAGATTCATAGTGCATGATAGATAAGTTCACAGTGTTGATCAAGATTCAGATAAACAGTGCTACATGTATATTAAAAAGAACGAAAGAAAGAAAGAATGAAAAACAGACACATCAACAGCAGCTACTACACATAACCACAAAGCCAAATGGTACCCTCACATCTTTAAATTAAATACTGCCCTCTGTTGCTGAAGTGCTGACATGCACACATCCAAAATCAGAATACTCGGTTCCACAGAACTAAAAAGAAATAGGCATACCTCTGTTTACACATATCTCAAATAGGTGATACTAAATCATCAAGTAGGGACTTCTGAGGGTTTCATATTTTTGCAGCAGTATATGACAAAAAGGATTTATTCATGATTCATCATTTTTGGTGAAAATCTCCTATTTTGGGGATTACAGTAACTGCCAGATAATAATTTACGTGTAAGAGATGTCCTGTTCAAATCCTAGCTGTTTTTCACCCAAATATGAAGCCACAATGGCACATAGAAAGAAAGACTTTCCCATTTCGTTGGAGTGCTTTGGCTGCCATGTTTTTTTGCTCTCCTAAATAATTGACATTTTGTTAGATATGAAGTTTCGTCGCCCCAACATTAACCCGTTGAGGACGGTCTGATTTTGCTACAACATGCATTTCTCATAGACACCGTCCTGTCCCAGTATACACGGGAATGATCCTCAGTGGGTTACTATGTAATGTGTTTTCTGGTTTTTTCCAGACAGAATTTACACAAAATGGGCACATCTGTTTGTACGCTGCTCCTCTTGAGATATACCAGTAGTATGAAAGTACCAAATAGAGAACACGAAAAAAAAAAGAACAGCATGAACAGTTTGACCATCAACATTCTATGCAACAGCAGTGTTACAAATTTTAATTTGTCATCAGAAAACCTTGATTGCACCTATCATTAAAATCACACACAGATATAATTTAAAAAAAAATGAAATTAATGCACATCATGTCTTTAAATTTATGTTTCAGCAATGACAGCACAAAGTCCAATTCTTTGAATTAACTTCAACAAGAAACACATCTTCAGTAATTTGAGCACTGCTTACAATCCTCAAGACTGAATCAAAAAGTGACATACAACAAAATGTAGCAAGGTGATGTAGACTGTACAATAATAACACAAAATATATTCTTTCACTCATGTATTCTTTACATAACAAAAACACACAAGTAGCACACTTCTACCTATACACTCAGTCACATTCAAATACTAGGCAGTTTAATAATGTACAGGATAAACTTTACAGGACGGAAAAAAAATCAACTGGACGGGAGTTGCATAATATTATTTTTTTTCCCTCTCTGCCTGGTTGATAATCGACAGTGAAAATAGGCATGCAGTGGTTCAGTGGTAGTGTGCCTGGCTGACAATCAGAAGGCTTGGGGTTCAAAAGGCCAGTGGGTCCAGCTGATCGATGAGCAATCGCGACAGAAAACACTCTGTCCAAGATGAATGTCAAATCCCTCTGTCCTTCTGTCCCCCATACTGGACATAAGATGGAGGTCCAAAGAGCTTTTTTGAAACTCACATACACACAAAACAGAGATCTTTATAATACTTGACTTTTACTTGCAAGAGCATGGTGCAAACATACCCTACTCTGTAGAACGTGGGGAAATGATAATGACCTCTCCCCATCACTGTCCACTTTGTGAAAAAAAATTATGAAAACAAAGGTGAAAGCCTTTGTAAAAAAAAGAAGAGAAATTCTTGGTGTAACAAACTTTGACTCGAAGAAGGACCGTGGGCTCAGTGGATGAAACACGTCTCCAGTGCTGGCTCTCAAGGTACACTATAAAGGAATAACTGTCAGAGTTATCAACAGATGAGGTATAATAATACCATAATGAGGCACTTTGGCTGATAGTCTTTGTTACAGTCGCTTTTATCAGCCTTGCTATCTTGTCAGAAAAGCAGCCAAGAGTCTATGATTGTTCCAGTCATTTCTGCATAAATTGCTATCAAAGCCTTGTGAAAAGGCAACACGACTCCAGTCTCTATAGTTTGCAGCGTAGTATTCTTTGTAGTACAGACAGAAGATGTGATAATGAAATAGTTTGTCTAGCATGTAAAGTATCACAGCTCTCCATGGGGGTCTACACTCCGCCTTCTCCTCCTTCGTCTCGAGTCGGGGTAAGTGACCTGGAATCGGCCCGCATCCAGGGTGCTCTGTACGATGGACGCCCCGCCCTCGATGAGACCATGGTTGTCGTACAGAGAACTGTCCACCAACATCGTCGATCCTGCAAAGACATGTCACGAATTTGTGATTTTTGCCACAAGAGAGGTCTCATTTTATAGCATTCTACCTAAACTTCAACATGCTTTCATAAGAAAATGAGACACCAAAGACATTATTTTATATTCTCACACATTACCCAGTGGCGGATCCAGAGGGGGGAGCAACTGACGCACGCTCCCCTTTATTTTTCGTTAAAAACAAAATATAAATAAAAAAATGAAAAAATGAAGTGAAACCCGGAAGTGGCACCAGAAATATTAGTTGCGCCCCCCTCTTTACAGAATTCCTGGATCCGCCCCTGTTACCTGTACTCATGAGATGTCTACACCATCTAGAAACCACTCTAAGGTCTGGCAAATTATTTGGTTTCTGTTTATTTCTTGGTTTATACTTTGCAAGCAACACAATTTTCCATCAAATCTTAACATACAGAGGCGACATTTAATTGGCTCTTGAGGAAAAAAAAAAAGGATTGCATGGTTAATTTTGCTTCTTAAGAAGTTGATCTGTATCTGTAGCTGGATATAAGCTTACTCATTTGCAGTAAAAACTGAACAATCTATTTCATTAAGTAAAATGAAAGAGAAATCAGATTGATGAAGAGGGTCGAAGTATTCTTGGCAGTTTGGTGAAGTAATCTATTTTATACGGCAAAATGAAACAGAAACGAAAATTTGAGGTCTTTTTCAGCGTCTGCTGAACACTCACCGTCTGTCTCACTGTCCATCGTATAGTGACCGTCTAGCAGCATCTTGTGTTTCTGCCACTCCAGGCCCGGCAGCTGCATGTGTTCTTGGATCTCATCGTCCAGCAAGGCTAAACCCCATATCCTCACCTAGAAAGTAAAGGTCAAATATGAGAGGAGAATCTCTCACAGTGCTGTCACAATATTAGGTTAATGTACTTCTCTTTGTATTGTTATCATAATATAGGAATTACTGTAAAGTGCATACAGACTTCAGTGTACAATGCGCTTTATAAGCAGAATGTATCATTATTACTATTATTAATGCAAAATATCAAGCAATTTTGAGTATGTATCAAAATAATATTAGAAAAAGATAAAATTGTGAAGAGAAATTCTCAGCACATTTAAGCAGAAACTGCACGTAATAAACCTATATAATGTGCACTCCCATTATCACAAACACGGTTATAACAAAATTCCGGTTATGACGAAATAAAAATTCAAGCTGCAACATTGTCCTCTCTATGCATTTTTATTACTTATTTGTTCAGTTGTAACAAAATTTCGATATAATGAAAGGAAACTGCCGGTCCCGAGGACTCCATTATAACGGGAGTCCACTGTAGTTTAAATCTATACTTCATTACGCAAGGACATTCACTGAAATATTGAATTACATAGAAGAACTACAAAGATGATACACAAAGAAAATAGTAACTGCAGCCACTGTAGCAACATTGGCCATGAACCTGTAGTGACAGATTCTGGAAAAGTGAGACTGTACTGAAGTCTCTCCTGAACAACCACAGTGATCACACAACCACCGAAATGGTAATGACATAAGATTTAACCCCTTCATGACTAGGCCTAAATACACAAGGGTAGGAGTTAATGGGAAACGTGTTAGTATAGCAAAATCAGCTGGTCCTCAACGGTTAACTCTTTATGTGCCATGGACTGTGGAAACCCCCTATGTGTCACATTATTACGAGACACCAACATATAGTCATGCTTTGGGGAAAAACATTCTGTTTTTCAAATCTATGTAACTTCTACATATTTCTCTTTAGCTGTACCTGTAGTGAGCAAAGTTGTCGAGAAAATGCCAAGCTTTGTTTTGATGTACATAACTGTATGACAAATTCATTAAACTGCCTTTCTCTCAAATGACCAGGAACTACTGCAACATTATTTTTGAAAAGGCATGACTCTAGCACACAAAATAGTGACAGAAACTTAATAGAATTTACACACATATTCAGTAGGGAACATCTCTTGGTAGGTAATCACTACATAGAATGCAAGCTATATGTGAGAAGAACGGAATTGCGAGAAACGCTTCATTGTACTGTGGCATTTGGCAATTTATCAGTCGGTTTGGGCGGGTTTGTGGGTTTGAGCACAATATGCGAAGTTGGCATGCTGTTGACTTAGTCGGGCATGCGAACGTGGCACATAAAGAGTTAAAGAATATTTTAAAGTTCCTTATGAGAGAAAAAGATAAAGAGAAGGCGAAATCCACTACATCATACCTCATCCATGGTCCCTTGGAAGAAATTACTGCTGTTGTCACTTCCAAGATACATGGCTACATCAGAACTCTGCAGGAGAGAAAAAGAGTGTCAAAAAGTCTTTGGTCTCTATTATGTCACTAGTACAATAATGACTAATCCTGTACTTGCTATGCTTATGTGTACCCCGCTCAGGACGAGTCCCGAGTATACTGTATACGCCATATATTTCGCGAGTCTAAATTTTCGCGAATCGGGACTTTCCGACAATTTCGTGGGTGGTTAAATTCGCGATCATGGAGTCCTTGGTACAGAACGGAGAAATGTACACCCGTACGTCACAGTCATATCGGCATTAGAGTCAATATTTTTGCGTGCTTTTAATTTCGTGAATAGCAGCTGACTCGCTAAATTCGCGAAAATTAAAACCTTGCAAAATATTTGGCGTATACAGTACTCGGGCAGGGGTCTATGGGAAATGTGTGATGTAGCAAAATCTGCAAGACAATTTGCCACATTTGCTCATCAGAATTCAGTATTTTATCCATCCCAACACGACCGAGGCCCAGTCAGGTACAGCGACGTACATCGTAATCCAGTCCAACGAGAAGGAAATATATTTACTTTTTATGCAAAAAAACAAACAAAAAAATAAAATATCAAACAGTTGGGAACAATGCATACAAGTTTCTTAGCTATCGAGGGTGAATATACTTTTTTAACGTAGAGGTGACTACGTAATCGTAATCTAATCACAATTCACAGATGATTGTAAAGCTTCCCACATTCATTCAATGTGGGGTTGGATCAGTCACAGATGTGAATAAAAACAAGTTGTGAATTTCACAGAAAAGACTGCACAAAGATCAAACTCAACGCGTCATATCCTACTTACCCACGTTAGCCCAGGAACATTGCTCACTGTGGCTTCCAAGGTGCCATTCACAAACACTGAGAGCATACAATCTATGATATACAAACACAAAACAAACAAACAAGATATGGACATGGGTTACATAAGAGTCATTAAAGAATTAATTCTACAAATCTTGCAAAGTGTAGCAATGATTACACTCACAGATTATTAGGTAGAGAATAGGCCATTCAAAATTGATATAAAGATTTGCAATATACTGAATTTTCAAACAGGTAACAATGTATATAAAAGATGATAGATATATGTGTAGATATCAGACCTGAACGGCAAGTACAGTAAACTTACTTTAATAGAATGAAGTCCTTGAGACAGACAGTTTTCTTTTGTATACAACAATTTTGTTCCAGGTAATTTTCATAGGGACCTGAATTTTTACTTTGTTGCAATAACAATTTTGTAACAACTATGTTCATTATGCTGGGAGTGCACTGTATGGGTAGATTATCATGAGGAACAGGTGTAAAGACTCAACCTCCACCTCTTTCTCGTCCCTTTCATTTCTTCCTCCTCCAATCCCAAAAGCCATATACCAATAAAAAAAAAAATATTATACAAATATACCAGGCCTGAGAGGCTCTGGTTGAAACTATGCGCATGAGGTGACTTCAGTAGCACTATTTTCTGAGGGGCGCAGCCCCGAAGAAAATAGTGCTACTGAAGTCACCGAAGGCACATAGTTTCAACCGGTGCCTCCAAAAAAATTGGCCTGGTATATTTGTTTTATATCCCTCCCAATGAATTTAAAAGTATTCGACTGCTGGTATTCTGTAATTTTACCTCTTTTTTAAGGGCATCTTGCTTTACTTTTCAAGAAGATTGACTAGTCATTCACACTCGGGAAAGCAGCTCAGCAGGAGGGCAGCGCGTACGCGTACTATGAAGAGACAACTGCGCGCTCAGCCGCTGAAGTGTACTCGGTGCATTGCTGTACAACGTACTGGTAAACATGCGCAAACTGCAAACTCACTACGCGCTTCATACATGCAATACGCCTATCCGATCTGTCAACAAGTACGTTCGGTTGCCAGTGCGGCGATGTGCGTGCTCGAGCTGATCAACGATGTGACTGTGAGCTGCAGTTGATTGTGTTTTCTGTCGTCTTTCTACCTAGCTGTCATGTCTGTACATGAATATGGACTATCATTTCCTGTTAAAATGCAAGTATACATTGTAAATTTGGGTAGCATTCAGTAACAGCGTATAAGGTTAGATTAGGCACTGGAAAAATTCTAGCAATTAAAGCATCGAGTGCCACTGTAAATTTGTGTGATTCGTACGGTGTTCTAACGTAAACAGTGAACAAGTTAGACTCTAACTTACTCGTTAGACACTCTAAAAAATAATTATTAGGAATGAGATTACGGGAAATAGGGCCGGAGTCTGAGTCTGTCTGTTAGACAGGTAGAACTAACGTTAGGCTTAACTAGCGCTAACGTTAGAGCAGGCCTACTATCTACTGCAGTTTCGTTTGTCAACATCTTTTGGGTGGGTCGCTCGAGTTTAACAGTGAACTGCGAGACCAACTTTCAAACGGCGAAGCACGAACTCCCCAAAGGCCTACGGTACGTCGAAGAACCCTAGCTTGCTTATTGTTGTCTAATTATAGATCTACGATATCGCCTACTCTGTTGTAACGTAGAATGAGGGCTTTATAACAGTCTGAGTTTGAGTCTCTCTAACGTAACCCGTGTCGCATTGAGTGTATGCGTGCCTTGTGGTTCTCGCGAAGTGCAGTGATCTAAGGCGCCGCGATACCCATTCATTTGTACATGAAATCTCTCGCGAAGCGAAGGTGCTGCGATACCCATTCATTTACACGTGAAATATTTCGCGTCACGACGCGAAGCAAAAAAGGCGTGAAAATCACCAGCGTGGTATAGTTTTTACCATTTCCCTAGGGAGTATAGTCTTTTTCGCGCACTTGTATGGTAGAATTATGTTTTGTTGTTTACAGTGCTCTCGACCAATCAGAGGACGAGATGCATTTTGTGAGGGATATAAATATATATATTCTCCTCATCTTTCCGATGAGGAGACATCAAATCAAGTAACATACCTTGAACATCCATCCTCAATGCAACATGAGTCCACGTCTCACCAACAAGTGCAGCCAGAGAGGCATTCACCATGTAGCTACCGTACTTTCCATAAATATATCTAAAAGTGAGATAGATAGATAGAAAGATAGGTAGATAAACAGGCCAATAGGCAGATAGGTAGATAGGTAAATAAATAAATATATGGAGAGATATATTAATAGATATGAAATATAGAGATAAGATACAGAGATAGATAGATAGATAGATAGATAGATAGATAGATAGATAGATAGATAGATAGATAGATAGATAGAGAGAGAGAGAGAGAGAGAGAGAGAGGGAGAAATACATAAGGCCATACAACATATACTGGCCTTGCACATACGGAAGCAATAATGATGATAACGGCAGAAAGGAATGCTATAGGCATATAAACTTTCATACAACACATACAGGAAGCTGCATTAGTCTCGTATGATCAGGACTAAATGTCATGGGTTAACCATAGATTATAAGCACCAACGATCGAGTGTTTGTAAGAGTTTCTCTCATTGTAATAATAGAAATGAATTTAAAACAGTGGGAAGTCAAATGAGGTAGATTTAACCTACCAGTGAGAGATGAGATCAAGAAGAGTGATTTGAGAGACTGTCTGAATTTCTTAACTTACAAGTCCATGCCTTGGAATTACCAAAACTTGCTTAGCAAAATGTTTTGCAGCAAAAATTACAAGCTATCAACAGAACCCAGCTCAAAGAAATTATGCACATTCAATTCATACTGATGGGCAATTGAAGAATATATCTAGTCCACTGGTTGAAGCAACAAAGTGAATTATTCAGTATGAGTGGTGCCTGCTATGTCATCTCCCAGCTCATTAGTTAACGAGCTATTAACAGATCTCAAAATCATTTGTGCTACAGTGCTGGATTTTGGCACATTTCACTCATAATGGTCCCAGAGACTCCAACTCTCCCGTTTTCGACGGGAGATCTCCCGCCGAAAGCCCATTTTTGCAGAATCTCCCGTTCTCCCGCTGAAGATTTGATTTCTCCCGCCCTGGCTCTGTGTCTCCCAGTGGAAAGGATTTCTTACTTATTGCTATCGTATGTTGAAAAAATTAGCCTTAGATAGCACCAGAGAGCATCTAGAACCCTAGGAACTTCGCGGTTCGCACACATCAACTTGGAGTCTCCCGTTTGCTAGGGGTTTCAGGCGGGAGAATCTCCAGATCAGAAGGTGCTTGGGGTTGGAGTCTCTGTGGTCCCTCAAGGCAAGTGCCTCTGAATAAGACTGTAGAACACCAAAATGTAATGTTATAGGCATTTATCACCATGTTAACTGCTTTCAAACAACCTCACTTTGCCCAGTCTGTGAATACATTTGTTGCTAACCGTGCTTGCACCTGGTTCCAACCGAAGCTATAACAAAGAGCTATGGTATCATTACTTTGGTATTCTACACCCCTACCAGCTCCGCCCTATACCAGAGATTCTTACCCATCCTCTATGACCATGTAGATGCTGTCATCCTGGGCCCCAAAGAGAGGCAGAGTGGAGGAGGGGTAACCAGCCTCCAGGTAACACCACGCCTCCAGCGTGAAACTCTCATCGATGTCCAGAGTCTGTATGCCGGGCAGGATCACGTAGTCATCCACCCCGTCGAACTGGAGCGCTTGGTTGAGTCTGAAGTTCAGAGGGGATTGACAAGTACATGTTGCCAGGGTTGATGAAAGAAAAAGCTTTCAGAGAGATAAGTACATCATACAGGACATGGTTTTCAATGCCCCCTCCCCAATTTCCACATTCGAAGGGTTAATTAATCTCTTCATGTTAAAAATACTGTAACAAATTGTATAAATGAAGTGTTTATGGTTTCTGGAAGCCTACAGCAGAATAAGGGATGCTTTGAAATTTTGTACTGCAGACAGCTATACAAAATACTGAGAGAAAAGAAAATGGAGGGGGAGGGGCTATACAATTATCAGTATTAGATCAAGCTGAAGTGCTATACATGTACATCTGGTTTCAGCTCTTGTTAACTAGCTAAAAGTGTACAGAAATTCAATGTGGTGGTACGTATATCTCAAAGTGAAGAACCCCTATCAAAGGGTGACAGCTTTGTCTTCCATACAAATTGTCTGTAGCATGTGCCGAAGAGATTATTTCAATACTATCACTACTCTGCTTTAAATGAAATATGAAACAAGAAAGAAAACAACCTAAAGAAGATGACAAGCCAAATGCTTGCAGGCAGTAGATACACGTATCGCGATAAATCTTTACCTATCAGCACAGTCGTATCTCATGTGCGAAAAGACGACGTCGGGCTGATCGTAGACGAAGACGCCCAGACGACCTCCAAGGAAGGTTGAGTCATAGAGGTCACCAGTGTCCGTCAGAGTGATGTCAGCAGACTTGATGACAACTCTGAAATAAAATTGAGCAATTCATTGATGGTCCACATCCAAATTGACAACGATGAAAAGATAAAATTGCATGCCATATGTGTGTATCACATACAACCAAGCACTTTTATCTAGCGTTATAGACAGGACCAGCAAGTGCTGCTAGTATTCCTTGCAGTGATGATCACAAGTACCGTAGGGGAGTTATAGGGCTGCTAATATCCACGATGGATATCGATAAAGCCATATTGAAGTTTGGAGGAAGCACCGTGCAGAATCAGCAAGACTCCAGTTCTGGAGTTACTGGAATCAGTTCGGTTAACCCTCTGTGTGTTACATTTATTTCTTGCCCATATAGGCATGTGTACAGACTTTGTGCACATTAGACTCATTGGTCCAGAAAGGGTTTAACATTTTGAATGGCTAACAGTGAGTGTTCACAGGGCACCTTGCTTCTGAAAAAATGACTATTCTCTTACCTAAAGTAACACAGATGAATTACGATAAAAAGCAATAGGGTTTAAAACTCAGGGACAATTTCTGGGGAAATTTGTCTCCACAAGAGTCACATGTTAATTATCCTTTGAATATTTACTTCTGGTTTGAGACTAACAAAATAGAAAGAAGATTAAACTTATGGATAGTTTAATAATATGAATACTTCTTTTCATTTTATTCTCTCTTCTTCTGGAGTGATTTTCTACTTGTCATTAAAGAGAATTCTTCCGAGGTAGGTATCCTTCATCATCTGCCTGACCCACCTGAAGAGGCCCAGGGAGGGGCGGAAGGTCAGTCGCCATAGATACGCCGTCTCGTGCTGCCATCCCTGCATCAGGGGGTCGTGCCAGAGGAGCTCCGTCTGATCCGTGGTGGTGTAGGAGTGCCACAGGGCGTTGGCCAGGGTGGCTCCAGGCCCGGTGGAAGAACTCACTCTCTGTGGAGGTGGATGGAGGGATATTACGCATTTAAATATTATGATTAACCCTTAGTACATGTAGGTCAAGGACGTTGGACAATGTATAATGCATCGAGTGGTGATTAATTGGCACAAAAAAACAGACAGCCGAATATAACCGTGCGTTGGTACTTGTGTGCCATGTGAAAGGCGCACCTACTTCACACTCGTTTTATTCCGGGGACTATTCAAACAAACCATGGTTTAGAAACTACCCTTGTGAATGTGGGTCATACTGTAAGTCTTTCCCCTTTTAACTCACCATGATCTGGAGTCCTTTAATTCCTGCGTAATATGTGTCCTTGTTGAGGTTGGCATGTCTCCACTTGGCCAGGTAAAACTTGCGATTGCTCTGGTAGCCGAAGACCAGGCCCATGTAGTTTCCCCCGTCATTCCCGTTGACATACATCGTGACGCGGAAGTCCACCGGCCCAAGGGTGTCCTTGCCAATCAGCATAACGGGAGAAGGGTAGGCGGTGGCGTTGACGAGCTGCACTTCTTTCCCCTATGGAGAGAAACCATCACAAAGTTTATAAGAATGTTGTATCCTTCATTTGCTGATGCTCTTACATAGCTACTCTGTATTCATACCACATACAAATATTTCACATTCTTTCATTCTCAGAAATTTGGCAAGTCAACTGCTATTTGTGATATTTGACAGATTATTGCCAATGGTATGAGAAATATAATGCGCATCACCTCTGCAAGATGAGAATAGATATTGCTACGTTTCTCTTTTAAAGGGATGATATTCATTAATCAGTCTATCGCTGTGGATCTCAACTGTGAATTTAAACAATCATAAAACTGTCTTACAAAAGTTGGATATCATGATTTCGGAATTGCCGTTAAGTGTCTTGATTGCCAAATTGTTGGAAGGGTAGTACCATGGTATTCATGCAGCTGACCATGTTTGTTTATTCACAGATGTGACAAGGTACAACTAATACCTTGAAGTTAGTAACGGAAATAAATTCATCTTTTTCTATCTTTTTTGTATTTAAGCACATCATCACACTTTAACTTAAATTACGAGGTGACATAGTTAAAGCATTTGATATGATACAAGATAGCTGACAATACCAAGTAGTCAAGATTTTTACCGAGTGGTCAAGACTTTTACCGAATGGTCAAGATTTTTACCAAGTGGTCAAGATTTTTACCAGGTGATCAAGATTTTCCCGAGTGGTCAAGATTTTTACCTCATCAGTAATGTACCAGAGTGGCTGGTCAGCCGAGTTCTCCAGGTTGACCGAGAAGTAAGGGTCAAAGTTCGTGGTGTGGTATCGGTTACTCTTCGGGCAGTTGTCATCGTCGTCGATGACGCCATCGCCGTCAAAGTCCGTCTCGCACACGTCTCCAATACTGTTACCTTGGAGATAGAAAATTGAATACAAAACCACACAAATTGAGCATGGTCATGATTACTTTACAAGCAAGTGAATAGACACAATCAATGTATAGTTAACATTATGCAATGTTATGCAAAGCAGCATCATATAAAACATTTCAGCTTTTTGTTCTCAACCTTAATTTCTAATTTCTAAAATCATAGCTAGCCATGGAAGCTCATTTCTACAAAGAGAATGTAGCATGATGTTTTGTGCGTGTGTTCTAATAGACACATGTACTCAAAGCACACAAAGGATTAAATATGCCCAACAAATATGCATACAGCTGTATACAGTCGGTGTCGGAATTTTCTTTTCCTCAGTTGGCTAAGATGAGTTTCCTGTTTTTTTTCTCTCTCTTTCACTGAATGAAACATATGAAATAGTATCATATACTGTGTATCACTCCCCCCCCCCAAAAAAAAAAAAATAAAAATGTCTACACGTCTATCCTCATGCAATATACATAATGTACCATCATGTTGGAAAAAAAAAGAAAGAAGATAAACATAATAAAATTTAATCTCAAATACTAACTCCAAAAGCAATCCATGAATTATTACAACATCAATCATTCCTCTTGTATCTGTACATAAAAATAAAAAAACAGACTTGTCATTGGCTAGTCATGATTGCTGCCACTCCTACATAAAGTGCCTTTTAGATTTTTAAACCCCTGATCAATTAAGTATTTTTACATTCCAGTATGACTGAGGTTGGAAGGAATTGGAAAAACGCCTACCATCGACGTCTGCCTGGCCAATATTGTAGTAGAGAGGACAGTTGTCTGAACTATTTGGGACTCCATCTCCATCCTTGTCATCATCGCATTCATCACCTGGGGATGGGTTGGAGAAGAAAGTTGGATCAACTTCAAAATCAGGGGGGAAAAACAACAAACCAATTTCTTTGCAATAAAGAACAGAGATAAACTAGAAATGTCGCTATGGCGACTGATGCCTCCGCCATAATGCATGATTCTCCCAATAGGCGTATAGTACAATGTCTTCACAATGTGTGATCCATGACAGTTTCACATAACTGGCAAAATATTGAAATGACAGGTTTGTCAGAAATGTCTTAAACTGGGTTTGCTTTAATTTTCTAAGAGTGCAGGTACACATATTTCGGGAATTGAGAATTTTTACTTGAATTCTGACAGACCTTTTTATAAGTTTATGCATTGAGTAATTTCCAAGGTATGAAGAAAGAGTGTAATGATGGTACAAAATGGATTTTTTTTTTTTTTTTTTTTTTTTTTGGGGGGGGGGGGGGCATTGAAACCTGGCCTTTGACCCATAACCTTTGACTTTTGACCTTCTGGCTGGAAATTTCCCAGAGAATCTCCATAAGGTAATGCATGTATCAAGTTTTGAAACTAATAATGCAAGCATTGCATATACTAGTATATGAAGGAAATAGTAAAATTTTGAGGAGTTGACCTTGACCTTTAACCCCTGACTATTGACCCCTGACCCCTAAATTCCCTAGATAATCCCTGCCAGTCAGTACATGCGTATGTACCAAGTTCCACGAAGATACATTGAACCATTTGCGAGAAAAGTGATATTGCAACATTTTCACCTAACCTTTGACCTTTTGACCTTTGACCTTATGACATGAAACTCTCTCTGGAGAATCTTCACGCAGTAGTTCATGTCCACACCAAGTTTCAAGAAAATACTTTTGGGCATTGCATAGATATGGGGGAAATTGCAACATTTGTAGCATTTGACCTTGACCTTTTGACCTTTGACCTCTTGCCAATGTCACTAAAATCTACTCAACTAATTGTCCCATCATACATCATCCTTGGACCAAGTTTGGTAAAAGCTGCTTCATCCATTTTTGAGTTATCACGTAAACAGATAAATTTTAGGATTTGACCTTGATCTATGACCTTTGAACTCTGTCCGATTTCACTGAAAAACTAATCACGTAATTGTCCCATCATACATCATCCTCCAAAAAAGTTTGGTGAAATTTGCTCTATCCAGTCTTGAGTTATCGCGTAAACGGATACAATTTCATGATTTCACCTTGACCTTTGACCTTTGACCTTTAGCCGATTTCACCCAAAATCTAATCAAATAATTGCCCTGTCATATTTTATACTTGGACCAAGTTTGGTAAAATTCCAGTAAATATTACTCAAGTTATCGCGTAAACGAAAGCGGACGGACGGACGTACGGACGTACGGACGTACAGACGTACGGACGTACAGACGTACGTACGGACGGACGGACAACCCGAAAACATAATGCCTCCGGCACCACTTCGTGGCGGAGGCATAAAAACACACACACACAAGATGACACAAGGCAGCTCCGTCAAGAGTGTGAAACACTAAAGAGTGTGAAACACTACTATTTTTTGGGCAAAAAACAAAAAACAACAAGAAAAACAACAAACGTTTAAACTCATCATGACCAATGAAGACAACAAAACACAAAATGACTGAGGTCCTTACCAGTTCCATCACTGTCTGAGTCAGTCTGATCAGCGTTTGGTGTCAGGAGACAGTTATCATCAATGTCCAACACTCCGTCTCCATCTCTGCATTGCAACAAGTCAATCGAAGAGGAGAAAAAAAATCAACGTAGGAACACTTTTATTCTGGATATAAAATGAACACAATACAAATTGTCAAAATGTCAGCATTGTTAATACCAGAGTTTTAATTAAAACCTGGCAAATACACAAATTCTGTATTTCAGACTTCAAAAGGATGTTCCACTACATTCATTGGCATGGTTTTCTTTGTGTCCTTGACTGCAGTTTTCCTCAAGTTGCTAACTTTGGCATCGCATTCTGAGGTCACTTATGTAACTACTTATGTCATTTTAATTTGACTTCCATTGTACCATCTATTCATAAAGTGAAAATGCAATTGAGATGCAATATGCAGATCTGCATAAAATTATTACAGGCTTGGTGTAGGTGTTCTAGTCTTACCTTATTACCACTTATCATATAGCTGTATAAAAATAAACTAAATAAGTAAAATATAATAATTATCTTCTTTCCACGAATGACACTATTAACCCATTGAGGATGAGTCCCTACTATACTCCGGCAGGTGTCTATGGGAAATGCATGTTGTGGCTAAATCAGTTCATCCTCAATGAGTTATTCAAAGATATCATTGAATGCTTAGGCCTATGACACGAAAATCATGCATACATGTACAATGTAGCTCCATGTTATACAACTTATGAGATTGTCTCAAACTCATATTAACAGGTTTCTTTTTTTTCTAACAAATTTGTGTACTTCTTCATTTCTTTCTTGGAAAAAAAAAACTTGATGTGCTTATATATTACATGTAATTAAATTCATGATGATGTTTTGTGTGATTCAGATTTGCACTCACTGGTCTTTGTTGATCCCCGTGATGACGTCGCAGGCGTCACCGTATCCGTTCTGGTCGCTGTCCGCCTGGTCAGAGTTGGAATCGTCCGGGCAGTTGTCGCAGACGTCACCGACACCGTCACCGTCCGTGTCCGTCTGGTCAGTGCTGTTGAAGAGCGGGCAGTTGTCTGAACTATCCAAAATGCCTTTGGGGGAAGATGATGTTGAAATGAATTAAAGTTGTGTGGTATATAGTGATGTCATGCACATATTCTGAATGGTCTTAATAAAATGATGTTGAAACGAATTGAGGTTGTGTAGTATCTAGTGATGCCATGCACATATACCGTATTTTGAATAGACTAGTATACATTAGTTCAATTTCTCATGTCCATCCACTTCAGAAGAAAAATGGCATCGACACATCAGAGAGGGAAGAATCACTAAAATTGAGACAAAACTAATGGTTATAATTCTATGTAGAGCTAATTACTACCTTTTGGTATGATTCAACTGAATTAATCTATTCTCATTGAAGATTAACAAATTTATGCGCAGGGAAAAAGCAAGAAGAAACACCTTCTTTTCTTTGTTTGCCTGGTAATGTGTCTGGTATTTAGAAATCTAAAGAAGGAAGGGCATTCAAAGACAGTTCATTTCCCAAATATCTCTTTCTCTCTCTTTGGTCTTTCCTCCAGAAACTGATGCTCTCTCTCTTAGTCTCACCATCTCCGTCGTCATCCGTGTCACATTCGTTGCCATCTCCGTCCCCGTCCGTGTCGATCTGGTTGGGGTCATAGGTCGAAGGGCAGACATCGCAGGCGTCCCCATACCCATCTCCGTCCTGGTCAGCCTGGTCCAGGTTGGCCACGTACTGACAGTTGTCCTGGCAACGAGAGATGGGGAATGGGGATTGTGAGGAGGAGGAGGAGGAGCATCTACTGGTTTTGATCACATGACTCGTCAGAGTATTTCATTTTGTTGCACCTTGGGAATTACCGTAACAAACTAGTCATGAACCACAGAGCTCTATAAAGTCTCGAACCAAATTTGATTTTGCTGCTGAGCTCATGCGTACAACACTCAGGAGAGTAAAGTGTCTATCTATGGTCAAAACAAAAAGACACAGTGAGGAGAAGTTTTACGCATATTCCCGTCTTGTCTGTATGACATCTATAGTTAGTTGTTTCCATGTCAAAATTATTCAATGTTCCAGTTCCGTTTATTTCAACAATTCACTAAAAAGTAAAATAAGATGGAGTACATCTCCACATCCAACCCTATTTGTTCTTGATATTGTTCAGTGTCCCCTGCCCCTCAAAGATAGTGAATGCTACATCTGTACTACTGTAGTCAAAATAAGTGTATCAGAAGTTCAGTTTCCTTCTGATTTTTTCCTCCTCTAAATCACTATTAACAGATAAGCAGTCTTCAGCTGCCCCTCTTATTTCTTCGCTCACGTTTTCGTCATAGATGCTGTCGTTGTCGTCGTCCTTGTCGCACTCGTCCCCAATCTGGTCGTTGTCGTTGTCCTCCTGCCCGCTGTTGGGGACGGTCTCACAGTTGTCCCGGCGGCACTCGTTGTTGCCCCCATCGCTGCACTCCAAAGATGTTGATGGGTGGCCATCAGTGTCGACATCGACCCCGCAGAATTTACCGTTGCCGGCGTACCCGTCATTGCACTGTAAGTTCAGGACAAACACACATATCCAGAGCAATCAGAACAATTATTAGCGATGATATTTAATAGTTCTCCAGATAAACAGTCTGTAGTTTTGGGTCCTGATGCTTCCATTTCATGGATAAATCTACATTCTATCATCCAACATTAGCTTAAAGGTATTAGCCCACATTTATAAACCTGCAGCAATTGGTCTCATAGTTAGCATGGAGTTTGGGTATGATTGCAGTAACACCTGCGCAAAATTTCGTTCCAATTAGTCCATTACTTTCATAAAAATAAATGAAAATGCACCGTATGCATGTGTATAAAAACGCTCGCTAGCTCCGGTCCACGCACGTACTGTACATGCATGCGATACGTAGCCCGCGCTCGTAATTCGATTTTGGGTCGGGTTGACCCGGTTTGAAAATTGATTTTAAAACGATGATTTTCTCTCTTTTATCGAATAGTATAGACAAAGAGCAACAGGTGAGGTATGTTACTGTTATAACTTGTACTTGAAGTCATATTGGACCTGTTTTATGCAGTTTTGATTTTCGTGGGTTTGCAAATGTGGGCTAGTACCTTTAACATTAATGGGCCTTTATATGTGTAGTGACATTGGCACAAAAAAACTTCTAGCACTATAAAAACTGTCAAAAGGCGCAGGCACAGAATGGGTTTATAGCAGACTTATCAAATTACTTCGGGGCCCTGATTTATGAAGAGTTAAAATTGATTATAAAGTTGATTTCAATATATGGTATTAAAGTCTATGGCAGCCTGTGTGGTAAGGAAATTTAAAACCGATTTTATCTTTTGATAAAACAGGGCCCTGATTTAAGCTCTCAGTTGCACAGAATCAACCTTGACTCTGCAGTTGACTCTAACAATGACTGCTCTCAAAGCGTGTAGCTCCTACACTGAAATGAGGACATGACTACAAACAGAGTTTAATACGAGACAGGCAGAGCTACCAAGTCTCACGCATTCTGCGTGAGACTCAAGCATTTAGGGTCTGTCTCACGATCTCACGCATGGCACCCATTTTTCTCACGCATCTGGTGAAGTCTGCAATTTGGGCCAAAAATAAGGAGCATAGCTCAAAGTATTAAAGTGATAGTTGCAATTGAAGGTATATTTCCCTTTTGCCTTTCAAAATTAGTAAAAAATAGTCACTAAAGTATGCACCAGATTGCATCATTAAGAGCTAATAATCTTAAAAAGCTCCCTACCATGGGAGGGGGACACCCTCCTCGTTCGCGTGCGCATGCGCGCGAACGCCGAGTCATAAAAATCTCACTCATAAAAGTTTTTTGAACTTGGCATCTCTGGACAGGACCAGACTCTGTTACCTCACAGGTGAACGTCCCCGCCCCGGTGGAGGTGCATGCGGCGTTGCTGTCGCAGTCGTGGAGATTTAGGATACAGTAATCTCCTGGTGAGCAGCCAGCCACATTGTTTCCTACGTACCCTGGCGGACAGGTGCCGCACATGTAGCTACCCTGCATCATAGAGGTGGGAAAATTCAAATATCAATTAAACGTTATCCAGAAATATAAATCTGTCGTTTATTCCCCTCCCCCTCCAAGATATTTGTTGCTTCAATAAATAAATTGAATACAACATTTTGTACGAGTCATGTAAAAAACAATTAAGTACAAGTAAAAGATCACAGATCTGTCAAAATAGGGTCTTAAATGTACAAACCAAGTTAGAAAAGATAGCTAACTGTGAGAAAAAATGAGTGATGATATCCACCGGCCAGTCCTTGTGAAGAAAGTTATCTTCCATATCAAGCATATTTCAAGTCAATATTTGGTATATTGCAGTTAAGAAGAACGGTTGGGGTGCTTTCTGCTGACCCTACACCAGTTAAAATCAAATCCATTAAGCTGACATCTTGAAGGGACAGAATGTGCAGAATCAACCAAACCTCAAGAAATACATTTTTTTTTTAAACAGATATTGTCAGATTTTCTTAAATCATCTTTCATCCTTGAACAAGCACTGAAAACAGAATTCCATGTGTCATGCTTTCACTGATGGGGAGTGAAGTTGTCTCTGTTACTCTTCCACTTACCACTGTGTTTGTGCATTCCACATCATCGTCACAGCCTCCGTTGTCTGTTGCGCACTCATCAATATCTTCACATACCTGCAACGTGACATATTGTAAATCGAGGGATCAGAACGTACACTGTATTGGATAATAATTTGGTCACAGCAGAGCTTGCGGTTAATTAAGCATGAGAAAATAAAAGATCATATCTTTTTTGAGTATACATGAAAAAATAAAAAAGGATCATTTCATGCTAATGAATGTTTATAGTACATATAGGTACAGTAATCCAATTGTGTGCTTGAAAACCTGAAATTAAATTCTAATCTCTGAAACAGTTAAAATTGAAATATTCTCACGGAGTAGTCCTTAGGCACAAATCAAACAAATCATAAGAATGTGAAGGATGAATTGTAAGTTGTCCTTACAACAACAACAACAGAATAAACATGCAATGCCTCGTTTAAAATGAACTCATTATACAGTAGGCATATTTCATCCCACACATACCAAATTGCAGTCATGGCTTTGTAACAGTAATGAAGTGCAGTAGGATACTTAATGAAATGAAGTGGCTCACATGTAGCTTCCATTAAATTTTCATATCATCCAATGATAAAAGAAAAGTTGCAAGTAAAATCAGTTCATTTGATTATGTTGAACAACAGAGAATCTTGCTATAAGAAGTGAACTGAATTGGGCATGATATAATTCAATACTTTAATGAGTGTGCACAATTTAATTCACTGTGCTTCCATGTAATACAACAATTTCAAACATGATATGATAACACAATGAAACATGTTATGTGTTCATATTACTGACAGCAAATAAAAAGAAAGGAATAATATAACAATGGCAAATAATTAGAAAGATATACATGTAGAAAGAGAACGAAGAAGAGTTACAAAAGAATGGAAAGATAGTCATAATAGAATCTATACATTGCAGAAGTAAATCAAGTTACCACATACATAAGAGTACATTGTACACTTTGTACATTGTAAGTACATTTGTGATCATAGCCAACTGCAGTGTACATAATTTGCATTTACACTGGAAAAATAAAATAATATATAGCTTCTCCACTCAAATAATTACTGTTACAATACATGCACATACATTTCGGGACACTGTAAAATATAATGGTTTACCATTGAATCATACAGGGTTCATTAAAAATGTCACATTTGCAGTGTACAACATAGGGCTTCAGCCAACAATAGTGTTACTTATAATGAGCACGCAGCATGCATAAAAAAAAAGAAAAAAGAAAAAGAAAAGACAAAGAAGAAAATAAATAAACAACTACCATGTAGAAAATAATAAAAGTGCATCATGCAAAAGATTCTAATGCCAGATTGACACTTACCAAACAACTATAAGAATTAAAAGATTGTAAAACAGAGTTTAGTAGAAATACATACCATCAAAGGTAAAGTTCCACACATGACAAGAATAGAGAAAGTAAATGTAGCAATGGGGGTGGGAGGGGGGTGGAATGCTACCCCACCTGCCTCTGTTTGAAAGATTCCCCAAGGGGTTAAAGAATGAGAAACATAAATGAGACTGATGCTATTGTACTCTGACCGTTCTACTGTCTTACAGGACCAAACTATGCAATAGGGAGCTTTAGATTTGTTGCACTGCCGTTTGAGACGACGCTGGAGCGGAACGTTCTCCTCTCCCCGTGTCGTGCTGAAAAGTAGCTTTAGATTACGCTGAGACGCAACGTATAAAAAAAAAATGGCGGCCCCATATGATCGGTGCATCAAGTAGCTCTCTGCGTGGTGAACTGAGTGGACATGAAAATTGCCCAGAACGTAAAGCAAAAACTCAGGCGCGCGAGCTATAAATAGATCGCTTCTGATACGCGATTCTGCGCACGCTCAGATCCGGTTTTTTCTCCTCTGAGTGTCCCCGTCGGGAAAATCTAAAGCTCCCTATTATCATGACTGTGAAAGGTACTTTTGCAGGTTGCATTAAAAGTTTGCTGAATCCTGGTACTACAGAGAAAGAACCGGGAGAGCTGTAGAAGTATAGTAGAGATATAAAATAAAATCTACCAGGATCAAAATGCTTAATGTCATCTAAGCAAAGTGATGACAACTGAGAAGATATGTATTGCATTTGCATTATCCCAACTTGAAGATGATATACATTGCACTATACAGTATTTTAGCAAAAAATATTTCTCAAATTTATGAAATTCTTGCGTCGAGTCGTTTTTATTGCAATTGATTGACAAACTGCCCTACATCAATGTAAATAAACACCAAATTAGTTTGTGCTTTTGTAGTAGCCATGATAAAAAAATCATGGGCATACCAACTCGGGCAGGATTAAAATGTACACACTTATGATCACTGGACAGGTGTCTCATACTATGTTGAAGTAGGGCACTTTGTCAATTTGTCAGTTGCAATAAAAAAAAAAATGCTAATAATCTTGAGAACTTGTGAAAGGAAATGACAATAAAATGTATAGCTTTCAATACAGAATTCAGACTGGAGATTGATGCGAACAGATAATTAACTTAAAACATTTTAAGGAAGGAAACCATTACCAACCTGCTGGTTATTGTTGGCATAGTCCAGACCAATACCATGGGGTGTGGTTCCTGTGTAGCCCAGTGGACACGCCCCACACTCAAAGCCGGGTTCAAAGTTCACACAGGCACTGGTGTTGAAGCATGGATTAGCCTCCACACACTGACAAATTGAGGAGCAGATGGAAGATGAATTCTTATTAGTTGTTGAATTTCCTCTTTTTTCCATCAGAGCAACTCTCTCTCCCCCTCTCTCTCTCCCTCACCCTTTTCCAATCTCTCTCTCTCTCTCTATCTTTCTATATACAATGCATCTATCTATCCATCTATCTATCCATCTATCTATCTATCAATTTATTTATTTCTTTGTACATCACTGTATCTACTGATCCACCTACATTTGTATTTTTCAACCTATTCATCTCCTTTCTATGCATCAATTAATCCATTTTTATCATTTCTCTGATCAGTAAGAGATTTCTTTTTCTAGATTTTACCAAATGTATATCATCCACTGGGCTTTAATATCTGAATGTATACTTAGTTTCATAATTGCTATATTTACCAAAATTACACAGCAACTAAAGAGCAAAATTGAGGTATTTGATATATATTAAACAGATTTCATCATCAGGTAATGAAAAGACTGAGATGTACTTTCTCAGGCAAACCATTGGCTGGGAATAATTTCTACAGCTTAATGTTTCAAATGTGTTGACATCTTTACTTTTGATACACTATTCTCCTCCATTCATTTCACTTTCTTCTCACCAGTATTCATCTTTATCTGTATTTGTGAGCATTCTGTCCATCTCTCCATCTACCTGTTATTTGTCTGTTTGTTTATCTACCTATCTATTCATATACGGTCCAGTGAATTTGTTAATCTGTACATATGTCTGCACATCGCTTTGTTCCTTTTGAAAGATACCTCCATGTAGTTAATCCCTCAACCATCAAATACAAGTGGCTCACTCTGTCTGTCTGAAATCTGTGTATGTCTGCATCCATCTATCAGTCAATCATTGCACAATACTATCTGTCAATCCCTTCATCCATCCATCCATATCTCACTGATATCTTGACAGCTATTCTCCCTTCATCATGGAAGACAATCATATCTTCCTCTGCATCTGTATGTACAACTTACATGTAAATAATCCTATCTTCCTGTTCAAATGCCCAATTACCTCTGATCCACCAATCCTGCTTTTGCATATAAAGTTTATGCCAAGCAAGCTATCTGATGTGATATGTGTATGGTATATACAATTATTTATCTATCAGTTCATCATAATAAACTCATTTATCTTTACATCTTCTAGTCTTCTCATTATTGTATACCTCGTTAATGTCTTGGCAGTTATCTCCTGTGCCAGTAAACCCCTTAGGGCAGTCCAGACACCTGTAGCCCCCGTTACCTCCTGTGTTCACACACGTCACCCCCTCGGTGCATGGGTCAGGGAAGGAGAGACACGGACCTTTGTAAGTCAAGGAAAAAATAAGAAAAAATACAACAGTAAAGTAACATAATATACAACCTGGTGACTACTGATTCAATATATTATGACTGTGAATCAAGAAATCATATTTGCATTACGCATTTCATCTTGAACTCAGCCATATCATTTCGTGTTAATCGATACAATAAAAAAATGGGCGAAGTGTCTGGGTACCTGACCAAAAAAAAGTGGTGATATCGTCATTTTATATGCCACATGAATCTTGCTTAATCTTTGCAAATTTCTTCTAAGAGAGGCAACATTTCACAACAAAGAAAGAAGAAGAAGAAAACAGCAATGACAGCAACTCTTGCTGGAATGACATACATGTACATGTACAACTGTAAGTAAAAAAAACACAGCTTCCTGGTTGGCTGATGCTATGGGAGGTCGCTTTTCCAGCAACAGTTGAGATCCCAACATCTTCTATGAAAAGGGGTCCAGTTTAATATAAGATATGCAGAAGAATTCAGAGACACCATTCTAATGGTAAGATACATGTAATATCTTGTGCAGCAAAATTCCCTCCCCCCCCTCTCCAAGGTTTGATGGGTTCAAATTCATAATTGTCAATCATTTTGTGATCATATCACATTCTAGACTTACAATCAGCTTCCGACAGACATGGCTGGCACACCGAACAGTCTCCCAACGAGAACTCGCTGGGCTGACAGGGGGCGCACTCCGTCTTTCCCTCGGTGCTGCTAAACCCGCTGTCACAGCAGGTGCACTCAGACTGGAGAGATTCGTTGTTGTAAGATCCAGGGGCACAGGACTTACAGAACTCTGTGAGATATCAGAAAGGTTACAGGTCAAATGTAAAAGGTTATAGGTCAAAAGTGAAATGTCATCTATATTTTTTTGCATTGTTCCCAGATTTTGCCGGATTCATATCTCAATAGGTAATGTAAGAACTTTTTTTTTTTTTCTGGAGGGCATGACTTGCTGAATCCTGTGTGATATCAAAAAGGTTACAGGTCAAATGTAAAAGGTCATTTATTTTATTTTATCTGTTTTTTTTTTTTTTTGCATTGTTCCCAGATTTTGCCTGATTCTTTTCTCAACAGGTAATATAAGACCCTTTTTTTTTTCCCCCGAAGGAAATGACTTGCAGAACTCTGTGAGATGTTAAAAAGGTCAAAGGTCAAACGTAAAAGGCCATTTCATTCCTAGCAATGTTCCTAGATTTTGCCAGATAATTTATATCTCAATAGGTAATGCAATAACTTTCTTTTTTGTTCATATCACTTGATAAACCAGATATTGACTACGGACTATTATTGATCTCTGTTTTTCAAATAGGAAATGACAAGCATTATAAGCAGGTAACAAGAAAAAAATGAAACAAAATAAATGCCACAATATCAAATCAATATGAACTTGCCAAATAGACAATGCTTGACTACAAACAAAAAACAGAGAATATGAGAGCAATTAACTGTCAGCAGTTTTCGGGAATTACTTCCACTCTAATGGTCTTTATGTTCCTATGTCTTATCCCCTGGATATGATGTGACAAAATGAAACAAAATAAAATGCCACAATCAGTATGAACTTGTCAAATTGATGATACACTGCACTTGACTACCAAAAACAAAAGAAAAACAAAAACAGAAAACAAAGAATGTAAGGATAGTTAACTGCTATCAGCAGTTTCATTTTGTAAATACTTTCACTATAATCCTGGTCTTTATGTTACTTGTTCTGCTGTAAACTCGTACGAACATGTACATAATGATCAAGGCTGAGATCAGTTAGAAATGCGGGTTCGCTGACCCCAGTCACCTCATTCAGGTACCTGGTTTTGTGTAGAACAAAAGATTCTGAGAGCTCATCAGCGCACGCTCTATTCATACCTCGCACCCGATCGATATTTCCATTGTTCACGGGCACATGTAGTTGACCGCAGAAAGGGGGACACAAAGAACCGCTTGACTGCCTTCAAACAGCTGTATTACCAACCTGTGTGCCTCTCTGTCGACGGGCGAAAAGAATCTCATTTGGGGGCATTAAAGGCACTCAGAGAATTGCGGAAGGAACGGGTTAATAGTTCCATTCATGTGACTTTCTCTTAAATCACTTGTGATATTGAGGTTACCTGTGTCGTATCCGTTGGAGAAAGTTCCGGGCCCACAAGGGAACCTCTGTCCATCAAAGCAGGCTGTCCCTGCCTCACAGGTCGTACACTCATCGGGACAGAACTGGGGGGAGAAAGGGTGGTAAGACACTTACAACAGTTAAAGGCATAATTTACCATTTGCAGATGAAACAAAAACCCAGTATTAGTGCTTTAAAATAGTTCTAAAATGTGAGTTAGGGATAGAAACAACCACTGTAAAAATTTGAATCAGTATAATCGATGTTAAGTGTAGTTGAATACACAAAATGTGAACAATAGTTATAATAAAAATGTTTCCAGACTAAACCGTATACAGTTACGGTTCATTGAGAAAAACCCTGATATCTCCTTATATTTTAGTTTTTATTGCAAGTATTTCATATGGTAGGATGTTTTGTGATACAACAGACCTACTCATATGCATCAAATGTGATATCTTGAACATTTTGGAAATCACTGCTCCTCAAGGTAAACTGGACCTTTAACTTGTAGATTTTGCACAGCAAACGGAATAAAATTTGAATAGCTCTGGTCAAGTAATCTTATAATCAACGTACCTACAATACAGCAACATTATATAGATGATGACTGGCGGGGGAGGGAACATACCGAATGTTCCACCCGAAGGGTTTGAAATGCTATTGAGGGACTTATAGCCTCCCGAAATAGCATTTCAAACCCTGAGGGTGGAACGTTTGGTACATGTTCCTGACAACAAAAGTCATCATCTGTCATATTATACGGGTATAATAGTCAAATCTGCTTTTTTACATTGTATGGAATAGGCAAATTTATCCTATCAATTGCATGAAAAATATGATCGTTCAATCGTTTGGTATCGTTTGTCATTTGTTACTGAAAAATGTTTTCCCATGGGAGAACATTACAAAAATGTTCTGCCCATGGGCGAAAATAACCAATGTGCCTCCATCACGTGACTGTGTTTAGCCAATCACTAACCGGTATTTGACTAACCCATTTGATATTATATATTGTCCAATGATGTACAACTGTAATGTCACACTCCAAACAATCAAAAATATTGAAGACCTCAAGGTAAAATGTGATGAAATATCAAGAGCTATGGTGGTTATTTAAAGCTATCACAATATTGGTACCTATGAAACTCCCCAATTTTCCATGTTAGGTCAGCACAATATCATACACTGAACTATTGAAAATACTGATGACCAAATACTGGATGGAATATCAGTAACTCATTTCTCATGCAGTCACAGATAAGTAAGGCAGAAATGTTCACTTAAACAAGGAACAAATGTAATGAATGAAAGAAGTGGATATTCTGAGGACATTCTAAGATAAAAAATGTGTGTCTGAAATACTGATTTTAAAGGAAGTGTGTATTACTTTATCTTGCCTATGATGTATCAGTCAGACAACACTGCAATTTATATCCACATGGACTTTATTTCATACATTTACTGCATACATGAAAGAAGTAAAAGATAATTACAATATGTTTAATTATTCTTACCTGTTAATAATATTTACATTTGTTGAAAACTTTTATTGAACATGATATACTGAATAACCAAAACTCTTTGCGATTGTTACATCCAGTTTTTTTATTCCATTACCTTGATTTTATGAATACATCTGCATTCAACACTCACTGGGACATACAACTTGCATTTCTAGATGGGAAAAGAAAGTGAGGAGGGTTCGACACAATGCCTTTCCACCCAATATAAATAATGTCATCACTTATGTTATAAGTTCACATACACTGTACTAATGAAAGCAGAATGGTGAAAGATCTATTAACCTGTTCCATACTAAATTCTGAAATTCCCATAGACTAAATATGTACGCCACCAGATTTCCATATACAATGGGTTAAAAAGACCACACGTGACTGCCATACTTACTGTGGTGTTGCAAGTGGCAAATGTGTAGGTTGGACAGTGTGTAGCGTAGCCATCCACGCACAGCTTTTATGAGAGACAACAAAAAAGAATTCTGCATCAGGCATTGTATAAAAACTTCAATTTCATTCTAATCTTCCTTTACTTCCATGTTCAAATTCAACTGATATACTTTGCATCTAATCATTAACAAAAACTTCCACAGTTGCAAAAACATTATAATTAAAGAATCATGTAGCAAACTAGAAATGTCGCTATGGCGACTGGTATGCCTCCGCCATAATGCATGATTCTCCTAATAGGTCTATAGTACATGTCGACAATGTCTGATTACACGTCGTTTTCACAAAATTGGCAAAATATTTAACATGTTTGTCACAAATGTATCGAATGTTCACCTTCCTTGACCTATGTTTAATTGGATGAATAGGAGAGCATGTATTTGGGGATTTAAGAACTTTAACTTCGACTTTGACCCTTTCACAAGTTTACGCACTTGAGTAATTTTCAAGGTATGGAGAAAAAGTGCAATTTCTGTATTGAACAGTATATTGTTATCATTTTCATCTGGCCTTTGATTCATAAGAGAATCACTGTCAGGCAGAACATACATGTACATAAATATGTACTAAGTTTAAAGATAACTTGAGCCACTTCCGAGATATGGAGAAAGAAGTAAGTTCAGCACTTTCACTTGATCTTTGACCTTTTGACCTTTGACCTTCTTGGCAAAAAAAAAAAAAATCCCAGAGAATCTCTAGTGGGTTATACATGCATACATCAAGTTTAAAAAAGATAATCCTGCTGGCATTGCACAAGTATAAGGAAAATAGTAAAATTTTGAAGTATTGCCCTTGACCTTTGACCCTGACCTTTGACCCATGAACCCCAAATTCCCTAGATAACCTCTGCCAGTCAGTACATGCATATATACTGTGTTCCATACAGATACCTTGAACAATTTCCAAGATACAGAGAAAAAAGTGAAATTTTAACATTTCACTTGACCTTTTGACCTTTGGACCTCATGACCCCAAACTTTCACCAGAGAATCTTAATTGGGTACTACATGTATACACTAAGTTTCAAGAAAATATCTTCAGGCATTGCATAGATATGGGGGGAATAATGAAATTTTAAGCATTTGACCTTGACCTTTTGACCTTTGACCTTGAGCATGTGCACCCAAAAGTTGATAGGCACAACTTCCCCCCCTAATACACATACATGCCAAGTTTCATTAGGATACCTCAAAAGGTTTTGATAGTTACCCTGTCCACAAAATTCATTATGGACGGACGGAAGGACAGACGGACGGAAGGACGGACGGACGGACGGACGGAAGGACGGACGGACGGAAGGACGGACGGACGGACAACCTGAAAACATAATGCCTCCGGCACCACTTCGTGGCGGAGGCATAAAAAGGCTGCTATTAATTCTTCCAGCACCACTTCGTGGTGTAGGCATAAAAAACTGCTTATCCAATAGTAGCAAGCCAATTTAGCAAAATGGAGTCAATAGGGGCTTGAGCTCTTGATCCTGGCAGAATCTGTCATCAGTGGCAAAAGAAGGCCCCTTTTGACTCCATTGAACAATCATGTAACATGAAATATATTCAAGAGTACAAGAAAGACAGAGAAGATCCTAACTTTTTTTACACGTCTTCATTTCTACATTGCATTCCCCAAAAAAGAGAGACAGGAAAAACACAAAAAGAATGGACATCCTTTTTGGTTCTTATGGTTCTCACCCATCCAATGGGGCACTCGGAGCATTCTGAAGCGTGGCCGAACGAATGCTCTGTGGGCGAGCGAGGGCAGTCGGCTTGTGGCGGGTCGCAGCGTCCACACGGCCTCTGGAGGCCATCCCCGATGCAGTAGTTTGTTGTCTCGCATCGCTCGCACTGAGAAAGATCTTTAAAGAGGAGTCCAGAAAGTCAAGTCATTATAAAGCACCATTTTTCTTGATTCAAAGAAACTAATAGAAACAGTGTCACATACTTGACAGAAAGTTGCCAGGCAAGATGCGCTGCACATTTACACAGTATAGGCCCTATGTAACTACACTGTTTATCAATATACATGTATAACATATATAATAGAATATGATACTAAACAAGACATGTAACTCATCAAAATGTCCAAATGACTGAATCAACTTTGTGAATGTTTCTTTCACATACACTCAAATTCGGCATGCAAATTAGGTATATATACTTTTTTCACTTCATTGCACTTATCTTTGGGTTTTTTTTTGGATATTTTTGTGTCTAGCACAAAGATAAAAGCATTTTTTTTTTGACTTGTTGTGAGCGACACTCCTTCATATCTTAAATTTGTAGAATTAAAAACATGCAAACTTCATCTCAACCAACATGTTAAAATTAAATGTACTTGGGGAAAAATTTCCACAAGTGTACAATAAGACATATCTTTAATAGCCTCAATAGAAAGATCCCCAATGTTTCTTGAGCAAACATTCAGAAAAACAAGGAAATTACATGGAACAACACATCACATGAATTAGAATAATTACAATACAGAGAAGAAGAATGTGACTTACGTCTGAATCTTCTCTCTGTTGTGCAGCCAAGGATCTCAAAGCGAAGCCCGATCTCGTTGTTCCAAGTCTTGGGGTAGATCCTGATGTACCGGGCGTAAACCTCTTCAAACGTGTTCACTTTCAACCCATTCTTGTTTGAGTTGGCATCAAAATCCTGCCAGAAATAATTACAAATGCCATTCCCGACAGTCTGATACATTTTGTTGTGTAGGGTTCCTCCAGAGATGTTAACAATATTTTACAATTATGTTTCTACTAAAAAGAATTAAAGCTCATCGAAAAAGAAAATGCACACAACCTTTGGAATACTGTCATTATCCACAATTTGCAAAGCTCATTGACGTGATTCAATTTCATCCAAATCCTTGCTTAAATTTGCATTAGAAGTTTGACAGAAATCCAACACATTAATTTCCCTATTACAATCATGAACAAATATTTTGATAAGATGCTGCCTGATCAACAGAAGTTAATGTTTAAATGAAATTTACTCCTAGAATCAACAATCTCATGACAGCATGACAGAGACAAGCATAATTTATGTGACTCATAACAACACCTGGCACTTTGTATCTTATCATGCCCAGATTGCTAAATGCCGAGATCGTGAAATGCAAATCACAGCATAATCTGGAGAAGATGTGAATAGAGAGTCACTAGTGTCATATAATCAAACTATAGGCCCAAAACCACTATTTCGGCGCAATTAGTCGAAAATCGTGTCGCTTATGTTCCTACTCACCTAGGAGAGATAAAAAGCTCTTTCAAAATGCCCCTGTGATTTTATGTGATGCCAAGGGACATATAAACAAAAACTGAAATCATTTCGAAGGCGAAATTATACCACTAAGCCATTGGTGGAGGGTTAAGTTCGGCCAACAGGCTTAAAAGTGCATGTCGCCAACGATGATTTTTTATGTTTTCTCAACTTTGTGGGAAAATATGAGCATAAAGAGGAAGCTTACTCACGGTTTCAGAAAAGTGGCTTAAGGTTCTATGAAAACCCAACACAACTTTTTAAACTAACCATTCTTTATCAACAAAATAACTGATGGAAATGTGTCGCCAGATCCGCTGAAACATACGTTACCATCTTTGTACTGCCAACTTGGTTATGCTATTACAGTGAGTACTACACAATTGTATTGTTTTTCTGACCAAAAGGGGTGTAAGTTTATGTTAAAAGATATTTCATCACTCAGCTTCAAAAGACATGCGACTGCTAATCTCGCAAAAATAGATTTTAAAAAGGTAGATTTAAGAGAAGTAACATACGTTACCATCTTTGTAAAAAGTATGAAGGTGCATGGCTCTGAATGATTGTTCTAGAGTTGAGACTAATGGAGTAGATTGTCGTCATACCCATGGGTGGCAAAAGATTCATTATTATGTTGCTAACTTATACGATTTAATCCACAAGTGTAACATACGTGATGTAACTTACGTTACCACCAAATGACAGAAAGCTTAATTAAACCATTAATTACCGCCTAAATGTACATTTCTCGAATCTGTGCCGTCGATTTGAGGTCATGGGATAGCTCAGCAACTTCTTTCAATGACATCTTGAGCATTGGCAGCGCGCAAAATACCTTTACATGATGTGTTGAAAAACTGAGTAAGTATTTGATTGTTGGAAATGTGTTGTTGTTTTTCATAGAATCATGCTTTACTTCTGTTTATTGTGTCTTTATTAAGTCAGTAGATTCCACCGTAAAAATCCAGTTATTGCTTTGCTGTACAGGTTTATTCTTTTGAAATAAATCACTCAATTTATTACGTAACGTATGTTTCAAATTTTGGTAACGTAAGTTTCAAGATGTTGTCATGTTGATAACAGACAATCCACAGAAAAGCCCATTTAATTTGAGACAATTTAATTGTTGCAGTTATGATGTTGATGAGTTTCTCCGTCAAAACATATCAAATTCATTTACAGCTGTATGTTCTTGTTTGTTAAGAGGATGCAGTAAAAGGGGACATAATCATAGTATCTTTGTAAAAAAATCGTTTGGTGGGCGTTGATGTTCAACTTGGCTTTAATGATGTCATATTCCAGGTATAAACAATGAATTTAACATTGTTTTAAGAAAATTCAATGAATAGCTAATAAACTTAGGGATTACGCAGATCTCTACTTCAAAACTATTGGATCAGGTCCCTGCATTAATATAGTAACGTAAGTTTCTAGTTTTGGTTACGTAAGTTTCATCAATTCATGTCATTGAAAAAGGATATTTTAGAGAATGTGCGTGGATAAAAATAACATTTAATTGTTCTAGAACTATAGTTGAAGGAATTCCATAGGGAAATAAGTCTTTTCAATTATATCTATCTTCGGTTATCATAAATCAATATGGTGACTTACTACTACCTGACTATTTTTAACGGAGAAAATTAACTCAAATTTGCGTCGTTATATCGTTGATGATCTCAAAGTGAAGAAAAACACACTTTGAATGAAGAAAAGGCAACAAAAATACATGTGCATTAAAGAAATGTAATTTTAACTATTACTGAGTATGCCATCATAGATCAGGCCTACATGATAATAATAATGCTAATAATAATTATAGTGATGTATGTTTCAGTAAGATATATGTTTAAGACATCAACATTTTTTGTTCTTCCTTCTCGTTGAAGTTAATGCAGTTGCAATGGGGAAGAGCAGTGCTGAGATTAAAACCCCATATATAGGGAACGTATAAGCTGCAATCAGATTGGCGAAAAAATCATATCTCTATAAGCAAAGATTCAAGAAAAAACAAAAACATGTACCCGTCGCGTGGTTGACAAAAAAAAAAAGAAGCAAAGTCACGCATTTTTTTTATTTACCCTACCAGGGTAACTATAGGGGAGGGGGCTCGAGGTCCCCCGCCCCTTTGCCAGCAGTCAAAATATAAACAAAAGGAAATAAAAAGAAAAAATGAATCGCAGAATCCTCCCCAGTTTGAAACAAACAAATAAAAAACATGAAATTGGGCTTGTACTGGCAGCATAGAATTAAGCTGAAGCCTTTCTTTATATTTCTTCAATTTTCTTTTCTTTTTCTTTTTTTTTCTTGCTTGTCAGTCGATGAAACCCGGTAAAAGAAATGAAACAAAAGAAAAAATGGCACGGGAGCTTTTATTTTTCTCCCTGTCAGATGATTAAAACTGGAAGTAGTCGACTTTTTCTAACTCTGACCCCATCCCCCACCCCATGAAAATCCTACTTACGGGCCTGCCTGTAATCATTATCAGTACCTTTGTTGTGCATGTATAGCAACTTGTCCTTTCGCTTTTCTTTTGAAAGATTCAAAAACATTTTTCCATGCAGGAGACAATTTCCAGATACGGCAAGAATTATTAATGCAAGACTTGTTATTCTTGTTATCCTTGTGGATTATACTGTCTTATGCATAGATAACAAGGACAATCGAGTACATCATTTCACTAATGACAATTTGATTCATCCTACCCAGTATTGTGCTAATGCAACTATGTAATTTGACGTTATTTCATCGACCTCATTTGCCATAGTCAACTTAGTAAAGTGGTCATTTATTTAATTAACAAAGAACATTTCTTGGTTCCTTCTGTCCATATCTCTTGTTTACCGAGTTCAGAAATTTCAAATACAAGCAGTACGGCGTTATTGTTCATTATGAAGCACTTAGATAGAGTAACCATCTCGTTTCTGCCGTGCTAGTTTCATACAAGTGTTAAAAATTTTGTGAATACTATTGTATTGCAACTGCTATTTTCAAACTGTTCCTGCATAGAATAACTGTTGCGACAGCATAGTTATGGAGTCTGTAAAGTTATGGATTCGAAACATATCTTTCAACAGCATGAAGTGACAGCTGAAGATAACAAGTTACAAGACATCAATTTGAAGATAACACGTTACAAGACGTCAAGCATACGAAAACTTCCATTATGATAAAATTGAAGTGAAACCTACGTTACCCACCACTCGTTTTATATTACACGTACATCATGACAATATTTTCGTCCGTGAAGGCACGTGAAAGCATGTTCCCAACTCTTATCATTTCAATGCCATAAATTCATAAGTATGAAGCCAATTGTCTTCAAAATATCAACAGTAACAGATTAATGTTCTACTCCAGAATTTATACGCGGACATGTTATAAAGTCTTGCAGTTTTACAACTATTTCAATTGTAATTTTTGAGAATTGTATCACCATGATATTGCGACATCTTGTTATAATATACGTTCACTTAGAGTTGACGAGAAATTAATGTAAGAATATATACCAAAACCAAAAAGAAAAAGTATCAAAATCAGTTGCACATGTAGTAGTATTATCTTTGTAACTTACGTTACATTAACGTGAAACATACGTTACGTGGAATCTGACGAATATATTTTTGCGCACATAGATTCACATGTTTCATCGATAATACTCAAGAATTGGCTGGCAATTTGGGACTAATAAATGTTGAAAATATTTTCTGAAGAAAGTCTGACATCAAATTATCGAGAAAACAAATGAACATCACATGAAATAAGATTTAATACAATAGGACATGCTGTGTTCAGTATAGCATACAGGTCACTTGCCATCCTTCCCATCTGCAGGCAGCATTTACAAACATGGCAGCCGATGGTATACTTCACATCTGACGCATAATTATCTCAATTATAGACTGTAGTCACCAATCTTAAAGCATTTGAAATAGAATGACATTGGTAACGTATGTTACATGATGAAATCTACGCCCTATGAAAGAAATTATCACACCACAAAAATAAAGCAAGATTGTGTGTTCATATTTTTCAACTACAAACTTGAATATTTGTGTCATGGATTGGTACAAAAATGAAACCTATTCTAAAAACTTTAATTTTCGCGTTTTGCGATTGTCCAATTGTGCCGAAATAGTGGTTTTGGGCCTATAGTCACTTCTAAGACAAATTTAATGACCTCACTCTTTGATGCATTCATATATATGTTTAATACACTTCAAGTAAAACGTATAATTTTTCGACATTTAACCACATCTGTAGAGTAACAATTGCAATCCCATTTTTTTTTTTGGTAGCTCAATTTCACTTACGAAAAGATTTGCACACAGAATACAAGTGACATGCATCAAACAAGACAATAACTTTGCTTCAAAACACATCAGAATTAGTTTTACTACCCATATCAACTTCTAAATGAATCAGTCAGTTTTATGTACATGAAGCTCAATTCAGTTTTATTTTTCCCCATATTTTCTAGTAATGGATATGAATAAAAAAAAAAACCAATGTAGTATGCAACATTTGACCAAAAACTCTAGAAAAGCACAATCTATAGGGCTATTAAGTCACTGTCAATTGTCAAAATATCTAAACTAGTGCACTGCAAGGTAAATGTAAAGCAAATTCAAATTACAGAGAAAAAAAAATGCAGGAGCCTGCCATCCTAACAAGGTGTTTGATAATTGATGACAGCCTGCAAAGAAAAAGAAAAAGAAAAAAACAACAACATACACAAAGACTTGAGCAATGAGGAACTTTTCTGTTAGCAGTGGTACATGTATATGATGTATAGAGAGAAAAGATGGGAGGGGGAGGGGGATCTTACCTTAGCACTACCACCCTCTTGAATGTAAGTCCAGCTGGAGGTGTCGTTGCTATAGGCAACCTGGTAGGTCTCCACCCAGTAGTCATTGTCCGAGCTGCCCTGGGTCTGGAGTCCGGAGAAGATGGTCACCTCCTCCATGTCCACCTGGATCCACTGGGTAGCGTCTGAAACAGCTGGCACCCAGCCTGGTCAAAAAGGAAAATAACCCGTTTAGGATGGAATGATTTTGCTACAACACACATTTCCCATAGACACCTGCCCGAGTATTCTCGGGACTCGTCCTCAACGGGTTAATGGAACAATGCCAAATATCTTTCGGCATGCGAACAACTCTGTAAAGATTCAGATTACTTTGTCTATTTCAAAAGTCAATGCAATTTCCACCACAGTCACTACTACCACTGCCACTATCATCACAACCACAGAGCCTTCTCTGATGGGCCCCGTTTCATAAAAAGTTGATATGATAGCAACTCTTGCTGGAACGGCAATTGTCATGGTAACAACAAGAATCCAGCTTCCTGATTGGCTGTTGCTATTGGAAGTTGTCATTCCTGCAAGAGTTGCTATCCTAACATCTTTTATAAAATGGGACCCTGGTTACTGCCCAGTTTGCTACGGCTACATTGACCATGGCAATTATTACTGATTACATCCCACGTCAGAATCATTTCCAATTACTTTGCAATCACCACCAAAACTGGCTACCATCCATCACAAATTGTACAATGCAAAACAACCACAACCACATCATTACCACAATACCACTGCCACGCCCAAAACCACCATCAATACCACTAGCATCATAATGATCACCATAACCTCAAGCAATACTGCTACCACTCCCACTACCAAAACCACCACCATCACTATCTCATAGCATCATCATCACGACAGCAACCCTCAAAACAAGCAGCATCATCAGCATCCCCGATAGCAATGCTACCCATCCTCTACTGCCACAAAAGATATGACGATGAACACTACCACCACCATTACCACCACTGTCATTTTCACCATCATCATAACCATCACTACCCCTACCACCACCAATACCTCTACCACAACCAACCTGCCTCCACCACCACCACTACCAACACCACCATTATAATAACCGACACCATCACAACAGCCACCATACCACCATTATAATAACCACCATCACAACCACCGCTGCATACCAAAACCACCATTACTCTTACCGCCTCCACCAGCACCACTGTCATCATCACAATCACTGCCACCACCATTACCACCACCATTACCACTACCACCATCATTACCATTACCACTACCAACACCATTACCACTACAACCACAACTACTACCACTACCACCATTACCACAGCCACTACCATCACTACTACTTCCACTACCACCACCATCACAACCACAATCACCATTACCACCACCATCATCATCATCACCACCACCATTACCACCACCATCACCACAACCACCACCACTATTACCACTAACACCACCATCACCACCATCACCACCACAATTACACCTCTATGACCACAACCACCATTATCACTACCACCACCATTACCACCATCATCAACACCACTACAACTACTACCACCACCATCTCTCTTCTTACCCGACCCCGCCGGGATGTCTGGATCTGGGGTGAGGTAGAGGCGGGCCCTGTCTGCATCGTACTGGCTGCTGACTGTGCTGGATGTTGAGAGCTGAGCCTCCTGTATGACACCATTCCTCATCCCTCGTGGGTCTCGGCAGTCTGATGATCCATGAGGAAAAGATACATATTGATGAATAATCAGAGAAATAAATTTAATACTGAAATATGAAAAAAGAAAATGAATGAATATATCAAGTCTCAATCATTCCTTATTGTACATCTTGGAAGTCCATCCATGGGAAAAAGGTCATTAGACAAAGAATGATACATACTAAAATGAATGAATATATATATAGTCTCAATATCATTCCTTAACATGCATCTTGGAAATCCATCCATGGGAAAAAAGTAACACTATGAATAGATGAATAGACAAAGAATGATATATGCTAGAAGGAAATAAATGAATGAATTTTAGACTTTAAATGAATCCTTTGTGGGATTTGCCAGTCTGTCTGTGAGCAAAGTTCCAAAAAATAAAATACAGATATGAGCAAATAATTCCAGAATACACAAGTAAAAATGTGAATACAAATACAGGACTAAATCAATCAATCAATCATATAAATACAGGTATCAATCAATCACATGATAATAGCATATCAACAAAGAAAGAAATACAATGTACATTATGTAAAAAAAGTAACAAATTAGATATTGTTTGTGACAGGAAGCATTAATGGCACATGTACATGTAAATGAATTAAAGTGGGGGACTTGTTGAATAAACCCAACATTCAGGTTATCTCCGACTGTTCATAAGGGAAGCAATGCCTCAAAATAAATCAAAACCATTTTTGAGCACTCTTCATTTTCTTTTCCTTTTCAGGAATCATTGTGTAGCTTTGGAGTATTTCATATTCATCGTGTAAGACCCTTACCAAGGGCGGGCTGGTTTTTCACCTCTTTTCATGCCACAAGGTAGGAGAAATTCTTACCATTCTCATTGAGGAAAAGCTAGGATGGAGCCCCCCTTTTTACACCACCACTGTGTGATGTGTGATATCTGTGAAAAAAATGTGGTTGTTACTTTTTCTGCTCCGTAAATAAAAGTCTCTCAATGAGTACAGGATCAATTTGACTCCAGCATTGTAGAAATGTTTGAAACTCCCTTTTTCCTTTGAATGGTGGACAGATTAGCCTAAAATCTCTCTGTGACTGAAGGGGTGATATAAAAATTCTCACCATATTCAAAGAGGTAATACTTTGGCACTCGTAGGAATAAGCCCCCAGTAGTCTCATTAGTGTAGATGACGGTTTGTATCGGATCACCGAGGACATCGTACAGACACGTCTGGCTGATTGTCAGGTTCACTGTGGCCACGTCGCCACGAGAGGGCGTCCCGCCATCCACCACGGCCACGATCATCTGCACCAGGTAGAACGTCGAGTTTTCTTCCATGGGTCTGTGTTTGAATAAATACAGGTCTGTATTTAAAAATATTTTCATACCTATTTGCAAACCAGTACAATGTGAGCATACATGTCACATTCAAAAAGAGTTCATATTTACATGTGAACAGCACCAGAAACATGAAAGTAGCAAAATATATGGCATATGTTACCATGCATCACAAACCAACAAAAAGTCGCACCCCTTGATTTTACGTAAGGACTCAAAAAAGGTAAAACAGGTCAACTATTGAAGTCAATCTCGAGTTTTTCATGTTTTCTGAAAGAGCTATTCTCCTTCTACTGTATATTATTCCTAAGTTGTGGATCATAAAATGAATGGGAAAGTTGTTAGCAGTTTTTCTAGAACACTTTTTTTTGGTAGAGGGGTGTGATCAGGTATGTCTTTGAGGCCCCTTCTCATTTCTTGAAAATTCTTTGCACACTTTTCACTTTCAAGTCTAATTACTTTTGAGAGGATAATGCTACTGCTTTGAATGTTGGCATTAATCGTCGACAGAATGTGTTAATAGAACATGCTCAATTTCAGTTTAATCCAATAATCCCTTCATTGTTGTTGCTACGGTGGTTTACATCCTGTTCTTTTTTGTCCCATTCATCGCAGAGGTAGCAGTAAAGATTTAGCCCTTGAACAGATCCTGTACTTCATAGCCTCTTTTCTCAGTTCACACTTCTTCAGAGTGTAATAATGCTTTCTTTCCATTATTTAGACAGGTTAGGAGAGTCCATTTGAATTGAGTTATACATCATTTTAAAGCCTAGAGTCTACTCTTTCAGAATCCGCCATAACTTAAAATCCATATCTGGCGACTTTTTGTTGGTTTGTGATGCAGGGTCACATATGTATGATTCTACAAAACTCACTCCTGGTTTAATGCCAGAGAGAGGTAGGTCAGTTCCGCGTTGACTCCTGAGTCGGCGTCTGAGGCGTTGACCCTGGCGAGCTCGTTCTGGGTCAGGACGGGGAGGGGGAAGAAGTGGAAGCTGTCGTTGCCGTTGAAGATGGGGCAGTTGTCGTTGATGTCGTAGACGGTAATCTGGAAGAAATACACGTATTAAAAAGATGTGAACTATGAGAAGAAATGATTACGGATGCATGACGTTGTGTATCAAGTTGAATATGTGACTTAACTGGTCCGTCTATCATTCATGCCATGATGCTCTGAAAGTTTTAGTGTCCCATGGCTTCTGACAAAAACAAAGAAAATGCATTCATGGTCAAAGTCACAAAAGTATTTCAAACAAATTCCAAAGGCTCATGTCGAGATGTTTTAGTCTATACAACAAATATAGGAAAGATTTTCATGTAGGTGTATACAATTTAAATCAGTTAGCTTAAAATCCAATATACAATTTACTCGTGAAGTACTTACAAAACTATTTAGTGTCATAAACTCTATAGCCAAAGGGATATTCCTGGCAGTCTTTTGAAGTATGAAAATGATGATTTGTTTGAGTTTTAATGTTGCCATAATAACAAGTTTTCTTCAGAGTTGTGCATGAATCAAGGCAATATCAAGTCTGAACACTTAACTTTCTGTGTATATATATTGAAAATTTTGACATCTAAAGGAACTATGTGTATGCAACGCAAATGCTTCTTGACTTGTACTGATTCAAAATACTTAGCTTATTACCTAGGGCCTCTATGTGGGCAAAAGAATACCGAAATTCAATGCCATATATTTCACTGTTGTTATTCATATAATCATGTAATTCTTCAAATTACTTGGATAGGAACACAAAAAAATTCCAAAACCATGGTTCTGGTGGTGACACGATACACTACTACAAATGTATGTAAATTACTGGTATTAAAAGTATTCATGTGGTTAACATAGGCATTGCAGGAATACAAGTATGGTGGAAAATGACATAAAAGCTGATGTTGAGTAAAGGAATAACAAGAGATCAATTGAAACCAACCCGAATGGCAACCTCCCCGCTGAGCACTGGAGAGGCGTTGTCATCAATGACACTGATGACCAGCAAGTACTCATCAGCCACCTCGTAGTCTGTCTCGACATCGATGGTTAGGAGCACCTGGTCTGTGTTGACGTCGTACTCCTGATGGCCTGCTATGTTTGGTTCAGGAACTAAAGAGTCAGAAGACGCAGTAAGGGCATACATTTTATTGCTCTTATGTCTCTTAAAATCAAGTATTCCTTCTAACACCAAAAATACAAATTTTTTACATTGTGAAAATAGTTAAAATACACTGATAAGTCCGTTTGTTGTCAAACTTTGGGTTCTGCTCAAACATAAAGGAGATTTCAGAATCTCAGAGGAAAAACAAGATAATGCAGTTTGAAACATTTCAAAAAGTTCCTCTAGTCATTTAACATTTACTGACGATTTCTTTTTTTTTTAGTTTGTCAAAAACACTTACTCTGAACTGGATCTACTGCACAAGTGAGGAAGGATATTCCATCGATGGTGTAAGTGGGGGCAGGTTCCACAGTGGAGGGGAACACGCCGTCAGCAAGATTATCACTGGTGTAGTTTTTGAGAGTGAAATGCCTGGCTTCGTTACCTGAGAGAGTGAAATTTAAAGATAGATTATGGTATTGTCAAGTACATGCAATTGTACAACTTTGTAAAAGAAGCATTAAAGAAGATATGTCATCATGAAGAGCATTTTACATTGATACGAGACACTCTCTCATTAATGGGAATTAACAAAGTCGACAAAATATGCTAAGGTGAAAAAAAGAAAAAAAATGCAGTCATTCATCTCTGTTCAGCATTCCTCAATTTTCACAAGAGTTACATCAACAAACAATGTATACAATTTTCTCTCCTTCGGATGTTGCTTGCATTTAGTGTAAACAATACTAATGAAAGTTGTCATGGCAACAGCAAAAACGTTTCCAGCTTGTTGGTCATTGTGCAGCAGCAGACAGAGTAATTGCACCTGTTGTAAAAGTTTATCAAAGGATGCAGTCACAACTACAGTGTAGTGGTATCATTAGTGCTACAATTTGTGTAATGCATGTCATCGTTGTTGCCACATACACGTATGCTGCTACGTACACTTGTAAGCAGAAATGCTAATCAAGCATTTCTTTTTATTCAATTTGAGAGAGATTGTCTCTCACCACTGATGATGGACACGTTGTAGAAGGGGCCGACAGAGAATGGGTCAGCCACCGTGATGGTCTCTATGATTCCGTTGACGGGAAGTCCCTCGCTAATCTCTACGGAGTAGTCGATGAACCTCTCACCCTCCTCCTGCACGTCAAAGTTCCTCAGCTCCAGAAAGATGTCTGAGGCACACATCTGGCGCTCGGTGTGGAAGATGTCCAGCCGGTAAGTTGTCCCAACCTGTAACCGGACAACAGGAAGATTTATCTACAGTGTACATCTGACGATTTCTCATGACTATGGCTGTTAACAATTTGTTTCCTCATGTTGACCTTTTATGCACATCATGGCATGCATGATGAGCATTGGAAAGTGGACTTGTGCACTGAACTAGAAGCAACCATTATCTCTTGCCTACATCAACTATAAAAGGGATTACATACATGTATTTCACTGCTGGGATAAGATTTAAAAATCCTTGGTGGTGGTTAATTCACTGAATGTCTTACAAGTTTATTTTTCCTGTTCTGTCAGAAACTGATTTTACTCCCCTACCCAGATATGCAAACTCCACTGTCTATTTGATCATTGTGAGCATACAATGTATATCAATTTTTATTTCTCATTTGATTTCACTCGTTTTCATTTCAAAGTGAACTCTGACATCCAATACCATTTTACTATCAGCATCACATCAATCAAATGATAACCATCAGATTTTGTCAATGATACAGGATGAGAGAAAAAAAAATGTCCTACAATACATCGTACCTGTGAGTAAACCTTCAAATTTCTTCATAGCATCAGCTTTTCAAAAGTTTAGTGTCACAACTAATGACTGGTCCATTATATCCTACAACTTACTGTACACTACAGAGGAATTTATACCTGCCTTCCATAACTGTACAATCATTAGCAATGAGTTTCAAACAGTTTATACAGTAGCTTTCAAAATGCCTCCTTGTAGCCTCGGAGTGTCCATGCGATGGCTTGTAGGAATTCAAGGGTGACCGTATCAAGGCATTTTACAACTGACGTGGACTGAACTTACCTCGAGATTCAAGGAAACAGCCTCAGCTGGTACATTGCTGGTTGTCACACACTCTCCATTAATAACTGATCCTTCTTGGGGTGTAATGGTCCCTCCTCCTGTCACATAAAATACATTACAAATATAAAGGAAACAAATTTTAGATTCTTGCTACATATTGGTTATATGTGGAACACATAATATTTACCTAGAAATATGCAGTAGTCCTGTCATTGATGGATACTTTCTATTTTGCACCTATCTACAGTACCTCACAATTCTCATTATTGCAACTTGCTAGTCACACATATCTATTATCTCAGACTACAATACTAAAAGAATATTTTTCTGTTGAATTTGCAGAGTTCCACAACTTGCTCAAGTTGAAGTGAATGAACACATACAGCTGAAATGCCAGATAAATACAATGTAGCATGGCAGATTTTTCAGCAAAAGTGGACACAAAATGGAATAACCAAGATTGCATGTTTCAATGGAATAGTGAAATTGGTCACATCTAAATAATACGCACATTAGCAGTTTTACAGTATAAGTGAAACACAATAAATGCTTTTTAAAGGGATGGTACAGTATTGGTGGAGATGAGAATTGGGCTTTTAACTTTTGTGAGATACCAAGAAAACACTTATGAAATACAGCTGTAGTACAGAACATACCATTTTCAGAGGAATTCAAAGTTTATTTGATGAAAATCGGGTTTGGAATGACTGAAACATCCAAGCACAAAGTAAAACAAAGTAATCGTAATAAAATGTGGGTCCCACACTTTATCAGAATCGCTCTGTTTTGGATATCTCAGCCATTTCAAAACCAATTTCACCAAATAAACGTTGAATTCCTCATGGAATTACATGCTCTTTCGTATTTCATAAGAGATTTCTCATTATCTCACCAAAAAATGTGAGAAACCTGAAATTAGGTCTCAACCAAAACTATACGATCCCTTTAATATGGCAAACAAATAGAACCGTGCAGATCAGGTATTTCAGACTGGACACAATTAACCAAACTGTATTTGAAATTTTTAATGCTCACTGAACTATAAAAGGGATTGATTATTGACAAATCACTCAATCAAAAATGGAATTACAGAAATATTACTAGTATGAAGGGTCTCGTATGCCGAGACAAATTCACTACGAGAATGTTATGCAGCCGCATGCTTATTGAGAGCTACATGTACCCGATTAGACAGCAAAATCATGACAATTCCATGCCCATCAAAACTGCGTATCTCTATTCAAAGTTCGAAGGAACTTCACCTGTGAAAAAAAAAAAATATATATATATATATAATCATATATATACTGTAAATTTCCACTAAATTTTACTTAGATATTTTGGCTAGCAACTTCCGTTCGGGGTTTTTCTTTTCTTCATTCTCATTTTTATTTCTTTGCTCGTAAAAGACTTCTTGATTTCTTCAACTAAGTCATGAGGGACATTCGATCCATCGAACTTGCAATAACTTCATTCCTTTGAATTGAGTGAAACCACGTGTTTCGTACGGGTGCTGTTCGTTATTCCGAAGGTTCGTTATTCCGAAGGTTCGTTAATCCGAAACACGCAAATTCCCTATACCTAGAGGCTCGTTAATCCGAAAATGAAAAAGGGTTCGTTAATCCGAACATGTGGCGTTATTCCGAAGATTCGTTAATCCGAAAATGAAATTCGGAGCAACGAACCTTCGGAATAACGAATCTTCGGACTAAAGAGCCTTCGGAATAACGAACCTTCGGAATAACGAGCTGTAACCGTTTCGTACTTCGGCACATCCACGCAAAGCGTGGCGTTTAGCGATCATGAATGTGGCAGACTTTCAGATTATAGTTAGGGGAAAAGAAACTGGAATAATATACTTCGGAAATGGTGATGTTTAAAGTTAAAGCTTGACACGCATGTCTATGTTTTATAGTAAACGATAATTAAAAATACCCAACAAAGTTTTGCATTCGCTCTCACAAAAGCTCGCTTGAGAAGATCAAAGTATCCCCCTCCCCTGAAAGGCAGTTGGATTTTCCGCACCCCCCCCCCCTTCCGAAGCTTTTGGAGATCAGATATTGCGTCCTTGGTATAACATAAAGCAATCAATGAACGCTGAACATAGGAATCTTTATTCGTAGGGCAAAATACGAATTTTGGAGCTGCTGAGTACGTCCCTACTAATTTCTGCTTACGAGCACATAATTCTGTGAGGAATTCAAAGTTGTATTTGATGAAAATTTGTTTTGAATTACGAACCTTCGGAATAACGAACATCATCCCATTTTGACTGGAAGGGACTGGCATTTGTTTTTACCGTTTGGAATTGCAGATCGGTCTGTAAAGAAAGAGTAAAATATGGCCACCACGTACTAGTATTTTGCGGAATTCTATCCGGACTCTTTGTGGAGTTTTCCGACAGTTCATTATTCCACAGGGAAAGGTTCGATAAAGGGATGGTACAGTTTTGTTTGAGATGGGACTAGATGTTTTTTTCTTTTAGATGAGACATCTCTAATGAAATAATAGAGAACACATAATTCTATGAGGAATTCAAAGTTTATTGATGAAAATTGTTTTTTAAATGGCTGAGATATCAGGGAGGTGGAATAAAGCAATTCAATAAAAGTTAGACCCACTTTGACGATCATTTGTTTTACACTGTTTTTATATCAGCCATTTCAAAACAGATTTTCCTCAAATGAATGTTCAATTCCTCTTAGAATTATATGTTCTTCAACATTTCATAAAGGTTGTGAGTATCTTGCTATGAAAAAAAATCACCCAATATTATATAATTTATTATTACCACTCCTTTAATCGAATTAAAATAAACTTATACGGCAGTGAGTAACCTGCGGCGAAGACGGGGGGGGGGGGGGGGGGGGGGGGGAGGGGGTCATCGTTATGATGATGAGAAGGGGCTGATATGACAAGGGGAACAAGCAGCCCATTATTTCAAAGAGGATGATCAGGATCAGCATGCCGTAGCGGGGTGGAAGTAGGGTGCGTATACATTATACGCCACCCCCAAAAAATGAATACATTGTAAATAAATAAATAAATAAATAAATATAAAATAAAAGTCTGGAAGGTCCACTTTTTCAAAAAATACCGTAAGACATATTTATAAGCCTCATCTGTATGCACTACTCCAATGTCCAATGTCTCGTTGGATGACCCCGACACTTGACCACTCGGTACCCCTCACCTTACCTTCGCACACAAGTGTGGAATAATGAAGTAACCTATATACAAGAAGCAGAAATTATTTTTTTCTTCATCATCACAGTTTCGTAAGAAGGGAGAGGAAGAGGAAAATATGAAAATGATAATGATAAAATCAATTCCACATATTCAGATTATATATTCCAGTTCGTCTCTTGGTGTATATCGTGTATTCGTGTGTGAATTTACGCCTGCCGATTGTAGTTCGTTACTCCGAAGGTCCGTTATTCCGAAGGTTCTTTAGTCCGAAGGTTCGATAATCCGAGAAAAATGATAAGGTTTGTTATTCCGAAGGTTCATTAATCCGAAAATGAAATAAGGTTCGTTAATCAGAAAATAAAACAAAGCTCGTTATCCCGAAGGAATTTCATTTTTGGATAAACGGACATTCAGAACAACGAACCCTATTTCATTTCCGGATTAACGGACCTTCGGAATAACGAACCTTCGTAATACCGCCACAAATGTTCGGATTAACGAACCCTTTTTCATTTTCGGATTCTCTAGGTGTTACGGCCGTAATCTGGCAGAACTCCCTAAGTCGATTTTGGTCGATTTTCAGGTTTTGAGTGTTTTGTGTGTTTTTTCTCATGCTCTTTCAAGTGGGCCAAAAAATAAGTTGTGAATCGGTACAGAAAGTTATTTTTAGAAAGTGATTTTGGCAAAATTCCTGAGGAGAGAGGGCGATTAATCTGGCAGAACTGCGTAAGTCGAGATTCGAAATGAATTTTCCGATGTTAATCAGGCAGAACTGCGTAAGTCGACTTACGACAACGCTTGGACCAAGGTGTTCCTGCATCCCGCACGGACATGGTATATCTTAACACGCGCGTGCGCGACCTTGGTAGTGACGAACGCGCTGCGCGATCAGGTTAGCAGTGCCTAGCTAGCTAGCTAGCTAGCTAGACACGTCGTGCGGCTACGTGTATTGTACACGACGACAGTCACGCTAAAGCAATAACCCTCGTTACTCTTGGGGGAAATTGCCACTTTCTTTCCCTTCATAGACTGGCAGGCTTCAAAACAGGTCAATATGCGGTATGCCTTACTATTAAGTTTTGCTACAATCTAGTGTTTTTTAAGCCTAGAGCATTTCTAGATCTAACAAACGTTATAGTTTGCATCTTGTCTGACATCACGCTCCAGTCAACTTTAGGCCTACTTGGTACTGCTGCAGCACTTGTCCATTGTTAGTGTACGTGAAATCAATGTACTGTGCGGTAGCGTAGGTCACGCGAACAACAATATCTGTAATCCATTGACCATAGCTTCTTATTTTATTTTTCATTGTAATAAGCGGTTAGTGGGCTTGGATCTATGGGATTGATCTCGAGAAGTTTAATGAATATCTAGGATACCGTCTATAACGATGGCATTTTCGATCCAATCCTACAGACGTCAGAAATTGACCAATACTAACACTTTTACAGTTTACTTTTTAATACCGGTACCGTACCGGTACTCCCAGTAAATTGTGCAGTAGGGGCCTACTACTAGTAGACTACTGGGGCCTACCGTTACTTAACTTAGGCTGAATCGCCGGTTATTCTGTCTTTACTCAGTTTTCTATTTTTCTAGATTTGATTCGGCCAGACATTCTTGAAGTCTGTAATATGAAGAATCTAGAATCTACAGGTTAAACGCTAAATTAAAAACATTTAGCCCTAGAAATAGATCTGAAACTTAGATTTAGATCTGTGTTCTAAACATTACTACTAGTACTAGGGGCCTACTACTAGACATTATAGGCTATAGACTTTATAGACTTACCGTTAGTCATTATAGATAGGCATGTTAGGCTTTATGTTGTTCTTAGATCTACAACATTAGTACCTTCTAGGCCTAGATCCCCAATAAACAGTCTAGCTGTAACGCTAGATTTAGCCCCTACCTGGATATAGAGTCTAGCGTTAGATCTAGAGTCTAGACTAGAAAATCTAGAAACTAATTTTCATTGATCTACTAGTCTGTTATAATGACGCCCCAAAATAGACGTCTGGATGTTACATAGACCTAGACAATCGAGTAGACAGAGTTCGAGAGTTCTCGTACGTTTTTAATAGGCCTGCGTAGAAATAGATAGTAACGGTTAGAACACTACTACCCTAACGTTAGTACTGTAAGTAGTTAGTGACAATAAGGCCTACAGTAGGACTAGGAGTTGACACAAACGAGAACTAGGGTCTATTTTTTTATTTTCTAATAAAGCTGTGAATAAACTTTTAGTCAGGCCTAGCTCCTCGTATTCTTTAGTTTAAATAGAGTTTAGGCCTTCAGCCAAAAGGGTCTAGGCTTACTTTTACTTTGGGCATAGAGTAGGAATACTAGGATAATGATGAGATCAGTAGGCCTATCGTATGCAGATTCCTACGTACCGCTCTACTAGTACTAGTCTCTAGATGTCTAGTGTATCGTTAGGCCTGAATAGACTACGGTCTAGACGGTCTACAGTGTAGTACCTGTAGTCTTGATGAACAATATAGCTTAACATCTAGAACCTAGTCTAATATTATTCTTAGTCCAAATGTAATGCTTCATGAGATCGACAATAACCCAAGCAGCAGCCAGGCTTTTGATGTAGCAGTACTTCTTGTGCCGCTAAATAATACTGAAACATGAACACAGACTGACAACATTTGGGGAAAGCAAGTTATTTTCCATATACAAATGAATGGATAAAATGAAATTAAATGTGAATCAATAATGATGACTTTATACAATACAAATATTTCAAAAAAATTGTACTCGATCTAAAATATTCATTGTTTTGACACTGCATCCGCTGAATAGTAAGAGGGTGGATGGTAAAATACGATAGACAACCCGCAGAAAATAGACCGAGATACGTAGTTCTGGTTGATAAACCACGTGTTTATCAGCCAGAACTGCGTATCTCTGGGAGATACGCAGTTCTGGCTGATAAGCACGTGGTTGACGACAAAAAGAGATACGTAGTTCTGCCTGATGAAACACGTGCTTATCAGGCAGAACTGCGTATCTCCTAGAGATACGCAGTTCTGCCTGAAAAACCCCCCGCATGGCCAAAAACTTACGCAGTTCTGGCTGATCAACCCGGGCACGTGACCAGAGATACGCAGTTATGCCAGATTACGATCGCAAAAATTTGGCGACGATTAATCTGGCAGAACTGCGTAAGTTTTTTAAATTGGTAATTTTTACTACTTAAAAAGGTCAAATTGTCATTTTTTTGCTGGAAATAAATTCTTTAGACCAATTATGACCGAGAAAAGAGGAAAAATGCAACTCATCGTATCTCAGTTTAGAAAGGTGTAACATTGAATCTTTAAACCCGATTTCTGGCGTAATGTGTTAAAGGAGATACGCAGTTCTGCCAGATTACGGCCGACTGTATTATAGGGAATTTGTGTGTTTCGGATTAACGAACCTTCTGTCAGCTTTAAACGGGTATGTGCGTGATTCTGTATAGGTGCGTGTTTTCATTTAATTTTCATTTCTTGATATCTCCATTTTCCTAACTGTTTGTAATGGAGTATACGCTGATGAAAACATTATCAAGTCGCGACTCGACCACTCACCTATCATCATAGCCCATCTCCGCACACAAGTACTCTCTAAAAAAATCGAGTGAAAATATTCACTCTAGTAAAGGAGTGAATACAAAAAGGAGTGAATACAAAAAAGAGTGAATTTAGTGTGAAATTGGAGTGAATTTTGAGTGAAAATGTTCATTATCACTCAGTTTGGAGTGACCTCAGGGATCACTCGAAGAATTCGGAGTGATCCCTGCTGAGGTCATTCTAAAACGAGTGAAAATGAACATTTTCACTCAAAATTCATTCGAAATCCACTCTAAATTTACTTCTTTTTGTATTCACTCCTTTAAGTGTGAATATTTTCACTCGATTTTTTTAGAGAGATTCAAAGAAGCAGATATTTTTTCTTTCATCACAATAATGTCAGGAGTAGATATAAAATTCATCAATTCCACAAATAGAGATTACGATTGTATTCCAGTTTGTGAATCGTGTGTTCTTGTGTTTGTAATTATGTGTTTACATGCGCCTCAACATAACACCATTTTTTCAACATATATGGTTACAATTCGTTATTCCGAAGGTTCTTTAGTCCGAAGATTCGTTGTTCCGAAGATTCGCTATTCCAAAGGTTCGTTCTTCCGAAGGTTCATTAATCCGAAAATGAAATAAGGTTCGTTATTCCGAAGGTTCGTTAATCCGAAAATGAAATAAAAGCTCGTTATTCCGAAGGTTCGTTACGGACCCTATTTCATTTTCGGATCAACGGACCTTCGGAATAACGAACCCTATTTCATTTTTGGATTACCGAACCTTCGAAATAACGCCACAAATGTTCGGATTAACGAACCTTCGGAATAACGAACAGTACCCTTTTATATATAATATATATATATAATATATATATATAATATATATATATATATATTATATAATATATATTATGAACTAACGAACCATCAGAAAATCGAACCTTCATTTCGGATTGGCAAACCTTCGGAGAATTTAATAGGCCATTATCATTCATCATTTTCGGATTCACGAACCTTTGGAATAAAGCACTTTCAGAGCAACACGCTCTTAAACCATGCACTCTTTTTATTCGGGCATTGGGAGAAAGTTCAGAAAAGAATAATCTTTTAAGTATAAGAAATCAGTTTCACCAATTATTTCGACACTATCGATGATTTCTAGGCGTGGTGTTCATTTTCCGACCAAAAAAAAAAAAAAAAAAAAAAGAAGGAGGAGGTTCGTTATGCCGATGGTTCGTTATTGCAAATCCGATACACGCAGATTCCCACTGCCGACTATAGAAGTTTGTCAATCCGAAAATAATCAACAAGGTTCGTTTATCCGACTTGTGGCATTATTCCGAAGTTTCGTTTCTCTGGAAATGAAATAAGATTCGTTGATCAGAGAATAAATCACGTCGTACGAAACTTTTTCTGATAAACGAACTTGCAGTATACCGAATCAATTTTCGTTATCAAATGAACGAACCTTCGATCCTTTCTTCCTCTCATTTTTTTATATATTTATTTCTTTTTTATTATCGAACCTTCTGGTTATTAGGGATAATCAAGAAAAGACAAAATCTTTATAAAAGGCAAGATAAGTTAACTACATGGTTCAACATAGTTTACTTTTTATCGAGGAGTATACATAGCAGTGAGTGATACCTTACAAGGAAGTATAGAAAACGTGGAGATATAATCGTAACAAATAAGTACACATATCTTTTGGTTTAGAATGGTTGATTTCTTTCAGGCACGGTATGCATTATTCCGTTGAAAGGAAATTCTGATGTTTCGTTATTTCGGGCGTATGTACGTCACGATACCGACACCCACGAGTCATATTTACATAATATACAGTCCAGGAGTCATACACCTCACGAGTCACACAGCCCTGAGTTCAGATGTCCACTGGCGGGGGAGGGAAAATACCGAATGTTCCATCCGAAGGGTTTGAAATGCTATTGAGGGAGGTTATAAGTCCCGAGACGAAGTCGAGGAACTTACAGCCTCCCGAAATAGTGTTTCAAACCCTGATGGTGGAATGTTTGGTACATGTTCCCGGCAACAAAAGTCATCATCTTTTAGATTAGGCCTATATGGGTTAGTCAAATTATCACACTTTCGTACGCATTACGATTATCGGTCATGATCATCTGCTTTAATTTTCACATTGTACGGAATAGGCAAATTTATCCTATCGATTGCGTGAAAAATATGATCGTTCAATTGTTTGGTATCGTTTGTCATTTCTTACGTGAAAATGTTTTCCCATGGGAGCTCGAGAGCATTACAAAAATGTTCTGCCCATGGGTGAACATAACCAATGTGCCTCCATCACGTGACTGTGTTTAGCCAATCAATAACCGGTATTTGAATAACCCATTTAACGTGGGCAAAAAAGGCCTACGAGACCGACACATTAAATCCCGTGTTGTATATCCATCGAACTTGTGGGCTGTTTTTATTTATGTCGAACTCGTGAGCCGTTTTTACCGAGTGTCGAACTCATGAACTTCATTTGCCTATAGCGTCGAACTCGTGGGCTCTATGACTCGTGACCTGTATGACTCATGGACCTGTTTTCAATGTCGAACTCGTGGGCTGTATGAGTCGTGGGTGTCGGTCTCGTAGGATGACCCCGTTATTTCGAATCTGAAACACGCAAAATCTCCAATGTTTGTTAAAGAAAATGTAAGGATTCGTTAATACGAATATTAATGTGGCGTTATCCCCAGGGTTTGTAAATCTGAGAAAAAGTTTGTTAATCTTAGAACGAACTCTCATGTATAGGTCTGCGTGGTACGAAACTTATGGCCTATTAGTTTCGGGATTGCGGAATCTTCAGAATTACACATTGTGTTTCGCTTTCGAATCAACAAACCTTCAAAATTACTTAACTTTTCTTCTTCTTTTTTCATATTTGGTAAAGCGAACCTTCGGAAAACCGAAACTTTTTTTTTCTCTCTTTCATTTTTTTTCTTTATAAAAAAACAAAACAAAAATAAAACAAAAAACTTCGGATTGTGAACTATGAGAGACGAACAGTTACTGTTGTTTTTTCCCCGACCAGTGGTGATAATTCAGGTAAGATATAATTTAGTAGAAAAGAAAATATGGCACACAAAAAAACAAGTTATTTGAATCCTGACATCAATTACTGTTTTTTCTTTTTACCGATAAATGAAAGATCATACAGATAAGAAATGAGAGGAAAAAGAAAAAATAGCCTGTGATAAGGAATCGTATATTAATGTTTGACATCCTTGGTCTTCGACTTGCTTTCCTTACCTGTCCATCCCGGGTCCCCCAGGCTCCAGACTGTTTATAACCTCCAGGAATGCACCAGTGCGCGCGGTTTCCTTTGTTGAATGCTCTCTATTCTACCGCCCCACCCTTCCCCAAGTCTGGCACCTTGCCATCGTGGGATATTTCATGTTTTCCTTCTTGGTCAAGTTGGTGTTTACAACTTTGTCTACGTGACTGCGTTCTGTTTTGTTTCTCCGAATTCGCTGCGTGCTCTACAGACACGTGGTGCACAAACAGTTACTGTATGGCTGTTTACGAGGGGGGTCACCTATACTCACCTGCAAACAGCTTACGGCGAGCAGAAAACGGCAGTTTCCTCTGCTGGTGGCTACTTTTACTGCCAAAATATTGGGCTATGTCACTACGGAATACTATTCACACACAAATTGCAATGGAATATTGTTCAAGTACATTGTATAACTTCTCGTACTTCCGATCATTGCGATCTCTCGAGTGTTCGTGTTTCAACGAAAAGTAAGTGTTAGAAAGTTGTTGAAACTGCGTAGCAGCGCTAGACAGTCGTTAGTTTAGGGCTTCCGTATGCTCGATTTTTATGGGTTTATTGATATTGGAGCTCAGGGAAAATGTGGGGGAAAAGGATGACTTCAAAATAATTTGCTTGCTCGGTTCGGTCAAGCATTTTTTTCCTTGTTCCAAAACGCTTGCCCAACTTTACTACTAGTATGAGAAAGTGTGTGAAAGATTGAAGTTTACTTCACATGTCATGATCGTACAAACACAAAGAAAAAAAAATTACTCGCAATTTTCCTGAAAGTAAGATCGAACAAAAACTTAAAAAAGATAAAATTAGATTAAAAATGTCATGATCGTGCTGGAGAGAGCCCAAAGAATTTGCTAGATTGTATATTTGTAGACAAATCACACGCAGTTTTGCTGAGCATGATTTCGAAAGAATTTGACAAAACTTTGTCATGATCGTGCTGTGACAGAGCTCAAAGAATTCGTAAAGTGCAAACTAGTCAAACGCAGTTTTGCTGATGTTGAGATCGAAAGAAAGTGTATAATGTTTATTATTATTATTAATACGATCGTGAGAACTCAAAAATTGAAACGCACCGTTACTAAACCCCGCGTGAAACACACGAGCCGCCCAGATACACTACAACATACATGTATTTCAGCGCCAGTGTACGAGTGTATCGTGCATGCATGTAACGTTAGAAAGGTTGTGCCACCACAGAGATCCGATCGACGGGGAAAGGATGTGCGTGCACCACTTCAGTATCTGCCCGACCCGTATAGTTGCGTGCACACGAAGAATGAATCATGCCCGTCCTACCGCGGCAGGACGATCAGCGTCCTACCGCGTTCCTCCGCACGATTTTTTTCCTCTGCCGCTGCGCGAGGAAAAAAACGTTCAGCGCGTATTACGCGTTCGGCAAATCGTCCTACCGCAAATTTGCGGGATCCCGCGGTAGAACGCTAGTGAGAATAAATATCCCTTCCCAAAGTCTTGAAGCTTTCTTGAGTAACGAACCATTGGCGTTGGCTAGACTGATCCTCTTGCACTTGGTGATGGTCTGGTACTCCCTCAGGACCTGTAGGACCAGGACCTTGTTCACATAGACCCAGATCTCCTCCCCTCCTCCGACAGCGATCTCCTCACTACCGTTAAATGTCATGGCACTCCGGATGGCGCTGGTGAATCTGGACAGCAACAGGTCGACATTGTTTTCTTTACTTGATTTCCATTTTTCATCTGCTATGGGTTATCAATTTCTACTGTACTTCACTTTCTAGTTTGATTTCTGATTTGTGGTTTTGATTCTGATTTCAACTTCAATTTTCATTTCCACTTTGTTTGCAATATTATTCCAACTGCAATTTTAATTCTGATCAATGATACCCTATTCTCCATTTCTGATTCCTATTTTAATTCTGAATTCCTACTTGCCTAACATTTCTTGTCCCCTTCATATCATTCATTTCATATCATTTTTATTTCATTACACTTCTGACCTCAGTTCTGATCTTGCATGATAATATTAGTTTTGATGTTAAGCAAGATTCAGAATTTTTAGATGATGGATTAATGGCCTCATTCTGAGTCAAAGTTCTCCAAGTATTCCAAATGATTCTCATAACAATCTTCCTAATTGGGTAATTCAATTTTAAAAAGAAACCTTTACATAATAGAGGATCAAGGAAGAATTACAGGAAAAAAAAAAACTCTGAATGTTGCAGTTTTGGGTATTTTTCATTCATTTTGTTATCAGTGGGGTTTTCTTCCTATGAATGCGATTACAACACTGTGAAAAGTAATGCTCTTGCAATGTTGCAAAGAAGAAAAAAGTTTCACCTCATGTTGCAAGAAAAAAAAAATCTAAAGTAACAATTCACTCAACACTATTTAGCATTTTGAATTGATGTCAACTCTCAATTTGTTATACATATTCCTGAATATATCCGGGCCGGCCCAGCCCTCCTACTTTATGGTATTTCCTTCTTACTAGATCTTTAATTTCCTGGGGAGAGGACGGATATGACTACAACAAAATCTTTGAAGGATCTCACCCAAAGTTGTGGAGGACATAGGAGCAGTCCCTCTGACCCTCTGCGGCATAGCCAAGGCCATCTATCGGGAAGTAGGAGGCTGACCAATATCTAAACCATGAAACAAAGTGAGAGAGATTGAGAAAACCTTGTGAAACAAGTAGAAGTTATATTGAAATTAAAATAAAGCAAATACAATTATATAAGTTCTCATGTGACTAGGCAAATTGATAGCAACCAACGAAAACATGTCAAAACAAAAAGCAAACTCTTGTGAAACAATCAGAACTTCTATGGAAATGAAATGAATAAATGCAACATATATTCACATGCAGAAATGGCAACCGGTTGCGAGCAAAAAAAAAAAAAAAAAAAAAAACCTAAATTAAAAAAAAGAAACTCTTTCTACTGAAACATTCTCATGCTCAACTCAAACAACAGCTTGCCATCTTCATTTTAACATTGCTCAAACTCACAAAACTTCATTCAACTCAACTGATGATTTGACAACTAGCCATTAGTAAGAAAATAGTTTTGTCATAGAATTTACATCACAGAAAAGTTCATACTTTTTTTTTTCTACAGCTTTGCTCTTCTGCATTCCTAGCAGAAAAGCTTCTATGAAAAGTTTCTGCGAAAAGTTACACCCTTTCCAAAACCTACCATGCTTTAAAATTTAAGAATATCATACAAGGGATTGGCACCATGGCAACTATAAAGAGTTAAACAACAGGAGAAAGATGGTTAAGCAAAAATGAACTTGCTGTCAAGTACAAACTTATATGTGATGAAATCAATCACAGCTTTTTTTCTCTTAAGCGCACCGGTTCACAGACGATGTGTTCAACCAAGGAAGCACAATATTCGTCTCAAACACGTAGCTGCTGTCGACAACACGGAACCAGTTGGAGAAGACGTCGTTGACGGGGTCGGCGGACTCACTCAGCCAGGATTGGAAGGGGCTGTCGACGTAGGTCGGCGACGATTTCAGCGTCTTGGTGGAGCTGTCAAAATCTGCATCTCCATTGCTGTAAGGAGAGAATCCATCGATTTGATTACAACGTAAGTCATTTAAACCTGTCCTAGCAACATCTCTACAAAAACAACCATTAATATACTAGGCAGAGTGACCACATAGGAATACCCAGTCAAGGACACATATGATGTACATTGTAACCAATGACAAGATTTATTTACAGCTAGATAACTGAATAGTGGGCACAATGGCCACAAACTATCAACCAGCTTAATACTACAGTTGACTCTTTATGTGCCACGGTGGAAACCCCCTGATGTGTTTTTCAAATCTATGTAACTATTGAGCTGGACATGTAGTGAGCAAAGTTTTAGAGAAAATGCAAAGCTGAAATCCATGATAGTTTTTTTCTTTCAAATGACCAGGAGATATGACTGTAAAGGCATGCATGCCTTTTCCACACAAAACAGTGGCAAAAACTTTGAATTTACATGCATATCCATGCAGTGGGGAACACTGATTGCTAGTAAATCACCACATAAAATGCAAGCTACATATGAGAGGAACAGAATTGCGAAAGACACTTTCTTTGTACTGTGGCATTTGGCAATTTATTGATCTGTTTGTAGGAGTTTGTGCGTTTGAGCAGAATTATATGCCAACTTGGCATGCCGTCGACTGAGTCAGGCGTGTGAACAACTCCACAAATAACCCCAGGGAGCTGATGTGCTTCTTTCAATTGATAAGAAACGGGATTATCAAATCCAAGGTCAATCCCTGGTTCAAGTTTCCTCTCTGCAGCAGTTGTGCCCCTATATGCAAGGCACTTCATCCTCATGGATTAGGTTTTTTTTGTTTGTTTTTTTTGAGAGGATTTTCTATAATTAATATAGCCGTCAATCCTGTGATTGGTCGCTTGCTTACAAACCGGGCCTTCAGTGGCCTTGCCTCTTTAGCATTCGGGCAATACAAGCCATCTAAGTATTCCATATTATAAGAAGGTCTTTATTGTCTTACCTGAAGTCATAGTAGGTGATTGAGAAAGAGATGTCCCTTCCTTCCGAGTCTGTTATGTTGGTGTTGGCTGATATTGAGAGCAGAGAAAAGAAGAAGATTAACCCTTTTTGCAGCCAGGATCTAATAACATTTATACCTTGCCAAGAAGCTTTTTTCCACCAGGATTTTGTACCGGGTATTCCACCAAAACTTGACATAAAAGTGTAGCTGGAGAACAGCAAGCCCACTCAGGTGTAGCAATCTGCCTCAGTTCAACAGGAAGGCCATGCTGACACAATAGGGATTAGGGGGATTAGGTAATCTTATTCACTATTTTATTAGTTTCCAGACAATATGTACCGTTTGGCAAAGAGAGCTTTTCAACATGCCTGCCACTTGGACAACACTTAAAGCACAGCTAGCATTAAAGACTTGCATTTCGGCCACTATCATATAAAATCCTGAAAAGGAAAAAGAATCAGAGATTTAGTTGCGAGTGTATACATCATCAAGGTCATTAAGAAAAAAAATTCATTACTGAGTGAAAGCGATAAACTACAGATACAAATACGTATTGTCATTACAGGAAAATATTTGCTTTTACATCAAAATCGATCCACATACTTGTACATGAGATTCATGCACATAAACTATCAAAGTAGCTTTCGCTGTGCTACAAGGTCGTGTGATGCAAGAAATGTTAACCCATTAAAGACTAGTCTTGAGTATACTTTGACAGGTGTTTAGAGGAATTGCTTAACCCACATTACAGCAAAATCAACTCATCCCAAAGGGGTTATGGATTACACACGCCATAATGGGCTTTGCATTTGAAGAGTTTTATAGCAAATGAGCTAAGCGCCATTTTTAAACATTTTAAAGTAAGTCCATCATCTGATAGAGCAAAATTAAACCCTTCCAGTAATACCTCCTTTGTGACATAACAAGGAACATTACAGTTATGACTAAAAATATCCTGTATTTTCTTATTATTTTCTTTGGGGTTTTTTTTAGCAGCTTTTATCACAATTATCTCAACTTAACAAGAATGGAGTTACATTGTAGCTCGTTTTGTGAGAAAACTCTTCATTTGTCCACACCCACCTTACTATTTTCTTTGGTTGTTGTTGTTGTTTTTTTTCAACCAGCTTTTCTCACAAATATTTCAACTTTAACAAGAATGGAGTTAGCTCATTTTGTGTGAAAACTCATTTGTCCACACCAACCTTCCTATTTTCTTTAGTCGTTTGTTTTTTGCAGCTTTAATCACAAATATTTCAACTTCACAAGAATGGAGTTAGCTCATTTTGTGAGAAAACTCATTTGTCCACACCAACCTTCCTATTTTCTTTCTAGTCGTTTGTTTTTTGCAGCTTTAATCACAAATATCTCAACTTAACAAGAATAGAGTTAGCTCGTTTTGCGATAAAACTCTTCATCTGTCCACACCCACATTTACTGTTTTCTTCGTTTTTTTCTTTTTCTTAACAGCTTTAATCACAAACATCTCAACTTAACAAGAATGGAGTGAGCTCGTTTTGCGATAAAACTCTTCATCTGTCCACACCCACACTACTATTTTCTTCGTTTTGTTTTCTTCTTAACAGCTTTAATCACAAATATCTCAACTTAACAAGAATGGAGTTAGCTCATTTTGCAATAAAACTCTTCATCTGTCCACACCCACCTGTGTTCTCAAGTGTCGTGATGGGGATACTCTGCCCCTCAACGCTGGAAGTCCCGTTGTACGTCAGCCGAATGGTGCAGGCGTAGTCGGTGCCAAACTGCACGCCATCGGAGGAGGTGAAGAGGAGACTGGTGCCCGAGGAGGAGTTCCCGCTCCCCGCGCTCCCACTCACCGTGGGGGCGTTGTCGCTCGTGCAGTTTACGACGTACGACCTAGAGTGTGACAATCAAGAAGTGTTGAAGTACAGGTTGGTGGAGGCACACTGTAATTCGTCGTGCGCATGGCAGATTGTCGTTAGCGCGCTTCCCTGCGCCTGGCAGATTGTCGTTACAGTGTGGGAGTGCGCATGGCAGATTGTCGTTAGGGTGTGGGAGTGCGCATAGGGTTAACAACATTCTGCCATGCGCACGGAAGTGCGCTAACAACAATCTGCCATGCGCACGGAAGCGCGCTAACGACAATCTGCCATGCGCACAACGAATTATGAAATGACATACCTGCTGCAAGAGCAGTTGAACATTCGAGTGAGTAATATCTGTGCTCAACCACACTGGATAAATTTTGCATATTTTAGATAACACAAAATAAAAATATAAAACTGCATTATATGTCAGAAGTAGAATATCTGCATGTCTTTACTTTTAGACTGGTTAAAGGTCGAGCAAAGCGTCTGAAAACTTTGTATTTCTTTTACAGTACTCCACGTGCTGTGTGAAAAGTACAGGCATAGCAAAGCACTTCAAGCTGAAAGTCTTAAATCAAAATCTACATTTATACTAGCACCACCAATGGCAAACAATCACTACAGCCACAACAGCAACAACACATACAGAAACCTCCACAATCAGCCCAAGCACCACCCTCAACTCCTCATCACTACCCAAAACCATTACTACCACCACTACTTTCATTGCCATTCCCAACACCCCACCACCATACGATTCAATCACCATCACCATCACTGTCACTCCCATCCCCCCACCACCCCTAACCACTATCATCACCACTGCTTAACCCTAATCAGGCTGGGGGGGGGGGGGGCGGAATCCGCCCCCCTCAACGTTTCGCGCAATATCTTCGCAGCGCGATAAGCTCCCGCCGCGATGTTTCATGACTTTTTTCTTTCAAGTATCGCGCAACTTTTGAGACCAAACTTGTTGCGCCCGCGCGTACCGTTTTGACGCGATGCCCGTTCGAAAAAAATTCGTCGACCCCAAAATTGCTCCAAAACGTGATTTTGTGTACAAATCCAATGCAAATTGTGTTTTTTCAATTAATTCACATAAAAATTCATATCTTGACTTAGAATGGACGAAATTAATTTATTTTAGCATAATAAAGCTTCTAAAAATGTCTGTGACAAATTTTGGCCAAAAAACAAACAAAAACAAAAGGTCGAAAAACAAAGAAATACATAAGAAATTCAAAAAAACAATCAAATACATAAGAAATTAATTTCGATACAGATTTTTTTTATCCTATGTCTCAAGAGAATGATACAAGAAACATTTTAAAAAGAAATTAGCTTAATTAGAGCATTAATAAGTGATTTAGAGCCCAAAACTGATTTTATACATAAATTACAATAATTAATTAATATAAAATATAAGAAACATTTTTCGGAGAAAGCAACCATACATTTTGATAGTATACGTCGCGGGCGTCGCGTGTGCCGATTTTCGGCGCGATCACGCGTTCCATATGCGAGATCTGAAGGGGGGGCGGAATCCGCCCCCCCCCCCCCCCCCCCCCCCCCCCCCCAGATATAGCATAGCCAAAAAAGCCCAGCCTGATTAAAATTGCCAACACAACCACCCAAACACCCATCAACATCCGATCAACCTCCACTATCACTACTGTCACTCCCACCCCCTCCCCACCAGCCAAAAGCACTATCATCACCACTGCTTCTATCGCCAACACCACCATCCGATTAAATCACCCCGACCATCACCACCATCTCCCAACCACCACCACTGCTTCAACCGCCATCACCACCACTACCAACACCAGAAAACTCTGTGAGCTTTACCAGTCTTCTTCACTTCCATTCACAGCTGGGCTCAGAGCTCGAGGCGGGTCCCAGTCTACAAAGATCTGTTCAAAGGCTGGAGCTGTCACATTAATCTCAGTGGGAGCTGTACAAAACAAAATAGATAAGAAATAAATAAGTAAAATAACTAACAGGAAGAAAAAGTGAATATCCTCAGGGCTCGACTTTAGCGGTGGCCCGGGTGCCATTGGCCACTAAAAATCACTCCGGGCCACCAAAAACTGACCCTTCTGTGGCCCGGTTGGCCACTAATAAATCTTAAGGCCATTAATAATCATGACACACTTATACTAGGTAGCCTTTCTTCCCATATTTTCCCTCCAACAAATCCATAAAATCATGCATACGCAAGCCTAAAACTAACGTCTCTAACGACTGTCTAGCGATGTCACGATTTCAGTAACTGTCAAACACTTACCGGTACTCACCGCAACACCAACGTTCATACAGAAGAAAGTCCATTTATATTCCAATACACAACGTGTGTCTCGCAGAATAATGTGTGGTGACGAAGCCAGTATTTTGGCAGTAAAGTAGCGGCAACAGAAGAAACTGTCTGCCGTTTTCTGCTCGCGGTAAGCTGCCAGCAGGTGAGTCGAGTGGTGACTTGTTATGCGTGCTCCACATATGGTAGAGCATAGCACAGTGCATATTCACTAATTCAGATAAAGAGTGGTGTACACCAAGTTCACCCAGAAAAAAGAAAAATCCCACGATGCCAAGGTGCCAGACTGGGGAATGGGGAGGGGTGGAGAGAGAGAGACCGATCAACAGAAGAAACCGCGCGTACTGGCGCATTCTTGGAGGTCATGAACTGTCTGGGGTCTTGGAGATGAACAGGGAAAGAATGTTTTAATTAAAGATAGCTCAAGTCAAAGACCCAGTGGATTACAAACGTAATGATTCTTTATTTCTTTCATGTAAGCTCTTTAAAATCACTCTCCTGCGATTTTGTGAGGTATAGTGTCACATTTTTTATGAAAACACAATTTTGACTACCAATGACAGTAAAAAAAAATTATTTGTTTTGTGCAGAGATTTTATTTTGTCTTTATCCTGACTATACTGCTGCATCAACAGCGTAAAATAAATTACTGAAAGATTTTTAATGCATTTGAAATGTCAAATTTTGAGGATGCAAATATGTGGATAATCATCGGATGTGGATGATCATCAGCCACATTGAATTGTACCCTCTAAATTTGACATTTCAAATGAATAAAGTAGGCAATGTTTCAGTAAATTCTGAAGCTTTGTGAATATGAAATTTCTGGCAACCTCCATTTGAACTTCAGGCATGATAAGCTCCTAAGATTCAGCAAAAACAACTCAACAGATCAGAGATAAACTTCCTTCGAATTGAGAATTAGCACACAGATTTGCTGAGCGTGAGACCACGAGAAGCTTCAGCTTTGCTTTGAGATTGAGTATCGGGAAGTTTTCACAAACTCCAGGATCACCACTCCCTGTCAACTCCAACATGTTGCTCCCCAACGTGCATGGTGAATGCATGACGTCTCGATGTCACCGTCTATAGATACCCGAGGCTGCTTTGTTTTTGTCTTGGAATATTTATTCATTTCGTGTCATGACATGAGTGTAGTAATCTTTTTGCATGGCGATGTACAAATTTGTGATACTCAACTCGTCTCTTTGACGTTTTTCTTTGAGGCCAAAAGGAAGACAAAATAGTATCATTACGTTTGCAATTGTTCAAAAGGTCTGCTTTTGATAACTCACAGACTAATCACCAAGGGGCTGTTCCCAGGCCCTCCACCCATTCAGTAATTTACAAGCGCGCGCAAATTCCTCTGCTATGTGGTTTTGCCAGCCAGCTGTCGGAATGTGCTTTGAAGTTACATGGCAGCCCTGCCTGGCTGGCATGAATGGGTGTCGAGTTTCAATCAATATCTACTGTTGTTTTATTCTTGTCTTAAAACATGTCGTTTCACCTGATAGAAACACGGAAATCAGGAAGGTGTTACAGCTGTAAGGAAGAGATTTTTGTTGGTGGGTTGTAATATTATGTGTGTGTGTGTGTGTTTTCTCACGTTTTTTTTCTTCCATTTTTTTTTTCATATGGGATCGAGGCCAGGGTGGGGAAGGATCAGAGTGAAATGAGCACTAGTGCACAATGAAAGGAGTCAGGTAGAGGGGATGTGGAATAACCAATTAAAAGCATTTTGAAATATTATTATGTTAAAAAAAAAATCTTGGTCTCAGTAAGAGGCTCTGTGATTAATTAGATTATTTCTCCTGGTGTATTTCTAAGGAGTGCTGAGGAGCGCGGTACCTACCAGTCCTAAAAAATGAAGCCCTGATAGCTGGCCTCAAATAGGATATTTCTCTCTTTTTATCCACTCTTTATCAGCTTCACTTTCTTTCTTTTTTCATCAAAACCTTGACATGCAAATGATTTTTGGCATTACATTTGTATTTATATTTCCTGATTTTTTTTTTTTTTTTTTTTTTTTTTGGGGGGGGGGGGGGAGTGAAATTCCTGTTCAGGCAAATGTTTTGCAATAATTTGAAAATCTGCTTGCCCAAACGGGCAGGTGACTAAAAAAAGTTATGTAGAGTTTACGTCTACAGTGTAAGCTACTAATCAGTAATTGTTGTATTATGCAGTAATACACGCCCTTCGATTCCAACATCAAAAACTGACAAAGCATCCGGGCCACCTAAAATTGTATTTGGCCACCCAAAATCATGGTTAAGTGGCCCGGCTGGCCACCTAAAAAAAAAGTTAAGGGCAAGCCCTGATCTTTAATTGACCAATATTCACAGAAGATAGTGCATTGAGTGTATATCTAAAAACGGAGAGCAATCTCCTTTCTATGAAGTCGTCAGATTTTCAAACATACAATATGTAGTGAGGAAATCAGTTATCACTGGTTATCTAGAGTCCGAAGATTCAAATTTACCAAACTATAGAAATGCATTTTCAGTCAACTTATTGTATTTGCTTACTGAAAGGTGACATCTATAGTTTAACATCAGAGAAGGAAAAAAAATACTAGACTTCATGCACCTATAATATTCCAACTTGGTCAATACCCCATGGGTAACACCCCCTGGATCTGCCCTGAATAAAGCTGAAAGTATATCATAATTTCTTTTTGTGCTTTGAATTAAATATTAAACAGCATTTCTGGTTTCATAGATGAAGATTCTCTTAAAGTAACAGGGCATGGTGGCCAATCGCGTGTTCCATCATCCTTGCGATGGCCCCTGCTGAGTTTGATGACACTCCGTCACTGGGTTTTCAACGAAAAAAAAAGTTGAAAATGCAGAAAGTTCATACAGGATGGATGAGAGCAGATGAACAAATAAAGCCTGATTCAAAAAGATGCTGGACGATGAGTGACCGCATGAACCAAAGGCTTGGGTGAGCTTAATTTAAACCCATTGATGACGGACTGATTTTGCTACAACACGCGTCTCCCATAGATACCTGCCCGAGTATACTTGGGACTCGTCCTCAGCGGGTTAAGAGTCTTAAAACTATTACTTACTACAGAGACACCTGCCTACTACAGAGGCACCCTAGACACCTCGGCCGTAATCTGGCAGAACTGCGTATCTCCTTTAACACATTACGCCAGAAATCGGGTTTAAAGATTCAATGTTACACCTTTCTAAACTGAGATACGATGAGTTGCATTTTTCCTCTTTTCTCGGTCATAATTGGTCTAAAGAATTTATTTCCAGCAAAAAAATGACAATTTGACCTTTTTAAGTAGTAAAAATTACCAATTTTAAAAACTTACGCAGTTCTGCCAGATTAATCGTCGCCAAATTTTTGCGATCGTAATCTGGCATAACTGCGTATCTCTGGTCACGTGCCCGGGTTGATCAGCCAGAACTGCGTAAGTTTTTGGCCATGCGGGGGGTTTTTCAGGCAGAACTGCGTATCTCTAGGAGATACGCAGTTCTGCCTGATAAGCACGTGTTTCATCAGGCAGAACTACGTATCTCTTTTTGTCGTCAACCACGTGCTTATCAGCCAGAACTGCGTATCTCCTAGAGATACGCAGTTCTGGCTGATAAACACGTGGTTTATCAACCAGAACTACGTATCTCGGTCTATTTTCTGCGGGTTGTCTATCGTATTTTACCATCCACCCTCTTACTATTCAGCGGATGCAGTGTCAAAACAATGAATATTTTAAATCGAGTACAATTTTTTTGAAATATTTGTATTGTATAAAGTCATCATTATTGATTCACATTTAATTTCATTTTATCCATTCATTTGTATATGGAAAATAACTTGCTTTCCCCAAATGTTGTCAGTCTGTGTTCATGTTTCAGTATTATTTAGCGGCACAAGAAGTACTGCTACATCAAAAGCCTGGCTGCTGCTTGGGTTATTGTCGATCTCATGAAGCATTACATTTGGACTAAGAATAATATTAGACTAGGTTCTAGATGTTAAGCTATATTGTTCATCAAGACTACAGGTATATACTACACTGTAGACCGTCTAGACCGTAGTCTATTCAGGCCTAACGATACACTAGACATCTAGAGACTAGTGCGGTACGTAGGAATCTGCATACGATAGGCCTACTGATCTCATCATTATCCTAGTATTCCTACTCTATGCCCAAAGTAAGAGTAAGCCTAGACCCTTTTGGCTGAAGGCCTAAACTCTATTTAAACTAAAGAATACGAGGAGCTAGGCCTGACTAAAAGTTTATTCACAGCTTTATTAGAAAATAAAAAAATAGACCCTAGTTCTCGTTTGTGTCGACTCCTAGTCCTACTGTAGGCCTTATTGTCACTAACTACTTACAGTACTAACGTTAGGGTAGTAGTGTTCTAACCGTTACTATCTATTTCTACGCAGGCCTATTAAAAACGTACGAGAACTCTCGAACTCTGTCTACTCGATTGTCTAGGTCTATGTAACATCCAGACGTCTATTTTGGGGCGTCATTATAACAGACTAGTAGATCAATGAAAATTAGTTTCTAGATTTTCTAGTCTAGACTCTAGATCTAACGCTAGACTCTAGATATCCAGGTAGGGGCTAAATCTAGCGTTACAGCTAGACTGTTTATTGGGGATCTAGGCCTAGAAGGTACTAATGTTGTAGATCTAAGAACAACATAAAGCCTAACATGCCTATCTACAATGACTAACGGTAAGTCTATAAAGTCTATAGCCTATAATGTCTAGTAGTAGGCCCCTAGTACTAGTAGTAATGTATAGAACACAGATCTAAATCTAAGTTTCAGATCTATTTCTAGGGCTAAATGTTTATAATTTAGCGTTTAACCTGTAGATTCTAGATTCTTCATATTACAGACTTCAAGAATGTCTGGCCGAATCAAATCTAGAAAAATAGAAAACTGAGTAAAGACAGAATAACCGGCGATTCAGCCTAAGTTAAGTAACGGTAGGCCCCAGTAGTCTACTAGTAGTAGGCCCCTACTGCACAATTTACTGGGAGTACCGGTACGGTACCGGTATTAAAAAGTAAACTGTAAAAGTGTTAGTATTGGTCAATTTCTGACGTCTGTAGGATTGGATCGAAAATGCCATCGTTATAGACGGTATCCTAGATATTCATTAAACTTCTCGAGATCAATCCCATAGATCCAAGCCCACTAACCGCTTATTACAATGAAAAATAAAATAAGAAGCTATGGTCAATGGATTACAGATATTGTTGTTCGCGTGACCTACGCTACCGCACAGTACATTGATTTCACGTACACTAACAATGGACAAGTGCTGCAGCAGTACCAAGTAGGCCTAAAGTTGACTGGAGCGTGATGTCAGACAAGATGCAAACTATAACGTTTGTTAGATCTAGAAATGCTCTAGGCTTAAAAAACACTAGATTGTAGCAAAACTTAATAGTAAGGCATACCGCATATTGACCTGTTTTGAAGCCTGCCAGTCTATGAAGGGAAAGAAAGTGGCAATTTCCCCCAAGAGCAACGAGGGTTATTGCTTTAGCGTGACTGTCGTCGTGTACAATACACGTAGCCGCACGACGTGTCTAGCTAGCTAGCTAGCTAGCTAGGCACTGCTAACCTGAACGCGCAGCGCGTTCGTCACTACCAAGGTCGCGCACGCGCGTGTTAAGATATACCATGTCCGTGCGGGATGCAGGAACACCTTGGTCCAAGCGTTGTCGTAAGTCGACTTACGCAGTTCTGCCTGATTAACATCGGAAAATTCATTTCGAATCTCGACTTACGCAGTTCTGCCAGATTAATCGCCCTCTCTCCTCAGGAATTTTGCCAAAATCACTTTCTAAAAATAACTTTCTGTACCGATTCACAACTTATTTTTTGGCCCACTTGAAAGAGCATGAGAAAAAACACACAAAACACTCAAAACCTGAAAATCGACCAAAATCGACTTAGGGAGTTCTGCCAGATTACGGCCGACCTGCCCGAGTATACTCAGGACTCGTTCTCATAGGGTTAAAAGTTTTAAAATCATTACTTACTACAGAGGAAGAGGTTGGCATCCACATTGAGGAAGTAGGTGGGTGATGATGAGGATGATGATGCCAGAGAGGTGCCTGCCAATGAGGCGGGTGTGGCACATTCACCCCCACTGACCGAAGACTGAACATCCTCCAGAGAGAAGTAGACATTGCAGCTGCAGGCAAGGTTGTTGGTGTCCAAGTCCCTTGATAAGAAACAGGTTGAAAGATGAGAAGATTGTGGACATTTGAATAGTCAAAAGATCCAAACTCTTTTTTTTTTCAAAGACTACATCAGAAGATTTTAAAAAATGAAAGTCATAAACATCTATTGGTTCCCTGTTGGGGGAATGGATCTAGGCATATCAGGTTTGAGAAGAAAATGTTCAATACTGTTTAGAATCATCTTCTTATTCTTATCCTTTTACTTCTTCCTCAACTACATCTTGAACTTTTCCTCCTGCAACTTTTCCATATATTTATCTGACTTTAACTCTTTATGTGCCACATTCGCATGCCCGACTCACTCGATGGCGTGTCAACTTTGCATATTCTGCTCAAACCCGCCCAAATCTATCGATAAATCGCCAAATGCTGCAGTACAATGAAAGCTTTTCTCGCGCTTCTGTTCGTCTCACATACAGCTTGCATTTTATGTAGTGATTGACTATCGAGCAGTGTTAGCTAATAGATTTGCAAGTAAATTCTAAGTTTCTGTCACTGTTTCATGTGCAAAAGTCATGCCTTTACAGTAATGTAGCTACAGGTAATTTCAAAGCAAAACAATCATCAATTTCTGATACAATTTTAATCAAAGCATAGCTTTGCATTTTCTCCACAACTTTGCTCACTACGTGTCCAGTTAAACAGAAATCTATAGCAATATTAAAGATAGATTTGAAAAACAGAATGTTTTCTCAAAGTATAAATACATTGGTGTCCTAGAATAATGCGGTACTCAGGGTGTTTCCCCCATGGCACACAGAGTTAAATATCATCTCAAACATTTTTTTCCCATTCTCCTTCACTGTTTTACACTTATACTTCCTCTCACTCCTCACAACTGCTCTTCTCAATTTCATCTTATTCAGCATCATTATCCTCTCACTTTTTCTCTTCTTCTTCTTCTTCTTGTTCTCATTCCTCTTCTTCTGTAATGTATTCTGTCTCTGTTTGCATGAATTCTCACAATACCCTAACAGTACATAACTGAACTACACAGTATACACTATAAGTGCAAAAAGAGGTTTTCTCTCTCCCTCTCCCTCCCTCTTTTTCTGTCTCACTTTCTATCTATTCATATCAGGGGCAGATCCAGGAATTCGGTAAAGGGGAGGCACCTTTACAGAATTAAAGGGGAGGTACACGGCCGGGATAGTTTCTTTTTATACATGTATCTATTGTTTTAAAAGAAAATGAAGGGGGGCATGCGCCCGATGCGCCCCCATCTGGATCCGCCACTGCGTATAGCTGTACATCTCCAGCTCATATGAACAATGCATCATGAATTCTCTCATTGCCATGACGTGGAATTTCCACACTGTCAAAACATATCCCCCTTCAGTAGCAATAATCATTTGTACAAAAGCATTATAATCTATGATAACATACTTTGAACACTTACATCCATTATTAGCTTCCAAACATAGTGTAACTACAAACGATGTACTGGTGTTGTATTTGTTCATTGATCACTAAAAATAAAAATCTGCCCATTATGGGAACTGGGCACTCGATCAACGCATAATTAAAGCTCAATATACGAAATATATGTATCAACGACAGTTAATAATGAGTTTAATTATAAAAAAGAAGAAAAAAAGACTGAGAAAAAAAATCCCACTCACAGGGAAGAGAGGGAATCCAGCTGAGTAAACGCGTCCAGGCCCAAAGTCCGGATCTGGTTGTTGGAGAGATCTCTGCAACAAAGAAGAGAAGTTTAGTCATGAAAATCAGACTGTGTGAAAGCAGTTCATGCAAAAATTTAATATTGATCAGACATAAAGTATGTTCACTGATGGACTCACATATTCTTTTGTTAACTACTGTAAGAAAACCTGAATGGGTCGGTGAAAGTAAAAAACCTGGTAAGCTCAGCCTTGATGGCTATGTATGTTTTCATATGAGTTTTATAGTAAATCAAGCACACTACTATGTTAGAAAAAAGTAAACTGGCCAAAAAATACATGCAGGTTTGATACAGGAAAAGAACAGATAAAGATAGAAGAAACTCCATGATCTTTCGATCAAAGTCCTTCTTCTGGTCAGTGTCACAAAACTAAACATGAATTTAGGCCATGACTGTGGGCACTCGTCTACATTTTGGGAACCCGGTACACCAGTTTCATAGAAGGTTCCTGTACGGAATGGGCTAAAGAGACCATAATTAAATATTGAGGCATGCTGGTACAAGCAAAAAACACAGAAACAAAATTTGATAAAAAACCCCGAAAGTAAGAGTGAAGTGTGCACCTACGCACACAAAAAAAGATGACATACAATTTACATTCTTGGAAGCAAACTCTGGCAAGGCTGGATACTTACATTGTATTGAGATTATCCAGCGGGTCAAATGCTGGGAAATGCTCTATGAAGTTGTTGCTCAGGTATCTGCCAGGGGATAAAATGATTAAAAATCTGTCAATTTATACCTTCCACACATCTCTGCCATCGACAGCACAATTGCGACGGAAATCAGCACTAACATTGCCTGCGAAGAATCTACAAATCTAGTATATTGAAGATATATATATATGTGACCGTGCACCTCAAAACGAACATAAAGTCGCACACACTGATTTTGCGTGAGGACTGAAAATAAATGAAATGGGTCAACCTAGCCGAACTTGATTTTTTCATATTTTCTGAAAGAGCGGATCTTCTTTCACACTATGCTAAAATTTGGTATCATAAAACGGGCAAGAAAGTGTGTTTTTTAGCAGTTTATCTCGAACATTTTTGGTAGAATAGTGTGATTAGGTGTGTCTTTAGAATCCCTTTTTCATTTCTGAAAAACCTTGTCCACACTCTTCACTTTCAACTCTAATAACTTTTGAAAAGATAGTGCTACTGCTTTGAAAGTTGGCATTAATTATGGACAGAATGTGTTAATGAGGCATGCTTAATGTCAGTTTAATCTGATAATCCCTTCATTGTTGTTACTCTGGTGGTTTACTTCCTGTTTTGTGCCCCATTCATCGCACAGCCAGCACGGTTTGGTAAAGATTAAGCGCTTGAATAGACACTGTACTTCAGAGCCTCTTTTCTCAGTTCACACTTTTCCTGAGTTTGTGCTTTCTTTCCAGTATTTAGATAGGTTAGGAGAGTCCATTTGATTTGAGTTATACATCATTTTAAAGCTTAAAGTCTGCTCTTTCAGAATATGGTCTTAACTAAAAATTCATGTCTGGCGACTTTTTGTTTGTTTTGAGGTGCAGGGTCACATATATATTCATGCTAATTTTGCATAGTTCATGGACAAAATCAGGCTATCTACTATTTGTATTTCAATGTTTTACATGTTTTTTAATATTTGTCAGAATCACTATTCCAAGCACACAAAAAAATTATAAATTGATTTCAATCAATAAAAGCAAAAAATAAGCAGGCTTTTATGAACTTTGACTACAAGAGCAATTTGCAATGAAATTGTACATTAATTCAAATTTTCGAGTAATTTCTGGTGCAACATGCATGTTACTACATATCTATGCATAACTTCTAAATCACACGCCCGGGTTTCGCAAATTTGGTGTCAAAAGATGCGGGAGACTCAAAAGATCAATCTGTGATGGTGACATTCTGCACAATATATGTTGCCATCACAAATTCGTCCTGTTAGGGTTAACTCTTTACGTGCCATGGTGGAAACCCCCTGTGTGCCACGTTATTCTGAGATACGAAGGTAGTCATGCTTTGAGAAAGAATTCTGTTTTTCCAATTTATATAACTTCTACAAATTTCTGTTAAGATGGGCATAATAGTAGGCAAAGTTAAAGAGGATGCCAAGCTTTCTTTCGATATAAATTGTATGACGAATCTATTTTCAGTATTTCCCTTGAATGGCCAGTTGCTACATTACTGTAAAGGCTTGACTTTTGCACATAAAACCGTGACAGACACTTAGAATGTACGAGCAAATCTAGTTGGAAAAACCGCTTGATAGTCAATCACCACATAAAATGCAAGCCGTATATGAGAGGAACAAAAGCACCAGAAACGCTTTCATTGTACCGCGGGATTAGCAGTGATTAGCGAATTATCAATCGGTTTTGGCGGCTTTGTTTGTTGAGCAGAATATGCGAAGTTGGCACGCTGTCGACTGAGTCGGACGTGCGAACGTGGCACATAAAGAGTTAAACACTTACATGTTCCTCAGCTGATTGAGACCATCAAAGGCCCCGTCTCCCACCGTCCTGATGTTGTTGTCATTCATAAACCTGAAAAAGGAAGAGATATCTCAATTAACCCTATCTGTTTCAGGAACTTTATAGACAGTATGAACAATGCTGCAGGATTTTGTGTGTTAATTGGCAGTAAAAGCAGACAAAGTACAATATTTTAATAGGAACTTGTGATTTCTGGAGATGTTATCTGATGATGTTAACCTATTTATCAGAGGCAGTTTGAAACTAGCTGTCACATTGTACAATGTACATTGTACATGTATTTCAACATCATAGAAAAGAGTAGCATGCTTTAATGTATAACATGGAGTAAACACACAGAAACATTGAAACATATTTGGGTGTGGCATTGTCCATCACCCCTTTGTGTGTCCAGCCACTATTTTTAGCTCAACATTAAAAGCTTTTTTTTTTCCCGCCAACAGTGAGTATTTAACCCATCCAAACTTCAAGTACGAACAAATCCACTCGGGAGTAAAACATGACTGTGATGTTTAATCACAAAAGCTACGTGTACAAAATGCCAGGAAAATATCTGTTTGTTTTTGGCAGACATGAATTTGGTAGGTGCTAATCTTGAAATTGATTATACATGTGTAGAGCTGTATACTCTTGCCCTACTTCATTGCACAGAAAATATTCCAAAAAAAGAAGTCAACTTAACGTTAGAAATGGCGAAGGTTATGTTGCCAAAGTCGGCTCTACGGGCAATCTTCTTCCTTTTTCTGATCTCTGAATCTTTATGAGTATCGTGATGACACAGCACATACATGCGCCTCAGTCCAACAGGAAGGCTATACTGCCCTACTTTGGCAAAAGGAAGCAAGTGACATACCATCCGAATTTGAGTTATGGATGTTTTCATAATTCACATAACGATCTCTTCTTTCAGGCCAAATTTCATGCAGAAACACTCATCCTACTAAGAGATATGTTAGAAAGGACATCATGATAGTCGACTGACGTCAGTGTAAATGACAGACACATTTTGCTCATTTACCAGAAATGTCACTTTTGTCACTTGCGTCCTTTTGCCAAAGTAGGGCAGTATAGTGGCTGAGTACATAATCTCTGTCCATAGACAAGCCCAGGCTGCCAGACATCTTTTCTTTTCTACTTACAAGTCTCGTAAGCTGGTGAGAGGAGTCAGTAGTGTGGATGCAATCTCCTCAATCTGATTGTGCTGGAGATATCTGGAAAGGTTGACGGAAGCGAAGCAGCAAGTGAGAATTCAAGAGTCTTCATAATGGTAAATGTTGCACATTGTTGATGATGTTGATCAAAACTGTATGGTACAAAGATATCACTGTTTATCATGCCATCTGTACATATTCTATTTTCACCATACATGTATATCATCTATTCAAAAAATGATAAGAATGTGCTCGTGTTACTGATATACTGTATAATACATGTATACATTGTAGCTTTCATACGTGATTCATATATAAATGTAAATTTTGAAATATTATCCTGCAAATTCTGATCATCTGCACAATGAAACCTATGATTATCTATCACCCCAAAGGTACTGTAAATGTCTAGAAGAACCCATTTCAAACAAAGACAATTTAGTCCAAGTATATGAAATGAGCATGTTTTTAACTCATAAGATTACAAAGATTTGTTTTTCGGGTTTTTTTTGTTGAAAGATCATCTCACAAGTTTTCATGACTACCTCTGCTGAAGGGGCAATGGTACAGAATGCACCAAGATGTGGCTTTTGCCCATCCATGCATCTACAACATATCCACCCCAAACAATCATGATGAATAGTCTACAGGTACAACGTATTGTACTCTTTTTCATCATACTTATACGCACCAATGGAAAATTCCTGATTGCAATTTGCAAATAAGATGTATTAACATCTAATGTATTCCTCCCCTGGAAACCAGCACCATGCACCTGGAATCACAACAATCTTTGTATCATGTAATACGATTTTCTGTTCGTATTCTATGTCGGTTTGTACAGTATGTTGAATTGCCAAATAAATAAAATAATAATAGTAATAATAGTAATAATAATGATAATAATAATAATAATAATAATAATAGTAATAATAATGATAATAATAATAATAATAATAATAATAATAATAATAATGATAATAATAATATTAATAATAATAATAATAACAACAACAACAACAACAACAACAACAACAACAACAACAACAACAACAACAACAACAACAACAACAACAACAACAACAACAACAATAATAATAATAATAATAATAATAATAATAATAATAATAATAAATCACATTCCTGGACTCACAGATAGATGGTGCTTGTAAGTGACGTGAAAGCATTGTCCGAGATGGTCCCAATCTGATTGTAGGACAGATCCAGGTAGTACATGGACTGTGTCGAGAGAGCGGCTGCTGGGAACTCCGTAAGTAAATTGTTTGTCAAATATCTACGCAACACGGGAGTAGGTGAGGTGAAGAGATTAGAACATTAATCTGCTTATCTACGTATATCAGCCATCTGTTGAATCTTTACCAGGTGGATTAGTGTCACACATGAACAAAGCATCAACAGAAGTTAATATTCACATATTTATAATCCAAAAAGGCACAAAACTAAAATGACAAACTATTTGAACAATTGTGTTTGTCAAGTGTCCAGCATATGGAAAAATAAGATAAGGAGACAGCACTTTGTTTGTTCAGATTTACGAAGTATCTCTTTACCTATTGCATATGTTGCAACTTTAAAGTATGGATTGCTGCAAAGCATTTATATGAATATTTGCATGTAATCAAAACAGAGTACCAAAATATCACCATCAAGCTTTCCTTACAAAATGCAAAAAGAAAAAAAAATATCTGGTAAGAAGAAAAATGAAACTATTACATGATAACAACTGAAGTGACAGAATAGATAAGTAGGTACAAAAACGAGGCTTGTGTTGAAACCACATATTTCTTGCCACAAGATAGTTTGGAAACATATGATTTGAGGTGATTTTGTGAGTAGATGAATTCGAGATCAAGAAGCACGGATACGGAAATGGAAATTTCAGCATAATTCCTACTCAAAAGAAAAAAAAAAGTTTAACAATTTTCCACCTTTGAGATGGAGGGCAGTGTGTTTCCTTTAATCGAGACAAGTTTTTCTGCTAATAGATAATATTGTGAGTGTGGTTCAACTTAAAAAAAAAATGAGAAACATATAAATTCAAATGTATATATCATTATGTATGAAATGATATGAACTAATCTACTTGTACAACAAAATGCCATGTACTTACATTCTGGTGGCAGAGATATCTTCAAAAACATTGGTGGTCAGTGAGGCTATCTGGTTGTTCTGAAGATGTCTACATTAGCAAACACGGAACCAAGAGACAAAAGAAATTGTGAGGATTTCTTAATCAACGGTATTGGGAGTCTCGAACAATGCGGTGTAGCAATAAGTCCTCCAAAAAACAACTTTGTGGACTGATGTAGACTTGATAAAAAGAAAGCGCACAAATGATTTCTTTCAAATTATATTTAAAAAAAAAATGAAATAACAATCCTTGTTGAAAAATGATGCTACAAAACAAGGAATTATGAAAAAGGAATAGCTGTATGCAGAAAATGTCTCCAGAAAAAAAAAAATTAAATATTAACGCTGCAAATGTAATGATCCTTCAGTGAACTTGAAGAGACCTCAACTTTAAAGATCCTTTTCTTCAAACTAGTATTCCTTCACTTTCATTTTCCACCATTTTATGAGATTCCATCTAGATGACTGATGTCTTACTGTAAATATAACTAGAATCCTTTCTTTAGCATTTTGAAGATTAACCCTTTTCCTGCTAGGGAAGTTGTTCACTGTGTATAACACGAAGGGATTTTTTTGAGCCAATCTGCACGCAACACATGCAAAGGGTTAACTAAAAAACAAAACAAACTGTATCTGGTGACCTTCTTTGCAGGTATTTTGAAGAAGGCTTCTATGATATTCTTACATCTTTTCCACAGTACAGGTCCCTCCACATAGCTTGCCTTCAATGGAGTCTATCACATTGTCCTGGAGATACCTGTCAAACACAGAAATCATCACTTGAATTATTTAGAAGACCTGAATACACAACTTGTGGCAAAGACCAGAGTCTATTTAATAGGATCGAGGAAAAATTATGCAGGAAAAAAAGTAATATTCTTTATTTTTCATTTATGGGTATATCATGTTCACTTACAGATTGTACGTCTAGTTAAAATGTGAAACAGGCACATGGCTATCTAATATTTGCAGGGACTCTCCAAAGATGACAGCCAAATTGGACTTGGGCTGTACACAGTTAAACCTTACATTCCTGGTTGTTCAATTAAAAAAAAAAATGTAATGCATCATCACAAAGCCATGTCATGTACAAAAGGAAGTAGTTCTTTGGTTTTGGGCAAATACGAATTCGCCAGATAATAACCTTAGTACAATCAATACAGAATTTTCATTGCAAAAAGATGCATTGCCAAAGCGAGCTTTTAAGACTTTTTTTTTTGTCCTACAGTATACTAAAATTCACTGACTTTACACCAGTGACCTGATGACCAAACTCAAATATTCTCCTACAAACCAGGAGAAGCATTCATTTTGATATTAGAGCACAGTTAGCATTTTCATCCCTATATTAAACATTGCCATAATCTCTTTCATGAAGGCACATACTGAACTTACAAAAGCTGTATCTCTTCCTCAGCACTAAAAATAAAATAGAAATATACAAAACCATTTTCATCAAGTTTAACTATTTTGCCATTTCTCTATCATTATATGCCTTCACCATCCAGGTTGCCATGACAATAAACCCACTATGACTGCAGGACAACCAATATGATTATCAACGAGTACGCCTCTAGTATTGTGTCAGTGAAATCATGCACCTTAATTCCAATACATCTAGAGTGATCACAAAATATTGTGTGTCTTGAATCCACAATCTGTACTATCACAAGCGCCATCATAATCCGTATTGTCATCACCATGATTGTACTCACAACTCGTACGAACTTCCTGTCACGTCGTAGAACGCCTCGTCTCCGATGAAGCTGATCTGGTTTGCGTTCAAGTAGCTGTGCAGAGAAACAGTCATATTATAGCGAGTCTTACAGTTATGTACACATTTAGAATGATGCATGGAATTGTGACACACATGGAAAGCGCAAATCCATCAATCTTTCAATACCCAATCAAATCTTATGAGAATTACAATGCAGGTATCATCCTCTTCTCATCCTCAAATTGGCAATACTGAATTCACTCCATATTTATACCAAAGAAAGATTTCAAGAGCTGGTTTAAGACTTTTTCGATCTGTACACAAACAGATGGATCTTTTCTTTAACCTGTTAAGGACGGACTGATTTTGCTTCAGAAAAACATCTTCCATAGACACCTGCCCGAGCATACTGGGTTAAATAAAAACACAGATTTGACTGAGAAGCTCAAAGGTTTATCTACTGAACTGTGTTGGCAATATTTAAGACTTGGCAATGAATATAGCAATTCAGAGGCTTTGAAAAATTTTGCAAACCACTTTTTTTTAATGATAAACGATTGTATGTATTACATCCAAGTTTTCACACATGTATGAAAAAAAAAGATCTCCTCTACTTGATGAAACACTACAGAAGAATAACAAAAATCATCAACAAATCAATACAGTAAACCCCCAAAGGCTGATTGATTGGTTAAAATTTAACAATTTAGGACTGAATACGGATTGACTAATACACTGATTGTTCCCCTACACACAAAGCTGCCCACTCTCACACAATTACATGCCAACCAGGAAGGTTCTAACACAGCACTCTAACAGTAATATATTTCTTTTGCCAGCATGCTGCTGCATATAGCCAAGAACTATTTTAAAAACAGGCATACCAGTCTTTTATATCGTTAACTCCTTCTATGCCAATGACTTTGGACACAGTGTCTAAAACTCTACTGAGGTTTTCTGTTCCAAAGGGTAATTGACACTCATGAATCACGCAAGGGGTTATATACTCACAAATCCCAGGAGATAGACATCTGGTAGAAGGTGTGCGTCTCTAGTGACGTCAGCTGAAGACCCCCGAGGTATCTGTGGTTGTATCACCAACAAGGAAAGAAAACAGAACCAAATTTTTAAAAGATTACTACTGAAATACACATGTACTGTATAAGCTGGTATTCTCACAAATCACCATTGGATCACAAATTTAACAGCACACGAATAGTGCATTCACTTTAGTGTCGGCATCAATTCGCCAAAACAATATCTAGCAATATTGTCTATTACCTCTTCATTCGTGAAGATATCTGCATGCGAACACAGTGTATACAGTATCACTTTCCAAGCTATGACTTACCAGGACGTCCAATCAAGCAAGGCGTCATCCCTTCTTTCTACAAAGTTTCTAATAAGAACAAAGCATTGATAGTCCTTGAAGTACACCTACATGTACATATAGTTGCAGGATTTGCTGCTAATCCTTTTAATGTTATTCCTGATACATTCCGTATTTGCCAAGCACATTGTATTTCACGAGGGTTTTATTTTTGCTAATTTCCTGAGTCAGATCGAAGCTATTCGTGAATTCAAACATTCCAAAAACATCTTTATTTAATTTGATTCTGACACAAAATATTTCTTTTAATGTCATTTCAGGAATAAGATTTTAGGAGGTTGAACATATTTCCAGTCAGTAAGATAACAGCAGCGTTATATGTCATATTGATACATCAATATTTCAAAGTTAAGAAATATTTCTTCTTTCTATATTAAACATTATTGTAACTTTAATCAAAACCTCTATGTCGGTAACTTTGTGTTGGTTTTGTGATGCAACGTCACAGTTGTCATACACCGAGACAACAACAATGACAGCATACTGGGTATAATCCACAGCCCTTGGCCCACCCTCACCAAGATTAAAGGACATCAGGACTTACATTCGGCCGACCGATGCGTCTAGGAATGCCTTGGATTGCAGGGTCTTCAGCGGGTTGCCAGTAAAGGTGAACGATTGGCTGAAAGAGAGCAAGACGGGAAACAAAGCTGGCAGAGTCTTGTCCATTTTTTCTTTCTCTGTCTTCCATGTTAAGATCAGAACGCATTAATTGATCATCTTGTTCTCTCATATGGATAGTGAAATTCAAAACATAACGTACAAAACAAGATTTGTTTATTTTTTTTTTCTCATCAAAAAAGAACAGACAGGTGAACTGCATGTTCCATTGAACAATGCAAAATATCAATGGATATGACATACGGATAGAATGTGTGCGGATGGGTCCAAAAACTTTGTTGTATACACAATAAGGGCACTCGCATGGGCCAGCAAAAGTCAAAATCTCGTGAGCTCAGTCTTTATTTGCTATGTACATTTCATGACTTTTATAGCAATTAAAGGACAAGTTCACCTTCATAAACATAAGGATTGAGAGAATGCAACAATATTAGTAGAACACATCAGTGAAAGTTTGAGGAAAATTGGACAATCGATGCAAAAGTTATGAATTTTTCAAATTTTTGTGTGGGAACCGCTGGATGAGGAGACTACTACAGCTTGTGAGTCATAGGCGTACAACAGTATAAAGAAAATGTAAAAGAAAATTCAACATATTTTCACTTTTTTCGCATAATAAAAGAACTCTTGACTTGCCTCTTTCTAAAGGCAGGGGGAATAATATTACCCATAACATTTGTCGGCAACGAGTCAGGGGAATGTGTACTTTTTTCAAAAGATGGCATTTTGTGAAATTCTCTTTATATTTTCCTTATATTGTTGTACGCATGTGACATCTAAGTTATTCATACACTGCAGTAGTCTTCTCATCCAGCGGTTACTGCACAAAAACTTCAAAAATTCATAACTTTTGAACGGATTGTCTGATTTTCCTCAAACTTTCAATGATGTGTTCTACTAATATTGCTACATTCTCTCAATCCTTATGTTTATGAAGGTGAACTTGTCCTTTAAAAATAAACAAACAAACAAACAAATGCACTACTACATTCAGGTGAAAGTTACACATAGTGTAGTTTTGATGCAGAATAAGAGAAGATATTGATAGAAGAAATTCTACCCTTTTGATCAAAGTCATTCTTTGCTGGTCAGCATGACAAAAACTTCCTACTGTAGGTCAGGAATGCACAGTTTCCTGGAGCGTCAACTCATATACAGAAAACTGATGTACAAGTTTCTCAAAATGTAACCAAGAGTGAGACTGCAGTCACCAGGAACCTGGTACGACTGTATATCAAATTGTTGCAAGGAACGGGTTAAAAGAAACAAGCATTAAAAGAACATAGGGAAAAATGACTGCAGACCCTGGATAAAGGATCTCACTGGCTGGAGAAAGCATGGTAAGGCCTATGTCCCATACAAGGGAGCTTTTTAGTATTAACCCTTTCGAAGTCAAGGAGCAAAATGCACACAAGTTTCTCACACATACATGTACAGGACAAGGCATTAAGGCCTAATGTGGCACTTAGTGGGTTAAAGAAAGTATGTCCTATAGACTCCTCTCTGTACCTTTAGTAAAAAAGAAAGAGAAGAAGAAGAAGATGAAAAAAAAAAACCTCTCCTCACCTAACTGACACTCCTTCGAAGGCCCGTGATTCGATGATGTTGATGTCATTATCACCGAGATCACTGGTTGGTTTCGGGAAAATTAAAAACAAAGAAGAGAAGAGGTTTTAATAAAGGGCACTTTCCATTTCCAGCTTAAAACTGTTAAAGGGCAACTACATTGAAACCATTTTTACATCGGCTTTCATCAAGAGAGCAAAGTTGAATGCAATAGAAAAATGGTCAAATTTTCAACAGATCTGACATGAAATAATAAAGTTACACATATTTACATCACATGGGAAATACACAATATTCACGTCATGAGATGCACTGGATTTTCTTGCTCCCTACGTAAAGTACTCACAAGAAACTTGTTGCCAAATTTAGAAATGTTCCAGTCTTCACAGCTGTGATACGGTTGTTTTGGAGATACCTAGAAATGTGAAGATAAAAATGCATACATACCAAAGACAAGCAGAAGACTGATATTTTTTTTTCTCACTTCACTCGAAGCATCTCTAAAACGATTTAGAAATCTATAATACTAGACTTGTATCTCACTACGTACAACAACATATCACACTTAACCAATTAGAAAGATGACCACATGGATGTATAATTGAGTCATGTTCTTCAATACACCTGTTGTATGTCAATGTTCATGGTATCTATTGAACCCTTGGTAAAGACATTGAGAACAGATTGATGTAGAGGATTTTCAATCATTCATTTTGAATTGAATTTGAATTGATATGATTTAACGTGACATTTACAATATGTAAAAAGTTAACTTGCAGGCAAGCAACCATAGCCGGAAGACCCCAGAAGGAATTATACCCCCATCTCACTAGACAGCGATTCTGTTACGACCGTCAAAAATCGACAAAGCGCGGCAGATCATGGCTAAAGCGCGGCGGATCGTGGCTTGATCGCTTTAAATCTTCTCCATCGTATGTTGAGCGGTTCAGAAGCGCGGAGGGTCGCCACCATCGCCATGGTCGGCGACCTTGCTACGGAAGTTTTGAACATGTCCAAAACTAGCGAGGTCGCTGTGGTTTTAGAGTGTATCACAATTACCTCACGAGCGCATTCAAAGCGCCACATTTGTAACTCTGACAGGGTAGCAACGCGTTAGGCGTAACTCAAGCGCATCGAAAGCGGCCCCCATCGCCCATGAAAATTACCACTTTTACAGCATTATGTAACTGGAACTATAACCATGAACAAAATAAAGCGATGCACAGACCAGGAAGGTGGACATGGAGAAAAGCGTATAAAATTTATTGTTCCACGTACACTCAGAACAAATCTACTCTGTTTGTTAAATTGTTAGTTTGTCATTACCATTGCAAGTCAATGAAAGTAAATTAAGTTGTAATCTTTTCAAATATATCTTCATAAAATTGTCTCATTGTAGGATATGATTTGTTGTTTGCTCGTAAGCCGGTTCTTTAATATTGTATACACATTTTACCCTTTTAAAGATAACATAAAGTTTTGGTACCTCAAAAGTTTCCCTGAATTTCCTGGTCTTAGTTTGTGTTTCAGGTTAAAGTACCTTTCATATAACTAACACTGTGAGACTTCCTCGCCCCAAAGTGCTCTCATGTCTTAGTAATCATGCAATAATGGTTTCGCGCCAGAGCAGAGCGGGCTCTGAAAAATTCGAATGAGCCATTAGTTTGACTCGACGCGGTACCGCGACAATCAATATACACGTATTGTACGAAACCATTATTGCAATTGCATTATTGTAAAACAGTGCTGTTACAATAGCAGCGTAGCATCATCCCTCCGTTGAAGGTCTATTTTGTGTAATATATCTTTGCTTGTATATCTTTTTTATGACTGAAAATAAATACAATGCAATACAATACAACTGCAGCAGCTCCCAATGTGATAATACTGGCCTACTCCATTGCCAGTGCTATGTTTCCACATGGGTGGAGCAATCAGGAATGTTCTCCCATGGGGGAAAAATATATATATATTCATATATATATTTACATAATTGCAAATAATATATTCATATTCTTACATAATATATAACTAATAGCAATATATATATTTATGAATATATATATGTGACTGTGCATCACAAAACGAACAAAAAAATGTACACACTGATTTTGCGCGAGGACTGAAAATAAGCGAAATGGGTAAACCTAGCCGATCTTGACTTTTTCATATTTTCTGAAAAAGCCAGTCTTCTTTTACATTATGCTAAAATTTGGTATCATAAAACGGGCAGGAAAGTGTGTTTTTTAGAAGTTTATCTCGAACATTTTTTGGTAGTACTAGTGTGATTAGGTGTGTCTTTATAGAGTCCCCTTTTCATTTCTGAAATACCTTGTACACACTCTTCACTTTCAACTCTAATAACTTTTGAAAGGATAATGCTACTGCTTTGAAAGTTGGCATTAATTATGGACAGAATGTGATAATGATCGAGGCATACTTAATTTCAGTTTAATCTGATAATTCCTTCATTGTTGTTACCCCAGTGGTTTACTTCCTGTTTTTTGTCCCATTCATTGCACAGCCAGCACGGCTTGGTAAAGATTAAGCGCTTGAATAGACACTGTACTTCAGAGCCTCTTTTCTCAGTTCACACTTTTCCCGAGTATGTGCTTTTATTCTTTCCAATATTTAGATAGGTTAGGAGAGTCCATTTGATTTGAGTTATACATCATTTTAAAGCTTTAATTCTGCTCTTTCAGAATATGGTCTTAAATAAAAATTCATGTCTGGCAACTTTTTGTTTGTTTTGTGGTGCAGGGTCACATATTTATTTATTTATACATAATAAATTATTTATATATATATATATATATATATATATATATATTGATAAGGTAGTCCACGTGTTGGCAAGATAAAAAGATAAGTAACAAAGCTGCAACAAAGTTCATGCTGTATTCACCAACGGTTTATTTCTTCACACAAATTTTCGAGCGTCTCGCCGCCCTTTCTCAAGTGTTGATGAAACACTTGAGAAAGGGCGGCGAGACGCTCGAAAATTTGTGTGAAGAAATAAACCGTTGGTGAATACAGCATGAACTTTGTTGCAGCTTTGTTACTTATCTTTTTTATATATATATATATATATATATATATATATATATATATATATATATATATATATATATATATATATATATTTACATAATTGCAAATAAGGGAGGCAACAGATAATTGAAACAGCAATGAGCACAAATTCACGTATGCACTACAAGTGTGAAACATACAATTTTGTACACAATAAAGCTGCTGCATAAAGTGCACACCTACAAGTGACTACAATGATGTACTCCATGAGGGAGCTGTGTCTCATGCAGGTTTGTTGTTGAAATTGTTTCAATGGCTATCATGTGGCCTTTTGAGTTCAAGGTATGTTATCAGACTCCACCAGAGTAGTTTCACTACTGTATACGATATATAACCCATGCAATTATTATGACAGATGATGAGTTTGATTGTCTGGAAAAAGGACAGGAATGGTTAACCTTTACGCTATTTTGACAGACCACGTCAGGTCGAGTTAACCTATTGAGGACAGGCTGATTTTGCTACAACACGTATTTCCCATGCACATAAACCCGTGCCCGAGTATACTCGACACTTGTCCTCAACATGTTAATAATTGAGCCATTTTCCTTTGTCTTGTTGCTTAAATCTGCCCTCACAGCAATAGCATTTCAAGCTATTGATTATTAGGCATCTTCAGTTGTTAGTCATGAGATCATACTGCATACAAGATATATTTTGTGCGGATGTTACTTTTGCTTTTAATTTTGTGAGTCTGCAGCTACTCAAGAATTTTAATACAGCACACAAACATACTACTTTGATCCTGACAGGAATGCAATGTGCATGCGTACATTTGTCTGTCCATTTCTGCACTCCACAATAGAGAAATTCAATCACCTGAGAAATTGTCAGAAGTTTTGATACATGAAAAATTAGACTAATATGGCTTACACAGAAATCAATTGAAGCATATTCTGGATTTCGAACTCACAAATAGGTGATGGTCTTGTTGTGAAAGTCCTCTCCCATGGGGAGGTCGGTCAGCTCGTTGCTGTACAGGTAGAGGTAGGGGGTGCCCGTGATGTGTCGGAACGTGCCGTCCTCGATGTACGCAATCTCGTTGGCGTGGAGGAAGAGTCCCGAGGTGAGAGGGCAGTCTTCAAAATGGGTGACCAGGATGCGGCCTATTCGGTTGGAGCTCAAGTCCCTGTTAAGTCAAGTTGAACACAATTGTCTGTATCCAATATACCATGTAGCAGCTTGCGAATTAATGGTACCGGTATGTAGTCATCAACACGCTGATCTTGTAGGAGGAATCTAGATATCTCATGAGCCAACTGTTTGAAGCCATCCAAGTTTAGACAGCTTAGACAAACTTGTAAAATTTTGAGCTGGGCAACCCAATGCACATAAACACAACACAATTAGGCGCAACATACCAAGTCATGGTACCACAAATTAGGGTTAATCCATTGAGGACAAGCTGATTTTGCCGTAACACACATTTCCCAGAGACGCCTGTCCGAGTATATTTGGGACTAGTACCGGTAGTCTTCTACGGATTAATTAACAATCACTGCTGAGACCGAACATGACACAGTAAAAAAACAGGTATGGACAAGTGTGTCTACATGGCACTGCACGCATATTACTGGCAAAATCCAATATACCAGTACCCAGGTAATGCAATATGATTTTGAAATAGTGTCTAAGAAGGCAATAAATGCAATATATGACGCATATCATCGCTGGCCCCGGGTGACAAGACCTTGTATCTGCAATTTTGGTGAAAAAGACTTTTTTGAATTAATGGTCAGACAATCACTTAAGTGATGTCTTGTCCAAATCCTAGATGTCTTACCCCAAAAATGAAGCCACCACGGAATGTCAAAGGAATGTCTATCCCATTGCATACAAAACTTTGGCTGCCATGTTTGTTTGTTTTTTAGCTCTCCAGAACATTTGCCATTTTGTGGATACGAGGCCTGTCGCCCCAGCAACGATATGATGGTAACACTCACAGTCTGTTGAGACTTGTGCATCCATCAAACGCCGTCTCAGGGATGGTGTCGATGTTGTTGCTGGACAGGGTCAACGTCGACAGCGACGAGAGGTTCATGAAGGGGTTCTCGTGAAGGAAGTGGAAGGAGTTACTGCCCAGAGATCTGAGGGCAGAAACAAAAACAAATCAGTAGACCTACATGTAACAGTCTGTGTGTCGACCCTAATATCATAAGGGTGTCACCTGCTTCCTTTTGCCGAAGTATTTATGATTGTGTGCAAATATAAATAATTTGACAAAAGGAAGCAAGTGACAGTCATATCATCATGAGGTTGTAACTTGCTTCCTTTTGCCATTAAAAGTATTTCAGATTTTTAGCAAACATGAAAAATTTGGCCAAAGGAAGCAAGTGACAATCATATCATGAGAATGTTACTTGATTCCTTTTGCCAAAGTATTATAGAGTTGCAGTAAACATAAAAAAAAAATTGGCAAAAGGAAGCAAGTGACAATCATATCATAAGGATGTTACTTGTTCCATTTTGCCAAAGTATTTTAGATTGTGTGTAAATATAAATGATTTGGCAAAGGGAAGCAAGTAACAATCATATCCTGAGGTTGAAACTTGCTTCCTCTTGTCATTTTTTTAAATTCAATTTTGTGCACTTGCTTCCTTTTGCCACCCAAATATCTCAGAAATGGGCCGAAACTGTAACTTTTGGATTTTTCAGTGAAATAGAGCATGCCTCAAATATGCCAAATCAATAAAAAAGTAAATATCCATAAAAATGTCACTTGCTTCCTTTTTGCCAAAGTAGGGCAGCGTGGACCTGTGTGTTTATACAATAACTAATTCATATTTTATAGTTTCTGTTCTTCCCAAATTATCAGTTTCTTTGTTTCTCAGTTGGTCAAACACTTAATAACTCCTTTTCAAATATGACATATGAATCCAACAGCGTGCCTGATGAAACATCTTGTGGAATTTAAGTGCAAACAGAGAATGAACCAGGTGCAATGACCAGAATAACCCATCAAATAACACTCACATTAATATCACTGTCTTGTATATAACTCTATTATTAATGCCAAATTCTAGGTTTTATAGAACATCTTGTTGGTTTTAGGTGAATGTGCAAGCAAGTATCATTTGTGAGGATTGAATAATTATTACTAAGAAGGTGCTGATCCCAGGATCTAAAAACCAATGTGGTTATTACTATTTTGAGGCTCATGTGAAGATAAGTGAAAATACAACCTGGCTATACATACATGCATCATTTTCCATATTAATTTGAAAAAGGGCTCGATGGAATGTGAGTATAATCATGTCTCCCAATCAAAATAGCATACAAGGTTTATACACATCTTGCTTGACCTATTTCAGCATGCCTTCCCCTCTGGACTAGCACAAAAAATCTTCACATGTCGATGCTTTTCTTCATAAAAGTCAAGTTAAACTCAAATGTGCATCCCTTTTGACACATACTCTCATCGTTAAAGGGATGATACAGTTTTGGTTGAGATGGGATTTTGAGATAATGAGAACCCTCTCAGAAAATATGAATTTAAAAGAACATATAATTCTATGAAGAATCAAAAGTTTACATGACAAAAATTGGTTTAAAAATGGCTGAGATATCCAAAACAAAGCAATCCTGGTAAAAGCCATACAGTAGGCCTACAGTATGGGGGAAGAAACAATTTTCAATACATGTTCTAATCCCTCTTTATCAACTGAAAGGGGTGTTATAAGTCAATAATTGAGGATATTAAAGGTATATATAACACCGAAAACGGGGTTTGACTTTTTCACTCAATTTAAATGCCTTTGTTGTATATGATTTATTATGTGACTGTACGTATTGCCACTATTGATGTATTGATGATTCGTTGTTGTTGTTGTTGTCATAATGATTACACTTTGTTTGTGTTCTGTATTTAAATGTATTTTATTTTGTCTTACTGTATTTTCATCCCTGTAAATCAGACGCAAATTCAGCCATACTGCTGCAAAGTTTGATGATCAATAAACCATTCGCCCAACCAACCATGTCTGATAAGCTGCAAGGTAGCTACATGAATGAACTGTGGAAAAGGAACACTCACATGGAGGCAATGTCAGCCGGAAAAGCCCCATCCTCGATGGTAACGATGGCATTGCTGGTGAGGTCTAGGGTACGGAGAGTGGTCACGTTGGAGAAAGCGCCCTCTAGAAGGTATGTCAGATCGTTACTGGCCAGTCCCCTGTAAAACACACAGAAGCAGGTAAAATCATGCGACTGCCATAGTAAACTAGAGAAGCACTCTGAGAGCGCAGACCTCCGCCAAGCATGCCGCCCATTTCCACCCGCACTGACCTTGTTCTTCCACAGAGATCAGTGATTTCCACCAAAGATAGTAGCAAGCGTCTTTGATTTCCACCCATACGTACTGCATTGTGTGCTGAAAGCCGCCCAATTTCCCAATATAGCAGCCTTTGTTACGTCATAAACCCTCAGCTGCACCGCTCGCCTCACCCTGGCAAAAAACTAGAGCACGCACTTTAGTGCGCACATGCAAACCTCAAATACGCGCAGCCTTAACTCCCAAGTTCATTCACCCTACCTGCCAAAATATCAAAAATCCTTCATAAATTCCCCCAAAATTCTCGGATCACTGCTAAAAGTTAATCGTTTGTTACTTGTGTCATTCTAAGCCTTTCCTGCAAGTTTCATCTCAATCCGTTAACTACTTTTTGAGTTATTTTGCACACGGACAAATGAACGAACCAACCAACCAACTAACTAACACACAAACCAACGGTAACGAAAACATAACCTCCCCCCTTGGCGGAGGTAATAATCACTTCACAGACTCTTTTAATATTGAACTGTTTGAAATTGATACATCCAACTATCAGCAATTTCATGACAACTATCCGAATACAACCACACTGAATCTCACAGTGGCCATGCATTTCACAAGCTCCTAAATTCCTCAGAATACGCAATTCAATGTGATTTGTGATTTTTACCTCTGCCAAAGAGTCTATATGATTCTGATGGCATTACTTTGTTTGCTTGGCCATCTGTTTTGTAGAGTACGTCAAAAAGTTCTGACTGGATTTGGATAAAAATCATTTATAAAAGCAAAAGTTATTATGACAAGAAACAGGAGAGTGACTGCAATAGATAACCATCTGGATCCAGGACACTTTTTTTTTTTCATTTCTTGTTCTTTTTTCATTCCTTTTTATTCTTTTTTTTTTTAATTGTCATTGGCAAATACGGCTAATGCATATGGTGTTCCATCTATGGGTAATACAGGTGTGCACACATTGTAGAAGTTACATCACTTTGGAAGTCATCATCAAACGGCTCTCTGAAAGGGTTCATAAACGCACTGCAGTCTGAAATTAAAGAGACCCACCATACAGAGTTTACAGCGTAGCACATTAAGAGTAGAGGTAAAAGGAGGATTATTTTGAATTTCATGGTTGTTCACTCACAGATAGTTCAGAGACTGTAGCCTCTCCTGGTACTGGACTGCTGCTGGTACGTAGTTGAAGTTGTTGGAATCCATGTGTCTGTGTCAACGAATCATAGCAAGGAGAAAAACAAATAAAACAACAGAGTATTAGATCACAATATTATAATTGACATTGCACTGGTAACAAGTGCAATCGCAGCCTGTATTTGCATATTTATTGAACACGTGAGAAGCGGTTTCTAAAAATAAAAAAAGCTCCACAAAGTCTCACAACTTCAATAACCTATTGAGGATGAGTTCCGAGTGTACTCGGGCAGGTCTCTATGAGAAATGCATGTTGCAGTAAAATCAAATCATCCTCAACGGGTTAATTTTCACCTTATTGTGATCAAATGTTACAACGTACATTTCGTGCTTGAACATATGAAATTTCATTCTTTCTTGTCACAATACCTTTATCTGGTCTAGAATTCCCCTTCACTGTAAAAAAGGAGGAAAAGAAAAAAAGATACATACATATAGAGACTGACACTGTATATAAAATATCATAAAAGCAGAAATTTATAGAGAATCTAGAAATATGACAAGTTTGATATCTACGGAAAGCTAAGAAGCTAGTTAACAAAACTGGATATCTTTTAGACGATGTAACTTTACCTCCAAACTGTTTTTGAGATTGAAAAATCACCCAATTTCCATGACCACGTAGCTCCGTTCGCTACAAGAAACATCAGATTTGAGCGACGTCACCCAATGTGTATGAGCTGATTTGCCGTACGGCTATATGAGACACTCTCTGGCAAAACCCGAAACTTCCTCGGCAAATGTGATTTCACGCTACAGCCCGAAAAAGGTCAAAAAAATGACCTACCTCAGGGACCAAATTGACATTTTGGTATCACGCTTTAGGGGAAGTATTCTAGTTTCTGATTGATATCAACATTTCGAAATACAACCTACAAAATGTGGAGTTTTGAAGAGAAAAGTGGGATGTCAATCTCAAATGTTATCCAAAATCTTACGTCTAACGACCAAATCGCCTTCGCTTACGGCGAAAATGACTCTTCTTTTGGCGATTGTGTCTTAAATATTCTGCGTTGAACCCTGACACATTTGGTACCTACAGAAAGCTCTACCTCTGCTTATTCCAAATATGGTCATGGCATGATGTGATGCTACTCACTTTCATTCATAAATTCGTCCAAAACATGCGTAAGTTTATGCAAATCGTCTCCCAGACGCGTAAACAGGCCAAGACACTTGATCGAAATACGTGCAACCTACGTGTTATACTATGGGGATCACTGCAGCAGCGGTGCATGCTTGCATGCAACACCTGTATCGTGACTGCTGCTCAGCACGGAATGTTGCCGTTTCCCGCTTTGTTAGACTTTTTTTTTTAGCAAGTTGAGGTAAAATTAGAATTTAAACCAACACACAAGAGAAAAAGAAGGTCACATTTATCTAACAAACCTTCATCATGCCATTTCGAAGAAGAATCAAGCTGAAATCACGGCATCAAGGAATACCTCTTCACTGCCGATTCTGCTGGTACTGTTGTACGTACACCTGATCACGGCAATCGCGAATCTTGAGCTGATTACGGTAGGTTTTGTGCATTTCAAACGTCGTATTTCCGTAAATTTACAGGTGTAAAAATGATTTCCAATCAATTACAGCTCTTTGACTTAGTTATCATCCTTCATGAGTATGTAAGATTACCTCACCTACACGCAATTCCCCCACAATGATTGATTTGTTGTGTCAATAACAGCAGCAAATTGTGTCTGTACGAAGGAACAGCTGATCACAGCAATCGTGAATCTTGAGCTGACGATAGGTTTTGTGGTTTTAAAACTTTGTTTTTCCGTAAATTTATGGGTGTAAAATATGATTCCAATGAACACAAACAAACAAACAATTTCACGACGTGAATATATAGTTTTGGCGGACGATTTATTCCACATTGACAACAAATTACACACCAATTTCCTGAAAAGTACACACAGTTTGCCTATAGATACGTAAATCCCACTGGGTTGCATACACACGTGGTAACGTCACAGATTTGGCACTTTTCGTAGCCGCATCGAACTTTTTCCAGTGCTCAAATTTGGTAAAAATGAAGATTCTTATATTCAAAGCAGAGACAACTTTATTGCATGATTTATGTCAGAAATTAATCAAAATAACATTAAATGATGGAAAAACAGTCAATTTATGATCTTATTTCCTATGAATTTCTTCTTTAATTGTAAGTAGTTTTATGTATGGTCCTACAGTCTATCATGTGTCATTGTGGAAACCCCCTGTGTGCCACATTATTCTAAGACAGCAACATATCCATGCTTTGAGAAAATATTCTGTTTTTCATATCTATGTAACTTATGTAAATATTGGTTTTCAAAGTTTGACAAGTAGTGAGCGAAGCTGTAGAGAAAATGCCAAGCTTTGCTTTGACGTAAAATGCATGAAATATCTATGAGTCTTTTTTTTCCTTCAAATGACCAGCAGCTACATTGCTGTAAAGGCATGACTTTTGCACACAAAATAGTTACAGAAACTTGTAATTTATATGAAAATTGAGTAGGGAGCCCTACTTGCTAGCCAATCGCCACATAAATTGCAAGCTACAAACTGTATATATGAGAGGAATGGAATCGCGAGAAATGCTTTCATTATACCGTGGCATTTGGCGATTTATCGATCGGTTTGGGCGGGTTTGTGCGTTTGAGCAGAATATGCGAAGTTGGCACGCCGTCAACTGAGTCGGGCGTGCGAACGTGGCACATAAAGAATTAACTGACACAGAAAGCCTATAGGATATGGCATGGTAAGGGTTAATCAGTGGACTCACAGGTAATATAGGTAATGCAGGCAGTCAAATGTGTGTTCATCCAGCGTCGTCTCATCAAGACTGTTACCATCCATGTCGAGGGTGTCGATGTACGGCATTTCACATAAATCCCCCTCATTTAGACCAGCAATCGAATTGTAACTCAGATAACTGTCAGATGAAAACCAAAAATGAAAATAAAAACCACATTAACACCATAAAAATGTAAAATTTCCATTTTGAACACATCATTTTATCACTTAAAATATCAATATTAGACATTTTTGTGTTTTATTGATTGAAATCAATATTTATTTAATAAATTTAGGAATTTTAGAGTACAAACTGGCTTTTTCTTTGTAATGGTCTTACAGTATATTGTGATTCTGTTATTCATCATCAAAAATCTATCAATGCTGATAGTTAAGAGCTAATTGCAATTGGCACTCTTCCTATCTTGTAAAGGTAGAAATGTGCTAAAATTCTAATTCTTCAACATTTTGTTTGTGCACAATTGTAAGTTTGTATGTAATGATTATCACACACGGAAAAATATTAGTGTTTTGCACAGAAGACTGAATGGTTGTGTGTTTGATTCCTATGTCTCTGTAAATCTTACAATTCTTCTACATTGGGCAAGCCACTAAAGGGCACGAATGTATCGAGGTCCCGCTCGTAGAGTTCGTAGGACCCAGCGTCGTACGCATCGTCCGAGAAAAAGGTCAGATTGGTTATGCTGTTGCGGTCCATGTGGCTGGAAGAAACAAAATGACACAGACAAACCAGAGAGTCAACCATAAGAGTGAAATACATCAACATTAAAATCTGATGAATATTGTCAAACATACATTGTAGGAGGGAAAGGAGGGTTTCTGCAGCAATTTTTCCTCACGCATCACACACATTCGGGAGCTTTAGATTTGCAGCACGGACGTTTGAGACGATGGATGCGTTGGACATTCTCCTCTCTCCCTCCATTGTGCTGAAAAGTACAGTTGTAGCTTCAGATTATACATAGAGATGTAACCTGAAAAAAAATCAAATGCTGCCCCCATATGATCGGTGTATCACGTAGCTCTCAGCATCGTGAATTGAGACGTAAAAATAGCCCAGAACGCGTAGTGTAAAATCAGACGACGCAAACTATAAACAGACCGAGTTTGAAACTTTGAATAAGCAATTTTGCAAATGCTCAGAACAGGTTTTCTCCCCCATGAACCTCCCGGTCGCGAAAACGTAATTACATCTGTACATGCACATAAGCAGGATCTCACTCACATGCAATCTTGAAGAGAGAATTAAAACATACATTGTACCTTGTAAAGTTACATACTTTGAGAGTGCATGCAGTGCCAATATACTTTTGGCAAGCTTTCATTTGCTTTGACTTGTTGAACAGAGAACCCCCCCAAAAAAAAAAGAAAAAAAGTTACATGTCTGTTCACTAAAAAGAAAAGGCTCTGAACATCAAAGAGATGAAAAGAAAGGTTCTTTAAATTGAAATGGTGACGTGAGATTATATTCAAGGTTTTCAAGAGGCTCTGCAAACACAAGTGTCGTAAAATAAAAACAGAATGATTAATAAAACACATACTCTGAAATCAAGAGGATTACCACACAAGTGTACTTGACTCGATCTTGGGAAAACCAAGAATGCTTTACATCTTTGACTACATCTAACACTAACATGGGCAAATAAATCTGGCATACTGTAAAAGTGGTTATTTTTGCACGAGTAATTTTTCGTCCTTTGTTGGGTAAGATGAATTCTGCGTGTTTTGAAATTCCATAGAATCAAGACATTTATCAGTGGAACATATAACATGCATAGAAATTCAAATTTTCATTTACATGCTGGTTTTCGGTTGTGCGAAATGCGTGAAAATTTCCACATTGTGAAATTTCCACCTTTGGAGTACCTGGCACAATGGACTCCAGTTATAACGAAGTCCTCGAGACTGGCAGTTTTCTTTTGTTATATCAAAACTTCGTTATAGCCCAACACATAAACAATGAAGGTACATAGAATGGATGATGTTGTGGCCCAAATTTTTACTTTGTTGTAGCTGGAATTCCGTTACAACCGTGTTCGTTATAACAGGAGTGCACTGTATTACATTTGTACAACTCACAGATACAGAAGGTTCTCATAGGTCTCTCTGGACAAGACGGCATGGGGAAAGTTTGCCAGATTGTTGCTGCTGATGAATCTGACATGGCAAAGAAAGAGAAAAAATCAAATTAAGATAAAGCATTTCTGCATATCAAGTTCTAGTATAAGAATTCAATCTTGTTTCTGAACATTAGAAAACCTCATAGAATAAAAATATTTGTGGCATAGGCCTACAAGTTTTGCAAATTGGAGCCAATGACCGACATCATGTGCATGTATTTCGCGGCATGATTTTTCTTCTTTTTTTTTTGGGGGGGGGGGGGGGGGGGGGCAAACTGCCACTGGCATTCAATGCTTTATCGTGTAGAAAAGAACTTATGTGTGCATTTGAATTTAGCAAATCTTGGCTCATGCAAAATTTGCCCATCAAAATTCACGCGAAAATTTCTGTCTTTTCAGTATCCACTCATAAAAGTTAAGTTGAGTTCATGAGAACAAACATGCCTCTAGTATCGAGATGAAAACATCACATGATCAATGCAGTGGAATTACTGTGATGACCTAATGTACGGGTGTGTATACAAGAAGACATACATTCTTATTTGGCATCTTTGTGGTTGCTTGAACACCTATGAAAAAAAAAATGATTTTTTTTTTTTTTCACGGCATGAAATTTTCATGAATTGGAGCCGATGGCTATATTTGTGGCATGAAATCTTTGCGAGTTGCCTTTTACATTCAATACATGTAGTGTCGACAAAAACTTTTGCGTGCCTTTTAATTTGGCGAATCCTGCTTCTCACACAATTTATGAAATCAAAATGCATGCAAACATTCTTTGTGCCTCATTGCAGCGCTAACATCAACAATGCCATATGCAATATGTAGTTCAACAATACGTTTCTATGCAACTGTACTTCATCGAAAGATAAATGTCATTGGTTATATCTCTCTTTGCAGAAGGTATTTCCTGGATTCTCTACGTACAATGTTGTCAGGTTCCCGTTGATACCAACAAAGGCATCATGCTTGATGGATGTCATCTCATAGCCTGATTTCTGGGAATGCAGCCGCCTGGAAAATATGAACAGAGAGAGAGAGAGAGAGAAAATAAAGCAAGTATGAATTTTAAGATACAGGTGGTAATCTACTGCCATATTAAGAACCACATTTTAGTATGCAATCATGCAATCATGGTATCACAAAAATCCTATTCATAAAGTACAATCTCTTTTTCAGTTTGTTTGTTTGTTTGTTTTTTAAATCATACTATATTGGACAAGTGATGAACTGGGGCAGTAATTTCAAGCAAAATGCCATTTTTTTTTTTCTGCCTTAACACTTTTATTATGAATGTAAGTTGCCCTACAATGCACAACCCAAATGTTCTTTTTTTTTTAAAAGATTTTTAAGGTAGGACAACGGAAAAGATGGTTTGATATTTTCCTACATAACTGCACTCATCTTTGCTTCCCATTGAAGGTGAAATCTTGCACACTGGATACGTGTATCACACTTTCAGAACAAAACACTCACAGAGGGACTTAGTTGAGATGATGATGAAATAATCTCTACATGCACAGATGTTTGTGACCAATTTGTAAAGCAACAATCATACAGACTTGTAGGATAGTAAAGGGTATTAAAAGAATCTGACCCCTCCAACCTCCTGATCGTGAGGAAATCTGGCCCACCCACTTCCCTATCATACAGACATCTGGCCCCACCCATTACCCTATCAAGAATGAATCTGGCCCTACCCGCCTCCCTATCATGAATGAATATGGCCCCACCCACCTCCCCCATCATGAAGGAATCTAGCCCCACCCACCTCCCCCATCATGAAGGAATCTGGCCCCACCCACCTCCTTAACATGAAGGAATCTGGCCCCACCCACTTCCCTATCATGAAGGAATCTGGCCCCACCCACTTCCCTATCATAAAGGAATCTGGTCCGGCCCACATCTCTGTTATCAAAGTTCTCATGCTAAAAATACTGGTATACTTACAGTGTTCTCAGGCTTGGCAGGTCAGTGAATGAGTTGCTGTCCAGTGTCTGCAGCTGATTATTATTCAGGTCACTGTGAAAAACAAACAAACAAACAAACAAACAATGGAACATTAAAAGACTGCATGATTTGTTTTTTTCTTCAGACGAACTACACACCATTAATTTTGTCCAAAGATTTTACTATTTATTTCATTTATTTATTTATTAAGTCTTCTTTAAAAGCAGGGTAGTCCCATTCAGTGCCACAAAGGCCTGCTTTACAAGGGAGCCCTGCGTTGATATACATTACATTGCATGTGCACACAATAGATTAAAAAAACAAGAACAAAACAAACATAGATATGATACAGCTAAAGAACAATCGGTTCGAAAGAACATAAAACACATAAGAAAGAACATAAAACGAGCAGAGAGAATAGATATCTGAATAATTCGTAGCTAGTGTAAAGGGTTTATATCAAATGAATATAAACTATAATTTTAAAGTGGTTTACATCATCTCTGTTCCTCCCTAAAGAGCATGTCCAGACTATTGTCCGGCAAGTGGAGTAAAACAAAGAGAAAATTGGCGTCATTTGCTGATTTTCTCGAGTGTGTCAGGTGGACTGAAACTCTACTGGGATTTCCCACTGATCTTCAAAAATAAGTGAAGTGGGACCTTTACTTTTATTATTTTTATTATTATTTATTCAGCTTTCATTCACAAATTTCATAGTACAAATTTTGAAATCAGAACATACACTGGAGTGGTAAGGGTGCACCAGGTTGGGCAGCCCGGGTCTGGAAAGAGCCAACTAAATGACGTGGGCCCTCAGGCCATCCTCCCCAACCCACCTGGTGCACCCAAAACAGTCAGTTTACAATATAAAAAAATACAAATTTCATTAACAGGCATATATTTAAACACTTGTGTGATAATGGTCCTCTCTCACAAATACATAATGTGGAACCTTTTTCCTAGATGCATGTATGTTCTACATATACGGTATCATCACAGCGTTTTTACCACATGCACGCATGAAAGGGGGGGGGGGGGGGCAGGAGTGTAAAAAAGACATTGCTGTGTTAGAGTCATTGGGAATCAAACTTGGCCCCCTTGGCTACTGGTGAGCCTGCCTTGTTGCCTGTCACTATTTGTGAACACTTGCATGGCCCTCTGATGCTAACTTGTACATATTAGAGAAAGTATAAAAACAAAACGTACTGCAATCATACACTAACATCCAGGGTAGATATGAACTGAATGTGAAGTTTTGTGGTGATCTTGTTTCAGCAAAAGTCCCAGCTTCAAACTGTACCGGCATGTGAAACACTGTACGTACATTGTACATGTACATGTACACCGTATGGGGCATAGCAGTTGCTCAGAACCAATATGCAGTACATTTGCATAGCTATCACATACCTGCCAACATTTCAAGATGAAATATCTTACTCATGGATTGCAAAAATCTTATTTTATATGCAAACTGAAGTTAAAAATCTTACTTTCAGTCAAATCTTCAGAAAATACATATGTACACATGAAAGGTATGTCTAAATATTTTTTTAAATCTTATTTCTCTGACAGAAAATCTTATTTTGCTAATTTTTAATGTAAAAAATCTTACTGAATCTGATAAAATTCATTAGTTGGCAAGTATGCCATCACAATTTATTCATCTTCCTCTTTTCCCATCTTTTTAAAGAATGTCAGATGTATAGATACTGACAGACAATTATCATCTACTTACATGTGAAGAACGCTAGGCATGTTGTCAAACACTTGGACAGGAATTGTTGACAGCGAGTTCTGATGGAGCTCCCTGTTTGGTGTGAAAAACACAGAACAAATGTATATCCTGAACAGTACTGATAGTGGGCCCTTTCACAATTGACAAAAAAAAATTAACAATGACAAAACATTAATTAGGCATATATATGAATTAAATAAGTGAACAGTATGAAATGTCATCTTTCTGGCAGGTACAGCAGAACCTTCTTACAATGCCTGACTAGGTCTATAACTTGTCATGTCAAGTTTCTGATTATATCACGGCATGAAAATCAAGAATATTATAGGTATTGGTACATATATATGTAGTATACATGTATTGAGAGCTGGGAGTTGCTATAAGGGTGTTTAGTTAAATCTGACCTCTTTATAATGAGGCGCCTCTGGAACTGCACATTAAACTACTGTATTAAGTTATCAAATTCGGTCAAAAAAGCCCATAATTTCCTCATACGCAATGTGTACATGTACTTACAGAATCTTGAGTCCCGTCAGCTGTGTCAAGGCCCGTGGTGCCAGATAAGTGATAGCGTTGTTACTCAGATTCCTGGAAACAGAGAAGAAGTAACAAGACAAAAATGCATGGGAATCACTAGATGTCAAGAGGTCAAAGGCAAAAAATAAGGTTGGCAAGCGAGGTTAAAGGTCATACTCATGAGGAGAGTTCATTTCAAAGGATAAGGATGATAACTGAAGTCAGGTCAACATGGGTTCAAGAAAGGTCAGAGGTTATAAGGTCACAAACATCACACACAAACACGCACAGATGCATGGACACAGACACACATGTTTCGGCTGTAACAGGTGGAACAGGGATTTTCAAAGGGGGGGGGGGGGGGGGGGGGTTGGGAGTGGTGGAGGAGCACCCCTGAGCTGAAAAGGTGTTAACCCTGTACCTAGGGTTAAACAAGGGAAAAGATCCTAGCAAGTTCTCGTACTCACAGATGCTTGATCTGACTGGCTTGCAGAGCCTGAAGGTTCCGCTTGGAGACGGACGTCAGGGCATTATCGTCCAGTGAGAGGAAGGTCAAGTTGGTCATGCTCTTCAGCGAGTCTGAAGGGAACGTCTTGATGGAATTCATGCTCATCCCCCTGCAGGTAACGGGAGAGATAGCATCGTGTGATGAAACCCAGTACACTCACAATCCAAGTACTGAGGACCTTGTTATAACAGTGACTGGAAAACCATGACAAGTACATTGTACCTTGTTACGCAGGAGAAGTTGGCTATATCAAGGTGCTGCTGAGAAAGCTCTATAACAATGAGTACTTCGTAAAACAAGGAAACTTCATTTTAATGAGGAACTACAAACTATAATGAGTACCTTGTTATACTGTGGAACCGCACCATAACAAGGACCCAAGAACGACAAAGAGTAAACCTGTTATACAGGCAAACCTTGCTTTGACAAGGATTTAAAAATCATGAGAATTACCAAAAGTTGGGACCTGTACCCTTATTATAGGAGGGTTTTGTTATATCTGGCATCTTTGTTACATACAATTGTACACTGTTACAGGTGGTTTATACATTGTACTTACAACTACTGCACGCGTTTAGAGAATTCTTTATCTATGAAAAAAAATAAAAAAATTACCATCTCTTCGAGAGTATTTAAAAGGAAACAGCATTAATTGAGTACTTACAGATATTCAATGTTGGTTCCGGAGAATAATCCCGGAGGAACCCACTCGATGCTGTTCTCCATCAGGCTCCTAAAAAAAAAAAAAAAAAAAAAAAAAATCGAAAATACAGAAATATGCATATCTCTTTTGGAGAGACAAATCCTCGTTTCCCAATATGTAAAATGTTTAGGAGAGTGAAAGAGCATAGCAGCCAAAGCACAGTAACAAATGGGATCGCATTTCTTTTGACATGCCATGGTGGCTTCTCATTCTGGGCTCAACACAATGACAGCTAGGATTTGGATTACAGGGCATCTGTAACTGATCATCTGATGATAAAACCAATAAACTCATTTTCACCAAAATTTGACATACATGGTTTCTGTCACCCCAGTAACAATGTGCAAAATATCCAAAGCACATAAGTGTTGATTTGAGACAGGGTTATTAGGCAACTTGTACAATTGTAGTAGATAAAGAGATAAGTAGTTACTGTCTAGTCTTGGAACAGCATTCATAATCTCTATGAATATATTCATCAAAAATAATCTTAAATGAAAGAAAGATATTATTCAGAGGGGTGAAGGTTTAGATGCAAGTTTCTTCACTTTGTCTCCCTCTACAAATTAAATTTGTTAAGATCGCAACTGCTGATCTGTAACTGCTGATCTGTAAATTCTACAGATTAGCAGTTGCGATCTCAACAAATTTAATTTGTTGAGGGAGACAAAGTGAAGAAACTTGCATCTGAAAAATAATCTTTATCTCATTTGAAACAATACCTCCAGAACCCATGGCATGGCAACAAAAAAGTAAAGCATCTTCAGGAAAATAAAATAAAATGAATCAGACAAGATTCATGTAGTAGTCTGACATTCTAGAAAGGTCCTTCATCAAAGATTTGAAATATCTAGCAATACACAGATTGTAACTGTAATATCGCAAGCAAATTCCATTAATAAAGAAGATAGGCACATACATTGTATTTCTTCCTACATGTTCATAACAGCCATGCATAACAACGCTGGGGCGAACAGACCTCGTATCTACAAAATGTCAAATGTTCAGGAGAGCTAAAAAACGTGGCGGCCAAAGCACTGTAGTGAATGGGATAGCCTTTCCTTTGACATGCCATGGTGGCTTTTTTTTTGGGGGGGGGGGGTGGGGTGTCAAGACAGCTAGGATTTGGACAGGACATCACTTAACCGAATATTTGACCACAAATCCAAAAAATCATTTTCACCAAAATTTGAGATGTATACAAGGTCTTGTCACCCCAGTGACGATAAGCAATAGATGTATGTGTTTCTCTTAATTCAATATATGTTTATTTCATTACTTTCGTCACAATAACATTACTGGTTTTCTTTTTGCTTACACTTGTTTGAGAGATGCAGGGAATGTGAGAGTGGTGTAGGTGTAGACATCAAAAGTGATACTGTTTCTACTCAGGTCCCTGTTTAGAGAAAACAAATGAAACAAAGCTAAATAATCAACATCCCAAACAGAAGGAATTTTGCATGCATATAATACATATCTTGACAGGCATTTTCATTGAATGTGTTTGCTTTTACCATACATAAAATTAAGTTCACACTTGGTAGATATGTCACCTGTCACATTTGAAAACATGGGTGAAACTTCCTACTTTCATACTCCACTTCATTTCCATTTTCTTCTCTTTGCATTATGATTCTTCTTTTCTTTGCATTACAATTCTTCTTTTCTGCTCATCTTACACATAGTTTGTGTTTTACAACATGGGATATAACGATAAAAACAAACAAGTGAATTTTCCTGACAGTCAAACTTTCTTACCAGGGCTCGACACTAACGGTGGCCCGGTGGCCCGGGGCCACCAAAAATGAAAGTCGGGCCACCAAATTTCAGAAAAGGGCAAATTTGGTGGCCCACCTCGGGCCACCAAATTTTTTTTTGAAAAGTATGTCAATAAACTCGTAACATTTTGCGCCGGAAATGCATAAATGCATGCAGTGAGTGTGCGACTTATTTTTAATAAATGGACTTTTATCAATGTATTTTTTTTCGGGCCACCAAATTTTTCTCTCGGGCCACCAAATATTTGAAATTAATGATTTTGGTGGCCCCATCGGGCCACCGAAAAATAAAGTTAGTGTGGAGCCCTGCTTACAATCTTTAAATCTGGCATTGAAATGAATGTCTATACTCAACTTGTTCCCACAACTGATTAGTTGCATATCTTTCTTCATTCCCTTTTTTTTTTCTGGGGGGGGGGGGGGGGTGGGGTAGGGAGATGTTTTTAAGTAGACCATAATTTGCAAGTGAGCATTTCTGAAACAAGAACAAAAACAACAAATCAACTTCCAATCTGGGTGAACATGCATTTGAAGACCATAGGTGGAAGAATAACAATTAGTCATGCATTTTATTTGTACTAACTTACAATTTTTCAAGACTCGTACAGCCAGACACATCCGGAAACTGGGTGATTCCCGTGTTGTGAATTGTTCTGAAAAAAACAACAACATCCACAACAAAAGAAAAAGAATGAGGAACAATAAGCATGTGAGTTTCATTTGGCAAAATTTAATGAATTCAGATGATTATACATGAGATTGTATCATAATGTCTATTTCATCAATATCCATCTATAGCATTTTTATGTTTTTGTTCTAACTGTCATATTAATATCTTCCCCCTTTCTTTCTGATCTTTTTTTTACATTTGTTCATATTATTATTTGTCTTATCTTCATCATAGATCACTTCACTTCAAAATCCTATGTTTTTTTTTTTCTTTCTTCTTCAATTTCATACCTTCCTTCATCTCTCAATGTCTAATTTTGCTTCTTCTCTTTCCCAAATCGTCTTCCTTCTAATCCTCTAGTTCATGATTATCCATTGTACCTCTTCCTCCTTCTTCTTCAATTTCATCAGTTTGTTAATTCTTTCATTAATTCTTCTTCTCAAATTCTTCAACTTCTTCTTCTTCCCCCTTTTTCTGCATACACATTTTCTAGCAGTACATTTATATCATTTTGCACATCTTCTTTTTCTTCCTTCTTTTTATCATACACATTTTCTAGCAGTATATCATATCATTTTCTCCTTGGATATCTCTTTCTTCTCTTTTTCTTTCTCCTCTTTTACTCTTGTTTTTGTTTTAGTTTGTTGGTTTCCTTTGCCATGGTGGTAGGGTCTTACCTTTCTCTTCCTTATGTTATTTCTGCACTAAATCTACCACCATCTTCTTCCTTCCCTTCTCCTTGTCTTCCATTTTATTTTCTTTCTTTTTTTTTTATTTGTAATGCATCATCACATTACCCATGATAAAGTTGGAGATCATAAAAAGGAAGACAAAACATGTGTATAAAGTTGACTTTGGCAATATATCCTTTACAGTTTCCAATATTATTGAATATTATCATTCAATTTTTCCCTTGCATTGAAGTATTGTAAGTTTTTAAACCTCTAGCATCTGAAGAATTTGTTTATATATGCCTAAAACCCACAAAAAAAAAAATCCTAACAAAATATGACCTTTTTTTTTTTTTTGCTCATGCATGATGATGATGATGCTCCACAGCATTTTTATAGCGCCATAAACCTGTTATAGAAACATTCAAAGGCCCTAACTCCTCCAAGACAGTTAGCAATTGAATGCCTAGTGCAAAATGTGAGTTTCGAGTGAGACTTTGAAGTGATTTAGATTTTTGTCAATATCACAGAGAAAACTAGATGGGAGGGAGTTCCATAAGCGAGGAGCAATAGAGGAAAATGCACGGGTCTCCGTATCCCTTGAGATGTGTAATGGGCACCTGTGAAAGTAAGGCCAGATGAACGAAGGCCAGCATGACAAATGGTCTGCTTCTCAACGACTCCGTTTTAAAGAGATAATGTAATCTCCATCTCTATCTCTGACTTTTTCTTTCTTTCTTTGTTTTCCTTGCTTATTATATATTTTAGGACTTATGAACTGTCAAACTTACAATGACCTCAGCTTTGTGAGGTTGGTAAAAGTTCCAGGATGAATACTCTGGAGATTGCCAACAATGGTTCTGAAAAAAAAGAAGAAAATATTAAATATTAAATAATATCATAAACAGATTGATAAACTAGAAATGTCGCTATGGCGACTGTTGTGCTTCCGCCATAATGCATGATTCTCCGAATAGGTCTAAATAGTACACGTGGACAATGTGTGATTACATTTTCACAAAATTGGCAAAATGTTAAAATGACAAGTTTGTCACAAATGTGTTGAATGCTCACCTTCCTTGACCTATATATGAGAGCATGTATTTGGGATTTACAGACTTTAACTTGACTTTGACCCATTCATATGTTTATGTATTGAGTAATTTTCAAGGTATGGAGAAAAGGTGCGATTTCTGTATTAAACAGTAAATTGTTACCATTTTCATCTGGCCTTTGACCCTAAAATTCATTAGATAATCACAGTAAGGCAGAAGATGCATGAATATGTAGTACGTTTCAATATCACTTTAGCCACTTCCGAGATATGGAGGAAAAAATCAGTTCAGCACTTTCACTTGATCTTAGACCTTTTGACCTTTGAGGCAAAAACAAAAGAAAAAAAAAAACTTTCCAGAGAATCTCTATTAGGTTAAACATGCATACACCTAGTGTAGAAAAAAAATAATCCTGCTGGCATTGCGTAAACATGAGGGAAATAGTAAAATTTTGAAGCATTGCCCTTGACCTTTGACCCCTGACCTTTGACCCCATGATCCCTAAATCCTCTCGATAATCACTGCCAGTCAGTACATGCATATATACTATGTTCCATATGAAGATACCTTGAACAATTTCCAAGTTACAGAGAAAAAAGTGAAGTTTTAATATCTTTACTTGACCTTTCGACCTTTGACCTTTGACCTCAGGACCCAAACTGTCACCAGAGAATCCCAATTGGGTAATGCATGTATACACTAAGTTTCAAGAAAATATCTTCAGGCATTGCATAGGTATGGTGGAAATAGTGAAATTTTATGTATTCGACCTTGACCTTTTGACCTTTGACCTTTGACCTCATGACCAAAACTTTCACCAGATAATCTTAATTGGGTAATACATGTATACACTAAGTTTCAAGAAAACATCTTCAGGCATTGCACAGATATGATGGAAATAGTGAAGTTTCATGTATTTGACCTTGACCTTTTGACCTTTGACCTTGAGCATGTGCACCCAAAAGTTGACAGGCACAACTTCACCCTCTAATACACATACATGCCAAATTTCATTAGGATACCTCAAAAAGTTTTGATAGTTACCTTGTCCACAAAATTCATTACGGACGGACGGAAAGACGGACGGACGGACGGACGGACAACCCGAAAACATAATGCCTCCGGCACCACTTCGTGGCGGAGGCATAAAAACAAAATACAGTTATAATGTACTAAAATATGACCTGGTTGGACTTGATAATGCCTTTAATCACATAGAGACTATCTATGCCTATTAAAGGTAACTGGGCCTATTTTAAATCCAGGTTAGGAGATAAAGGTATGCACCGTTTGTATTTCAATATAAATGCACAAAAACACTCAGTGTTGTAATTTGGCTCAGAGGGAAGCGTGTCTACCTCCAATTCTATCAAATGACATGGGTGTCATTCCTGAGCATAAAATTTCAGTTTAGCAATGACATAATTGTAATCATACTGTGTGCTCAAGTAACTATGCAAAACACTCGGATAGGACAAAAAAATGGAGGTCATGTGTATTAAGGCAGTCACAACTCATGCACGTAAAGAGATCCCGCTTCATTCATTCATCGCAAAGAGCAGGGTGTCGCCTAACATTCAACTGGACCCCATGAAAGATCACGACACCACTTCATGAAAGTTGTCAGCCCTGACAAGATGTCAGTCTCTGACAATTACCACAGTAACAGTCAGTGACCAGAGCTTCTCATCCAATCAAAACAGCCGATTTTACTCAACATGTCAGCGAATGATAACTGGTCAAAGTTGGGCTGACAACTCTGAATGAAATGGTGCCTATAAACTACAGCAGCTGAACAATTTTGGCCTATCCAGCTATCTGCTCAGATGGAAAATGAAACAGACAAACAAACAAACACATTTATAACACAATGAAAACAACTCAAGCAAACGAATATTACAAGAGTAATGACCACATTTATGAAAGTTGTCAGTAATTTATTATAGACCTTATGGAGTACAGGTGAGAACAAAATAATGATTTAAATGGATCTAACTTACATTTCAGTCACATCTTCTGAAAAAGTTGATGCTGTCAAGTTTTCAAAATTGTAATTCTTGACATCCCTGCAAAGAAAGAAAAGGGAAAAGACATTGAGGAAAATGACAATGTTGCTTTCTTTGCACAAACAATGGACATAAAGAAACAAGGCATTTCAATAATGATGGCTATATCCACACCAAAAAATGATATAAAGACTTCACAACAATACCTCAAACTTTAGAGTGCAAAGTTACAAATTCAAAGTACACATCTGAAATATCTCAGGACAGCTGTGAATGTATGAAGAGTGTTAGGAAACTATAATGTCACATGACTTGGCATCATATCAGCAGGGGAGACAGCCTCATACAGCATTGCAGAGCTCTGAGGGTCAAAAATACATCTTGTTTGGGTGGAAAAACAACATTTTTACCTTTTCTCCATTATACACATGACACTTTTGAAAAAAAAAGAAGCATATTCCATAAAACCAGCTGTATTCACAGCAAATAAAAGTAAAAGATACCCCCCCCAAAAAAAAAAAGTAACAGCACGTATCTCTCTATCTGCACCCATAGATACATGTAGCTTTATATACTTTGATGGCATTGTTCCTACAAAACAAATAATTGATCTTGAATGAAAAATGACACCGATGGTCTTGTCCCCAAATCCCTCTTGATTATGGAAAAGAAAAAAAAAAACAACAATCAAGGACATTAATTCTTGGCACATCTCTTCAGAGCAACATAAAATATAATGATATTCACACACAATACTTTGTAATCATTAATTTTGCTCAGATTTTTCACCGATCTGTTCCTGGTCTAGAGCTTCTCATTTAAAATCACCGCCATTTTTTTTTTTTTCATTGGTTTGTTCTATTGTCATAAATTTCTTAAAAGGGGAAAGAAACCCAAATACACATATTATGTGGATAGAGTGAATGCAGCAATAAAAGACATCAGTGAAGGTTAGATGTCTCATTTTCCTCAAACTTCGTTTTGTTCGACAGACTGTTATCGATGCATTCTCTCAATTCACATACTGTCTTTTGGGATTTCATTCTCCCAGACAACTTAAACATTGAGAATTGAATGTCTCTTTAAAATGACGGACTTACACCGTAGTAGCAGAGGAGCAGTCAATGGTTCCCTCTGATTCGACAATGGTACAACCGGTGCTAGTCCTGGAACTGTAATCCGAGTTCTGTCTCCCGTAGCCGCCATTTATGGCCGACGTTGCAGACCATATTCCATTAAACCGATCACTACCAGCTAAAGAATGAAAACAAACAAGTAGTATAAGAGGTACATTGAAAAGCTGTCTGTTCTTGGTTTCTTTGATCTCATTGTGGTGATGAAGTAGAAAACTTCAGTCCTGGACTAAGAAGCAGATTTTGGAAAGACACTTTTATAGAAAAAAATATATATTTCTCGTTTCTAATGTAAACTCACTGAAGACTGGTTAGGAATGTACTACGGCAAGGCATATCTTGCGTTAAAGCAAAATACTGTATACGCCATTAGCGAGTCTATATTTTCGCTAATTGGGACTTCCCAACGATTTCTGAATGGTTAAATTTGTGATTGTAGATTACTGTACTGCATGGATACGTGTTTACATAACATTCATATCGGGATCAGAGCCATTATTTTCATGTGTCTTTAATTTCAAGAATAGCACATGACCAGCGAAATTATTTGCAATATAAAAACCTCACGAAAACTTTTGGCATTACAATAGGACCAGCCACAGTAGGTTGATGTGTTGAAAGAAAGTATAAAAGCTGCCTGCACATTACAGCAAAGGTTTTGCTGTAGAAAACTTCAGTGTGACTTTTACTCTGAAGTGATTGATATGGTGTTGTAAAAGGAAAATGATAATATTAAAAAAAAAAAACTCTCAAAAAGCCCCTTGTTCATACTGTAGCTGCTTAAAGGGATAGTACAGTTTTGGTGGAGATGAGAATTGGGTTTTTAACTTTTTGCGAGATACCAAGAAAACACTTATGATATAGTACAGAACATACCATTTTAAGAGGAATTCAAAGTTTATTTGACGAAGATCGGGTTTGGAATGACTGAAACATCAAAAAACAAAGTAAAACAAAGCGATCGTAATAAAGTGTGGGTCCCACACTTTATTAGAATCGCTCTTTTTTGATATCTGAGCCATTTCAAAACCAATTTTCATCAAATAAATGTTGAATTCCTCATAGAATTACATGCTCTTTCACATTTTATAAGAGGTTTCTCATTATCTCACCAAAAAATGTTAGAAACCTGAAATTAGGTCTCAACCATAACTGTACAATTCCTTTAAAGTCC